>NW_026249857.1:0-600000 GCF_024043165.1 Alternaria incomplexa
GGGGGTTGGGTTGTGTAGGGATGGCGTGGATGTTATAGAGCGTGCAATGATGGGAGGTTAATCACTTTGCGTGTTTCTGTTTTGATGCAGGCTGCCAGACCTGTTTAGTTTTGTTTCCTGTGTGAGGTGGAGAGATGCGGAAATGGTGGTCTGTCCGCGATCCAAACACATTGATCATATCAGATGGTACATGAAAGTATATCATTTTCATTCATTGGCATGCTTGTCAGGTATCTATGCTATCCCCTACCCCATCCAACCCTTCTTTCATAATGCCATGCTCGCTTCGATAATGCAAATCCTCATGCAAACCCCCAGTCCAGCAATCCTCCCCTTCCGCCTCCTCCCTTCCGCTCCCGTCCTTTGCATACCCTCCCAAGTACCCCCCTTAGTTCTCAGCCCATCACAGGCGCCCATGTTTTTCCCGTCCTCAACCGCTGCTTTCTATTGTTTTTCTTACCATAAAGGCTCCCAGTCAGATCGTCACTCTACATCCGACCCAACACGCCCCTCACACTCCCCTGCAGGACCTGGTTCCCCCTCACGCTGATCTCGCCGATACCCGTGTCGCCGCCTGAGCCGGCGTTGAGCCAGCGCTGGAGGAGCGCGTTGCTCTCCATGGGCTTGATATTCTGAGCCGCTGTACCGACCGTAACGTGCGCAGTAGGATTGACAGTCGTGAAGAGCAACTCCTCTGTCGTTGTGCCCGCCGCGCTGTCGATTTGAAGAGTGCTAGAGCCGTTTAGACGCACGACGAAACACATGATGCGGTCGTCCCATACGATCCGCTCCATTTGTACGTCGCACTTTCCTAGCTCTGGCTCCCAGGTACCTGTAGTGTTGGTTCGCTGTGCGGTCTCGTGGAGTTTGCTGAGCTTGTCCCAGTATCCCTGGTTTTGAGACGCAGACGCGCGATGGATGAGGGTGACGTGGAATTCGTTTTGGACGCGCTTGTTTTGCTTGAGTTGCTTGTACATGCTTGCGGTGTTTGCGTCTTTATCTCTGAATAAGGATTCGAGGATCGCGTTGATGCGGCCGGGGTCGAGGCGGACGGAGAAGTACTCCATGCGCGGCGCTTTTTTGGGCTTGGGCGCGGGCTGGTTTTGCTGGTTGTGGGCTGCTCGTTGACCGTTCTGCGGATTCTGGTTGCCTCTCTGGTTCTTGTTGCCTTGGGACAGATCCATCTTAAAGTCTGGTGTGTAGTCGTTCATGGCCCACTGGATGGCAGCGTCCATGTCGGGGTCCGTCGGCATTTCCTTACCGGCGAACAGGGCTGGGTAGGTCTCGAACATCTTTGCGATGATCGTCTCGAGGTTCTCGCGCGAGTCGACCGTAGGGTCGAGGTCGATGACGAGATCGAACAGATCATCTGGCTTGTCTGAAGGGTCGACTGGTTGGAAGCGATGCATGAAACCTTCCATGATCTCGACAATCTCGCCCCTGCCTTTTGAGCCTGCTTGGATTGTCTGATGGTTGTCTCCACGATCGAGCACGCGCTTCTGTGTTGCTTGTCGGATGCGGTCGTAGTTGGATCGATCGTGCACATAGTGTAGTGCGACGAACCGGGCATCGGGTACGGTCTTGGAGATATCGTTGATGATCTGGTCGCGCTCGCGCTTTTGGTGGTTGTTGCGATCCGCAATGACGACGGGATTTGTGACGAGCATTGAAGAGATGGTGTCAGCGAAGATCTGACCGCGACCCTTCTTCGCTTTGACGTTGTCGTTCTGGAAGTGGCCCCAGCCGAACAACTTTACCAAAGCGAGAGCCAACGTTGTCTTTCCGCATCCAATAGTCGCAATTGGAACAAGCACAACGTTCCTGTCAGCCTTCTTGCTCTCGACAGGCCCGTTCAGCTGCTCCTGCCGGATAATATCCGCACCGGTTGTTCCGCGGAACTTGAGGAAGTCGTCGCGCATCTTGATGATGCCGTGGTTCGCGTTGTACTGTTTGGCTAGACCTTGATTCTGGGCAAACTGCCGGCGAGCAAAGTCTAGGTACTCCTTCGTAATGGCCTCGTGCTTCTTGTACCGCGGTGGCTTGCCCGCGATCAAGGCCCTAGTGCACTCACGCCACTGCCGGTACATGAGATATGGCTCCTCGAACTTGTATTTGAAGAACCAGTCCACATATGGCGCACCCTCGGTCTCGCGCGCCTGGCACCGGATGACGAAGCCTTCTGTGTCGCGGCCTTCGTAGTTGCCCGTCTCGGCGACTTTGTCCAGGAACTTCTTAACCTCCTTGACGTCGTTCTCCATAACGTATGTGACCTTCCTCATGCCCCACTCCTCCGCGAACTTGTCCACCAGGTGGCCAGGGTATGTCGCGAACTCGGGTAGGTTGAGGTTTATGCCGTGGACGTAGAGACCAGCCTGCTCCGGAGTGTATGCTAGGACGTGCTCTTCGAAGTCGTCGTCGCACAGCTCCGCCACCAGCGTCGCGTTCATGGATCGGAGTGTGCGGGCGAGGTCCTCTTTCCTCTTTCCAACGGTCGCAACATGGCGCTCGACCCACTTCTCACCTGCGCAGGCATGGCTGAGCTCCTCGCCCCGTGGACCAGTTGAGTGCTTGCTGCACACCAACAATGTCCCATCATCGAGACCGGATATGAAGATGATGCAGCCGTTCTCCTTGACACTCAGCTCGTACGGACCCTGCGTGTGTTGCTCCACGTTCCTCCATTGAGTCTTGGGAACCTCGCCGTGGTTGAAGAACTTGTCATAGCCTCGTGTAGCAATCTCGTAGTTGCCGTCGTGGTTCTTGTATGTGAAGAGTCCTCGCGCGTATGTCGGGAGGTTTGCCTTCTTATAGTCCCACTCGTTCATCTTCCACGAGTCGACGGTGCGGCCATTGGGGAGCGGGAACGTGTGTTTTTTGACGGAGAAACCGCCCTTGCCCTTCTTGCCCTGGTGCGCCTCGAGGGTGTGGACCAGCTCGGTGATCTCTTTGGGGTCTTGGGGCGTATACGGGGCTTGGTCGCGGTGCGCCATGATGGCGGTCGATCGGAAGGACCGTGAAAACGTGGGGGAGGTTCGAGTAGGGCTTCGCAATGGCCGATGTATCTGTGGGAGAGGCGAAGGTAAGCAAAAGGTGGTAGGTGGTGCAATGCAAATGCGTGGGAGCGGGGAGAATGGAATAAGACGAGCGAGCATTCGGTCAGGCAGCAAGCAAAAAGTCGAGACAAAGTGCGCAGTAACGGTGAGTCAACATAACAAGCACGGCAAGGGCGTTTCTCACCAGAGCTACGCTACAAGAACAATCATCAAAAGGGCGTCAACATGGCGCAGTCGCGTTGAGGTCAGTCTGGAGTCATGGCGACAAATCTGTGTCCAAACAGCGATGAGATCACTCGCCCGCCTGTGGCTGTGGCAGGGGCTGACTCCCGCGGGGTCAAAGCCGCCTAACCCGTTTGAGCACCATCCCATTCCTTCACATCGCATTTACACACTTGCATTTCTGTATGCATGATCCTTGTCGAATTACTATCAAAAGCTACAAAGGATTTACCGAAAGATCCACGGACCCGCCGCTGCATGTCGCTCCCGTTATCTGTTTATATAATCCTAACTGTGCCGCATTATAGCTTCTTTACACCTTCAGCCAAGATCTTCTCAACCTCGTCCTTGTGCTTCGAGAAGTTGTCCACGAGGTTGTCCCTATTGTTTGATTAGCCTCATCCCATTGTTTCTCTCTTGACCAGTGTATACATACCACATCTTCGGGTCGTGCTCGTGCTTCTTCTTGCTGTTCCAAGCCCAGTCGGTGATGGTGAACATCCTCGAGCTCTCCATCATGAACGCGACGGCGCCCTTAGAGATCTGCATCTCAGGCGGCGGCGCTGCACTTGCCGCTTTGAACTCTTCGTAAGCGACACCGTGGGGTACGAAACCGCACTCGAAGCTGATGCCTCCCGGTTGGAACTCATCCGAGCGTCCTGCGTACTCGCCATAGATCAGACCCATGAGCTCTGATGCTCCGTTGCGGTGGTAATAAGGTGGTCGGTAGGCTAGATTTCCGTTAGCATCTCCGGCGCATATGGAGTCTCGAGAACGTACTGTGTGAAGCAACATCCCAGCGCGGGCTGAAGATCAAGAAGTCCGCAAGTGGTGCTGCGGGGTCGCGCGAAGGTGCGGTAATGACGCAGAAGATGGACGGATCAATATGATCAACCGAGATCGAGCCAACATTGACGAACTTGGTCAGATCGTACTTGTACGGTACGTAGTTGCCATGCCATGCAACGACATCAAACGGTGAGTGCTCCTGCTTGCTGACGAAGAACTTGCCAGCGAGCTTGTACACAATCTCCCACGACTCTTGCTCAATCTCGTACTTGGCGACCGGGTGCAAAAAGTCCCGAGCGTTAGCCAGTCCGTTCGCGCCGAGAGGACCGAGTTCAGGGAGTTGGAACTGCGAGCCCCAGATTTCGAGAATGTAACCCCGCGTAGGTCCTTCAACCTTGACTCTGAATCGCTGTCCTCGCTGGATGACACAGATCTCGCCTGGCTGCACATACATAGGCCCAAACTCGGTCTGGATGTCCAAGGCTCCTAGTTGGGGCACGATCAAGAAATCACCGTCCGAGTTCACCGCTGCTCTCTTGTTCATGCTCGCATTGCAAAGGTACGTGTGGACAGCCAATCCTTCGCGGAGTGTTGGGTCGCCAGAGCCAGCGATACTCTTGAGACCAGAGATGAAGTCAACATCGCCATCTGTCGGGGTATCGAACGGAAGCCATGCTAGCTGTGTGGGCGAGACATGAACCCGCTTATTCACGGGGAGGTAGTTTGACTCGGTATCTTCGTTATCGGGGAGGTCGGTCTAGAAGTTTGTCAGCGAATGAGACAAATGATCAAACGTCGTTCCGATGCGCTATCGATCTGACCGCGCGATCGGTCAAAGCGCGCAGCCGAAGTCCAGGAAAAGAGTCCTTACAAATCCTTGGTGCGCAACGGCCGGACGCGCCCTATATAGGTAGGCCTAATCAAGATGTCAGCATCAATATACCCCCCTTCAAACAGGGTACTGACTTTCTTGTTCAGATGTCTGGGAGCGACGAAAGAGGACCCGGTCATCTGCTCCGCATACAGTCCGAATCTGACGCTCCTGGGGTTGTTCTGGCCTTTTGGAATAGTTCCTAGAAGAGATCGATCAATTTCTCGTCGCATAACTCGGATGTACGTGGCCCTCACCTGGCACTGCTTCTGATTCGAAGCTGTTGCCGAACCCAGATTGGTACTGTAGGGCGCATGTCAGCAGCGAACTCCAAGATGTCGAGTTGTCGGTGTCAGCTCACCTCATATGGATCATTCTTCCTCGTGCCGAAGGAAGGTATCGCTCCGTCCTTCTGCGTTTCCGCCCAGTGGAAGATATTCTGGTACTCCTTTGGATCTTTGAGCTGTTCAGGCATGATGACGCGATCGTTGTGACCGTTCAGTGAAGGTACTGTATGAAATCGGTGTGAGACTAATAGATTAGACTGAAATAGTAGACGCAGGTATGCTGTGCGATAGTGTAGATGATGTTCGAACGAGAGCTTGGTAGACCAGAAAGTCCCGCGTCAAAAGAAGAATGGCATTGTGTTCCTACGACCCCACACTTGCTCGACCCCACAATCTCGCGTCGCAGGAAGCCGCATCGTGCATAGCAATTCCGGTGACCGAGTTCCCACTCCTGGTAATCCTTTCGGAAATCGTCCAATCAGCGATGGCACCGACACCAGCGGAGGTGAGCACTCGTCGTCATGCCCAGCTGTCAGCGCCGACGAGGTTGGTTTGGGCGTGAAGATGCGCAACTGCCGATGAGGGTCGAAGAGGGGTAGCTCCACGGACTTGCGACGCCGGGAAAGAGCGGACTTCATGCCACGCCGATTCGCTGCTAGTATGTGGCAGTGGAGCTGTGGGTATGATTGTAAAGGCTCGAGTAAGAAAGTAGTCAGCATTTCTGGATGTACGAGTCGGAGTCGTTGGGTGGATGAAGAAGCCCGAGTCGTGATTTGGAGTTGTGCTCAACACCAAAGGCGTATACTTTCTTTTTCGTGACTACGCAGGAAGCGCGTTGCCAGGCTCATGCGCGTTTCTCGTAGATACCATCGTTTATAATATTGAAGTTGCATCAAGGCAACGCATCTATTTCGAGAGGCCATGTGCGCGCGTGCAAGACTTAACGTGCTGTAGTTGTCGCGACCGTGAACCCACTGCATTACCATGTGTCATGTCCTGATACTCAATAACCTCATTACCAGAGACACGCCGCGCAACCTCACTCAGTCAGCCTCAGTCATAAAATATCGTCGCATACCTTTCCGCATCCTCCACATCTCACCACCCCAAAACAAGGCCACCAACTGCCCCTCACACCCTCAACACCTCGATCCTTCCCGTTCCATCCATCCCACATCTTCTCCAGCTCTTCTCAGACGTCAAACCCAGAGACGTCAACGCCACAATAACTCTGCTGTCAGCCCTACACTGGCGAGGTCTCGTACGACATCAGTCCCGCGAACGGACCTCGCCTGTGCACGGCATGACGATGGTGATCAAAAGCTGAAATGCCAGCCTTACCCGTCGTAACACACATCTGATCTCGCAGATGCTACCTATGCGATCTCTAAGCGAGAGACGACGCAGGTCGCGTGTCACAGAATAGCTGAACTCGCAGTAAGTATGCTAGTCTTCATTCAGACAGAGCTGGATAGATTATTGAACGTGGCGAGACCTGACGAAGCATACCTCGCTAGCAAACACCCAAAGCAGCAGCATGGGGAAGACGCTCGAGTATTGACAGTCCCGATGCGTAATCTCACCAAGGTGAAGCGAGTCTTGTCCGACAAGGCGAAGCGACTCCGCGCCTATCGGCATGCATCAGCAAAGTAAGCACCTTCTTCGCTGCTGTTACGCGTCTATCGCATGATTGCACTCTTACAACATCCAAAACCATGCGTCCCATACGCACACAGCAAACCAAAGCCACACTCGCCCATCTCGCCTCACGATGCCAAACGCGATCTGCGCCACAAAAGGCCCGAATGACCAACGGAAGCCACCTCCGAACCCTCAAACCCAACCGCACCTGATATCGACCAAAATCAAGATATCAGACTTGCTCGTAAATGACAATAGAAACCGCACACCTCCCTCGGCACCCAATACCGAAATCTTACTTTACCCATTCCAGGCCAGCCCTTGATATCACCATAATAGCTTGCTGCTGTAAGCTTTCGGAGAGAGGGCGGAAATCATGTCGTCATTACCCTCACGGGCTCTCACATCTCACACACACACCTCTCTGACCGCTCATTCATCGCGAACCAAACTTTTGCTTCTTCCTTTGTCAACGACACGACAGGCTAGTCTCTATAGGACGTCCAGGTGCAGAATCGGAACCGCGATTCGCGCCCAATAAAGAACAGTAGTGCTGGCCCCCATCTGTTCATGCCCATGCCTCTGTTAGTCGCAATCTTGACCGCCTCGCGCAATAACCTTGGTACACCATCTATCTAGGCCCACGCCTAGTCGCTTTCCTATTTTGCAAGTAATGCGCCCAGCGGCCACCCGCGCAGCGACCTGCATACCTTGCTTTGAGAGCAAACGACCCGACCCTGTTGCACGTTGTTGTGGCGGTTGGCGTGCAGACGGAGGTGCGTAAGCGCCCATGCTTGCATGCGCAATGCAGGCGATGCGGGGTATCCCTATCCCTGTACGATGGTCGCCCTCCTCCCTGTCTAGAGAAGGCCATGCCACTACACCACTACAGTTCTTCCCTTGATCGCGATTAAACAGCCCACGCCCAGAACTCGGGTGTATTTCTGTCGTGCAGGTATGTAGATCACGAGGCCTTTTTTCTTCCTCTTCATCAAAGACAGTCAGTCATCCCATCTAGACTTGTCTCGCTAGGATGAACCCTGGATCACTATCGCTTCGTTAAACTTGCCTCGCTTTCGCATCATCTCTCCTTGCATTTACATAGTTCCAAGGTTTGGTAGTGTTCTCGGAGTAAAACCAGGACTAGGGCTGTTCAGTCGGGTGATTGCAGCATCCATGGATGATTGCATGATTTGCAGCATGCGAACATATCGCGTATCGCGCGAACGAACGTAAACCGCGCAAGGGGAGTTGGGAATAAGTCATGTTCCCAGGAGAGGCGTAGGCGTGTCAAATACGCAACCAACCTGCTTTGCCTCTAAACCTAAACCAGTGCGCAGCCACTATGCTATGCTGCTTTCTAACTGTGATGGCGCGATGCAACAACAACCCAACTAGTCAGTAACGCGCAAGATGGTGTCAGAGCCGTTCGCAGCGTGCGCCTTTCTGTCTGCACGCTTGGCGAGCTTGCAAACGGACGGCGCATCCTCGGGATGGACCCTGTTCTTTGGGGTTGATCTTCGATCGACACTCTGCGCCTGCCTTTTGACGTACACCTACGCAGTAACTTCCCTTCCGTTCGCAGCGCCGATCCTTCCTTGTTGCTGATCGGTCGACCTTACGACTCGTACGAACTGCGTAGTCAAGGATACAGCCAGTCGGATTAACAATCCAGTGCTGCGTAGGCTAAGGCTGGGCTGGCGTTGTAGTGAACTTCGCCACGAGGTTGGATACAGTGCATGATCAACATTTACATCCGAGGGGCTGATTTAACGCATTCTGGTAGGCGGCCCATGTGAGACACCACGACCTCCAGTCAAGTCAGTCACTCCCTCACACTTCTGGCTCGGGAGGCGGAAACTGCAAGTATCAAGTATATTGAACAGGTTTGGTGGAGTCAACAACATATCGGAAAGTCGGCTTGGGAATGCACATGTGGCGATAGGCCTGTAGCTAGTGTATGAAACGATGAAACGCTGCTTGAACGCCGCACTAGCTGCGCAGTCTATGCCCAGTTCTGAAGCTCGCGACGTTTGGTGTGGCACATCTTTGCGAGCCGACCGATCAATCACAGAGCGCGAGTGCGAGGCGTGGAGAGAGTAACGCGTGCGTGACTACGCAACGTGATGGGCTTGGAAGAAGCATATCGGATGCATCCTGGTGAATGAGTCTTTTTCGCGTCGAGGCAATATACTGCTCTGGCAGACATGATGATGGTATTCTTGACGCGCGTAGCGTCGACCTACTTGTATGTACAGAGCAACATAGCCACAATGGCCAAGACAGCATTCGTAATGCACACATCAATGAACTCAGTCGTTCATCCAAGCCGTCACACGGTTCGCGCCAAAGCGTCCTGCAAACCGCAGGCCCGTGGAGCCCATTGGGAAATACGAGACGATGTACCATAATAGACATACTAGTTGGGCGATAGCCGCAACGAAGGTCAAGATGGTGCTGTGGAGCTAGTCACGCGGACAGTGTCAGTAAACACAAACTATGGGGACGATAATCGATAAGGGAGGCGTGGGGGGGCTCGCTCTCGGGCAGCCATGAACAAGGGTCGACATGTAGCAGGGATAAATGTACTGGGGTAAGAACTTGAACTTACACCCAGAGAGAAGAAGAGTGTGAGAGCAATGCTGCCGAAGTAAGCAGCAGTGAACGGAAGCCTCGGACCAGAAATGAGGTGCTGAACTGATATTTTGTCAGCGACGGTAGTGGTGGGCTCGGATAATGAGGCTGCTTACCGTATTGCATAGGGCCCATGAGGACACCCCAAGCTGCCAAAAAGAGAACGCTTCCCATGGACCATCTGCAATCAGGCCATGGATGTTAGCGCTAACGTTCTTCAGGTGATGTGCATACGACTTGGCGTGGCAGAGTCTGGACTAGATGAAGGTTGTCTGCACCCTGCAGCGCGCCGAACCTTGGACCCGCATGATCGCTACAGAGGGTCCAGCGCCGATCTCTGGTGGCTAGAGAGTCAAGCGACTGAATTCGTGCAGGCTAACGTCCGCAGTCGGTGAGCGGAAGATGCGATCCTTGACATTGCAGATTGCATGAGTTCGCATAGCCGTGCCGAAGGACGTATGCAGTATGTGTCACTGCCTATCCGCCTTGTATGATCTCACCACTGGTGAGAAGGCTGCATGCAGGGCGCCTTTGGCTGGATACGAGGCAACAGGAGAGCTGAGGACTTACAAAATGGCAAACTTGCGCGGCCTGAGCAAGAAGACAGGCGTGAACATCAGGCCAATACAAGTAGCAAACATTGCCAAGGCAGCAATGAGCAGCCCACCAAACACGAGCAATCGGTCCCACCGACTCACTACAGGTATGGGTTAGCGGACGTAAACATGAGTCAAAGGTGTGTGCAATGCGAGGGTCCTGCATCCGAAGTGGTAACGCAGGAACTCCCTTCTGTCACATTGTCGGTTGTCGCGCGGCCGGGTACGGTTCGCAGGCAGATGACACGTTGATGCCTGTGGAATTATGGATATCTCCCCAACTAGAGGGATGCGCATTTCAAGAATGCCATCTGACAAGACATGGAAGGAAGACAAAGAACCATGGCGGTGCAGGTGAAACTAGCCCCGACCGTTGTCGTCTGATGACATCACGCGCCACAGCTATAGTGGGAGGGGTTGTAGCAGTAGGGTATATCTCAGATAAAGTGGAGATGGGGAGCGAGAGAGACGCGTAAGGAAGGTGGACGTGTTTTGCCACAGGGTGCAATGGAAGACGTAGACTTACGCGCAAACCACCCCTCTTCCTCCTCTCTGCGGGTGGGCGCTGGGAGAGGGGCGCCAGGGTTGCCCTCTGTTATGGGCAGTCGAACATAGCCTCCCTCGCCGAAGGGATTCAGGTTCTGGATGCGGCCCAGGAAAGAGGGCGGCGCGGTGTTGATGGGCGCGTCTGCCTCTCTCCTGCTCCAGCCGAGCGAGTTCATCGAGTCGCGGAAGGAAGCGGAGGCCATGTTGGGGGAGGTGAACACGAGGTGCTAGCGGATCTGAGTATGCCCAGGTGTGAGGATGGGAGTTAGTCGGGAGAAGCTTTGGTCGAAGCCGCAGCAGGCGACACAAAGAGCCGTGGAGGTGCGAGTCTTGGTACGGCTAGCAGATAGCGGCCGTCGACCCTGGCTGGTGTATGTGTAGCTGCCTGGGCCCCGCTGCGGTGAGTGGCTTGGGCGCGTCGTGGGAGGGCACAGCAGCGGTTTGTTCGATTCGGTGCCACTGCTGCTACTGCGAAGACGGACCGGAGGATTTCGTGCAGATGATCGACCTGCGGTGTAGGAGGCAGACGGCCAATGGCAGATGTCAGACAGGCGTCTCAGATGGGACGACGGATGGGCGAGGCTTGTGACGAGGCCGCAGAGGGTGCGAAGGTGTAGCGGAAGGAGCGAAGGACCGGGGGGCGGCTGCGGCGCGTGTGATTGGGCGGCGGGGGTCGCAGAGCAGGAAGGAACTCTCCGGCGTGTCGTATGCGATCCGCCTAGTCGTCGTGGTGGAGGGTGAAAGCAAAGGGCATAGTCGATGGACGCCCTTAGCGTCGCCTCGGTGCTCTAGCGACTAGCGCGAGATCGTCTCCCGCTGCCATGAGCCTAGCAAGCATCAAGGACCATGGCCTGGAGAACCACACACACTCTCGGCCAGGTCGGCCATGGCTGCCCTGGACTGTCGACAATGGATGACGCTTGACAGGAGCCCGAAGCCCTTTAGTGAGTCACATTGCGCGCCCTCACCCAGCGCTGCGTAGAAACCGGGTAGCTGAGACAAGATTACCTCGTTCGTGACCAAAAGAGGCCACACCTTGCTGCCGGGGTGGGCGCAGGACCGGGGTGGGCAACAGGCAGAGCCACACTCAGCGTAAGGCGGGTGAGAGATGGCGAAGAGCCGCCAGAGCAGCGAGGTGTATATTATGCGGCCGTGCCGCGTCTCTACCTGTCCAATAATTTCCCTCTCACGACATACTCAGTGTATGTCTACCTGTGGAGTACTCATCACTATATCTGCGGACCACCGCGGGCCGAGCTTCCCTCCACCTCTCCAGACGCCCTCATCTCCGTACGCCTATCTCTGTACGCCGCCGCACGTCATCCCCATCTTACGCACCACCGCAGCGGCATCGTCTCGGCGCGCCGTGCTACTCTCTGCCGTTCCCAAGCCCTCGCCCTCGCCCTCGCCCTCGCTGGCTGCGATCCGCGTCAAACAGGCTGATTCGCCATTGCCCATAGCTGCTTGGCGCGCGCACTAGCACCACCACCTCTCTGACCGCCTTCCGGCTTAGGGCCCTCCCACACCGACGCCTCGCTTCAGCTGCCCCGTCGTCGCTCAAGAGAGAGAGAGCCGCTGCAGCCAGCGCAATATCCTCAGCCTGTGCCGCAGACAGTTGCCAAACAAACGCACGGCAGCCCGCCTACCACGCTCTGCTCCACCACGACCAGGCACATCCCACCCTTGATCCCTCCCCGCCATATCCCCCGACTTCCTTCTCCATATCCCACCTCCGCTATTTTACCCACCACCACGCCCGTCGCACCAGGCCTCTTACTGCAAGACGACATAGTTGCCACTCGACCAGCACCTCACCTCTCCATTGCTGCCGCCCTCGACCACCAAGGCAAACCTCTTTGTCCCACCCCACGCCGCTGCATCCAGACCACGACCTCCACCACCACCCTCGACGACCAAGTTTGCTGCCCGTGAACCGCCGCAGCTATCCGCCCGAGCGACCTCACTCCTTCTCTCCGCGACCGAGAGACCGAGTGTTGCAGGTGCATCTCATTGCGCCTTCCTTCAGTTCCGAGGTGAGTCAACGTCCGGCTGCTCTTTCCTTTACCACCGCGTCTCCCACTCCACCGCACCTCGCTTCGGCCTGCGTCGTCAAGACCACGCCAGCCATATCGCGGCCGTGTGTGACGGTTTCGCTGCTTTTGTCCCCTGTACCACCATCCCCACAGCGCCGGGCTGCTGCACGGCTGTCGTCCGCCGTCGCTCGCCTCGCGGGTTACCTCGCTGTGCGCCACACTCATGCAACCAACCCTTCAACCGCCCAACACTTCAGACTGCTGGACTGTGCGCTGACATATGCTCCCAGTTCGATCCCGGAACACAGCTCCGAGTTCCCTCACTCCCCCACAACCACCTCCACGCCAGCAGACCCGAACCGGTGAGCGATACTTCCCAGAACGACAACTCTTGCATACAGAACATGGCACTAACGTCTTCCGCGCAGACAAACACTAGCCTCCTCTGCCCCAGATCAGAGGCTTGCTCGTCACTATCAGGCGTCACTAGCTAGGCCTCTCAGCTTGCTCGCACTGTCCTTGTGCACACCAGATAGCAAGCATCTGCCAGGGTCCTTATAGCGACACAGACCGCCTCGTGCTGCAATCATCCTGCAAGCTGCGAGCGCGATCCTTAGTCACTTGCTTAGATCGACGACAGATCGTTTCAGATCATACACATCCACATTCCTGGAATACTGCAACCCACAGTAATGCCAAAGCCTAGTAAGTACGCCTTTGTGACGTCCCCCACTCTGCACCGTCATGAGAACGGCGCTAGAGTGCATTCATTTCCTATATCAAACTCTCCTCTCTCCTCCCCTTCCCCGCACTTCCTCTTCCGTCATTTCCAACGTCAATTCTTATCATGTACTACGAGACCATACTGACTGTCCCTCAAGCGGACGCTCTCTTCACTCCTCCCTCTTCCTACTCTCCTCAAAAGCCGATTGCGAGGCTGGACCTTGGCTTCGACTCTCCCTCTGACGACGTGCTAGACGCTGATATCTTCAACATGACTGGCACAGGATCACCTCAACCATACATCAAAGAAGAAGTCGACGAGATGTCTTTCAACCAACGCTTCCTCGGCCACAACGGCCTTGACATGAACCACCAATACGCTAACGCTCAGTTCGCTGGGCACGAGAATGCCAATGGCATCAACCCCTCTGAGCTCAACATGAGCGGGAGCATGATGGGCAACCACTTCGCCGGCAACAGCTACATGCAGGGCGGAGCAGGCATCGCCGACGACGAACTTGCCGAGTCACTTGGCACTTTCGAACAACAACCAGGCTTCAACAACTTTGCCCAAGAGCAGGTCGGCCAGCAAGACTACTACCACAGTCACACCAACAACCCAAACATGAACCAGGTCTACTCAAACACCCCAGACGACCTGCCCATCCACAGCCCCTTCAACCACCCTGGCAACTTCGACTTCAACCAGTACCAATCAGTACCACAGAGGATGAACTTCCCTGGCAGCATGCCCAGTGGGTCCATGCGCCAGCGTATCACCATGAGCCGGACTGGTTCTGACAGCCGTGCTCCCATGTCACCAAAGACCCCTGCCATGGCTGGTCTCCACCTCGGCACGCCAGACTCTGGCAACTTTACTCAGCCAATCATGACCAACATGCACCGCCATCAAAAGAGCGTGTCTGGCCAGTGGGACGGCACTCCCGGAAGTGCGCACTCATGGATCGACTCGCCCACCGCGTCGCCCCACCAGGGTACCATGCACCACCAGCAGATCACCGATGTCCTGCATTCCGGCAAGCACAACTCACTACCCGCCAAGGTCGATATTGGCCAGAACGCAGACGCCAAGAAGCGCCGGCGTCGGGAGTCTCATAACTTGGTCGAGCGTCGCCGACGGGACAACATCAACGAGCGCATTCACGACTTGTCTCGTCTTGTACCTCAGCATCGCCTCGAGGACGAGAAGATCCGCAAGCACATCAACAACAATGGCCCCTTGTCACCTACCATGGGCGCCACCGGCATGTCGCCTCCACAAGCAACGTCACTTCTCGCTGGTGGCAATGGAAGGCGGGCCGCTGGTAACATTACACAGGGACTGCCCATCGAGGAGAAGGACAAGGGCCCGAACAAGGGTGACATTCTCAACGGTGCTGTCAGCTGGACTCGCGATCTTATGTGGATGCTGTCCAAGAAGCTTCAAGAGTGTGACGAGCTAGCTGCACGACTTCAACAAGCCACTGGCGAAGAGTGGGTTACCGAACAGACTGAAGATGAGAAGCGCATGAAGACCGAGATCCTCGAGGCTCTTGAGAAGAACGGCTCGGGTACCTTCCGATACTCGCGAGGCCCTGGCTCCGGACTCCGAGTGCCCAAGCACACCAACTTGGCCGGTGAACCTATCAGCGGCGCATCTCCACAGAGTCTTAGCCCAGGCATGCAGAGTACCGGTAGCGGCTCTGGATCGAATCAGCAGCAGTACTGGTCTAGTCTCAAAGAGGAGGATGAGTACGGCATGGACATGAACTGATCCAAAGCCTACTAGCTGTCTCTGTTCTTCCGGCCTTCTTATCTCCTTGTCGATTCCTTCACTATGATACCCCGCGATACCCCGCACCCGTTCCTGCATCCTGCTTGATGCATACGCTAGAGCTGCTACAATGAGGCTAAAGACACCTCACATCGGTCGACCATTCCTCGGCATGTCGTCGCCCACGCGCGTACCGTCTCTGCTGGCCAAGGACGGATGAAGCTCTCGCTTGCATCAAAGCACTTCCCATTTCGTTGCATAATATGTTCTACCCCTCCGTGGCACATCATCACCCTGGTTTCCCGCTCATCATCACCCGAGCTTAGCCTACCAACCGGAGCACGAAGGTCTTCGCCGCTTCGGTATTCGACACTTTCCGTACACGGCGGTCTCTCCTTCTGGCAGCTCTGCGACTCGTTTTCTTTCATCTATTTACATCTTTCTCGCATGTATGTGGCGTGTCACGGTTGTTTACCTGCAGTTTTGCACATCACCACTCTTGTCTTCTTTAATGACGGTTTTGTTTATAGGAGGCACATGTAAGCATGGTCGGCGCGTTTCGGATTGTTGGCGTTCTATGGTGTCAGCACTTATGTTGGTGGGAAGAGAATGATAGATGCAGAAGACGTTCGGATGACGCTTGCTATGGTTACGATGGGCCTATGGGAATTCTTGCTACTGCGCGTTCTGCCTTTCAGTTCATGGGCTCCGGTATGGGCCGATTGGTCCCAGATACAATTTCATCTACATCAATAACTCCGTCTTTCATGCCTTGTCAAGTGAGGTGAAGTTGGTTGAGCCGCGCCCCGCCCCTTCCAGTCGGGCGCTGGAGGCGACCGCCGCAAGTCCTCCCGTCAGGCAGCCAGTGTGGAGGACGAAAAGGCCCACAAAAGCAACATTCCGCATTCCTGCGTCTCTACCACGCCTCTCCCGTGTCTCGGCCTCATAGCGTTCACATTATTCAGATACGAGCGAATCGCCATTGCCGCCGCCTTCACCCAATCTCCAAGATTGCGCAAAGACTGTGATACACGGACTACTTGGTCAGCTAAGCTGTGGCGTCGGCGCCCTAAGTAGCGCTGGATCTCGTACAACAATACCGTATCTAGGGCTTATGGGAAAGTGGAAAAAGAAAAGGCAAGTCTAGCCCGCCCGCATCTCAACGGCTAACGAAGGTATAAAGAAGAAAAGCAATTTCAAGTCCCTGTACATATCCGAAGAGACGTTCCGGATGTGAGACCGGGTGTTTGGTTGTTTCGGGTGGTGGGGTGAGTCGTGAACGGTGGAGGATGGGGAATGAGATATGGGTGTGTGAGTAGTACATGCAGGTGACGAGAAGAAGAAACAATGGCTTGGCTTGGTTGGATGGGAGGTTGGGTTGGGTCGGGATAACTTGGATGGGGACGGGGGAGGTTTGATTGCGCATTCCCATACGTTTGATGCGGACGAGGTAGTTCGGTAGAAACCAAAGAACCACCATGCATCCCATCCCCACAGCCGCTCATACCCACAGCTCGAGCTCAACCTTCAGGGATCAGAAAGAAATATGTAAGTATCCCGGCCGACATTCCCACCAACCAAACCCTCCCTCGCAATCCCCTCATCACAAAAGCCATACCCATGCCATGCAGTCCGTTCCGACACGAAACACCTATATCCCCCCTTCATATACCCCGTCCTGCGTCCCCGCCATTCCTGCCGGCAGATCACCCCCCATGCCAATATGCTTACACGCACGCTACGATCGGTCTGCAAAACGGCCTCGGGTCCCGCAGCCAATCAGCTGCCTACACCCTTACTACGTCCTTCGCTCACGATGCAATGTTATCCAATCAACGGGGTCCGTGTCCACGGCGAATGGATTATGCGCAATATGCAGGTAACCGTACTGTATACGCGAGCGGCGAAGGGTTCTGCAAGAAGAGACAAAAGCCGTTGCGGGGGTTGGGTTGGGGTAAAGCAAGGACGTGGAATGCAATGGAATGGAATCAACCGGCGAGGGGGACCTTGTCGCGATGTTGCTACACAATGGCATTGCGGCTATAAGGGGTATAGCCCTATCCCCGTCGTTTGACGGAACAAGGAGAGGGGATGGGGGGCACGATCGGTGTTGAGGTGTTTTGGTTGTGACATTGCAAGGGAGTCGGCAGGCAGTTTGGGGTGTTGGGATCGGTACTGACATCTGTTGTGCAACATGCGTACGTACGCACGCTAGTGTGGATAGCTGTGTTCTGGTAGTTCATAGTGAGGGACGTTATAGTATGATAGCATGCACAGTTATGCCGTTGAAGTTGCTAGTTCGCATAGTTAGCATAGCTGGCATAACCATAACACTGCGCATGCATGCAGATCAGGTTCAGCAAAGGAGACCGACGGGGTCTCATCTCACTTCAGCCCGTGATTCTCTCGTCGCAAGATGTATACGGTACTTTGCGCAACGCCAAACCCGCACTCGCCCGTCTCTCACGCCCTCCCACAGCAAAGTGAGAAGTCCATCTGCCGCCGACGTCACAATACAAACCCCCCATAGACACAACCACACTGTTTCAGCGGCAGAAACAGCAGTAGCGCAAAAACAAAGTGTTCATGGCGCTACCAAAGATGCGCATCGCACATGTTCAGATAGCCGGACATTTCAGCAGGGAAGATGGGCGTTGAGCAAGTCATCGTGCCCTTATCGGCAGTGTCAGTTAGCCGGCTGTACAACCGTTACACCCCCCGATCTGCAGAGCAGCGTCGTTTCCTAGATCTAGGTTTGCGGGGGATGACTTGCAGGTCTCGGTTGAAGATCGGGTCTGACGGTTACGACGGCAGGATGACGGGGGATGGTGATCGATGGGGATGTGTAGCGGTGAACAAGGTGTATTTGCGCCGCTATCTTATCGAGGTTCTACAAAGAACGATGTGATTCAGATAGACCTGCAGTGTTATCTGCACTGCCTTGTCTTTCATCGGATCTGTTGTGGCGCGCCCGGGTATCACCAGTATCCTCGGTGTTTACAGCATCTGCCAAGCTGTCATGGGCTTTCCTTGTTGTGTCCAAGTTGCTTGTATTTGTGCCTTTCGCGGAGATGGATGCCAATGCCGATGCCGCCGATCCGACCATCCCCTTGTCTCACTATGTGCTTTGCCGTTCTGGTCCAGGGCATCCTCTCAATGTCACCTGTCGAATCTGCAGTCTCGCTGCAGGGCGCGCATGGGGCGTGCTCACACATGCGCATGTGTGTCATTTGGCACGTCGAAGGTTTTCGGAAAGAAGAGTGGAGACGTATCCCGAGGGATCTATGTGAGGCCACGTTCTTCGGATGCTGCCAAACGACTGATCACGAGGACCGCATCCTTCACACGAATAACAACTCAGTATTCTAGGCTCCGCGAGGTTTGTTTTGGCCGTTGGGGTGCGGTGACTGAGATGCATTTGCAGCGGTGGTAGCCGCGTTGGGGCCGTCGCTGTCTTCGCCGAAGCCGAGGTTCTTGAACGAATCCGGTGCCATCAGATTTCTAATGCGGTGATAACGGTCAGCCATATGCTCATTATGTGAGGGGAACAATCGGAGCGAGAGGAGGGATGCGCGACTCTGCAGATGCCACTGGAATTAGATGACGGAATGATGTGGGCTGCTGGTGGGAAGAAAGCGATGCGACATGTTTGTATTGCGGTCCAGCCATGCCTTCCTCGAGACAAAGTAGATGATGGTACGTACCGGTCCATGCGACATGACAGGTATGACTTGGAGAGGCCGCGGCATTCAGGATCGTTGGTGCCGCGATGCGACTTGATGCATCGGAGGTACGACAGCATGATGTCCTTGCATTCTCCTGAAATGCAGTGTCAGCGGGTCGTTTGTACAAATAGCGATGACGGCTCGGTGCCGGGATGGTTCGAATGGTTCAATAGGACGTAAAGGGTTTGTGAAGCGTACCATCGTGGTCGAGAGGGAATGAGCCGCGCTCTGGCCTGAATTGAAACAACTGTTAGCACAAGGACCTGCAAGATAGGAAGAGGCAGCCATGCTGTCCGAGTACTCAAGGGTCGAAACGAGACATGCGCATTGAGCAAAGAACTTACGGATTCGGCTTTTGGACCTTTTGCCCAAGCCCAGCGCCTCCAAAATTGCTCATATCGGCAAATCAGGTCCTGAATTGAGTACTTGGATAGACTTCGGGGGTCCGTGGGGTAGTAGTCTGGCTTGATGGTCGTGTGGAAGGATGGTGACTGCAGTGAAGTGAGGGTCAGATAAACTTAGCGCGATCGGCCTCGTTCGGTGGCCAGTGCTGCAACCTCGGGATGACGTGCCTTGTGCATCGCGCTGCAGGGCAGGTCGACATCACGACTTCTCCGCTACACTTGCATTCTGAAGCCAAACTATTATGATCAAGTTCACTTCATTGTGCGACGGCCACTTTCGACCTGCTTCCACTCCAGTGTCTGAATTCCCATCGAGGTAGACAATTGCGTGCGCAGTTCGGCTCTCTAGCCCATCCCACAATCCATCTTCAACGCGTATCTCAAGCCACCACAACCCTCTCAGTCGTCACAATCTACAACATCTCTTCCGCACCCTCACCTCCATCCTCAACCTCATCCGCCTCCCGATTCTTGCCAATTTTTAGCTTCGCCATCTTCTCAAGCCCATCCAACTGCTCATCAAATCCCTGATAGATCTTCTCCATCATCTTAAGATTTCGCATCTCGGCGTGATATCCCTCCCAGATCTTCTGAATCTTCTTCAACTCCGCGAGGGCCTCCTCTTGCTTCTCCTTGGGACTTTGAAGTTCCTGGCGTTTACGCTCTTCCTCGTCGAAAATGTTGGGGCCTTCTTCGTCGTCGAGGCAGCGGGGTCCGTCCCAGCGGGCGCAGAGAGACTTGTCCTCTGCTGTTTGGACGTAGTCGTCCGCTGTGGAGGGTTAGCATAACATATTGCGGAGCCGCGATGATGGCTCATGCTATCGGTACGGAATACTTACTCATCTTTGGGACTGCGGGCTGTGCACGAGGCCTACGGTGGTCATTGTAGACCCATTGTTCGTGTGCGACAGCGGAAGCGGCGAAGAGGCCGGCGACTGCAGCCAAGATGGTGGTGAACTTCATGGTGTTGGGAAAATGCCTTGCTGGTTTTGGTCTTGGTATGGTTGGGTATGGAAATGCAGCCGTGAAGACACTTTATGAGAAAGTATGTGTTTAAGAAAAGCGAAAAAATGAAGACACGGGCATTTTATCTAACAATGTGGCCCTGATGATTCCGTGGTACCGCATATCCAAAGTTGCGTACGCGACCAATACATCTTCAGCGTGAGATAATTAAGGCTATTTTACCATAGAACGCGCGAAAGCGCGCCAGTCACAATCACTATTTTACATATCACCGGGCGAGCCGTGTTGGTTGCGGTGGGTCGAACTACTAGACTTCTTTTGTGCTAACAACCGCCGTGCGATCAATTTTTGCGATTTCATCACCGGTGGCTTGGAAAACCATGGTACTATGGCATTCTACTCAATCAACAGCAGTCTTGTAACAAGTGAGAAATAGGTAGGGACAACTTTAGCCATGGCGATTAGTCGTTCTATACGACTTCGCTGCTTGCAAGGGGTCTCAGAGCTCGGCATCATCACAAGTATATCCAGGTAGCACTGTCATAGAGCGCTGTAATGCACAAGCAACCTTAGAAATCGCCCACCATAGTAATTTGTGAGTGACATAACGCGGTTTGAGAGACCTAACGCCCGACACGTAAGTGGATGCAGTCCTGATCTGCCTGTGACTTTATCAGTATACAGCAAATGTCTTGCTTTAATGTTGAAGGTGCAGAGTTGGATACATGTTATTGGCACTTCTGTTATGATATTACTGAAAAAGAAGCAAGCCTGAGATGGAAAAACCTATTCTCGCGGAAGGCTAAGTGAGCAACCTCCATCTTCACTCAAATACCCCATAAGCTATGCTAGCTATGCACGAGTCTCTACGACGAGAAGACCTATATATCTGATGCTCACGTTTAGTTAGCGCGAGAACACGTTGCGCAGAGGTAAACAGCGAATACCACCACTTAGTTCCACATCATGCTACAATTGACAGAGCCGGCACACCCTTCTCAGCTAGAACAATTTCCCAGCAAGCCCATTCCTCACGGCCACTCCGGATCCTCCCTCCTCCTAAAGCACGCCACAAACTTCAGTCCCTTATTCCGCTCTACCTTCTTCCCCTCCTCAGTCTCACTCCTCATCAACTTCACACACTCATCCATGCCCACGCCCTCAACCCCATCCACCGTGCTCCCCTCCTCAAACACCCTCTCCACCCGCTCGAAACACGGATGACGCTCAAAATGCCCCTTCATCCACTCATGCAGATCCTGCACGTCTGTAATCGTATACACCACACCCCCCGGCCTCAATACGTATGCATACTCTGAGTTTAGCGTGTAGGACACGATGCGCGCCTTATGTTTCCGCTGTTTGAAATGCGGGTCCGGGAAACAAAGAAAGATCTTCGATAACTGGTGTTTTTGGAAGAAGTTGGGCAGGAATTTCATGGTGTTTGCGCGGATGCAGGAGGTGTTTTGGTAAAGCTGCGAAGTGGAGGCGTTTTGGACGCGGAGGGCGCGGACTTTTTCTTGCACGTATTCTGTTACTGAGGTGCGGATTTCCATGCCTGTGGGTAAGTGTTAGTTTGGGGGGTGCTGCTTTTGGTCTTGTGGGCGCGTTTTCGTGGATATGGGTGGCGAGGATGGATGGGGTAACTACTGACCGAGTATCAATGTGTCAGGGAATTTGGGTGCGAGAGCGAAGAGTAGACCGCCGAAACCGCAGCCTATGTCTGCTATTTCGACGTTCTTTGATATCGCATTTGCTTCCCGTTGCTCTTCTATGCTCATATCATGTGACTCATTCTGGCCTTCTTCCGTCTCTTTCTTGGGATGTTTGGCGTACATGGGGTATAGACTCGCCCAGTCCATGTCTGCGGGGCTCTTTGGGCTGCATCATGTTAGATCCATTTCTCACCAAAGACTAAGCCTTCTTACTAGGTGAGCGAGTGATCTGAGAATGGATTCGCATGGGCGCGCTGCCTGTAGAACCTCTTCTTGGGCATGGCGCCCTGCTGCTCCTCCGTCTGCAGCGACTTCTTGTACTCCTCGCGCTTTGTGCGCTTTGCTGTTTCGCCTGGCATGGTGACTTTGGTATACGCAATTAACAGATATGCAAGGAAGTAGGGTCAAAGGTAGATGCACAGGTGCTGAGGTAATAGTCGATTAGCTGCGTATCACGAATCAAGCGAGTTTTTCGCTAGCGCCAGGGTCTCTGGTCCACCACATCTGCAGCAACACAGCAAACAGCCGTTCGCGCAGCGATCTACTGCTTGTACGACAAAGCGTAGCGTGACGTAATTCGACCTGCATGTCTCAGAGACGGTACTACAAAAAGCCCGACGACCTTGGCACCCTGCATACGGTCCGTGGGAAGAAAAATCGATACAAGAAGACAATCCCAGGTGTGCGCCCTAATGCTAATCCATATCCAAATGCCCAGTCGTTCAGTCATCAACATTATCGGAATTCAATCGCGCCTTGACACCCAAAATCTTGGATGTGTTTCAAATTGAGCTTCTGGAATCTGGGAAGTGTTAGCATACGACCATCTTGGCTGGGATGTCAGACTCACTTCTCGCTCTTAGCATGGAAGTAGATGCCCTCGATACCACCCGAGAGCTGGTTGAAGCAGATGTAGTAGAAGCCTTCAAAACTCGCGCCGCTGATAGTCCTCACTCGGTGGTCTGGCACGAGGAAGTACTCCTTCCACCGCATGAAGAGGTGTTCCTTCTGGTTCAGCTCCTTCGACACCTGCTCCTGGCGCGCAGAGTACTTAGCAATCGGCTTGTATGCGTCGAACCGCCCCCAGTGTTGCCGGTCGACCTTCTCGTTGGAGCCCCATTCAGGATGCTGTGTAATGAAGGTGTATTTGGTTCCGATAATCTCGCCTTCGAAGTATGTCGTCAGACTTGGGTGGTCTTCAGTTAAACCTGTGGACGTGTTAGTCTACAAGCTCTATGCTGGCACTGCGGAGAGGTGTGCGCACCTTTGATGCGCAAGTATCCACACATGAAGGACTCGCGCATGTCGACATGTTTTATATCGACTTCGACGTCATACTGCTGGCGGTCGGAGGTTTGGGTGCCCACGAAGCGACTGCCGGGCCGAAGGAGGGACGAGGATGTATTGGGTAGGAACTGCGTCGGCATTAGCAACGTATACTTTGCGCATTGTTCTGCATGCATGCTGGTCTGACGTACCCTATGCGCAGGGAATGGGGACGAAAGATGGCTGGCGAGCAGCGAAGTTGGCGCAGCGGGAGAAAGCGGCGAGACGTGAGAGGTGCGTTGCTCTTCAGTGCCGTCGTCTGTCACCGTCATAGGCGTGGGAATGTCTCTGGTGGGCGAGTCTCTGTCGGTGCCGGGCAGCTTGGTCTGGATATCGTCGGGCGCCTGAGTATGCTCGCGCGAGTTTTGTGGAGACGGAGTGGGCTGCTGCATGGGAACATCGGGCACAGCGCTGGCATTGCTGTCGTCGTGGGCGCCCCGTGTCTCATTCAATTCGTGGGTCGCGATAACGCGCGATTCCTCGGGTGGACAAGTCGGGCGGCCAGCGATGCTCTCGTGCTCCACCGGCGAGACCATGGCTTCATCATCCGGCGTCGGCATGGTCCGATAGCAGGTGCGACGAGACTACAGCGAAGGTGCGAGGCGATTATACATGGGACGGGTGGGGATGAATGTGCGATTATACAATAGAGCCTTGCAGGAGCCAGAAGCGTGGCGATGGGGAAGAATGCATGCTGGATGGATGACTTGGACTCGGCGGAGGTGTCTAGGCGGTTCAAAGTTAGTGGGTCACTGAGCTGCACTTACGCGGGGAAGCCGCACTAGTGCAGGCTCACGTGGGATGACATGGGGCCAAACCTAGACACATTGGAACACTTGATATCTAAGCCGTCGATTGTATCTGTAAATTGTATTATCATTCCTTGCCAAGTGGGCCATGTTGACCTTCCGAGCCGACCCGCGCGATCTAACGAATTTTGGTCGAATAGCCCTTTCCTGAGCATCCTCCTCTCATACACCATCGTCCTAGAAGAGATCACGGAGATCAGGTGACACTAGTCACAAGCAGATGTCGTTCCTCCAGTTGACTCCGTACGCCGTCCCTACGTCATTCCACATCGAGCCGCGGTTGTGCCAAAACCCCGTGGCTGTGCGCTGTCGGCAAAAGCAACGCTACTGTGCCTCCATGTGGCGGCGAGAGGCTTAGATAGGCTTGATCTATAACGCTGTAAGTCTTCATGTTCGACGTGAGTACACTGGATCGCATACCTTGAAGTGCAGAGATATTAAAGAAAAGACGAGTGCCTTGAGGTCCTGTACGAGGTAGTAGAAGACGCGAAGGCCTTCTGGGTCTGACGAGTCTTGTACGTCCTGGAGCGAGCCAATTTTCGCAGTCTATTGTCGTCAGTTCACTGGAGGCCATGATAAACGGACCATTCTACCTCAAAGGAGATGTGCTCGCTGCCTAACCGGATTTCCAACTCTTGACGGCCGTCCTTGTTCTTCTGGGGCCACTTTGTGTCATCTTCCCTGGGGATGAGTTAGCAGATGATACGTAACTTCCATTCCATCACATACTTGAGGATCTCACTGTCCTTGACAATCTTCTTGATCTCGGCTACCAAAGCATCGCTGACGCACACTAAACGGCGCGTTAGCAGCACATCACGTCAAGGGCAGAGAATGACTTGCTCTCTTTCCGGATGAGTGAATCATTGCGGTAGTTTGAGTTGTTGGCATAACGGGCAGATGCGCTGCGACCGTCTCCGAGCACTCGAAAATCGAACTCTATACCAAGTTAGACTCGTGATTCTCTTTTCGCAACAGCTTTGCGCACCCAAGAACTCGTGTCCGAATCGGCCTTGGTGACCAGAGCTGCGAAAATGTTAGTAACTGCACGTGCTTGAGAATCCACAGCCTGCATACTAGTAACGCAGGTAAAATGGCTCGTTGGTTGTCATGTTTGCGACTACCTATATCGAGCTCTAACGATGCGCGTATAGGAATTCGCAGTGCTTGGGGTGCGCGTGTCGTGGTGTTGATGTACCGTCGCGGCAGAGGGTTGGAGATCTTGGCGGCCAGACCCCTGCAAGCCTAGCGAGGCGGCCTTCGCTGGAGCGACCATTTCTCGAGCAGACACCTGGAGGTAAACAGAGTCCCGACGAGCACTGCACCCATATCTCCAACAAGCCACCTCTCCGCCCAGGCCACGCCAGTCCTTTCACCCTCCCCGCTAGGCTGCAGCTGCGCCAAACCTCACGACTCCCTCCACCGCCCCCGTCGATCGATACACGTAGCCCATCCCACTTATTCTGGACTCCACGGGACATTGAGGGCTGACGGCCGCACCTGGAGTCACGTTATCGCAGCTGGACACTGTATAACCCGGGGCCATTCGTATACCACATAACCCGGCATCATGGCGGCGTTTCTCGAGAACTCGTACAGTCTGGTAGGAACACCTGGCACGTCGTGGGTATGGGGAAGCTGACGGGCAACACCAGGTGCACCAGGACAATGCCGCCGATGTACCATCACAGAATGAGCTCAAGAATGCTCTGGAGAAGGGCAGCGATGAGCAGAAGATCGAGACTATGGTGCGCTCCTGCAATGGCACTGCCCCGCCTCGCTGAATGCGACCGTCTGACAGCTCTGCAGAAGAAGATCCTCTCGATTATGCTCAATGGCGACCCCCAGGCTGGCCTGCTCATGCACATTATCCGATTCGTCATGCCCAGCAAGTCGAAGCCGCTCAAGAAGCTCATGTACTTCTTCTTCGAGGTCTGCCCCAAGCACGACGCCCAGGGCAAGCTAAGGCAGGAGTGGATTCTCGTCTGGTGAGTTCAAAAGACTATACCACATGAAGCTTGCTAATCGATACAGTAATGCGATTCGGTTCGACTTGCAGGCGCCCAACGAATACGTACGAGGAAACACATTGCGCTTCGTGTAGGATCCTCCACGACACCTTCCCGAGCATTGCTGATAGTCGGAACAGAACCAAGCTACGAGATGCTGAGCTTGTAGAACCACTACTACGTAAGAATCTTGCTCTCCATACTTACCACAATTGTGTTGACACCCCCAGAACCGGTGCGCCAGTGCCTCACACATCGACACGCATACGTCCGAAAGAACGCAACCTTCGCAATCGCATCTATCTTTACACATCTTCCTGAGCTTATGCCAGATGCGCCCGACCTTCTGGTGACATTCCTCGACGACGAGAACGACCCAACGTGCAAGCGCAATGCTTTCGCCGCCCTCGTCTCCGTGAGCCATGAGAAGGCTCTCGAATACCTCAGCACCGTTTTCGATGCCATACCCAACCACGAAGAGCTCCTACTCCTCGCCGAGCTAGAGTTCATCCGCAAAGACGCCATCGTGAACCCATCCAACAAGGCTCGCTATCTCCGCCTGATCTTCGACCTCCTCGAATCGCAGGTATCGACCGTCATCTACGAAGCCGCGCACGCCCTTACCACCCTCACAAGCAACCCGGTCGCAGTCAAGGCAGCTGCTGGAAAGTTCGTGGAGCTGGCGATCAAGGAGCCGGATAACAACGTCAAGCTCATCGTCTTGGAGAGGGTGGAGCAGCTGCGACACAAGAATGAGGGCGTTCTCGACGATTTGACAATGGAGGTCCTGCGCGTTCTGTCTAGTACCGACTTGGATGTGCGGAAGAAGTCGCTCAACATTGCCATGGAGATGATCTCAAGCAGGAACGTCGAAGAGGTCGTCCTGCTGCTGAAGAAGGAGCTCATGAAGACGGTGGACGAACAATACGAGAAGAACCCCGAATACAGGTCGCTCCTCATCTCCTCGATACACTCGGCCGCCATCAAGTTCCCCGAAGTCGCCGCCAGCGTCGTTGGATCGCTTATGGACTTCATCTCCGATGTCAGCAGCAACGCTTCAGCAGTTGATGTCATCTCTTTCGTCAAGGAAGTCGTTGAGCGCTTCCCCGATCTTAGGGCCTCCATCATCGAGCGACTGGTATCGACTCTTGGTGAGGTACGCGCTGGCAAGGTCTACCGGGGTGTTCTCTGGATCATCGGAGAGTTCTCGCTAGAGGCCAAAGACATCCAAGATGCATGGAAGGGCATCCGCTCATCACTCGGCGAAATCCCCATACTTGCTTCCGAGCAAAAGCTTTTGGACGATGCTTCGGAGGGCAAGGAGAGCAGCGAGCAAGTCAACGGACATGCAAAGGCAGCAGCTCCATCTGGATCAAGGAAGGTCCTCGCTGACGGTACCTATGCGACTGAAAGCGCCCTGACTTCCTCCGCTGCCGCCAAAGCGAAACTGGAAGCAGTCAAGAACTCACAGAAGCCCCCACTACGTCAGCTCCTCCTTGACGGCGACTACTACCTTGCCACAGTATTGTCCAGCACTCTCACCAAGCTCGTCATGCGCTATGGAGAGATCTCAAAGAACGAGGCCCGCACAAACGCCCTCCGCGCTGAGGCCATGCTCATCATGATTTCGATTATTCGTGTTGGCCAATCGCATTTTGTCAAGACCTTCATCGACGAGGACTCCATCGACCGTATTATGTCGTGTGTTCGCTCACTGTCCGAGTTCTCGCAAAGAAAGGAGCTCGAGACTGTCTTTTTGGAAGATACTCGCAAGTCTTTCCGAACCATGGTCCAAACAGAAGAGAAGAAGCGCGCCGCCAAGGAGGCTTCAGAACGCGCGAAGTCGGCTGTAAATGTTGATGACTCTTTCAACATCCGTCAGCTGAAGAAGAAGGACGCGGATGGCAGCGATGAGATCGAGCAAGATCTTGAAAGGGCAACAGGAGGCGACACTGCGACTGAGGATCTCACATCCAAGCTCAGTCGCGTCGTGCAGCTTACTGGTTTCTCCGACTCGGTATACGCAGAAGCATATGTCAAGGTACGTCAGCCCGACTTACTGAAGGTATTCACTGACTCACTCTGCTAGGTCCATCAATTCGACATCGTCCTTGATGTCTTGCTAGTAAACCAAACAACCGAGACGCTGCAAAATCTCACCATCGAATTTGCGACTCTCGGTGACCTCAAGGTCGTCGAGCGTCCTTCAACACAAAACGTTGGTCCTCACGACTTTATCAACATTCAAGCAACAATCAAGGGTAGGTCTTTCTCTACTTGCTTTTAAATTCACACGCTTACTTCCGCAGTCTCATCCACCGATACCGGTGTGATCTTTGGAAACATCATCTACGAGGGGTAAGTCCTGCGCATCAACACCCTGCAACAATTGCTAATGTCCTACAGTGAAAAGGGTGTTGACTCCAACGTTGTCATCCTCAACGATGTCCACGTCGACATCATGGACTACATCAAGCCCGCGCAATGCACAGAGACGCAGTTCCGGACAATGTGGACCGAGTTCGAATGGGAGAACAAGGTCAACATTAACTCTAAGGCCAAGACGTTGCGCGATTTCTTGAAGCAACTCATGGCATGCACAAACATGAGCTGCTTGACTCCAGAGGCGTCGATGAAGGGCGACTGCCAGTTCCTGTCAGCGAACTTGTACGCAAGGAGTGTATTTGGTATGTCTTCAAATTCTTTTATACATTGGCAATACTGACAGAAAGCAGGTGAGGACGCTCTCGCCAACTTGAGTATCGAAAAGGAAGGTGACAATGGCCCTATTACTGGGTTTGTGCGCATAAGAAGTCGCTCCCAAGGCTTGGCGTTGAGCCTGGGGTCGTTGAAGGGTCTGAACAAGGTCGGTGTGGCATGATTTGTCGGCTAATAAGCACTGTCACACGTCCGGGGTAGCGGGAGATGGGCGTTCCTACTAAGAAACGGTAGCAAAAGGAAGGTTGGTTGCTTCTTTCGTCTACAGGTCTTCGCGTACGACGCGTTGGGTCGATAGACATGTGGGTGGGATGGATGAATGTTAATGTAGCATTGCCGTATCAAACAGACAAGAGTTCAAATTCACATCCAATATCACAGTCTCTGGGCATCACAGGAAGAGTCGCTTCGTGTCACGTTCTTGGCTGGTTCGTGATTGGGATGCCTCGGTTCGCGAGGGTGCAGGGTCCAACGGGAATGTTTCCTTTTTGTTTAGCACCAACTATCCGCCAGGATCCGCGCCCTGGCGACAGGGACGGTACCCGTGAGCGTGACATGACCGTCGTCAGCGTGCCTCTTGCGCTGGTCTAGTCTCCAACTGACTCCTGGTCTTGCTCTTGCCCTCTTCACAGCATGCTGCGCGTCGTTCCTGCGACATTTCATTGATCATGGCTTCGCTGGCTGGCTCCGACGATCCCTTCAGAGACCCGCTGCTCACTACCAACGCCGCTCCTTCGCAGCCGTCGCCCGACTCGGCACCCACCCAGGAGCAGATGAATGTTCCCGACACACTCGCTGTGGGCAGAAACGCCTCCCTGACCCTTGGGACCGACTCCTTGGTCGTACTAGGTGGGGAGACTACTCGAACATCACAGCGGCGCAACACTCACACAGCACAGACGAAGCACTCCTAGATAGCAAAAGCGCCAGCTGCTGCGGTCTGTCTCTTGCTGGCAGTAAGTGCTAATTCGGCGTCTAGACACCAACACGCGCTTACGCGACGCAGAGAACAAATCCACTCGTTCCATACCCTTTTACAACATCCTCTGGGCCGAGCACTCAGAGGACGGCCATATCACCGTTCAATATGCGCAGAACACATCGAAGAAGGCCGTTCGCCCTGCCATCATCAGCTACTCCCTCGACAAACCCGACAGTCGTATAACGGAGGCATGGATAGAGAAGTTGCTCGATCGCGCATACGGAGCGTCGCAACGGCGCAAACGAATCAAAGTGCTCGTCAATCCGTTTGGAGGCCAGGGTGGCGCAGTCAAGATATACCACAAGTTCATTGCGCCCATCCTGGCGGCTGCGCGCTGTGAGCTCGACGTAGAGAAGACACAGCACAACGGCCACGGCGTGGAGATTGCGCAGAACATGGACATCGAGGCGTACGACGTAGTCGCCTGCTGCTCCGGAGACGGCATACCACACGAAGTCTGGAACGGGCTAGGCAAGAGGACCGACGCAGCTCGGGCGCTCCAAAAAGTAGCCGTCGCACAGCTCCCCTGCGGCTCCGGCAACGCCATGAGCCTCAACTTCAACGGCACCGACGACCCCAGTCTCGCCGCCCTCGCCGTCGTCAAGGGCCTGCGCACCCCCCTCGATCTCTCCTCGATAACCCAAGGCGACCGCCGCACCCTCTCCTTCCTCTCCCAGTCCGTCGGCATAGTAGCCGAAACAGACCTGGCGACAGAACACCTGCGCTGGATGGGCAGCGCACGCTTCACCTGGGGTTTCCTCGTCCGCCTCTTCAAAAAGACATGCTACCCCGCCGACATCGCCGTAAAAGTCGAGTACGACAACAAGACCGCCGTCCGCGAAGCCTACCGCACCGAATCCGCAAAACCACCTCGCAGCACCGACGACCGCGTCCTCCCCGCCCCCGACACCGGTCTTCCAGAGCTGAAATACGGCACAGCGACCGACCCCCTCCCTGCAGGATGGCAACTAATCCCCCACGACCACCTCGGTAACTTCTACGCCGGAAACATCGCCTACATGTCCCCGGACGCGAACTTCTTCCCCGCCTCCCTCCCCTCCGACGGGTGTCTCGACCTCGTCCGTATCCGCGGCGATATCGCGCGGCATACGGCTGTGAAGACGCTGCTGGCCGTGGAGAACCACTCTTTCTTTGATATGGACCATGTGGATTACCAGAAGGTTAGTGCGTATAGGATTATTCCGAAAGGGCAGAGGGATGGGTATATTAGTATCGATGGGGAGAGGGTTCCTTTTGAGGGGTTTCAGGTTGAGGTGCATAGGGGGTTGGGGACTGTGTTGAGCAAGAGTGGGCATTTGTGTGAGGCGAAGGGGGTTTGAGGTGTAGAAGCTGGGGATGATGGCAGAGGTTGGGGTTGGGATTGGACTTGCTGCTGTGTGACATAGATAATGGGCGTTTGCGTTAGGATACCAAGGTTGTTTTGAAGCTGGAGTAATGAAGTTTGGACTGTTGGTCTTGGGAGATGGGTTTCCTTCTCTGGGTTCGCTCAATCAGTGATATTTGCCATTTTACGTCCACTACGCCCGTTTACTTGTTGCGTGTTCAGTTTTACTATAACAATCGATCTTCCAATACCTTAGAAATACTGGGTTTGTATTCATGTGCAACCTCCATACAAGATTGAAGTTCCATCCAGATCCCCAGATATCGGATGACTCACATCCCTATTTACGCCTATCAAATTTTCCTAATCGCCCCCCTTACCTACCCACTCGATTTCTTTGTGCCCCCACATCTCATTGTTCTCGCGCCCAACCACATATCCACCGCCTTTGCCCATCTTCTTATCAACATTTGTGTAACAATATAGATTTTGTGGAGCGAGAAAACTTCATCAATCAGCAACCACAAAAGCTGCTTGGCGCAGCGGAAGCGCGCCGGGCTCATAACCCGGAGGACCTCGGATCGAAACCGAGAGCAGCTAGATGTTGGAAACCTTCTTTTTTGCCCTTTTTTCGCACGGAGGTTAGAGCGAAGTGAGGAGGTAGGGGGTGAGGCTGCAATACGGAGTTGATTTTCTAGACTTTGCGACATTTCAATAGCAGCAGTACGTAGTGTAATATTGTATTAACATTGATTCGTTTTGACAATACCCAAACTTTCCTATGTATTCAATCTTGAATCTCGGTGTTTTACAGGAAGGTAGCATGCGTTCGCTCTTGCGCATGCTGGCAAGAAGGTTCGCTGCCGTCTACGGGTGCCACCTTCCTCTCGGTAAAACTTCGGCGATGCGTCAGCCTGGCCATGCCCCGCTGCTGGTCTTCCGTCGCATGCTCTCCGTGAACTCTATCCTGCACAACACCTCAATTTTTGTTACCTTGTGCAACCTCCGCGCTTCAAAATGTCTACAGACGCGATGGACTTATCGGGACAGCCATCCAATATCCACCCAATCTATTGGGTATTCCGACAGAGCTTCAACTAAGGATCGTTGATCACGTACGCCCGCGGGCTGGTCCGCATGCTAGCTTAACGCGTACTGGTCGAGCTAGATAACCCTGAAGAGCGATCTCACATCACTGTGTAGAACATGCTCAGCTCTGCGTGTTCTCGCGAACCCGCTTCTATATAGGCGCATCGTTCTGCGCCTATGGAGTGGACGTGCGGTCGATCGTCTCAACAAGTCCAATTTCGCAGGCGCTGGCTTACATTACCAGCACACGAAGGAGGTTATCATCGAAGATGAAGCCATTGGCGAGGAACTCTACACCATACATACCGGACGGATCTGCCCACCTATTCTGAATCGTCGCAGTAATGCTACTTATCTAACCGAGTCTGAGAGAGACAACGCCGCCTACGCGTTTCTGCAGACCATGCATCATAATCAATTAGAACGCTTATGGTAAGTTATTGACTGAATGCGCTAGCATTCTATGTGGATGCTGATGAGATCAGGTACCATTCGCGGCGGCCTCTCTCGGCAGTGGTTAGAAATCATTTGCGCCACTACCAGACGAAAATACAAGACCTACGAGTACGCTTGTACACCGATCCTGGATCGCCCGAAGTACTACCCCAGATATTCTGTGGTCTGCGACGCCTCGATCTTTATGTCGATAATTCAACAAGCCTCACTCTTTTGTACGAGAACATCGAAGCCGTGGGCGCCAACTTAGAATCGTTGTCGCTGACAGCACCCAATCCCGTGGATATCGGTATGGAACTGGATGCCTGGTCAATGGGCGAGGAGAACGAATACACCCAATGCACACCTAAGCTCGAAGAGTTCAGGCTGTCCAATTTCGACTATGGCGGCTTTCGAACAGTTCTCTATAATTGTCAACTTTCATCAGCTTGTGCGATTAGAGCTCCTGGGAAATGCCGGCGGGGCACAGTACTTTCTCTAGGAGCTTGCCGAAAGTAGCGAGGAGAACAAGCTTCGTTTGAAGCATATTGCTGTGGAGATTGCGGGTGATATCGCGGAAGACACTGAGCTCGTTCCTCTGCGATTATCCTTGAATCAGATATACAAGGCCTGCGAACCCCTCGAGAGCTTCCATATACACTACCCGCACGGCGACCACGCATCCGACTTTGACATGTACGACTTCCTTAAGCCGTTCACTGATCGCGGGCACAATTTGCAAAGTCTGAGCTACCGCGTCGAACAGTGGAACTGGGGCCGATTGAACCACGACGCTATAGATGTGCTATACCGGGTAAGCCAGGAATCCTTTCGACAAGTGCAACAGCTTGCGGTGTACTTCGAGGAAGCATTGATGCTTGACGGCCTATGGAATGAAGAGGCCAGATTTATGATCCTTATGGTAAGTGGAAGCTATTGCATTCAGAACGGCACCTCGTTCAAGGAGACCACAAAACACGCTAGAGTCTGCGTAGACGTTAGGTCGCTTAGTTTGCACGTTTGCATCGTGCTTCAGGCAGCAGATCCATTAAGTTCTTCCTTGTGTGAGGTGGTGGCGGATCTTGAGCATGACATCTAACATCTGTTAGACGTGGATAGGGGATTTCCGAGAATTACGCTTGCTCCACCTTCGCCTGCCACACTGCGAGCGCATAGGGCAGAGTGAACACGGATGGGACCCCGCACTAGTAGTCCTACAGCTGCAAACCTTCGCAAACCGAGTCTTTGAGTTTCTAGGTCCAGAGTCAAAGTTGGATGCTCTGGTGATCGGTCATGTGGCGACTTTGAGGAACCCAGAAGACCTAGAGCGCGTGCATCGCCGAGGAAACTACGTCTGTACAGTACGGCAGTGTTGGACTACCCCACCTTGAACGCTGAATCGGGGATTCTGGCACTGCGGATGTCGAACCTGCAGTGCGTGATAGCAATCTTGAGCAGGTCTTGGATCTCATCCCGGCAAACGCGCTTCGTACATTCCGGTATGCTCCAAGCAACACTCCCCATCTTATGTTGCCTGTTAACGCCTAAAGGTTCCTCGCGCGACGTCCGCTACCGTGGTGGCTCCATAAGAAGCTCGCATCAAACCAGAGAAATATAACAGACCTCCAAGGCAGTCTTAATGTTGATTTCGACGACATAAATGAACCACCAGTACTGCTTCAACGCGACAACAACTTGAAACGATTGGACGTGCATATCGGCGATGGGCCACTCAACTCCATTCTACTCGACTATTTTCATTCCATCGGAGAAAACCTGGAGTCGCTATCCTTGAGCGCCAAAATTGACACTGACGTTTCCAAGCTGATTCGAAACAACCTCTGGCACCCAGAGCAGCCCAAACTCCCACTGAAAGAACTCAGATTAACTGGCTTGACATTGATGCACATGTACAAGTCCCTGTCAACAATCATCGATTACAGCAAGCTGCAAAAACTCGACCTAGTAGAATGCACCGGATGCTTCAAACTCCTATCGGATATGACAGATGCGATGCCAAACCAGCAGTTCGATCTTACACATGTTGCCTTGAACGAACTTGTGTCTCCAAATGGCATCACCGAACCTGAAGACGAGCGCAACATACATTTGGTCAACTTCTTGAAAGCATGTCCACACATACGTAGTCTCCATGTCGGCCTTTCCAACCTCGACCCTCTACCTCCAGGACTGAAACAATATCTACAGAGCACAGGCAAGGAGCCCACGAGTCTGAGTCTATACTCCAAAACCGAGATAATCGACGCCGAAGAATTCGATCTTGTCTGCCGATCATGTCCCAACCTTGAACAACTCGCCGCGGGGGTGGACGAGGAATTCCTCTTGGCAGAGATGTGGTACCACAACCTGAGGGACTTTGTAGTAAGTCGTACCGACTAATCAACTCACCATGACATATACGTAACCCCCACGGAACTCCCTCCGCCACCTCCCCAAAATCCGTACCCTCCATGTCCACCGCTCCCGTATCTCCACAGTCGGCGGCCTCGGCAACGGGTACGGCAACCGCTGGAACACATCCATGATCTCGCTACAAGTGCAAAAGTTCGCAAACCTCATCTTCGGCGAACTCTACACGACAAACCCGGGTTCCAAGCTCGAAACACTAATTGTGGGACACTTAGGGCCACTCTTAAGGAAGAGCAATGCTGTCGAGCTGGGCGATGGGCGTGAGGTCAATTCGCAGCATTGTCTGTCGCAGTTTTGCTTCGTGAGGAGTCGGCAGGAGGATCTTTTGGGGAAGACGGCGACGACGGGGGTGATGGTGAGTAGGGCTGTGTTGAAGAGTACGCATGATTATATGGGTATCTTGGATGTGGATGCTGGGGTGGAGGCGTGGGGGCAATGGGTTGGTCAGGCTATCTAGCATTTGGGTCACATCCCACGGATTCAATCGATGACTTTTTCTAGCTAGAAGTATACATCTCTCTAGAAGCGGCCTAATCCTTGGGTTTCGATGGCATGTATGTGGCAACTACTAATCTGTAGTACAGAAATAGAATCATGATGCAAAGAATACCGAGCTGCTCATCTTCCCCGTGCGCAATTGTACGTTCTGCCAATCCACTTCCATGAAGATATACACTCACAACCGTGTATTGACTAAACTACTCAACGATCCCTATCTTCATCTCTCCCCGGCCAAACAATCTGCTTCCTCCAAACAGCCCTAACACACCCCACAACCGTCACCAACCAAATCACCACCAACAAAACCGTCATCACGCTCGCCACCCAAAGTATACCCTCACTCTCCAACTCCCTCCCTAACACACCAGTACTAAGCGTAAACCCCACATTCGGAAAGATGAACGCCCACCACGTCAGACTAAACGGCATCTTCCCAACCACCCCCACATTCCCCAGCAGCGCAATGGCAAACAACCAGAAACTAAACACATACAAGAAAATCCCCGTGAAAAGCGCCAAAACACGAAGAATCTCCGGCGCAGCAGGATGCTTCGCAAAGTACCCCTCTGCCATACCATTCGGCACCGCATTCGCCAGCCCAATCAACGCAACAATCGTATACGCGCCACTGCCCACCGGTATAAACAACGCAGGCCGTAACTGAGCTGGCGGAAACCCGTTGTCTAACAAGTTGCGTACAAAACCGACTATAGCAATGAGACTAACACACCACCCAAACCCCTGCCACGCAACCCCACTCACAACCACCTTCACCGCCCTCCCATCCGTCTGACTCCACGCCACAAGACTCGCCACCGTCCCCGTCAACATGGCCGAATACCCCGCTAGGAACAGACTCGGCAGCGGCGGCACAGGACGGACCTTGCTCCATTGAATCAATATCCAATACTGGAACACGGAGTTTGCGAGGGAAGCCCCCGCGTAGATCCAGTAGAGCGCGTAGACGGCGTCGATGAGCCAGGGGTAAGCGGGGCCGTGCGTGATGCCGTAGGTTTGGATGCCGGCGAGGATGACGCTTAGGGAGAGGTAGAAGGAGCCGAGGAAGAAGGATTCGGATGGGTGCTGGAAGGAAGTGAGGAAGTGGGTGCGGTGGTAGAGGAAGCGGAGGGCTGTTAGGGTTGAGAGAGCGAGGAAGAGGAGGATGTTTAGGATGAAGAGGGTTAGGCCGATTTGGTGGAGGCCTGGGGGGTGGGTTTGTTAGTATTGGCAAGCGCGACGGGATGGAAGAGGGATGGGTACCGGGGAATTGATGCGGTGTTTCTGCTATGGCGAGGGCGAGACCGCCTGTGCTCATTGTTGAGAGGAACCAGGCGAATGTGAAGTGTTTAAGGCGTGAGCGTAAACCGATTTTGCGGTCTGGTTGTTTGTGCTCTTGGTGGAGCATCTCTGGCTTTGACGACGGGGTCGTGTCGGATGTGTGTGGGGATGTAGACATCTTTCAGTGATTCTTCTTGTTTTTGCAGAGTGCTCTTGTCATGTGTTCTTGGTTGTTGCTGTCATCGCATGGTGGTTGATGTGGTGACGGTGATGAAAGGTATGCGACAGATGAGACTCCAAAAGCATCACAAAGCCCATCGCTAGCGATAACTTTGCGCGCAGCGTACGATTATCAGTCGGTGTAGCTTCCGATAGGATGTGACCTTCTCCCCAGAGGTTATGATCGTGAGATATCCAACGGAGAAGTTGCGGATCGGTGGTTGGGCATGACGCGCAGCGGCTCTGTTTCCGGTCGTCCTATTCCCGGAGCCGCACAAGCTTCCTCGTACATCAACCGACGCAGCTACATCTTCACCAGAAATCTACCGAGTAAATGCATCGAACTGTTTTCTTTCAACTATTAACATTACTTGCGAAAGTTCACGCCACCTGCTGAATCCTATCCTTCGCCTTATCCTTCTTCTCCTTGGCCTTCCACTTGATATCCCCCGGCTGCGGCCACCTGTAATTAACAGGCGACTCTCCACCCACGAAGATGCAAAGATCATACATCAAGCCACCACATAGCGCACCAGCAATAGATGCGCCCCAAGAACCATACGCCCAGTACCCGTTCTCAAAGGCCGAATCGTATCCAACCCATAATCCGATGAGCCTTGGACCAAGATCGCGCGCTGGTGAAATACCCAGACCAGTGTTGTAGCCAAGCCCGATCATGGTGACGAAACCTGTAAGACCGACGACGAAGGCTGTCATGCCTTGGCCTGGAGGCGAGTTCTGGTCGTCTCCGAGTGCGAAGATGACGCAGACGAAGATGGCCATGTAGACGAAGTCGTTGAAGAAGCCGGTTGCGGTGGAGTATATGGGTCCTTGAGGGAAGAGAGCCTTGCCGGTCATCTCCAGGGTAAGACCGGGGTCTACTGCATGAATAGCGTCTGCGTAAAGGCTAACACAGAGTTAGCAACTGAGGCATTTTGATCGGCAGAAGATTTGAACTTACGCGTAAGCTACAGCGCCGGCACAAAGTCCCGCCAGCAACTGCATGAAGATGTAGACGATGGCCATCTTCCAGGGGAAACCGCGGTAGACGGATAGCGAGATCGATATTGTGGGACTGAGATGTGAACCGCTGACACCGCCGCCGAGGTAGATGCCAATCATGACTGCGAAGCCCCATCCCCAGGCTTGGGTCTCGAAGCTGCCGGTGCCTTCTTGGGACGTGGCGACTGACAGATTGACGCAAAGTCCAATGAGGAGGTACACAAACGTCTACACAGTATTAGTAAGGTTGCTGTCAGAAGAGTTAATGATACGTACGGCCAGGAACTCGGCAGGTGCCTGTGGATACTTGGCTCGCAGCCTAGCGATAGGGTTGCGATATTGGTTGTAGAACTCGCGTTCTGCCTCATGCTCCCGTTGTTGAATCTCTTTCTCTTCCTGCTTAGTCTGTGAAGACATATTCGTACCGTGTTCCTGGAGCGGTGGAAGACCGTCTTGCAAACCAAAGTGTTGCTGCTGCCCACGTCCATCAGAGAACTCCAAGCCGTGCTCGTTGACGGGCGCACGTTCCTGACCTTCATGATGTTCATGGCTGCGAGCGTTTGGTTCTTGGTTGCGGCCAAGCACCTGATCAGCTTCACTTGTTGGCACGCGTTTCATATTGACATTGCGGCCGTCGACTGTTGTCTGGAAATGCGAGGGGTCGCGTCGTTGGTGTGGGCGACCGACGCCGTCTAGCGTCTCCTGAGAGTCTTCTGAATCTTCTTCCAAATCTGTCCACGTTCTAGTTAGAATGATTACTCTTGAGGGAGGTCATATCAAGGGAGTATATGAAGACTTACCTTTGCCATCATGAAAGCCTAATCCATCTTGTCGAGCAATACCATCTGCATCCCCTTCATCGACCCGGTACAAAGACTTGCGCAGGTCGCCTCTTCCCCACCACATACCCTTACGTACAGTGCGTGGCAAAGGCGCGCCCAAACCGAAGACTGGTTTTGACTTTTGCTCATTGTACCAAGGGTTCAGTGAGAAGTAGTCGTTCTCCACGTCTACAGTCTGCTGTTGCTTCTTCTCAGGTCGTCGTGGCGGCTCTTGCCGGACATTCTCACGAGTTGCACGGCTCTTTCGGGCAGTGGGCGTGTTTCTGATGGTGCCCATTTGGGTCATACCAGTTGCAGTAGTGTTGGCGCGCTCATTCTCGGGTCGTGACTCCAAACGGGCAGTGTCAAGTCTCCCTATACTTGGTGCATTGGAACGACTTTGTGCCAACCCCGATGGCATGCGCGTTGCCGAGGGTTGCTGTCGTGGCTCAGGCGTTGCTGCAGGTCTTTGGGATGTAAAGTAATCTGACTGCTGCCCTGTGGAAGGTTAGTACATGTATTTCTTGATGCCAACGAGAAAGAAGCTCTGCTGGCTTTTCGGAAGGAAATTCGAGCTCGTTGAATAACTCACTGTTGTCAGCTTTGTTCGGCTGTTGTTGCGACATGTTGTATGCTCGTTTCTTCCTATGCCTCAAGGCAAGCAGACCCTGACAACCTTATATCTGATGTGTACTGGACGTGGGAGTAAAACAGGGGCGTGGGAGGTGCCAAGTGTACAACATGGTGAAAAAGTAGTCCCGCGATTAAGCCATGGGAAAGTGAAGAATTCCATGCAAAACGTCATTTGCAGGGAAGCTTTTGCCTAGTAAGCCCACGTCCCCATTATTTCGGAGCGACTCTTGGTGACGCGGAATCACACATTCCAATCATTTGGACGGGTTTTCATGTTGAGTGGGTGCGTACCGTTTCGGGAACTCAGCTTTAGTGGGTTTGCCCTGATAAGAAGGGTTCCATCGCGATCCTCAGGGTTGCGGCAAAGTGTGGCGTCGTGCGGATCGTGAGATTGCTGAACATCGGCATCTTTACTGTGGGTCGCATGCGCGTTCCGCGGAGCTGAAGCCTTTGTCGTCGACATAATCGGAGCGACAGATTGACATTATGGTGTCTTGTGAGCGAAAGAGTCATCAAAAGTCTCCTCGGAAAGTGTAAGAGGAATTGATGCAGGAACCGCGTAGGGAGTATTTAGGTGCAGATCATCCGAGAGTCTCGAGAACAGCCTCGACCAATAAGCACAACAACGCTCAAGAGGCCGCAACAACCGGCAGCGGCGATGCCGACTCATGGCCTACCTAGACAATCACACAAGCCACACTTCTCTGACAGAGAGTTCGGGACCAGAGCCGATGGTGCACCACGATCATGCAGGTGAAGACGCACTATTGCATCGTAATGTGGAGACTCGGCCAAGATTTCTACGTTTGCCCGATGATTTCCCTGCGACATTGCCGTCCCTGGGGGACTGCATTGCTGTATTTACACATGCACCATCCATGCACTGAAGAGCGCCCCAGTGTCTGCGTAAGCTCCCGCCGCCGCGGTGTGATAGTACAATGTTGAGCCCGATCCCAAGGTCCGAACATTCGCATGGTGGGTCGATGGGCAGCCTTGGGCAGATCCCACACCCCACGCCCAACAGCTTACAAGTATCTATGCAGTGACTTCTATCTACGTCCTCACGACACTGCCATGAGCTTGTTCTGCTCCTGGGCCAACGTCAGGCCTTCCGGTGCTTGTCGGAATAGCACGATCTCGGATTGCTTAAAGTATCGACGGGCGTCTGGAGACAGGTCAGTCACAGTTGTGTAGAGATGTGCGTATGTCATACCTTCGTCGATGAGTACTAGACTCAAGTAGTATCGGGTGGAGTACTTCTTGTTGACTTCGCGGAAGGTGGGTGTTAGGTCGAAGCCTCCGAGGAACAACCTGATGGGAATTGTTTCACCTTGACGTCGTCAGCAATGCCTGTCGCAACAGAGTCATCGTGCTTACCTCGCGACGGTGAGCCGTCCATGATCTCGAAGCGCACCAGGGTCTCGCTCTCGTTGTACTGGTTGGGAGCAGCCCCCGTTGTCTCTCTTCTTATGATGGACAACTCCATGTGCTTGATCTTTAACCGTACCAGCAAGAAGTATATCCTGCCGACGATCACGTCCTTCAAGTGGTATTTCGATTTCGAGTACTCGAACTCAATGTGCAGGCAGTCTTCTATACCGACGTCCATCTTAATGGAGCTGTTGGTCTCGGGCGGTATCCGGTAGGAGTAGACCCATAGGTCCTTCTCTCTAACTACGTCTGCCATCCTCCGCGACACGGTGACGCGCACAAAGTAGCGCAGCTTGACGTTGATGCCATTGTAGGATTCGTATTGCTTCTCGACGTTCTTGAAGTTGAAGTCGAAGGTCTGCGGGTGCTGGAGCTCGCCGGGGGCTGCTAGCTCTTGGCCGAGGGAGAGGAACTCGTAGTGGTTTCCGCGGTCGAAGAACATCTCTGGCGCATTATGTCAGCACTGCGCGCTGAGATATAGCTATGGTGAAGCTTCGGGACGGCGGATGCCTACCAATGGTGCCGATGAATTGCACCTTGATGCCCGTGTGCTCGAGGCGCTTGCCATCCTTGGGCCTTACGGTGACCTGGCCCTTGACTGATTCGCCATCCAGGTACAGCGGCACCTTCTCTTTGCGGTTCTTGTCGAGCTTAACATCAACGGCGGAGCGGTCGTCGAGGTCCTCGAGCACAATGTCGATGTCGACCGGGGTGGAGAAGAAGTACGACATGCCGGGCCAGAGAAGTGCCGGTCGATTGGCGCGTGTTCGGAAGCGGTATCAGAAGCACTCGTCGCGTCGGTGGTCGGCGGCGCTCGACTGGATGGCCGTGGTGTGGAGAGCTGCGCCCCAGATCCATGGCAACAGCTGATGACGCTTGTCCCCGTTGAGCCCGTCACGTGAGCGCATCCTGCCCCGCCTTCCCCGATGCCTCACCAACACCACCTCGTCATATTCACCCCCAGGTATCCTTGTTTTACTCTTCACTGGGTCCACGTCACGTCTGACTGCTGCTCTCGTCGGGTCAGATGGTCCTCCACATGCCCCTCCCGAGCCTGCGGAGATAGGCACCTGCATACGAAACAGCAAATATGCACTCGTTTGGCGGTGAGCTGCACACGAGCAGCTGCAATATCGCGGCGTCGTGACTGATCGGGTCTGCCTGCACGTCTGGCTCAAACGTTCTCACCCGTCTGGAATATCCGGAGCATCTGCCGGATGCCGCCCCAAAGACTAATCGACTAATCGCAACTCAAAGACTGTTCGCAGCCTCGATCCTCACCGGCCCGATGCACTTTCAGATTCCTCGCCTAACCCCCACGCGCCATTATCAAACAGCTTCGTACCGCGAGTCAAAGCGGTGAGCTGGAGTCTATTTCTTTCAGGCAGAAACTCAGTCGAATCGCAATCTACTCAGCAGAGCGCCCTGCAGTTGCCTGGCGTTCAGAACTCAAGTCTGCGCTGGCATGTCGTGGTCACCGGCATGCGGGATGCATAAGTACCTGAGAAGGACTGGGGTCCTCATGCGGGGAGACTGATGCGCTACTCGTCATCCCACACGCGACAGGTCCACTTTCAAACGCCGAAGTTCTCTCTCTCCAGCCCCGGCTTCGCGGCTGTTGCAGCCGGCTGGGCCTGTTACTGAGACTAGCTACACGTCCTTGCTCGCCATTCGCTGTTTGCTTTTCGGAGCGTGCCATCGTGGCTTGGCTCCCAGAATAACGACAAGCTCCATCGCATTTCACCCTTGCCGTTGCCGTCATGGCTTGCGGGAGAAATTTCCAGACCAGTATTCCAAGGTCCCACGCCTTAAAACGCACCACGCCCCAGCGCGAATCGGGGCGCCGTTGATTGCTTACAGTCTGCATACACTTATATTTGGTCCCGACCACATCGCAATATACTATATTAACCCTACCGGACACCCGTCCCTTTGTTTTCGGGAGCCCAACTCAAGCATTAGCGTCATACAAGAGCCTCACGTACTACAAACACTTATTTCCACAACAGTTTGACTCAAACTTCAAACTCTATACCACCATGATGCAAACCGTCGATCTATCGCAGCCAAAGCCCATACAATATGCATCACCACCTACACCACCGGCTTCCAATACAGGCTCGCCATCCAAGTCCATGGCTGTCATGAACGAGACCGAGACCGCCAAAATGACCATTTCAACCCACCACCACATCCTCATCGTCACCGGTCCAGCAGGGTGCGGCAAGAGCACTGTTGCAAAGCACCTCTCGGACCGATATAGATTTGACTACATCGAGGGCGACGAGGTTAGCCAGTTCCCTGTGATCTATCTAATGCGTACTGACGTCTTTGCAGTTCCACCCAAAAGCAAACATCGACAAGATGGCCGCCGGCATTCCTCTCAACGACGAAGACCGATGGGACTGGCTCATCCTTCTACGAGACCAAGCCATCACTGCACTGAAGAACGGAGCCAAGGGCGTCGTCGTCACTTGCAGTGCGCTCAAGAAGAAGTACCGCGACGTCATCCGCACAGCCCGCCTCTACGACGAAGACCCAAACGCCAACGTACACTTCGTTTACCTCCGCTCTGACATGGAGACCCTCCTCGCCCGCGTCCGCGCCAGACAAGGCCACTACATGAAGGACGCCATGGTCGAGAGCCAGTTCGCTGCGCTGGAAGAGCCCGATGAGACGGAGTGCAAGCAACTAAAGGACGTGGAGATCATCGACGTCAAGGGCAGCATACAAGATGTTCAACTACTGGCCGGTGCTGCTGTAGACAAGGTCCTGGCGCAATAGCACCATGTTCGACGCATCAGCCGGCTCTGATCTCACCTTTCGTTACGTCTTCCTTTTTTTCTGCTCGGTGTTTGGCAAGTGCGCAGGAACGCTGCGTGTGGGCTGTGACTCCTTGGTTTACTTAGTTACGGCGTTCTATCTATATCACTATACCCTCGCGAGACGGGACAGCATACATGGTTCGCGGAATTGAACAGTTTTCACTTCATCGTAGCAAACATGCAATTTCTTGATCCCTTTGACATGGGTTGGCCGTACTACCCATTGCCCACATGAACTATCGTGCTTACCACTGCCGATCTTTTCTCCTGCATCCCGCGAAGCCTGTCGGAAAGATCTTCCTCTTCCTAATATTTCTCGGTTACTTAGTGCCCGTTTGCACACGTGTAAGTGCGATCGTACGTCCGCTGTGTGCGGATCTAGGTACGCCGAACCCCGCTCTTCGTTACCAGCAAAGGATGCATGACGGCCTGTGGCTTGTGTGGCTTGGACCACCTCACGGCGATGACTAGATTTCCACTGCTTTAACGACTAGCTTCAGTCTTGGCCCAACATGACAGCTTTACGATTGATGCTTTCGTTTAACTACTTCGTCTTGTAGATTCGGCCTACACCATTATGCTAGCGTGTCTTTTTGCCTAGATTACCAGAGTTGGAGGACGCATAGGTGAAATCAGACACTGTCAACAACGATCACGGTTAGCCACGAGTATATGAGCGGTTGCGATGATTGCGTTGGAAACGCTTTAAATGACTCAGCGCTGGGGATGAGTCTGACAACAACGTACAGAGACACGAGACTGGGTAGTCGAAGTGGTCATGAGCACACTTCGAAACGCCAAAATGGTTGAGTACTAACACCATCTCTAAACCACCTTCGCAAGCCCTGGCAATGAATCCGAACGCTGTGGAAGCGATAGCCGCGTCGACCCCAATTCTCTCTCAACAGTAATATCGCCTCCTTTCCCTCCCCCAGCCATAGGCCTCAACTCCGTCTCACTACCCCACTCATTACTTCCCTTCCTATCCTGCTCACTGCTCGGCAACCTCAACGTAGTATTCCGACTCCACCTATGCATACTATACACACGACGAGATTTGCTTTGTGCTCCCGATGAAGCTGGTTGTGCAGAACCATATACCGGCGGCGCGGAAGGACCCGGCCGCGTTCTCCCCATGTTGCCATTGAGCAAGTATCTGAACGCCGGCAGTGTAGCCACAATAACAGATACAGACGACTCGATGTGACTCCACATGCTGAGCAACACCGGTCCATCAGCAAGGGTTGTTGGATCAGGGTTCGAAGTCGCCTTTGTGACTTGAGCAAGTCGCGCGAACGCGAACGCGATGATGATAGTGCCGAGGGAGAATATGACTGCCAGGCCGAACTTTTGTTGGGGCGAGACTTGTAGTTTGCGCAAGAGGTTCAGAGGGAGGAGCATGATGAGGGCGTCGGCAACGACGTCTGCGCTCGTGGCGAACTTGATGGATGCGTCGGCTCGGATGAGGTCTTCGGGGTCGCTGCATCCGGCTGTGCGCGTTAGAAGGGTTTGCAGAGAAGAATGGGGGTGGGGTACTGACTTGCGCTCCAGTATTTGGATAGGGGTCGGCAGGTTAGGAAGTTGGAGGCGATGCATGCGAGATAGAGGAGTAGGACTAGTACAAAGGACGCCCACCATGCACGCATGTATACTGGCAGTCCGATGACCAGACGTCTGAAGAAGAAAAGAATGGAGAATTTGGCTGGAGTGGCATATCAGTCAGAGATCCTGCTTACTACTTTAGCAAGCCAACTCACCAGCCCACAATGTAGTCCAAAACAACAGCATCTGGCTGAACATGAACTTTAGCGAAGTCCGCGTCCTCTCGATAAATTCATCCGGCGGTAGTAGCAACGGCGTAAGCGGATCCAATATAGCCGCTTTTGAGTATTCCTGCGCAAGAAAGAACTGCAGTAGTAAACACGTGATGACTGCGGAGAGGGCAGTCAAGGAGAACAAGCCGAAGAAGACGAAGTAGTCGTCTGCGAAGAGTCGGTGTTGAGACTTCCATCGTAGAAAGCCCCTAAGGATTGTGCGGAGGAATGATACACCCCAAGGGGTCCATATCAATTGCTGTCTAGGAGTTGTAGCTGTGAACTGTATTGTTGTTGTTGGACTTACCATCAAATCGGTGTAACTGAGCGCCATCGTGATGTTGACTCAGTATCTCCACAGTAGGGAAGACAATACTGCAACCCAAGTGGCCTACTGCGAGATAGAGATATGTATCTAGTCTTAACATTGTCGTACATCTCGCCTTCGTCACTATCCCAACACCAAGACTCGCATTCGCATCCGGCCCCATCCTGGTTTGCATCGCGAAGCCTGATCTATGAGACGGTGGGTGCCGCAGATACGCCGTTTCCTACCTGGTAGTCTTCGATGATTCCGTCCGTACATGGCGTGCACACGATGGCGAGCCAATTCCAACCAGTTGATACAGGTTGAATGGCGAAGTACAACAGCGCATGCAGGTGGCGGCAAAATTACGGCCCAATTCTTCCAAGCTGACCCTGCATGAGATGTTGCCTTGCTCGCATTACGAACATCCTACTGAAGTAGCACCTCCGGTACGAAGACCTGGTCTCGGCCCTTTTCGAAGCCATCGTCCTAGGTTCCGCAGCGGCCGAACCGATCTCGCGGGTGGACATGGTGCGATTATGTTGTGTCTTCCTTCCCGATTAAGCTTATCGTGAAGCATGTTAATGAAGACGTTGGGCGATACACCGTATATTCATAGGGAATGCATGAGTTGTATTGATAGAGTTTTGTACACGATCGCCGAACCAGATCGTTGAGATCGTTCAGCATGCATCGGCGACCTTCCAACCACCAGGCATGAGGTTAGTATACACCTTGAGAGGATCGTACTTGGTACGAATAGTCTTCAGCCTCCTCAAGTTGGCAGCGGGATAGCTCTGGAAAATCGGCTGGCCCTTCCCGGCGTCATTCATGTAGAGATAGTCAGCGCTATACGATCCCCCGCGCAGCAAGCTGTTTATGCTTGCTGTGATCTCATCAGCAGCAGCCTGCACTTTCGCGTCATCGCTCGCCGAAGACCAGGTGAAGTTCTCCACCATCCAAAAGAAGGGTGCTTTCGAGACGTCGATGCCTTGAGGGTTGCCTCCAGTCTTCGCGCTGTGCGAGAGGAATGCCTTCGTGATGGGCTGGAAGGTAATCGAGGCCTGGAGATTGGCAACGCTAGGCAACTTGGCGTTGACGCCGGAGACGAAAGTGTCGTGGATGAGCTGCACGGCCTTTCGGTCAACAACGGACGAAAGGGTGCGGAATTCCTGGCGCAATCCTAATGGCTGCAGGGCATCTGTAGCTATGATGTAGTCTGACAACGGCTGCAGTGCGTATGAATCAGCGACTGGGGTGAGCTTTGGCGCAGTGAAGTTTTCGAATACTTTCGGGTTGTCAGTGACGGAGTGGTAAAACTTCGCAGCCGCATAGACAGTCATGTTCCCCGCTGGGAAGGTAAGAATAGTCGGAATGATGGCAGCTTTTGGGTCAGACCCTCAATATTTCCCAAAGTTGTACACGCCGTCCAGGTAGCCGGGTGCTTGAGTTTGATCGAATTGACCGATACCGACGTGAACGTCGCTGCCCTCCACCGGTCGCAAGTCAAATCGTGTGACGATGCAGAACGAACTACCGCCGCCCCTCAATGCCCAGAAGAGATCTGAGTACTTGTTCGTTGCCGTCGCCTCGACAATTTGACCACTTGAAAGCACACACTACCCATTCTTAGTCATGTATAACTTTATACAGAAGATCGGCGACATACCTCATACTTCATAACATTGTCGGAAGCGAATCCGTACTCCGATGAGTAGAAAGAGATGCCGCCACCGAGTAACAAGCCGGGAACACCAACGTGGCCCACACGACCACCGACAGCTGCGAGCCCAGATGGTTTCAGATAGGCGTAAACGTCTCTCCACCTGTTTCCAGGTCCAACAGAGACGACAGACTTGTCTGAGGAAAGTGACAAGGTCGTCAGATTGGAAGAAGAGATTAATACGCCGGAGCCATCAATCCCGTTGTGACCAGGGATTGGCATATGCCCTCCACCTCGCATGGCAAATTTAGAACGCGTTAGGGTCATTGTGGTAACCGCATAGGCAATTTGCTCGGCATTCTGGGGAACGAAAACGCATGCAGGGCTGCTGTACACCGTGGCTGACCAGTATGCTGTGAATCGTTAGTGAGTATCGGCCCGAATTTCGAAAGCATTGTCATACGCTCTTGTGTCTCGTATGAGTAGCCCGAGGATCCAGGTGAGAAGGTACTGTCGGAGTATTTGGACTTCAACTTGGAGCAAGCGACCTTCTCTGCACCAGAGAGGCTCGTTGCCGGACTCGTTGCGATGGACGGCGCGGTAAACAACAAAGCTGCCACACCTGCTAAGAGTACCATACTGAATTCGATGAAAGAATGGCAAATGTTGAAGCCAGTGGACAGCAAAGGGCGAATGTTGTTGATTATCAAGGATTTCGGACGGATATAACCATCCGCCTGCGCGGCTGAAATATATCTGGATGCATGTTGATCCAACGCACCTAGATCCCTCAGGTACCGGGGCTATTACCCATTCAGGAAGACGGCAGGGCTGTCTGCATGTCCAATATGTGAACTATGCAGTGGATCGCAAGCGAAGCAGTCGTGCCACTCGTGTCTACGAGGTGAGTCGTTCGTCGTAGCTCGAATGTCAGAACCTGAAGCCGGGAGGATACCGCAGTCGAGAAGAGAAGACGCACGTGAGACCATAGATCGAACGCGATCGTGGGTTGAAGAGGCAAGGGATGCAAGGATGAGAATACGCGCTGTACGGCGCGGGCTGGCTAACTCAAAAACGCCCCTCATCCTCCGATGATCATTTAGCGCGAATGCCAAGGCTGACGACGTTTGTAGGCTCGATCCCGAGGTTGCTCTTACCTAGGTAACGACACATCAACGCTTCGCTCTTCGCATGCGAACATCCATCCTCTTGGTCTCGAATACTGACGCTCCATTATCACTGCACGCATCAATTCCATGACAATGTCAACGAGGCACAGCAGACGCGTCTTGAGCGGCCCAGCTTCGCCGCAACGCGTGACGTCACAGCCTTGAGCGGGCATATGTCTTTCGGATGATAGCCATCAACAAGAGAAGGAGGCTGGATTATGCAATAGACAAAAATTGAGGGAGGCCTCTTGGGAATCGTATTTGGCGTCGAATCAGCCTGGGACTGTTGCCTTGCGCATCCTGGGTTTGTACTACACGCACGCGCCACACAGCCACACCATTGGGCCATTCACTGACCAGAATGGCGCGTGGTCTTCCAATGCATGAAGCAGAAGAGCATATCAGATATGGCGTGGACATTTCAGTGTACTCAGCCTTGTTGTTTTGCAGGCAGCGACGCCCATGTCGCGGCGAAGTGATGAGGCGGTGGGCAATCGCTGCGCAGCCCTGGAGTGCTCAAGTGAAGGTGAAGTCTGTTTGCCTGTTTAAGACAACAACAACGCGCACAGTCGAATTTCACCTCTTTCAAGCGAGCATTTTTTCTTGCTTCGTACAGAGATTTCGTCTACCGTCTTTCGTCTTTCCCCCCACCTTGGACTACCGCTCTCGCTACCACGACACCACACTTTCTCCTCATCGTTTTGGTCGCGACTGTTGCTATTCCATCTTCGCTACTGGGTTAACAACCTGAATAATATTCTGCATTCTGGATAGACACACCGGATAGCTGAGCCCATTAGGTAAGTGGGGTCCGTCGCGCCTGCAGCGCAAGTGCTACTCGCACAGCAGATACCTGTACCCTTAAACATGCTCCTTTTCAGGCAAGGTTACACAAGCTGACTCATGTATCATACAGTGTACTCCCTGTGGTGTCTACACCATGACATCGGCAGCGGCTACGGCCTACGCCTATCACCATTTGGTACTTCCTCCGAAGCTTCCGCAGCAGGACGACCGCAACGCCGCGCACGACTTGACTCTTGTCGATATCGCCATTCAAGCCCTCGAGTCTCTAAAACCCTTTGTCAACAGCGAGCATGTCGGCTCAGTCGAAGTCGCCGTCGCAACGGTTTATATATAATTCGTATTTTAGTAATAGAGTATCTGTAGAGCTGTAGGTAGTTAGCGGTCGCGCAGTAAAGGTAAAGGCAAGTCTCGGCAATCTCGGGATGATATTACATGACAACGTGACAGTCTTTATACTTTTAACCTAGTACTTGCTCTCACATGCTTATATATACTGCAATTTGTTCTTCTTTTCTCTTACACTTCTTTATTCCACCCAACGCCCCCCAAGAACTGCGCGCTTGATATAGCACTATTGTCATAGTAAGCGCGCAGTCTTCGGGGGGACAAACTATACTTACCTCGCCTCACCATCGAAGCAATCTGAGATATGAAAGAATAGCGGCGTTGCTGTCAAGACTTGTTCGAGCAAATTCGACTTCGACCTTCATGAGCTATCGCTAATGAACAAGGCAACTGTGTACTCATGGCAGCTTTCAAGAAAGTTGACACACAGCACATTGAAGAGATCAGCTGTCGATGTCGACCTCGACATTGTTGGATCGACCTCAAGAACTATCGCTGTCATTACGACTCAAAGGGCTCCAGGCTTTCAGCCCCAGATTACCGAAAAGAGAGAAAGATATGGACGGACACCGCGATATTGCGCACACTGGTATGTTTACCGACTTTCTCATGGAAGTCATCACTCCGACAGATGTACGACGCAAAACAAAACACACTCGTGAAGAGGTTCTACGGAACGACCGCCTCGCAACGTGTCGACCATCCGCCACTACGGCTCTTGCTACGCTTGTCTCTGCAGCTGCGCTTCGCTCGCGAAGCAACCGACACTCTCGATTCGGACGTTTTGTAAAGAGCGCTTATGTTCCTCCTGCCAGCACGACTACTCGATCTAGTCAAACAACACTGGGATCGAATGAATAGCGAGACGATCCATAAAGTCTGAGGTCCTCAAGCACACGGAATACCTGAAGCCAGGCTGGGCGCGATATCTCCACGGCGAGATGATGAACGCTCACGTATCCATCAAGCAGCATTGCAAGGATCAAGTGGACAAATCTCGAGCGAGTGCCGAATTCAGGGTCATCGCCAGTTCCAAGCCTGGAACTGATCTCGACATGTCCTTGTCAGGCTTAGATGTCTTCGTATACGATATCAAGTCCCGGAAGCTGGAGGTTGCGCCTTCTACATTCTCGTCCACGCATGAGTATGCGTTCTCTCAAAGTACTGAGCTACCAACTATCCGGCAGCTGTCAAGTGCTCACGAAGTTGAATGCTTTCGTCTGGCTACTTATGAGAGTTGGATCGAGCACCATCTTACCCGCTGGACAAGTTGTCAGCTCCACGATGGGGATGCATGTAGCAGACTCGATGATCTCATAATCAGCCACATCGAGACCGATAGTGGTACTCATGCTCGCATTCCTCGTGAGTGGTCCATTATGTACATCACTGTCAGTGAGTTATGGGTTGCACACGATGAATTCTTCTGCAAAACCTATCCCTCGCTGGTCGAGTACGATCGTGGGGTACATCCAGTACAACTCCGATGTTTCGCCCTTCCTCTGGACAGCCGACTACAACGCCTACACGCAGCCGGATGCCATGCTCGATCATGGCCGCCGAACGGAGGGAGAGGAAGTCCTCTATTTTTTGGGAGTCTAGACATGCCTCATTCTTCGCTGTTAGGTACTATGATCAATGCCAGCCACCCCAGGCTGCACTATCGAAATTCGGGTTGATGCAACTGCCAACCGTGACGGAAAGTTTGAAGAGCCGATGAACGTCAGGCGTCAAGACATCGAATACATTTATCATTACGACGCTGTCAGATGTTGGCACTTGACGGTATCATAAGACTCTCATCAAGGGAACACAAAACAGAGGCATCCAATGAGGTGCGACGGATATGCGGCCCAGGACAGCGGAGACCACTCATGATTCAGCCTTACGCGCGGCCGCCCTTATCCAGATTGCTCGAAGCAAACGCAACTATCTCCGAGTTGATGATCCCTGAAGCACACAGCGAATGGTACGGCATATTAGCGTATTCCATCACCGCTCTTGTCGGCTACAAGGACGCAAATCTGCCACAGCCATCCTGCTCATATACGCTCGACAGCCACCATGGTATATCGCATCTACTCTCATCTCGGTATCCTGTTCAACGCATCATTCCGCTCTCGCGAGTCAAGAGCCACAATGTTGCCCACTGGAAGGTGATGGACGCCAGTCCTCACCTGATCGAAGACGACGTCTATCTAGACAACGCCCAACAACACGAGTAACACGGCGCAGCGCAAGGTTCTTTAATGAAACAGCCAGGCTCTACAAACAAGGTATTAAGTATTGAGTCCACAGCCTGCCGAAGCGATCAAGAGCACTGCAATGCTTCATGCATGGACCGCTCAGTTCGCCTGATGGCTTGCCAGCGGACAAAGACATCCGTAAGTCCCAAGCCTGATTTACCTTTCGTCTAGGACTTCAATTCTTAGCTGTGGCGTAATTTGGACGCATTCGCATGGGTTTTGTTGCTGGTTCATCAGCGCATATCACAGCGAACGCCTCCAGGATACGTTATGGCAGGGCACAAACCACGACCTTGTCAGCTCCTCCACACGCTATGATAGATCTCACTGACACCTCGGATAGGCCCGTTTGTCAGACTGTCCGGCTCACTTCTCGATCGACAAGTACAAGGCTCCGAGTGCGCTACCCCTCAGGAATAACACTGCTCGTTCGAACATCTTCGCTCAGCTGGCGAACCCATCGGTCGGCTGGACAAGAGTTGAGACGCAATGTGTAATTCTCCAGGCTGTACATCAGGCCGGTCCGCCAAGTCAGTGCATCGAGCGGTCAGGCCACTCTATCCCTACAGAAACCTGGTTCGGCCATGCTATGCTTGAGCAGCTTGAGAGTAGCCTGTGCCGCATCTGGGAGAACAGAGGGACATATCTTCACCGATCACCTGCTTGGATCTCGCTTCAGAATTACGGTACGTTCACCGTTCACCTTCACTTTTCGCGCCGCTAACATGAACGAATTTTCAGGTCCAAGCGCATTGCCAAAGTAACAACAACGAATCTTCAAAGGTTACTGCTACAACAACAACAACAACCACACACTATCTACAGACAACTACCTCAACCGCGAACATGTCGTCATTCACCGATGCTCGCTTCCAGTCCCCAGAGCCTGCAGCACCTCCGGGCTACGAGATCAACGCAAGGCACGTAGCCGACAAGAACTGGCGAAGGGACCATCGCCGCCAGTACCGCTTCGTCTACCACCAGCTCGAAAAGAAAGGCGACTTATGTCAGATTTGCATCACGTCCGGCCACCAAGCCATCAATTGCAAGCTCTTCGTAAGTCATCACTTGTTTTCCTTGCACTTTCGAGATGTCTCCAGGCAACTCTGGGAAGACACTCAGCAGCAGGCAGTTACATTGGCTGTCCACACCTTTCGGATACCTGCCGGTGCACTTCAAACCTCCTCACTGGAAGGTTGTTTGTCAATGTCCTTCCGCTTGCTCGGCTCTCCTCCGAATTAATGCGTCACAGGATGCATGCACCGCTCTTCCGCAAATCAGCTTTGGAAGTTGTGCCAACAAACGAAGTTGGACTAAGGTTCTCAGCGAAGATGCGATACCAAGGATACAATCTCCACTTCGGAATGAGCGGCGACAACATGCTTCTATCTGCCTTCGGGCATGGCAAGAGGCTCGACTTGCTCCATTCACGTCTCTTTCAAGACTCATTTACTAACACTTCATCTAGTTGGCTACCGCGGCCGATGCGAACAAGTGGATGGAGTCCGAGGCCGACCGCGAGAAGACCGAGTCCGAACGTCTTGCGACCGAGTTGCATGTGGTGCACAAGTACCGTCGTCGAGAATTGTTGGGCCTCATCTGCCTACTTGTGGCTGGCATGCTACTTCTGATACTCACGATCAAGACGACCAAGCTCCTTGTCGTCGCCTCGATGATTTCTCTCCTCGTCTTCGGCATGCTGCTCGTCTTCAACAAGATCGTGGTCGACTTCGCCAAGCGCCGTAAGTGATTGCAATATTGAAACATGTTCTTAGTTGCTGACTACATAGGCTATCTTTGAGTTTGTTATGGCGCGCATGCGTGTGCGGTAGTATCAAGGGTCTATGAAAGGTGGTAGTTATGACAGCTTCTGTGTAAAGTAGTCAATGCAAGACATTCAATCAGTTCCTTTCTCTCAAGATTCTTTGAAACCGCCATGGCATCCAGCCTACAATACCTTAGTCAAATCCACGGAAAGCTCCGCAGCTCGCATACACGCCTACCGCAATCACAGAACTCCAAGTCAGATACTCGCTGATGTAAGTTTGTAGAGCCACCTCGTTGCATCCTATCTACATGCGCTGATGTCCAACAGTCTACCCCTCCCTTCAACTAGATGCTTCGGACCCGAGCCAGCAAACTCTACCCCCGACTTGGTAGCCGCCAGACGAGTCGACTCTCTGGCACCGGAAGACACATATCCACTACGACGTACAACATATAGCGAGAGCGTGCCTAGATACTATCTCCGCCCTTCCCTTAGGATGTCGGCTACAAATTGGAACGCAGCTGTCGCGTCGCTGGCGCAATATGCTTCCTTGCGGACCCTGGTATCGAGCCCATCGCACCAGGTTGGAAGGATGCAAATATCCTACCCTGACAAGCACAACGACTTCGAGATGGCCACAAACACACAACAGAAGTTGATGCCTTCTCCCTACGCCTGTTTGGATGCGCGGTCTTCGCATCGAAGAGCTGCGCTCCAGGTTGCTGGCTTCGGTGCGGAAGACTTCACCTTTGCAAAAGACGTGCATCACGGCGCGCGAGACATCCAACGAACATCCAAGAGAGGCCTCGGAGTTCGTGACACAGCCGAGGCGGCCTCGCGCAATCGGTTGACTCTTCATGTTCTTGTGTCTGACCCCAAGTGAGGATCGTTTTAGAGTGGGTCTTGTCGTCGTCGTGGGTAGTGACTTCCTTCTCAGCATGCCGGAATCGTCTTAGCGCGCCCGCAGCGCTCTTTCCAACTCTCACCAGACGAAGAGATTTCTTCTCCACGACCTACTGCCGCCTCAAAATCGACTGTACGACACTCAATCGACTAATAATCGCCCAATTATCGACTCAAAATCGCCTACTACGACTTCGCATTCACATCAGCCACATCGACTCACCAACGCCAAACTTCACTTCACTTTCAGCAACCTCAGCAACCTCAGCAACCTCATCTCGCCCTGTAAGCATCGCATTTCTTCGCCATAATCGCATTTCATCGACAGCACCGACAGCACCGACAGCACCGACAACATCGACAGCATCGCCAACATCGCCTCGCATTTCTCCAGCATGTCGACTTCCGCTATCCAGACTGACCAGCAAAAGCGCCAATATATCTTAAACTACCTCGAGACTCAGCTACGCGACTTTAACTTTGCAAACAACGACGACTGGCAAAGCATCTTTTTCGATCAAACCCTATCGCGCCATAACCTAGTAGATCAGTCAATAAGTATTAAAGGAAGCATCGAGTTTCGTGTCAAGAATATCAGAAAGAGACGGAACAGTTCAGCCAGTTCTGAAGATGCTAAGCGTACCAAGGTTTCTCATATTAGGGAAGGTAGTAGCAGCGGTGGTGACGTTACCCCTGCTTCCGGTGATAGTCATAGTTGTCACGCAGCTCAGGCTACTACTATAAGCAACGGTGCTACTGCTACTACTACTTTTTCTAATATGGGAAACAGTGATACGCTGAGCAGTACTTCTTTTCCTTTTGTGAGTACCTGCACGTCGTTACCAAATGATCAATCAACTAGTATTGTATACAGTCCATCGAGATTTGGTCAGTCTGTTTCTCCTTTAGCTAAGTTCCAACATCTTGTTTCTCAGTCATCTCTGTTAATGCACAAGAAGCGGGTGTCATTGGGTAGTGGTAGAGACATAGAGAACAGGACGAAAGTGTATACTATAGATACCGCTGAATCTTTGGAGGAAGCTGATTGGGAGGACGTTGACGAGACGGAAGAGCAGGACAATGAGGAGGATTGGGAGGATGTTGATGACGCGGAAGAGGATGTCAACGAGGAAGACTGGGAGGATGTCGATAATGAGACGGAAGAGACGGGCAGTGAAGGACATCGGCAGCACGATGATGGAGTGGTGAATACCGGAGAGGCTGGGGAGGGCAATCCTCTTATCGGTGACTCACATCCAGAGGTATGTTCACCATGTTTGACTTCACGACTGTTCCGAATTTCGTTCTTTCCGGCCTGCCTGCTGACAAAAACAGGACTCTGAGCCCGAGATGGATGAGGCTACCAAGAAATACCGCCAGAAGACTATCGACAAGCTTCAAGCTGATCTTGCACAATATGAGCTGGACAGGGAAGAGAACGACCAGATGGCTGATCATATGTACGCTCTTCTGCCTAAGGTTATTCAGCAGTACAATGAGCACAGCTATAAACACCATCAAGTGTTCCTGTCGAGGGATGGCGAAACCGACAACAGCCACCTCCCGCTGGATCTTTACTGGAACCACATCAAGGTACTAGCTCAACCGGGCGGCTGGATCAGCGACTCGATCGTTGATGTTTTGTTGTCGACAACACCATCTCCATCCGGCAACATGGACTTTATTTCGCCCGGGAACAAGTTCTATCATCAGTTTCTAGGTGAGGCGGGCTCCAAGAAGATGCTGAAGAAGGCTCTGAAGTCAAAGTCGTTGCCGCCATCTGGGCCGAATCTGAAAAAGAACACCGACACCATGGTCGGGATCTGGAACCCTACAAACATGCATTGGGTCATGTTTGTCGCTAGCGCAGCAGGCGAGGAGCGATCAATAACCCTGTACGATTCCTGCTCGCAACACATTCCTACATGGGACAAGGCGAAAATGCTTCCGCTCGTCATGGAACTTATGGGCCGCTTCCATCCTGAATTCAAGGGCGCGTGGCCGAGGGCCATTCAGGAAGGAAAGACGATTCGACAAAAGGCAGATGATTGTGGTCCCTTCTCCGTCTACGGCGCCCGTTGCATCCTGGCAGGGAAGAAGATCGAGGTGCACAAGAAGAGCAAGATTTTCGGCCGGCATCTTCGTACGAAGTATGTGGGCGAAATCCGAGCTTTGGTTGAGAACGCTCCCTTCGACCAGTACGATCCATTCGCCGATGCCATCTGGGATGCTAACCGCGATGATGCTGGCGACGAGTCGAGCGAGGACGACAGTTCCAGCAGCGACGATACGGACGTAGACGTCCCTGGAGAGGACCGCGGCGATGGTGCGACTTCTGATGCCGGTCCCGATGCCGGTTCCAGCGACTCCGACTCCGACTCCGACTCCGACTCCGACTCTGATGGGAAGCCTGAAGTCAAAGGTACCGCAGCTAGGCACAGGGCGTTCCAAAAGAACGACCAAGACGATGTAGCTCTACAGGCTCTGTTGAAGAAGGCCACGTACAGAGCACGAGTGATTAGCATTCTGGGATCAATCGAATTGTCGTGGCCTGAGCTTGCGGAAATCCATCGAGTTCGATCTCAGACTATTGAGCGATACTTCAATGCCTCTACAAAAGCAGTTCGCATGCACGACAAGACTCTTCTCAAACAAGGCATATACAACATAAGGAATGCGAGTCTTCTACTCACGGAAAGAAATGAGGCAGATATCAGATACTACAGTCGGAACCCTCGGAACACAAGCTACACTCCTGATGCTCACACTGTGGGAATTTTCGCCACCCCTCAGCATGTCAAAGTTGATGCAGACGACATTGATCATGGCTACGATCTCGTTGTGATCTTCACAAGACAGAGTGGAGCATCCATGCGCACGATTGAGCAGGGTCTTGACAAGCACACCATGCGAGCGAACGAGATATACGACGCCTGGCACTCGATCTTCAATCGGTTCAACGATGAGCATGAACCGGTGGATCATAAGGACCAGCTTTCTGATGAAGGAAACTTCCGCATGCATGTCAATCTCCAGATTGGCTCTAGCAATGCACCTCTTCTAGGAGGCGATTCTCACCCACGCCGTTCCGAAGTAAAGCGTATGAGGAAGATAATCCGCGCCGTTGTTAAACTACGCGACAACCCTAAGGTTTTGCTCCTACAAGCGGGCTTAGATGCGTCAACCACGGACACGGATTCATTCCGCACGCTCATCAACCATGCTAATTTTAAGAATATTCGATTCTTCCTCACGATGGTGGTTCCCAATTTCATATCGATTCGCTACCCGCAGGTGTTCTCTTGGAGATGCGAACTTACAGCCTGGGGACACTGGGACGTGCAAAAACTAGCCGACGTGAAGGAAGACGGTGCCTCAACGCAGCTCGCGCAGGAGCCGAGCTACGCACGCCTCATTCTGTGGCTGGATCGGATATATCGCGAGAAGCAACTGACACAGAACAACAACATGCGGAACACGCCATTCTCCCACGCCATGCACATGACGACCTGTGTAAAACGGAACAAATTCAAGATCGACTTCGCGGACGAGAAAGCATGTGAACAATGTGATGCGTCAGATACACCAGAGTATTGGGTCAGGGGTACTACAAGCCCTAGTGCCGTTCGCTGCAGCCGAGAAGATTGCCTTCACGCGAATAGCGGTTCCAGCGATGACGAGGACGGAGATACCATTGCTGTAGCCCAACCCCCGGCCACCACGAATAGCGGTTCCACCAATGACAAAGACGAGGATACTTTCCGCGGATCATCGAGTCCACTTTCCTCGGTTCCCGGCGATCTAAGGACCCCATCGGAGGGATCCCTATGTGGCTTTGTCCCCAAGGACAACCACTATGAAGATTCCGTCAATGAGTTTAGCTCACCTAACTCAAGCTCCGAGGACGACGATGATGGCCCTCCGCTCACTAGGACGGAAACGCGTCGACGTCAGCCGTTAAGAGGCTCTGCTAAACCTGGACCGCGTCTTTGTCAAGTATGTAAATGTACTGAGGCAAGCGGTTGGATCAGTACAATCAACAGCAAGTACTTTCCTGACTTCTCGGGTGGCCATGTCTGCCAGGCCTGTTACCAGAGAAAAAAAAGGAGGTCCACGAATGTTATCGATGAAACTCACACTGGACAACGCACATGCCACCGCTGTAGTTGCACAACAACACAGATTTGGTACAGAACGATCTCTGATCCTCACCAGGTCGTTGAAATCGTGATCGGGCGCTGGTTCTGCCATTCATGCTATAGCAAAGCCGCACATAAGACACGCTATACGGGGCGTGCGAGAGAGGAAAAGCCTACTAACTGTGATCTGTGTAAGAAAGAACTTAGTCAACTTCCCAGTCGCAACGCTCGAACCCTTCGTTTCAGGCAGATTTCCGGGAATTTCTGTCGGGCCTGCCGTGAGCGTGATGATGCATACCACAATGCTGCTCTTATTGCTAGCGAGGAGCAGGAGTTGCGAAATGCGAAGAAGGAAAAGAAAGAGAAGAAGGCAGGCAAGGCAAAGAAAGGGAAGAAATTCGAAAAGGAGAAGGAGGAAGAGAACACTGACTGAGTATCCCCGACGACCAACTTCATCGTCTTCACGGTCCTTGAGGTTAGTATCTTGGAGCCTATTCCATTCGACACGCACACTGACACTTCATAGAAAAAGAACCTGATGTGCAAAGGTGGTACGTATATTCATGAATATGCGCTTATCACTTAGCCACACTAACGCGTCAAAGGCGGAGGGCGGCAACCTTCGAGGTGACTTGTCAACGCGACGATCAACGGAAGAGAGAAATTTGGCATGACGGAGGATACCGGCGGTCACCAGGCGGCAGATCGGGCCACGTTTCTGACGGTTCCTGTGACGGGCTTCAAGTCAAGAGCAGGACCGAGGGGACGTAGATGACTGTCAGACGGCCCGTTAGTAGACTTCGTGCAAGAGATGGACGAGCAACGAAATCGGACTCTGCGCCTCCCATCGGTGTTGCTCGGATACTGGCTTTACAGCTTGCTAGAGCAGAGACGTAACTTGTAGATTACATGAAGGAATTCAAGGCCTCTAGTTGTTTGGCTTGCTTTGTGTCTTCGATCCATCTCCGAGTACGCTGAACTGTGCGATCATCTTGGTCTTCTCACGGGTACCGCAAAGGACAGCCAGCAAGTCTATGCTGACGGCTTTATTGACCCACCATCCGGCATCTGGGGGCTGGAGAAGTCTCCTGTGCCCTTCCTGCGAGCGCTACTCATGAAGATCCGGCGGGAAGGAGAAGGCGTCGAGAAGACCCATCTGGGTAGGATGCTAAGCGGAGTTCGGCTGGAGGAGAGCGACTTTGTGGTGGAAGAGTAGTTGGCTATTTTGACGGTTGGTGACAATCTAGAGACGAAAATTGGATGAGAGAAAAGAGAGAAAGGATGTTACACGAAGAGGCGGTAATGACATCGGCACAGCTCTACACCACGGTTAGAAGCACTGTCGGTGTGTCAGCAAGTAGTAGATACAATGCACCTTTGTGGTATAATTTCTTTGGCATAATGGCGTGATACTTCCGCGTTTTTCGAGGTGTCGCGCGGCGCGTAACGCGTGTCGCCTCGGTACTGTCATCGCCCCATTGAGACTAGCGCGCCCACGTCATCAGCACCAGCCCTGGAGGAGGTTAGGAGTCCCTGTCATTTGCTGCATATACGCCATTAAATCATAACATGTAAACAAGTCTCGTTGTTATGTATGCGTCTACCTCAATGATGCTGCTAACTACATCTTTGTAGAGTGCGACACGAATTACACCCACGACTACAGTCGCGCGATTCGCGACTTCCGGACTCAACACCACACCCATACAATCAGGCATCACTTGTCATCAAGATGTTCGTAGAGCAACCTTCTCGATTCGCGCAACTCTATGTGGCCAATATATACAAGAAAGAAGTCAATGTATGTACAATGCTTCCAGAGCGAGCACAACAGATGCACTGCATCCCCACCATCCAATGAAATCCACCGATGCCCGCCGATTCGTCCTCGACATGTTGTTCAAGTCTTGCTCTAGGCAACCTAGCAAGAAGAGAGAGGCTCCTTGTAGATGCAGGCGTCGGAGGGGCCCTTGGAAACGCTCTCTGGCTCGCTGCCAGAAGCAACACCCTTGAACTCCTCGCAAATGACCTTGACGGAGCTGGCGCAGTTGGTAGCGTCGATCGTGGCGGAGTCTCCGAAGTTAGGGTTGATGCCAGCAAGGAGCTTGCCGTTGGAGGCCTTGACGTTCTTCATGATAACATGGCGCTCGGCGGATTGCTTGCAGTTACCGCAGGAGCGGTATAGCTTGCCGAAGGTGTCAACGGTGAAGCCGTCGATAGTGACAGTTCCAGCGCCGTTCTGCTGGATGACCTTATCTTCGGCGCCGGTAGCTCCTCCACCGATCACTAGAAGACGTTAGCTCAGTCTGAAAGTATGTGCAAACACCTCTTACCAGTTGCGTCACCATCTTTCTTGAGAGAAAGCGCGTCCTCGCAGACAGCAGCCCACCAAACGTTCTCGATGGTGCAGCTGCCCTCGCAGTGGACACCCTCGACCTGGTCCTCTCCGATAATCGCGTTCTTCAAAGTAGCGCCATCCTGCAGAGGTAGAGGTACGAAGTCAGTATATGTCTCACATGTACTTCCTACAGCCGTGACATACCTTTAGAATAAAGACCGCGTCAGAATCTCCGCCTTCGGCTTGGCCAGTGCAAGACACGCCACGACCGTAGGTCTTGAGACCACCGTCAAAGGTGCCAGTGATCTCCATGGGCTCCTTGAGCGTCTGGGAGCCCTTGGAGGCCGGGATAGGCAAGCTCGCCCGCTTGTTCAGGTTGAAGAAGTTCATGGGAGAAGGCTTGCTGGGACCGGCGGAGACGGCGACGGCGAAAGCCACGATGGCAGCAGCGACGGAGGCCTTCATGTTGATAGTTGGAAAGGTTGGGGTTGGAAAAGCTGGAGAGCTGAGAAGTTGTTGGAATGAAGAGAAGGACGTTGGGTTCGGCTAGCGAATGTAATGCGTCGAGCAAAGGATTGAAAGAAGATGAGAAAGCTGAAAGACTGTAAAAGACTGTTGTTGGCTCGATGGTGAGTACGGATTTTTGAGTGCGTCTCCCGCTCCATCTTATACCATCCACGGATCTGTTCCGACATCTTCTGAATGCCTGCCGTCGGGACAACTGCGGAAACTTGCAGGTTTGGCGAAATCGCATATAGATTGAACCCACACGGCTCCGCCTACCCTCATGGGCTTTGTGCTTGGCGATTATGCTCATCTGTTTGAAACAGTCCTTGGATTCGCGAATCGTGATCCGCGCGGTCTCTACCCGTTTCGCCTTTTACGCCAAGAGCGATGCGTTTCAAAGAGGTGACCTGGAAGTTCCTCCAATCGTATGTCTTGTGCGCACAGCATGGAGAACAACGTAACCGTGGAAGCTAAGCCTAATCTGCAGCATGTCAAGTGTTTATGGTATGGAAGAAGGTTGCGGCTACAGCTGTCACGTCCAGCACTCTCGAGGTCCTTGTTCGGCACCCAAAGCAGGTAGTAACGGCTGCGACATACGTTGTGTCTTCGCAACGCTCACACAGATTGATGGCAGGAGACCACAATTGCACATCTGCTGAAGTTGCGCGCGGGCATATCCCAGCGTGAAAACATTGCACTTGAGTGGTGGAAGAAACAACCCAACACCACAACTCGAGCACGTGGAGTCACAGCGCTTCTGGTTGTGATCGTCGCCATCACAGTTCTTAGTATATTGAAGTTGCAAACGTGCACCAGCACAAAGAGATCGGTGCCATCGAGCCGCCTCACCAAACACGACCCCGTTCCTCACAGACCACGTTAGGCTTCGCGGAACTTTTGGTAGCGTGGTTCGAGATTCGCTTGGCATTCCCCACTACCTGGTGAAGCAAGGGGCGGGAAGCTTGTGTATCGACACAGACAGCAAGGCTGCATACGATCCACTGACTCAAAGTATCCACATTATGTCGTCGACATCGAATTTTCAGATATCTGGCTGCATATCTGTAACAAACATGCTTGATTGTTCAGTAAACATCGACAACCCAAGGAAGACAGCCGCCCGCCACAGCGCACCAGGACGCAGACATCACACCAGGCACCGAAATGAGAGTGACATGCATGAATCAATCCTCCACGCGGCATTTTCGTACAACGCTCAGTGGTCAAGCGTTTTTTTCTTTCTTTTGGTGAAACATACCCAGCTCCGAAGTTGACCCAGTCCAGACACCCTTCGCCATCTGACACCACCATCAACAGCACGAACGGCCTGACGTCGCAGGTCTCCACGCGCTCGTTCATCTCGGGAAACATTGCTTTTGTCGTAGGAATGCATGCGACGGCTCTGAACGTCAATCACAGTGCATCCTCCTGCGAGCAATGATGACAACGCTGTACGGCAGGCAAGCCGCACTCCGTGAACGAGATCACGGAGGGGTACGTAAGCCGATCGTGGTGCGTGCCCTGCGGCTGGGGCCGTGGCTGTGGAGGCGTTGGCGCCACACTCTAATTGTAGCTTTATCGTGACGCTGCTGCGCACCTTCCGTGCTGCTTCAGTTCACACATCTCTCTGTCACGAGCGACAAAGACGCCTGACATCCGATGCCTCTAGAAGATTTTCATTGATAGCAGCAGCAGAACACCAAAGACGGGTTGGGATTTCTCACCTCATCGCTACGCTATCCGTCCGTGCGCTGGCTAGCGCCTACCCGATATATACAACTTTTTGCCCGTCGCTCTTTTGCTCTGCACAGCAAACTTCCCAGTTCAACGCACACCGTGCAAGCCGACCCTCGGTAGCTGGGAACTTGCGGTCCTTGCGCCGGTCAAGTATACCTGCACCTTATCTCTACGTCGAGATATACACCCGTTAGCCATTGCTCTTAAGTGAGCAGGGCCGACAAACCAACCTTTACTCCTCGGGAACGGTTGCCTCCGGTGACTATTTCGGTCGTTTAGACGTTGTTACTATATCTAAGGTCTCCTTAGTTTATAGCATTTCTTCTTCCAGATGTCATTCGAGACAAACTACACCGCCCTTCTCTCCTCAACAATGGGGCAAGAATCTGGGCTCTTCGATGATACGCGACCGGAGCCGTGCAACACCTGAGACTTGGGTCACATATTGTGACTCTAGCGATTGGTAGGCAGTAACGTATCCTCTCCACACGGTTGAGAGCGCTACAGTATGTCGACTATAGTTGTTCGATGCGGACGACGTGAAGTTCATGTCTGTAAGAGAACCTCGGAAGACAGCTGAAGCTCTACTTCCAGCGGCACGAGTCGCTCACGACTCCCGCAATACACAACCATCTCGTACGCAAACGCACTTTTGCGATCCGAGACTTTCAGGTGGGCGTGGCAGCCATATAATCGCCGTATCTACCCAATAACACATATCAAGGTCTGTGTCGTCGCCGGGTAGTTATTACTTCTACCCTACATTACATATTAAGGTCAATGTTGTCGTCAGGCAGTTGTCCACATCGTCGTTTCTCCTGTCAATCCATCAATTGCCAGAACAAGCTGACTACAAACAAAATTGAACTGAATCCAGGATTCGTCACAACGAGCTATCATTCTGAGCTACCCCCCAGCTCACCTATCCTCTCCAAGCCAACACGGCCTCGCCCACCCTCTCAAGCTCCAGGCTCAAAGTCACTCTCCAGCGGCCCCCCGCAAACCCCCCGTCAGACAAACAACAGCCGCCTAATACGTAACACTCCCCGTACTAGTACAATCCTTCCTCAGCTGCGCGCTTCCACAATAGCAATTACCAACCGCCGCATTCGGGGACGAGACGGTATCAATCAGCACTCCATAGTCCACCGAGTGGTCACGATCCGCGTTATTCGTCGCCGCTCCGCAGTCACCCGCGAAAATGCCCGCAGACCTAACAATGCGCATAGTAGAGAGGCAGCTAGGGATCTCTAGGTCGCAGAAATCGTTGTTCTTCTAGTTGTCCAGTTTGCCGGTGCCGGCAGAGGTGCCAGCGGAATAGAAGTCGCCGGTGCCGAAGCCGTTTTCCTGGCCTTCGATGCCTGGGGGTGAGTGTTAGGTTGTTGGGGATCAGGGAGGCTGGGCTGGAAGGTTACCTGCGCTGTTCCACGTCTCGATGATGTGCAGTTGGCCTGGAGTTGAGAAGGTGCCGCCGATTTCGGAGCCGGCGTATTTTCCTATGATGAAGTCGGCGTAGGTTGAGGTGGTGAAGAGGCCCAAGAGGGGAAGGAGGGAGAGCCGGGAGTTCTTCATGTTGGGTACGGGAAGTAAGGTGTCGAGGTTGGTTCGATAGTGCGGCAGGAGAGTGTTGAAAGCTCTTACCGTCGTGATGGAAGTCATCTCGATCGATCGTCTACCAATTCTTCATTCCATTGTCCCAGATATGCCCGTGCGATGCGTGTTGGCTGTATGACCCATCATTGCTGTCAGTAGCCTTGGTCTGAAGTTGCAACAAGCACCCTAAGGCCAACGCTTATTTCATTTGGTGTAGGAAGGATGCATTCGGCCCCACCCCCAACAACAGTACGTAGCGGTAGTGGATACTCTGAGCGGCGAAGGCCCGTGATCAACGCTCATCAAATATCTCATCTTTGATTTCGAAGATAGTTAGCGTCAGCGTCAGCGTCAGCGTAGCATCAGACGACTTTTAGGATGAGCTTGTAACTCATTTGACAGACTTATGCGAAGAGCACATGAGCACGTGGTTCTGACCAAACCTTATACTCAAGAAGCTTATGGTATCCTACAAAGTGCATAAAAATCTGAGGTCGATAGTGAAGGCACCTCATACAAGAAGAAACCTGGAAAGATCTGCAGACTACATCATACCAAAAACTTGCAAACTAGGTGACCTAACGTCAACGTCGACTCCAGGGCGTTCAGCTTTTTCCTAGGTTGGCGTGAAGGCACAAATAATCCTTTAGGGGAGCGGAGTCGCAAACAATGGGACTGCGAGTCCCGGGGCCTGGAGAAATCGTGGTAGGCCTGACACTACCATGCCGATCAACCAGCAGCCACTAGACATGGATGGGGAAGTAATGCGAAGCTAAGAGATGGACGACATGAGCTGAGTGCTTTTCGTCACTTATGGGAAGAAGTAAGCAAAGGTATGGCCGACGGTAAGTCGGTGTGCGTGAAGCCTTGACTAAGACGCGGGATCTGAAAGAGTGTATATGACGAAGACTTGTTTGAAAGGTTGAAGCTAGGTTTTTAGATTTCATACGCCTATCGATGGGATTGATGTTGCACAATGTGGTGGCACAGCAGACCAAATGTACATGCATGCATCCCATCGTACATGTCTAACAGGGGCCGCCCGTTCCTCCGCCATGCTCAGTTCCCATGCCCCGTCGCAGCAACACCAGACACACACTGCTCACTTCATCTTCCTAGCGGACCAGTATTGGCGGTGCCACCAGTCCTCCTTGACGACTTGCCCAGCATAAAGTTACCCAGACCACGTGCACCACTGGCAAGAGGCTGCCTGGTCATCGGCGAGTTTTGGTACGAGGAATGCGCATCCTGACTCAAATATGGAGGGGGCTGGCGTGAACCACCGAGAACCGGAAGCTGGCTCCTATGAGCTTGCGAAGGCGTCCCGACTGGAGCTGTGTCTTCACTGTGTTAGCGCGCGATGCTCTCACTCATAATCGAAGGAGTAACTCACGACCAGTGTTGTTCCTCACACCCAGTCCTCGTCTCTGCAACTGTGGATCGAACGGAGGCCCGAGATGGACACCGCCCTGCTGCTGCCGTCCACTGCTCCCAGAACTCCTACTAAAGTCTCTGTTGTGCGGTTTACCACCACCGGCCTGCTGCGACATGTTCATCTGACTGTAGTTGGCCGTTCCGGTCCGCGTGCCAGGAAGGCGGTCGATGAACCGGTCTCCACGAGCAGTCTGGATCGTGTACGCCGCCTCATCACCAGCAGCATGAGCTACCTCCGTTGCCATGACCTTGCTTTTCAATTGCTGGTAGTGCGCTTGGGTCTGCGCATGCGCTTTCGTCTTCTCTTTGAAGGCTTTCTGAAGTTGATGGTTTTTGTCCTCGAGATCCTCCTGTTCGGCTTGCATGGCTACCGGACGGTTAGTATCGGAGCATTCGGAGGAAGAGGATATCGCGAACCCTGCATCTTGTCTTGCAATGCCTTGATCTGCGAATTCGCATCGTGCACGAGCTGATCCATCTGTTGACTGAGCGTATCGTACTTGCCAGTCAAACCTTTCGCGAGGTGCTCCTGATAGATGATCTCCTGCGACGTCTGATAGCTATGGAACGCCAAGCCACGACTGGCACACTCCATGATGATTGTTGGACTCAGGCCGCTTAGTACTGACGTCTTGTAGTCTTCTGATGGATTGAGACCAGCGACAACCACATCGTCGGGGTTGTGCAGCGATGAGTTGCATGCTGGACAAGTTCGATGCGCATTTGTAGATCTCGATAGCCCGGTGACATCTGCGCAATTGCTGCAAAAGACGTGACTTGTGCGATGGTCAGCGAAAAGCGTCAGAGGCAGGTGAGATGGACGAACCTGCACGTAGTAACCACGGCGCGTTCATGCAGCTGCGATCGACACTTGAGCTCATTGCAACGCAGAACGTACTCCATGGCGAGCGGCGATTGTGAAGTGGAGGGAGTTCCGTCGGCGGATGGAGAAAGCACGATGTTGACGCGAAAGCACGTGGTCCGCTCACCGAGGCAAGAGCATCCCAGCTCGTGTAGAATCTCATCGCATCAAGCGTAACATGAATTCGTGTCTTATGGATGTGGTATCTCGCCGCGCTTGCAACACTAAGCAACAGAATGCGTCCGTGGGGTCTGCCGCTTCCGCATTCGAGTCTATCGATCATCCTTGTCAGGCTTCCGCCGTTGTCTTGTGCTCTTCTTGCCAGCCACGGCCGTATCATCCTCCTCTTCGTCCCGGCCCTTTGCGAGTTCACCATCCAACTCCCACTCTTCGGGGTCATACCAGTCTTCGCCATCGCTCATTTCTCCTACATGGGCTTCCGCTTTTGACCACTTGTATACATCCTGCCTCATGCGGTCGGCTTGTAGCAGGCCTTGGTACAAGTCGGATGTTATCCGTGCGACCTCCTCCTGTTTTTGTACGTAGGCCATGAGGAGCATGCGTGTTTCCTCGGCTTCGTTGGGTGGAAGACCAAAGTCGCGGTCTGGCAACGAATCTGACGGATGTATGAAGAGAGGATGTATTGCGCCGACACCACTCGAGGGTGAATGAGGTGGGGAGGGAGTCGAAGCTGCGTGCGCCTGTGCTCGTCTGCGCGTCGTCATCCTATGTGTCTGTTGCGACGCGGTATCAGACGCGTCTTCGGGCGTTCCTTCTCCGTTCTCTTGCGCCTGCTCTGCATCTCCTGCGTGCGTTCCGTTGGTCACAGGATGTGCGCCATTGACACTTTCTGAACTCGCATCGCCGTTGGTCTCGGCCTGTCGACTAGTGCCATTTGGCTGGCCTGCATCCTCCATGTCTACGTCATGGGGACTTTCTATGGTTTCGCGCATGTCCGCATCGTGGGGTTGTTGCTGCTCTCCTTCGCCCGTGCGCCCATTTGCGCTGCTAGCCCATGGCTCCTGGAACGGTGCCCTTCCCATGGCAGCCAGGGCAGCTGGCGCAAACGTGGAGTCGCCCTGTAATTTCACGAAAAGAGTCTTCGCCCGCGCGTTAGTGACCTGCTCTTTTCGAGAAAGGGCTCCAGCTTCGCTCGCGAGGTCTGTGAGATGCCGAGAGGAGTATGCCACACTCAGGGCAGGGTGATTGGGTAGGTCGGCGGCCGAGGTGAGCGGCGCAAGAAGACTCTCGAGCTGTATGTTGCCGTAGGGATTCTCCTCGACAGCCTCCACATCTTCCTCGTCTTCGTAATCTTCTTCGACTTCGACGACATCACCGTCCGCATCGTATCGTGGAGGATTGCGCTGTAGGATGGACCTGTGGTAGCCGGCGTGCTCAATGCGCTGGAGGCGTCAGTCCACAGTCGACACCCGGGTCGCACAAGCCAAGACACACCTTCTTGTACGGTCGCGGGTCAGAAAGGAAGTCTGGGTCGCTGGCGCGCGCATAATGGACCTTGCGCCTCAAATCCTGCTTGTTGCTGTTCAAGGGTGTTTCGGAGTCCTCTGTGTCGGCTGCGCAGTGTTAGCTAGGACTGTGTCGAGGTAGGAATGAGCCTACAGTCGTCTTTTCGCAGCATCTTCCTCTTCATGCTGAAAATGGTATCCATAATCTGCTGCTGTTGGCCCGCCATGGCGTCAGGGCCTCTGGCCAGCGCGAGGGTAAGGTGGTGAAGATGCGGAGTATCGATACGAGCGCGTTCAGCTAGTACAACGACTTGTTGCGCTGTCAAAGGAATTTGGAGGTGGGGTTACGCGTAGCGGCGAAGCTGGATTGCAAAAGTATAGCTGTAGAGTGTTGGAGAGAAAGTGTGGAGGGATCGGGCGGCATAGAGAACGTGCATGGCAAGGGTTCAGCTAGCTTCCCGCGCCCATGTGTCGACCCGCGACCATCGATGACGAAGCCGCGAACAATCTGTACACTATCTCCATGCTGCCACAAACACGCTTGATATCGCCAATTCGATACAGCACCTAGGGAGCGCACGTCTGGCTTTGCGATTCTCGTGCGACGAGCAAATCTCACTCCGCAGCACTTCCGCTCTCCACAACTCCGAAAAGCAGCACCACGTCGACACCACGCTTGTGAGATACAAGCTGGAAACCACGCGACTCGGGCATGGAGTTATAATGGAGGCATACCCATCAGACTTCACTGCGCACAACCTACCGTTTATTGTCCTTTCAGGCCTAGCGACCAGCAAAGAGGCCGATCCCCCTCCATCGGTCCAGCATGTGCTTCCGGGGCGCGCTGTCACAACCATCAGCTCAGATCTACCGCCAGCAGAAGGTGACCGGGCAAATGAACTACTCCAAGAGTTTCTGAGTGCAGATGGCACGAACGCGCCGTGGAATGGGCGTGACTTTAGTCGCCGAGGCATCACGCATGGCTTCAGAATACGGAGTGTAGGAAGGGTACATGCGCCTGCGATTATGCCACGGGAAGGAGCCATGGGCTGATGTTTGCTAGAACTTCCAACTGCCCCCGAAAAAGGCAGATGCGCCCTCAAACTCCGAGACAACCCCTCCAGGCAGTCCCACCATCGCAGCCGCAACATCCTGGGTCCTGCATTCGCCCATATCGCCCCTCTCACCAGCGTCGCCCTCCTTCCCCGACGGCGTCATCGCTCCTGCCTGGGTCGCCAAGCACCAGCACTACGTTCCTTCCGTATTCGTCTCCTTCTTCAACTTCACCACAGACCCCATTACGAACAGCTTGCACGATAATCAGCTGAAGACGGACATCAACAAGATCAAGAGCCAGATACAAAAGTCAGACTACCGAACAAGATACGTTGTAGTGTTGCTGAGTGACAAGACTATAATCGAGGCCCCAGACATCGAAGAGCGACTGGCGACGATACGGCGGGCTACAGGCTTGGATCCAAAGAGTTCACTCTTCTTTCTGCCTCCAAGGACATCCAAGGTCGAGCTGCAGGCATTCGTCACTTCTATCCTGGCCATATTACAGCCCGTCTGTGTCGAGTATTACCGGGACCTCACAAAACATGCGCGGAGGAAGAAGGGGCGAGGAACGATTCCTCCTCCAACAGCTCCACCGACACGAGGCACATCCCAAACACTGTCGTATCCCGGATGGGGTGTTCGCTATGATTTCAAGCTTGGCATCCTTGCCGAGTTTCGCCAGGAGATGGACGCTGCACAGCGACACTACGGGGCTGCTTTGGAGGCATTGTTTGGCGCCGAAGGCTTGTTTGAAACAACGGCAAGCTGGTCTCCAAGATGGGACGAGATACGATTGCTAGCAGATATCATCGCACTACGACACATTCGATGTCAACTATGGAACAATTTCCCTACTTCCGCCGTCCAGTCTTGGTTACGATACAAGTGGAAGTTACAAGACGTGCTCGATCGCCGGGGCAAGGGTACTAACAACTATGGTTGGCAGGCTTGGGAATCCACATGGGCCCAAGTGATGGCTGAGACGGTACGACGAACAGAATTGCCAGTCTTCAAGATACGAGATCCTGTCCCGGACACAGATCCCTTGCCAGACATCCCTAACTCGCTATACTCTCAGCCCGAGAAACAGTTTCCGGTAGGAGAAAGACTACCACCATGGGAACTGTTACATCATGCCGGATATTGGCACAAGATTGCCAGTGACCACGCAAAAAGGCGCTACATCCTTGCCAGAGAGATGCCAGAGGAAGACCGAACACCACCAGGCATGTCTCCTGCCGCCAAGGTCTCGGCTCGGAATCAAATATACGATCACTACCTCGTTCCGCAACCTCACGAAGAGTATCCTGTACCTGGTATCGGCAACGGATTCGAGCACTGGAAAGACATCTCATCCAAGCTTAATGCCGCGATAGCTGAGTTTAGAGCTCGGGGACAACACCGGAAAGTAGATCAGTTACAACTCGAGGTGGCTCGAACATTGCTACACGTGAAAAGATTTGACGATGCTTACAAAGTACTGCGATCACTCTGGGAAACGATGGCTTGGCGGAAAGAAGGATGGTGGAGCTTAGCTTCAGAGGTAGTATGGACTCTGCATGAGTGTGCACTGCGAGTACAGAGCCGAGAATCATATGTTGCAACGGAGTGGGAGCTGTATAGTCAAAGTCAGTGTTACTCGTCTTTTACACGAAGCTTCACTAACGGCCACCAGCGATTCCTGGCAAGACAAAATACAAGTACGACTTGATGACATGTTTGGACGTCTTCTCGGATGCGACTGCCGATAAAGTGAGCGTGAGTTTAAATGCTAAAGACCACATATCCTGCTGTAAGTGCGACACCCGTTTCCAAAATTTAAAGGCTGACCTTGCAGTGTCGACGTCGTTCGCCTTTGCCGAAGCCGAAGGTAATGTTGGCGAACCCCTTCATGCACAACTTGCCATCAGCTCCAATGCTCGACCAGGCTCCGCCCCTATCACGTTATCTTTTCTCCAATATCAGTTCAATGGTGGTTTGGCTGAAGTCCGCTTGAATCACAACGCCGACGAACCCTCTGGAAGTACCTCAATCATGTACACCTGCACATTAGAAGAGACTCACTCCGCTACCGGAAAGCCACGCTGGGCCGGAACAGCTGATCTGACGCTCCACCCGGGGCAGACTAAAGTGTACAGTCTGCCACTCATTCTGCGCGAGTCTGGGGATGTCGATGTTGTCGCGTGCGTCTTCGGCGTCAGCACGGAAAAGTTTGATCTCGTTTGCTCAGACACAGACCCAGAGACTCCAACTCATCCGGTTTGGTGGATTAAGTCAGATACCAAGATCAAATCAAGATCATTGAAGCATGGATCTGGTATGTCGGTGCACATACTACCCAAACCGCCAAAGATGGAAATCAACCTACCGGACGTTCGCAACCAGTACTACACGGATGAGTCCGTGACGCTAGCGATAGAGATTCTGAACCAAGAAGAAGAGGACACTGAAGCTGTCCTTGAAGTGCGATTACTGGGCCGCTCCAAAGACACTCTGAGCTACACCTGGGTCGAGCGTCCGGCAGAGTCACCCATGAAGGAAGTCCCACCAGCACTCGACGGGTCAACAGATGTAGATCTCCCGGGCCATGTAGTAGGGAAGCTAGCCCAGGGTGCACGAACAACAGAGCGAATCCGTTTCACTGCACCCGCAGATCCAGCAGACTACGCCTTGGAAGTCAAGGTACTATACCACCTCCTCAGCGACCGCGACATACCCATCTCCAAGATCATGGTCGCAGATCTCGTCTTCAACGCACCCTTCGAAGCGAGCTACGACCTCATGGCACGCGTGCACCCCGATCCATGGCCCAGCTACTTCGAGCTCCAAGAGGCCGAAAGCAACGTCAACCCCGAATCGCCCGATGCATTCGGTATCGCACAGAAATGGGGACTACGAGCCAAAGTCGCATCCTTCGCCGACGAACAGCTCATCGTCAGCGACCTAGCCGTCCAAGTCCACAGCATCCACGGTGGCGCAACATGCGACGTCACGAAAGAATTCAGCATTGCAGAAACTCCCATGGAACCCCAGGTTCTCAGCGAATGGGGCTTCAGCCTGGATATCCGGAAGAACAACCTCGAAGAACGTCGCTCCACCGCCCTCGACACAACTCTCAACATAACATGGAAGCGCACATCCGACCCCACCGCCTCCCCAGTAACATCCTCCCTCCCCATCCCCCGCATCCAGATCCCCTCCTCAGAACCCCGCGTCCTGGCTTCCCACCACCTCTCCCCCACGACCCCTTCTCTCATCCATCTCGACTACGTCCTCGAGAACCCCACCATGCACTTCCTCACATTCGAGCTCGCCATGGAAGCCAGCGAGGACTTTGGTTTCAGCGGACCTAAACTACGGACGTTGCATCTCCTGCCTATGAGTCGGCAGACGGTCAGGTATAATTTGCTGTCGAATGTGGAAGGGGATTGGATTATGCCGAATCTGAAGGTGACGGATCGGTACTTTAATAAGACGTTGAAGGTACAGGGGACGGAGGGGATGAGGGTGGATAAGAAGGGGGTGGGGATTTGGGTGCCTGGTGATGAGGGAGGGGTGGGAGAGGGAGAGGGGGAAGGAGAAGGGAAGGGGGAATAGTGGGTGGAAGTAAGTCGGTTGAGAGATTAGCGGTCTTGATGAGTGATGCAGTAGATGAGCTTGCGCCCGTAGAATTGTGCTTTCAATATACGAATGATGATGGTCAAACGCTAAATGCCCTATAAACATCCACTATTAGATGCAAACTCCTCCCAAGCCATGAAAATCTACCCAGACCCCCTACCCTTCGTCACCGGATCCCTCCCCGGCACCACAGTATCCCTCCAAAGATCCTCATCCTGCTCGTCCTGCGGAATAAACCGCGCCGTCCCCTCCCTCCTCATATCCACATTCACAATACTCGTATTCGTATCCGTAAACATCGTCTCACCGGTGATAAGCGGCATGGACATTGTAGTATCTATATTGTTCTGAAATCTCATCAGTTATTAGGGACTCCCTGAGAGGATTATGTGGGGAGGAATCAGGAGGAGGCTGGGCATACTGCTGTGGTTGTGCGTCATCGCCGTAGTAGATGGGCGTTTCGAAGTCGGTGGCGGCGTGGGAGAGGATCGTGGGGTCGATTTCGGGGATTTGCGTTGATGGGGGTGGTTGTGATTGGGACGGTTGTTGGGAGATGGTGGTTTGGGGCATGGTCATTGTGTTTGTTGGCTGCTGGGTGCTGGCGTCGACTTCGACGATCTTGTCTTCTTGTACTCTTACTTCGCGGTCTCGCAGGCGGCGCATTAGTCCGAGGAACTGTGAGTTTTGGAACTTCTCGCTTGTGTTGTCTGCTACGCGCTCTAGCAACCGGCCTGCTGTTGCCGCCATCTCATCGTCTTCGTTTCTTAGCGGTTGTTCTTGCTTCTGCTCTTCTTCGGGTTTCTGTTCGAAGTGTTGTAGCGGCTCTGGTGTTCGCATGTAGCCTGCTGCTTCTAGATCCTGCCATATTTGCTCTTCGCTCATCTGAACACGAGACCCCAGTGGGTATTGTGACATGAGGCGTTGGTTGATGGCCTTGATGAGCTCTTCGGCGCGGGTCTTGACTTCTTGAGGGGCATCGCGATTTACGATTCTTTGAAGAGAATCGACAATCCATTTCCCTTCGTTCGCGTCCTGGACCAGAGTACCGCTCTTCTCCAGGCGATCCATGTTCTCGAGGTAGGCTACTGCTTCGTCGGTTCGCCCGAGACCGGTTTCGCTCCAGACTTGGATGGCGGAGTAGACAGCTAAGCTCACAGTCAGCACTCGTAGTTGGTTAGACAGACACTACACACCTGGCCGCGTTTCTCGTATCCGTTGAAGAAGAGGATCCATCTCACCCGGCCGGTCCAGATCCAGCGCCTCTTGCGCTGGCTGTGTGTGTACTTGCTCTGCCTCTGCCGTCTCCATCATGTCTTGTTGCGCCTGCGCAAATGCTTGTTCGAAAGCCGCCTCGTCGAACGCTGGTACGTCATCCTGGGCGCGCTGCTTCCCTTGCGCGACCTCTGAGACTTGGGCATTCTGGAAAGTCGGGGCCTGCATGTATGCTTGTCCACCAAATCCACCCATGTTGTATCCCGACATGCCTCCATACGGGGTTTGCTGTAATGTAGGCGCCTGTGCGACCGGAGCCTGCTGCCTCAAGAAGTCCTGATGCCATGCTGACGCTGCGCTCGCCGGTTGCTGTCGCTGTTGCTGGAACGTCTGTGGCGGGGGACTGCTAACATCCAAGCGTTGAAAGTCGGCCGCCCAGTCGGGTGCTTGTGGGGCTTGCGCAAACTGGGGAGGAGGTTGCGCGAATCGTGGATCGAAAGGTTGGAAGTTTTGTGTTGGAAGAGGCCGGCCGCCGGCTTGAAAGGCTTCAAACTCGTTGTCTAACGCGCCTACATTAGGTCCCGGAGATGATCTAAAGCCCTGCTACAATTTAGATGGCGAAGCGCAAGATTTCGGTATAACCACACACCTGCGCCGGTGAATGTCTGCCCACCAAGCGGTCCTGCTGAAGCGTCCGGTCTACGGTCGTGTGCTTCTGGAAGTTTTGCAGGGCATTTGAAGGCCCACAAAGCTCCGCCATGTCGAATCAAGAAGGAGTAAAAGTACACTAAGAGGGGTATCAACGCATGCTAGAAGGAAAGTGTGAGAGAGTCTGTCGGAGTGATGGTGTTGCGGCAACTGAGCGTCATGTTCCCGGAGATCAGAAGCCGACCGCATGCCGAGGCAAGAGGCGTGAGTGGGCCCCACGCGTCAGCCCTAGAGCTGTCAGGCAGGTGCGATCCATGGATGACGCACACGCACGTGCTACACTCTTCACTCCCCAAATTCTGTGAAAGCGGCAGTTGGTAAGATCGCGCGTGGCATAAATTAAGTCACACGTCTACGAGCTGGAATGGATTAGAAGATCAGCACTGTCCGTCCAAAAAGTGTAGACCCGAATCGACGTAGCACAACACCGGTGAAGAGCTGGAAGTCGTTGAGACGCACGAACATGCGCGGAGAGTTACACAGCAGTATGGGCGAGTCAGATAGGTTAAGTAACATGCGTTCCAATCGAGAGCGACGGTAATTCAAAACCATGCATAGAGAACTACATAACAGAACAACCGAGCAAAGGTACCTATATATGTGTATAAAATCCTAGAGAGAAGATTGGTATATGTCGTCATGAGCAAAGAGAAACCAACTCCTCCAAAACACAAACGCATCATAAACCCCCATCTCAACCCCCTCATCTACCATAAAACATCTCTCCCAAACTAATATTCGCCTGCCTAGACGAACCCCCAACCACACTCCTCGACCTAGACCTCGACTTCTTCCTCACAAAAGCATACTCCTTCTTACCGTGTCTATCCCTCCCTTCCGATTCAATGAACAACTTGCTACCGTGTCCAGTGCGCAGACGACGGGTATGCTCGAAGAGGATGTCAGTTTCGCGTTGGGACATTTCGCGGAGGACGATGATGTATTCGGGGTTCTGGGTAGGATGTTAGTATATTACTTGGTAGGAGATTATAGGGTTGGTGGATGGGGACTTACAACGTCGAATTCGTAGGGGATGTCGTAGTAGTGCAGCGTCTCGACGTCGAGATGGCTTCTGTGTACCTTGGCGTAGGTAGGTGGCGGCGCAATGGCGATCTGATGCGAAGAAGAGTGCGAGTGAGAATGAGAGTGGTGGTGGTGCGGTGGTGGCGGAGGCGCAGGAGGAGCGACTGGATGGAGAGGATGGTTAGGCATCATGCCTGCTTGAAGCTCTCTTTGCTTGTCCGGGTTGACGAGTGCCTGGATCTGGTTGTCTTGGAAGCCGAATTGAGCGAGTCGCTTACGCATTGTCTCCTCGAGCTCCTTCTCCTGGGCCTCTTTCTTCCGCTTCTCTGCTTCTTCTGCAGCTTGCTGCTTTCGCGTGAAGGCGTCGAATTCTTCCTTTTCCTTGCGCTTTCGCTCTTCCTCTTCGAGTTTGAGCTTCATGATGAGCTCCTCTTTTGCTCGCTTCTCCTTGTCGGCGTCCAGGATCTTCTTGCGCTCGTACTCATAGATGATACGGTCTTTCTCTGCTTGAGCTTCGGCCTCTTCTTTGGCCTTGTTCCGTTGGTATTCATCGACAGCACGCTGTTGAGCTTCCTTTGCCTCTCTTGCCTGTTTAGCTACTTTGGCTTCGTTATCAGCGATGATTCGCTTGCGCTCTTCTTCAAACGCCTTTTCCTTGAGTTCACGCTCACGTGCCTCCTTCTCAAGCTTAGCCGTGTTCTCCGCAATGATGCGCGCGCGTTCTTCGTTCTCTCGCTTCTTCTTCTTCTCCATGTCAGAAAGGATCTTCTCACGTTGTTCCTCGGCCTCGCGTTGCTCTCTGGCTTGCTTGAGCTTGGCCTCGGCGAGAATCCGCTTGCGTTCATCATCCTGTTCTCTCTGCTCCCTCTCTAGTTTGGCAAGCATCTTGTCGCGCTGTTCCTCAGCCTCCCTTTGCTCTCTGGACATCTTCGCCCTGTTCTCGGCGATGATTTGAGCTTTCTTCCTCTCCTCGTCGATATCGCGTCGCTCGCGGTCTCGGTCTTCCCTCTCTCGCTTCAACTCCCAATCGCGACGCATACTCTCCTCTATTCTCTTGATGTTTTCCGCTTCTAGCTCACGGTCCCTTCTATCATGGATGAACTCAAGCTCAACCCTGCGCCTGGCCAATTCTTCCCGTCTCTCGGTTTCCTTCTCCCAACGATCCCGCTCAGCCTTCTCCTCGGCTTCTTCAAGGCGTTGTTGCATTAGTGCCTCTTGTACCTTATCTTTGTAGCCATCTGATGAGTGATGACGTCTTTCCCTCTCGAGTTGCTGTTCAGCGTCCCGAAGCCGCTGCTCAGCCAGTGTCAACTTGACTTTGTCCTCATAACTGCGGTCTGGCGAGTGATGATGGTATCGCTCCTGACGCTCCCTCTCAAGCCTATCTTCGAGATCTCTAAGGCGTTGCTCAGCAAGTGTCAACTTGATCTTGTCTTCGTAGTTCGGCTCGGGAGCACGTTGATGCTCATACTCGTGCCTAGAGCGCGAACGATGCTCCTTCTTTATGTCTGCTCGTAGCGCAGCGATGTTTTCTTCCAGGTCCTCAAACCCACCGGGCATGCGTCGGCCACGAGGACTGGCGTCTTGACCCTTCTGCTCAGTGCTTACACGGGGGTGGCTATCGTTATCCAGGTGACTGGTGTTGTATATTGTCACGTTGGGAGCAGGCGCATGACCTTGTGAGCGAGTTCGATGGAGACCGGTTGTATAGTGCACTTCAGGAGTCAGAAACTCTGTCGTGCGACGACCGTAGTCAGGACGATAGACCTCGTCGTCTTGGACTCTCCGCGGTGGGGGCCGGGGTGCGGGGGGATGAACATGACGGGTGTGAATGTTCAAAGTGTCCTTTGTGACTTTGTGCCTGTGCCACTCATCGTCCGTCGAGTAACTCGGGTCCCAGTCGGATGCTCGTGGCATAGTGGGCGAAGAGGCTGGAAAGACGGGTGTAAAGTAGAAAAGCTATCCCGACTGTTCAGTCTGAAATTTGAAGTGAGGACAAAGCAGAGCAATCAATCCAAAACCTTTGGGTTGGTCTCAGTTGCGGCGTGGACACACAGAGCGGGGTTGACGCTGAGGGGGCGGCACAGCAGCAGAGGTGACACGGTATAAAGAGAAGGTAACGTAAGAAAGCAGAAATGTCAGCAAAGGTGCGGCTGCAGCAGAACTTGAAGGAATTGCGCCCCTCTTGCTGGAATGGGGGCTGAAAGCTGCCTGATCACTAGCGGCATCCTCATGCGCCCGGTCTTGTGAACACAAATCAGCCGGAAGGCATATTTGACCTATCAACGATAATTTAGAAGGCCGTCCACATGCCTGCATCCCCTCTGCGCTGTTGTAGCGCTGCAGTGTGCGATTCTTGCGACGGCTTTGCCCTACATCCTTCGGTCTCTACAGCTAGCGGCACGAGGATGGTGATGGTTTGGTGGGGCATGTCGAAAATAACACTAATCAAGCGCCATCAAGCGCCAAAGCCTCCATCTACTCTAGGCTGGGGGCGGAAGTGACACATCAAGTAAGCCTTGTTAGTGTACAGCGCTGCTATCAAGCAACCCGATCAATCTCCAAGTGTCAACTTCGTGGATACTCCCACTCCGTTGATCTCCCTTTGACGCGCGCTCCAAGACACATGTTCTCCATGCTTCAGCGCCTCCTGAAACAGCTCCGCTCGCGTGCGACCCGCCGAGGTATCGTGACCAACAAGCTGATCGGAGTAAGCCTTCATGTGCCCGGGGCCGCGTTTTCGGCTAGAGCAACCCCAAGATCGTCTTCGATAGCCACAGCTCTTCAGCCGCACCTTTCCAGTCAGGGTCGGTCCGAAATTCCAGACTTTCGGTCTTGATTAGATGGTGTGAACTTTGACGAGATGGGTATTCCGTGAGAGACGTTAAGATGCAGATCGTTTATTCCATTTGAACACTCCAATGTGCATGTGAGCGAAGAGGTGTCTAGCAGAGTGTCGGCGCCAGCGAACGCCGGCTATGCAAGTATCGTACAGTTCGTAATTATATCTTCTCCTCGACGACTTCCTTCAAGCTCTCCGCTCGTCGAATCAGCTCTTCGTAGACCGTCCAGGCAAGCGCACTGCTCATTGCCTTCCTCGCGATCCTAATACCAAGTCCATCGAACATGCTACGCATGCCCTCCTCCGCAAGCATCTTCTTGCTTGCCTGCACCATATTGCCGTACTTATGAGGCATAAGCTGTATACGTGTCTTGATAGCATCGAAAGGATTCGTAATAGTCGTCCCCAGCCCCGCTGCTGCAACACCCGAGATGAAGTTTATTCCCGCGGATGTGCTGGTAGACAGCTTGGTAGCGGTGCCGGACGTCTCCTCAATCTTGGTTGCGAGACTAGAAAGTTTCCGTTTCGATTGCTCGTAGAAGAGGACGTAGAGCCCCGCGTAGGGTGCATCGCGAACGGCTGTTGCGCCGAAACCAGCAAAGAAGCCTTTGAGTCCTTCTGTTCGGAAGATGTCTCGAGATGCGGTAAAGAGCGAATTGTACGAGTACAAACTACTCTCGTACCGCACCTTCAGCACGGTTATCGGCATCATGATGAAGCCTGCCCATGTCCGCGCAAAGGCTCCCGTTGCCAGATTCGCGGTGTTGCTCAGTTTGGGCAAAGAGCTCGAGTGCTCCGCGCCTTTGACTGCTGCATCGCTGCTGCCCGCCGCGACCAGACTCGCTCTATGCCGTAACGCGTTGAGACTTGAAAAGTATATGGCAGAGCCAAACCCTGTGCGCAGGGTACTTGGTAATGTGCCCCTCCAGAACTGGCGTATCGGGTTCGGGCCGCTGGCTATCGACTGGATGGTACCGAGGAGGGTGCTCGAGCGGGATTGTTGGACGCGGGTCTTGAGGAGGTCGGCGGGTTGGAGAAGGACGGCAGACAGAATGCCTGAGTTTAGACCGGCGAAGAAGTGGACTGCGCGGTTGTTAGTAATTACAATCCGCTAGCTGTCGCAATAGCAATTATGCTCCTCGCTCTTTCCACTTACAGTAGGACGACGAGCGCTTTCCGCGGGCGCCATCTGACATTGCCGAGGCGTCGAGTATTCAATTCCTATTTTAAGAGATCTGAAGCTGCAATACGCATCATGGTAATAGCCCTGGAAGACTGGCCGCAAAGATTAGGGTGAGAGAGTAACAACGTGTCTGTCGGTCTCACGCGAAAAAGTGTCATGACGACATGTTCCGAGCCTCGGCGAGTCGGTGATATTTTCGCTTGCGTCTGGTACCGCGTCTATGAACACGATACGTCTGATGAACTCATGAACTCCGTAGACAGTATTAGCATCGTGATTCGAAAGTCCGTTGTCCAAATTAGAACAACTGGCCGAAGCGCATTCATCATGTCGCATTATCTTGATCTTAAGCTCAATCAATATTACGAAGTAGCACCTTCTCAACCCTATCATACATCGCTCCATACATCCCAGACATGACTCCAGAAGCCTATCAATCACGTACTCGGTCCTCCATCAGTCCTCATCATCGTCGTCGTCTCCAAAGATAGCCTTGAAAACATCCTCAGAAGCCCGGTCATTCGAAAGCGCCTCGTTCTTCTCCACATCCACAGCTGCATGTCCACTCTGTTCTGTAGCCGTAGCTGCAGCCGGGACAGCAGCCTCCGATGCCTGTCCCATCCAAGCCGGCCGCTGGAGAGCAGGACCGTTAGTCAAAAACTCGTGTTGCAGCTTCTCCATAGCCGACTTGGAAACAGCCTCCTCCGTCTGCGATTTGAAGTGGCTTTCGCCAGCATCAAACTCCGGAGGCATGTCTGGTGGGGGCTTGACGTTGAAGCGCTTGCAGAGGAGTCGCGATGGGTAGAAGGGGAAACTACTTCGAGTCATGGGACCGTACATGCCTAGCTTCGCCGCCTGCTCTGCGGGATCTTCTGGCTTTGCGGTGGGCTGTCGTAGAAGGTTCGCATTCGCTGCTCCACCATCGTTTCCGTTCAAGGTCGAGGATGACGCAGATGTGAATCGGGAGGCCATAATGCCAGTTGTGGGCTTGAAGACTTCTGCAGCATGTGCAAACTCCTGTAGCTCTTTGATCCAGTCTGAGACTGATACGCCCTCCCTTCGTTCTGGCAGGTCCTCCTTCAGCCCTGCTTTCAACTCTAGGAAGCCGACGTAACGTGCACGCTTCTGCATGTCTTCAGCATAAGGCATCCAGCCCGTCGCACCCTTGGCGAGGGCCGCGGCTGCCACGCTCTTATCGAGACTAGGCAAAAGGCTCCACAGATCTTTCGGCTGAGCTTTGCTTGCAGGTAAATGTCCTCCAGGAGCAGCTTCTCCCAGGCCCTGGGGCAGATCGGCTTTACCAGATAACGCAGCCAACCGATCTCGGGCGTCCTTGGGTATGAAGTCGAAGATTGACTTTCCGGGCAAAGCTTTCTCCCCCAAGAGTGCCGAACGCCCTTTAGCATCCAACGTTGATGCTTTCGCTGCGTCTGCTACAGATTGGTAGTCTTCCGATTCTGAAGTCGGGGTGGCACTTTTGGAAGATTTCCAACCTGGAGGTATCTTCGGTGGAGGGTATTTAGGCTTGCTGGTGAGTTCGGTGAGACCGACCGCAAACGTGAAGCCACTCAACGGAGATCTCCCATCTATAGATGGCCTGCTCAGCGAGACCAAAGCTTTGGACGAACTCTTCTTCGAGACAAAGACATGCTTCTCTCCTGCTCCTGGCTTGGCGAATTTACTGGGCTTCTTCCCCTTCTTCTCCTTGCCTATGGTTTTGTTGAATGTGATCTTCGGACCCAATTCGTACGGGTCCTCGTCGTCCGAGCCGGTATCGTTGAGCACACCAACGCCAAAGGAAGACTTCTTCAGCGCAGGTTTCTTCACAGTCGATGCCTTCTTCGGACCCTCAAGAAAATGCAGGTCGAACTTAGATGGACGATCCGCAGCCTGTTCTTCCACAGCATCCAGGCGAGCTTCCGACGTGTATCCCAGACCTTTGCGACGGACCTCTTCTCGTGGCAAAGTCATAATGAGAGCATCTTGAGGCGCAAACAGATGAGCTGCATCGTCCTTGGAACCGGATGTGCCATCTTCCAGGTCAGCATTCCGGCGCACCTTGCGACCAATGCCCTGATCTCGTCGCCAGCCCATCTTCTGCGCAATCTTGACGCCCATTGTCTCCTCCTGGGTCACGAACAGCCCGAATAGTCCATCGTCGTTCGCCAGTCCAGTTTCGCCTATGCCGGCAAAGTTCTGCGCAGTCTCCAGTTGGCGCGATTCAGCTGCTGCTGCCAGATCCTCCTCGTCCATAAAATCTTCGGCTCGCTGGGTCGGGCCATTCGGCTGGTCTTTGTTGCGGTTTGCGCGCGAGGAAACGAAGGTTTTCGGGGTCCATCCTTCTTTAGATCCAACTGTATTAAAGTATCTTAGCATAGTCAAGAAGTCTTGCGTTCGTCAAAGTATGGCTCGGAAACTTACCCTGCACTGAAACCTCCAGTGAATGCGCCGTGGAGTCTCCGGCGACCTCGCTCGTCCGTCACGGTCTGCTTCCACACGGGCACGAAAGCGCCATCATCGGCCTCTTCTTCGGGGAGCCCGGTGCCTAGGGAGATGTAGGTTGTCGGTCCGCCGCGAGAGCGCTTTTGCGCGTTAGTCGGGGAAGGCGCGCGCGGCCGCTTGTATGCCATGGTGATAGATATTGGGAGTGGAGTTGTGCAGGTCGTGAGATATTGTTTCGGGACCAGATTCCTAGAGCCAGATTTGGCTAACGCAATCCGTAGACCAGGTTCGTCCAGCAGTCAAGCAGTCACCAGCCAAGCGAGGGAAAGTTGAAGCGGATCACGAGTAAGCGGCCGATGGGTGACTAATCAGCCGCGATGCTATTGGCTGAGGGACGCTTACCCAGCGACCAAGCGCAGTCGGACCACGTCCGGTAGCCAACTCAACAAGCCGCACGGGGACTATAAAGTGCACAGTTGTCTACGGGTATGAGTTTCACGTGTCGGTAGAATTCGCAGCGCTCAGCTCAAGTGACTGGACTGCCTGCCGTTGGACTAAGACAAAGGAGTTAGTAGGCAGAGTGGGCCCGATGATGTAGTGCCGCGCCTGGGTCGAGCGGCCTAATGAGCAAGCAAGGCTGGTGTCCGGCTAAGCTCGTTGAGACCCTGATCAATGGACAGAGCTGGACGGCAATCTTGTGAGAGAGAGTGAGGCAGCGACAAAGAGAAAAGCGTGCCTCCTGAGGTATTTCTTTGACAGGTATGAATTAAGACAAGGAGGACCGCAGAAACAGGGTGGACGCATTGTCCCGAAGGAAAACCTACCCCACGACAGCGGCCTGGCGTTGGGCGACGAGCTAGGCGTGGAGCGAGAGAGCTATCGTGTTTGACCTCCGCCCAGAAATAGCCATAACAACACAGCACATGCATTCGGGCGGGCGCAGTACATGCTTCTCTCGACGTCGATGCTGCATCTCTCTGCTGTAACCCGTGTTCTGCATCCGTCCCAGCAGACGCCTATCTAGACCAGCCTACCAACACGCCGGTGCCAAGTTTGGCGACTGCCATCTACCGGCCCCTAACCTCTTGTACCCTTACGCCGCAGTACCCACCGAGGACAACAAAGTAATCTCTCCACATTGTCACGATAGCCTTGCTGCTTGCGGCTCTGCGCTCGCTCCACGCCCAGTGCGTCTGTGCTAATCGAGGCCCGCATCTGCTCCCTGCGTTGCGCGTAACCGTGGTAGAGGCAGCGCATTCACCATGTCGGCCGCCGCCCCATCATCGCCCGCCGTCGTGCGCACCTCTTCTTCGTCGCGCAGATCCATCGACCGCCCCCATCGCTCCCAGAGCCAGAGCCAGCCCACCGCCAGCCGCGCGCCCCCCGCAAGCCGCCATCAGCAAGGCGGCCTCCCCAACGTCGCCCGCCGAGACTACGAGCAGAGCAACGTCGCCCACGAGCAGCCCTCACGACGCAGCGAAGACCCAGGCCGCACCGAACAAACCCGCCGGAGCCACACGCGGTATGCGTCTGACGCGTCGACGACTTCCGCAATGCCCGTCAATGGCGTAGCTGCCGAAGCCAGGCCGGGCCAGCCTCAGCCCGTCAACAAGCGCAGGACCACCATCACCGCACCCAGCACCGGAACATGGGCGCTCGGAAAGACCATTGGCGCCGGCAGCATGGGAAAGGTCAAGCTGGCCAAGAATGCCGAGACCGGGGAGCAGGTGTGTACTGTGGTTGTTTACATGAGGGGCATGCGACTATACGACCGCAGTCGAGTTAAGATAAAGGAAAGTGCTAACCATAACAGGCCGCCGTCAAGATCGTCCCGCGACAGTCCCAGGACCAGCACCAGAGCGCCGCCGACCGCGAACGAGCCGACCACTCCAAAGAAGTACGAACCGCCAGAGAGGCTGCCATTGTCAGTCTGCTGAACCATCCCTACATCTGCGGCATGAAGGATGTCGTGCGCACAAACTTTCACTGGTACATGATGTTCGAGTTCGTCAATGGCGGACAGATGCTCGACTACATCATCTCTCACGGCCGCCTCAAGGAAAAGCAGGCGCGCAAGTTCGCTCGACAGATTGCCAGCGCCCTGGACTACTGCCACAGGAACAGCATCGTCCACCGAGATCTCAAGATTGAGAACATCCTTATCAGCAAGATGGGCGACATCAAGATTATTGACTTTGGACTGAGTAACTTGTTCTCGCCTAGGAATCAGCTCAAGACATTCTGTGGAAGTCTGTACTTTGCCGCCCCCGAACTTCTCCAGGCCAAACAATACACTGGCCCGGAGGTCGACGTCTGGAGTTTTGGTATTGTGCTGTACGTCTTGGTCTGCGGCAAGGTGCCGTTCGATGACCAGAGCATGCCACAGCTCCATGCCAAGATTAAGAAGGGTCATGTCGACTATCCCCCATGGCTGTCCGCAGGTATGTTACGCCGACTTACAACTCCATACTGAGCTAATTTCCACCAGAATGCCGCAACCTCATCCACCGAATGCTGCAAACTGACCCCACCCAGCGACTGACCCTCTCGGAGATCATGAGCCATCCCTGGCTTACCAAGGGATTCAACAGCCCTCCTGAAAACTACCTGCCCCACAGAGAACCCGTGCAACTGCCTCTGGACAGCGAGATCATTGAGAAGATGCAGGGATTCGACTTCGGTACAACGGAGTACATCACCACGCAACTGACCAACGTGATTCAGTCAGAGGAGTACCAACGCGCCGTGCGGACAGCCGCCCGCAAGGCGACCGCACAAACACCAGAAGCGGAGAAGAAGAAGGGCATATTCGACTTTTACAAAAGACGCACTTCAATCGGAAGTCGAGAGCAGTTGACTGCCTCGTCATCCGAGGACATCCAGCGGGGAATGGATCCGGTCAATGCATACAGTCCTCTCCTTTCAGTTTATTTCTTGGTGAAGGAGAAGAGAGATCGCGAACGGCAAGAAGCAAACCCAGGTCCTGTTGCCATGCCCCAGGAGCCGGACGAAAAACCTTTGAAGATGCCAGATCTTCCGCCGCCACCAGCGGCATACACCAACTCAGCTGCCTACGAGATGGCTGGCGAAAAGCCCACAGGTGGAAGGTCGCGACCAAGAGCAAGGACCCACGGTGAAGATGACATCACCGAAGGTCTGAAACGAGTCGACCTAAATAACCCGCCCCCAGTGTTGCCGCCTCAGGTTGAGCAACCGAAGAAAGAGGGTGCTGCCGTAGGTCTGTTGCGCCGCTTCAGTACCAGAAAGTACAGGAGTCATGAGAAGGACCGGACCGTTGAGCCCTTGCCTCCACCAACTCCAGCAGTCGCAATTTCCAGTCCCGCCGAACCCGCACCGGCCCCAGTGCCAGCCACCGTGCCGAGAAAGAGCTTCAGCATTCGAAGACCACGCGGTCGCGAAGGAGGTTCTGCCTCGTATCTTCCAGACAGCGCCAACAATCAACCCGAATTACTATCACCTCCCGGCACTGGCAACAGCGCTGCGCGGAAACTCAAGGCACTCGGTCGCTCCACCAGCGTCAACTCGGCTGATCTCCGGAGACGACTCAGTCGACGCGGTCGATCTTCGGAAGACCCTGGAAACCCTCCGCCCACGAGTGGATCAGACAGAACAGATAGATCCGAGTTGAGCGCGAACAAAGTTCGACCAAACAACGATGCTGCTTCTGACGATCTCACTTCGAGCCCACGGCCCATGCAAGCTTCCCGAGCGAAATCGCTGGGCCATGCGCGAAGAGAAAGCATTCAAGCGAGGAGGATGAAGAGGGAGGCAGCAAAGGAAGCCAATGTACCCGAAGAGACAGATGCAGAGCTTGCAGAAGCGCAAGCGGAAGCTAGTCGGAGTCCAGATGCTGTGAAGCCTGTGTTCCTCAAAGGTCTTTTCAGCGTCTCAACGACAAGCACCAAGCCCCTTCCCATCATTCAGGATGATCTAATAAGGGTGCTCGACCAGCTGGGTGTTGAGTGGACCGAAGTCAAAGGTGGCTTCCGATGTCGACATGCACCTAGCATTGACATGAACAAACCCATGGACTCGCCAGCTTCCCCACCGAGTGGAGGGCACAAGAGAAAGATTAGCTTTGGGGGCTTCATGGGTGGCGACAGAGATCGTGATGAGTTCCGAGACAACCACCGAGCACCCGGGACACCAAAATCGCGCTCACGGCCATCGCCTGTAGATCAAAGCTACACGAATACCGACGAGTCTGACGGCAGCGAAGAACGGGACGAGCGACGACCAAGACGCGCATTAGCGGCAGGCGAAACATCGACGCAGGTGCAGAGCGACATGGGCTCTAGCATGAGTCTGGTGTTTGAAATTCTGATTGTCAAGGTCCCCTTGCTAACACTGCACGGCATCCAGTTTAAGAAAGTGGATGGGGGTACATGGCAGTACAAGAATATGGCTCAGACTATCCTATCAGAGCTAAGACTTTGATTGATGATAGTTCGAGTACAGATAAGAAGAAGAAGGGGTTTAGGCGTTTTCTCTTTTGATTATTTCGCGGGCATTGATTGGTAAGCATGGTTCACTTCTACGAGGGGGCTTTTGTTATGTGCAATTGTAATTCTTTTAGTGTGGGGAGGGTTTGGTTTGGCTGGAAGCACCGTTTTAAGGGTGAAGACACCCACGAATTTCATATGTTTATTCTTCTGTTATTCTTTGGTAGGGTGAGAGCGGGGAGTAGTAGATGACACGAGATGGTTTTGGATCTCGTGACATAAATGTTGATTGGCTTTCTGACTATGCTTGTGGAGTGTGTTCGCTCTGGGCCCTTGCTGTGAATTCGGTGCAAATGCTAGCAACACAGAGCTGCCTCAGTGGCTTTACCATGGTGAGGCTGTCTGCATGCAGGTCTACCACTACACGGGCATGCCATCGTAGAAGGTAGGCACGATGGAGCTTGCACCTCATACAAGACAAAAGCTAAAGAGGTCTAGAGCCTACATCGACGTTAGCTCACCTACTTTGCATGTTTTCCTGTTGATGTAAGCTGCAGGCCTGTTCGGTTTTTTTTACAGATTAACGTGCTCGCCCGCAGTGTCTTCCGACATCAGAACCCTCATCATTTGGGATAGCCCCTCCCATCTGATGAGTTGAGGCGTGGATGTGCTGTTGAGGCGTCTTGTGGAAGAGCTGCTGTGCGCCAGTTGTTGGACAACAGCGCCGGCGATGGGGGTGGAGGTGATGGAATAGGTTCGGATGCAGGTGAGCGTGGGCTGGTTCCTCCGTCTGGATCAGACATCAACTCCTTGTTAGCAAGCACTGTGTTGACAGGTAGACGACGGAGCTGACAGGATGAGGCCGTTTCTATTGCCGGTGCGACACCTTTTGCCATGTTTGGTACAGATAGCCCCTGAAGTCCTTCAGAAGCGCCTGCCTTTGGCCAGGATATATCGGACATACCGGTACCACCCTGCGGCTCTTGGGAATCATCGTTAATCTGCACTACATCGTTGCTATCGATATCGCTTGTACCAGAACGTCTTGTCAGGAGGAGGAGATGAAGTCTCAGACAGTCAAATCCATGACAACCTGTGTCGCGTATCGCAGATGCGTTGATCAGATACGTGCACGACCAAGCACGCGCTACATACCTACCACTGCCAATATCGGATCCTCGACAATTGCGTCACGACTTAATCCTTACCACAACAAAGTCGACGTCTACACTGTTCGACAATCTCATCACTGAGATCTTGCGTCTTTGATGGATCCGCGGATGTCTAGCAGAAGCACAGATCTGTCAACTCATTGTAGATGTCGACGCCTGATTCACTCGCACAATCACTTTATACCAGGAAAACTCTGAACAGGTTTGCAGCTTGCATTAAGATGAAAATATGCAAAGGAGATAATCTAAGGTACATGTAGGCTCTAGGAGGTTTGGGTCTTTTTCTTGCTCTTGCTGGGTCGATCTGTGTTGAGTTTCTTGCACCTTCCGCGGTCGGTCTTACAAGATGCATAGTATTGTTTGGTCCTAGAATGGATGATCTCCGCTGGGTTAAGCTGTTCCTCGGGATATTGTCTACTAAGAGGCGGGCCATCTATGAGCTATGCTCCGTACTCGTCACGCATATGTTACAGCTCGTCTTCGGACAGTTATGGAGCCATTGGCGAGCAGGTGCTATAACGAGTCTTGGTTACAGCGCCACTGCTACAAAGCACATTAACCTAGGTAAGGACTGCACAGCCTGAAGCCTACGTTGGCGTCAAGTGACCTCCTTTGCAAGTTCCAGCTTAATGTAGTCTTCAGACCTTTTCAGCGTTTTTTCTGTACGAGGTGAAAGAATGTAGAGATAGTTGCTTTACTGAAGAAGCATGACGCCAAAAATAGCTGACTAACCGTGGAAGGCCCCGGCGCTAGCGGGGTGTTTCGCGACTCCATGAGTGCTCTCGAGTGCTGCCAGACTCACCACGTCCGATTTCCCCACCGCGTGATCTCGCAAGCAATCGCCGCCTCACCATATAAAGTCGCGCAAACCTTGTTATCTTACCTCCACCCCACAATCAATACGAACCTGTCGGTAATCGCGGCCAATGCAACATTTCCTCGCGCAACAGCAGCAGCAGCAGCAGTACGGCGACTGGCCCGCTCAAGCTCAAGCCCATGGCCATCACCAGCAACCGCAACACCATGTAGGCCAGCACGGACAACACCAAGCCCAGGCCGCCCAGCTGCACGCTCAACAACAACAGGCCCAGGCCGTCCAGGCGGCTGCCCAGCGACAGTACCACCAACAACTCGCCGCCAGCAATGGCACCACCCTTCCCGGCAACAACGCCGTCCCCCGCGGCCCCGCGAACGACGTCCAGACCACCGATATCGGAATGACAGAGGAGAACAGGCGCGTCTTGGAGTGGATAGCCCAGCTCATGAAGCCTGCCACGCGTGAGGCTGCTCTTCTGGAATTGAGCAAGAAGCGAGAGCAAGTTCCTGAGTTGGCTCTGATCCTCTGGCACTCTTTCGGTACGCGTATCGTGTTGTCGAGAATGCGACGGGATACTAACGACTCCAGGTGTCATGGCCTCGCTCCTCCAAGAGATCATCTCCGTCTACCCTCTGCTCAACCCGTCGCAATTGACCGCTGCTGCTTCTAACCGTGTATGCAACGCTCTTGCGCTTCTCCAGTGTGTCGCTTCGCATACCGAAACTCGCGGCCTGTTCTTGAGCGGTAAGTCAGACATCGCACCGAGGAGACGTAGCTAACGCACTCACAGCGCACATCCCGCTCTTCCTCTACCCGTTTCTCAACACAACGTCCAAGTCGCGGCCTTTCGAATACCTGCGTCTTACATCTCTCGGTGTCATTGGCGCTCTGGTGAAGAACGACTCTAGTGAGGTTATTAACTTCCTCTTGACAACTGAGATCATCCCGCTTTGCCTGCGTATCATGGAGACTGGCTCGGAGCTCAGCAAGACAGTGGCCATCTTCATCGTTCAGAAAATCCTGCTAGACGACATCGGTCTTGCCTACATCTGTCAGACCTACGAGCGCTTTTATGCTGTCGGCACCGTACTCAGCAACATGGTCAACCAACTTGTGGAGCAGCAAACTGTTCGCCTGCTCAAGCACGTCGTCAGGTGCTTCCTTCGGTATGCACACTCCATGTCCGTCTTTTGTACTTGTGACTAACTTTGCCAGCTTGAGCGACAACGCTCGTGCTCGAGAGGCGCTTCGCCAGTGCTTACCAGAGCCTCTCCGTGACGCCACCTTCTCCTCTGTTCTTCGAGACGACGCAGCCACTAAGCGCTGTCTTGCTCAACTCTTGATCAACCTCTCTGACAACGTCGTCGATGCCGCCAACAACCAGCAGCTCATGCACTAGGAGACATGCAAGGGGGAGCACAAAACACCTCCTCTGCACATCTGGCACATCTGGCACAGGTACCTTCGATGATCTTGAATACCTCTCCTTCGCCTTTTGTATATTTCTAGCTTCGGCTTTTGCTTCATTTGGCGCGGCAGTACGCGTGGACGACATACCCCTCAGTTGCGATCGGATTGGGCTTACGAAAATGGTGCGGCGGATACGGCGTTAGGGTTTCTCACACGGGATACCCCGTAGCAACACTGTGCTTGGGCAGATGCTACTTCCTTTAACTTTTGTTTGTCGACTTTGTTCTTCTTACTCTCATGGTTATGGCGAGGAGTTTTCGGGCATTGCATGGCGTAGTGCACTCATCAATGCGCGGATTCTGGGAAGAAAAGTCATGTGTATAGTATCATATCTTATTTCTTCCATGCATGCGAGTAATGCGAAGCATGCTTCATCGATATTCGGGCAAGCTAGTCGTGATGTATCCTTTGTGACTGCCAAAAGTGACATGAAGGTATTCAATGCAACCCGTCTGGGGTATGCGTGGAATGGCATGTGACGTATCCCTTTAAGACACAATTTGACGGCAATATTTGAATGCAGAGAACATGAGCAAAGGCGAGATGTTATTTTCCATGTCAACCTTGGAAAGTGACTGCCATCAGTCGGGCCAAAGCGGACTAGCGTGGACTTCGCTAGCGGCGAAACGGCCACAGTCAAGCGACAAATCCGCCGCCACTTTTCTCTCTTCTTCAACCACCACCGCTACAGAGCCACCAAAGGAAACGATATCCTCTGGGAGACACATCAGCCAACATGTCGAAAATCTCTGTCGCCGGCGTTCGTACGAACGTTCAACAGCTCCTTGAGTATTCCAACGAGACCAAGAAGAGGAACTTCCTCGAGACCGTCGAGCTCCAGATCGGCCTCAAGAACTACGACCCCCAGCGTGACAAGCGTTTCTCCGGAACCATCAAGCTCCCCACCCTTCCCCGCCCTCGTAAGTCGATACCGGTGCGCAGATGAGAGAGCGCATGCTAACAAGTTCCAGGCATGAGCATCTGCGTTCTCGGTGACCAGCACGACATTGACCGTGCCAAGCACCATGGTGTCGATGCCATGAGCACTGATGTAAGCATCCCCCGAAGTCTTTCGCTAGACATGTCTAACAGTTCCACAGGACTTGAAGAAGCTCAACAAGAACAAGAAGCTCATCAAGAAGCTCGCGAAGAAGTACGACGCCTTCGTTGCCTCCGACGCCCTCATCAAGCAGATTCCCCGTCTCCTCGGACCCGGTCTCTCCAAGGCCGGAAAGTTCCCCACACCCGTCTCGCACGCTGAGGACCTCGCCAACAAGATGAACGAAGTCAAGTCCACCATCAAGTTCCAGTTGAAGAAGGTTCTGTGCATGGGTGTCGCTATCGGCAACGTTGGCATGACTGAGGACGAGCTGATCGGTAACATCATGTTGGCCATCAACTACCTCGTCTCGCTGCTTAAGAAGGGATGGCAGAACGTGGGCTCCTTGACCATCAAGGCCACCATGAGCCCCCCCAAGCGCCTCTACTAGAGAGTTGGTCGCTACATCTGCTGGGTTATGTCGTGGTGAGCTGTCGAAAGACGGCTTGTCACGAATCACGATCTTACGGAATCTCGATGGAACGAACAATGGGTCTAGCTAGCTTGAATGCATGCATGAACCCATAAATATTGTCTTTGCCGTGAAACCATACTGTGATTGGGCCTTGATCTCTACGCTGAATCTGCGCATGCGATGAACTTGAATGGCGTCACTGAAGTCTCGACCTTCACTGTGAACACAAGCTATCCCGTTGCAGCCTGATATCCGCGCTCCCATCTCGAATTTTCACCTCGCACGGCCAACCATCCACTCTACCAACCTCTCCCGCCTTGCGCCCCACCACCGAACTTTTCCCATCCAAATCTGCAATCCTCTGTGCGCAGCGCTGACTAATCCCCACTCTAGCTCCTTGGCACCACATACAAAACCACGCACGCCTCCGTCCCTCGTTCTGTTTCTCCATCATCAGTTAGGAAATCTACATCCTATGTATATTATCGTGGCTCCACGCAAGTGGCATGCTGAGAGTTGTCCCTCCTTTCTCTGTGGACAGTTCTCCGTTCCCGGCCCCGTAGATCGATATCCGCCCGTCATCCTTACCAATTGCAATTATCCGTGAAAAGATGGATTGGAGTTGTGGGACGGTGTGGGACACCTCTTGTCTGTGAATGTGCAGTTTGTGATTCAGTTCTGGCTTCGGCGCTCAACTCATCAGAGTCTGGTCGCTGAGATGATGCTGTCTTGTCTATCGCGCAAACATGATGTTACGATGCTGCGCAGAACTTTCCGAAGTTTTTGTGGGGCATCTCAGCTCAACGCGTTGCGACTTGAGAGAGACGTTATGCTTCAAAGACACGCGATACCAGAGTGCGCTCAAGCTACCATCAGCGATGCATTGCTACCTAGGTACATGTAGGGTATATCGGGGTTAAACTTGGCTGTGCATATCGCCCTGCCCGCGTTCGATGGCGCAGGAACGGCCCTGTAGCTGGCTGCACATCACGTTCTCTGCTCAGACCGCATGGCCACGTCTAGATATGCAATGAGATGAGATTATATGCTCTGCCACATTATGTATCTATGCACCGTCTACACAAGTCCACCTCATCACCGTGGTGTGTCCCTCCACTTGTCGAACGCCACCTCAGCAGACTCGCTCGTAATGCCACACCGTTCACCCAGCATACTCCACGTCCTCATCCGTATAATTTTCTCGACTGCCCTCTCATTGCGCATGAGCATGGCCAAGCTCTCCGTCCTCGCCTCCTGTGGGAAGTAGCGCCCCGAGTATGGATCTAATCGCTCATCCACGGTCCTCTCTCTCGCTTTGGCGTCTTCGATCTGCCGTAGTACACTGTCCGGATCGTCTGGGTCTGGCGATGTCGCAACACCCGCGCAGTAGTCCAAGACATCTGATCGCACTGCCCAGCTCGGGAACAGCACCTTCTCCTTGAACCCCTCACATTGCTCTGGCTGTAGCGACCGACCGTGATCAGGCGACGGTAGCTGTCGTGTGCTTGTAGAAGTCGGGTCGAAGCCTCGTTGTGCGGGTGTGAGGAGGGCGTTGAGGTTCTGTGTTATGGAGTCGTCGATTGCACCGCGTGATATGCGGAGGAAGTCTGTTTCAGCCGACTTGCGCATTAGTTAGTGAGCTGGCTAGCAAGTCTATGGGAGTGCTGACCTCGCAGTGCGGTTTGGTTGAAGCAAAATTGTGGCGTGAGGCGAGGTGCCGCAGATGGTTTCGACATTTTCGGCGGCGACGAGGGCTGGGATGGGGTGGTAGAGGTAGACGGCTCCGAACGTTTCCAGAAGTAGTTCGCCAGCTTGAAAACGGTTAATATTAGTATACACGGTGTTTTGTAGAGCTGCAAAGTTGCAGATGTCAATGCTGGAGATGCCGCCTAGTCCATGGCGTGTAATGATGTCAGCACCCCATCCAAGGGAAAATAGGACAGCTACCTCTGCAAAGCACAACTATAGACAGAAAAGCTAAGAGAACTACATTGACTTTGCATCTCACAGCAGTGTATTTCCAACACTAATGTAGGCTGCAAGGCACTTGTTCAGTTTTCCCGTGAACGCGATATCAGCAAGGGTCTGCTCGCTCGAGGTTCGCGTTTGGCAAGCGCGTAGGAGGCGCGCTTTGATACCCGTGGACGCGCCTGCCGCCTGGAACACCATGCCCTTCCGCTTCGCTGCCTGTTGCACTTCAACAACCCGACTCCATTTAAAGTCAGCGCCCTCAATCCGATTGTTGCAGTCGTCTTCCATCTTTCTACGCCGCAATTACCCTCAGCAGCCTGGTGGCGCACACGACACTCGCACTTTCGTAGCCATGGCTCCGAAGCAGGCCACTCTCGGGTATGTAAAGTCTTCTCAGACTACGTTAGGGTGCGGCGACGGCATTGGACTTCTCCTACGAGCCAATTGGACAATGCTTACGGTCTCTGCAGAAAGTTCTTCGGGAAACCCAACGGCGACGCAGCGAAGCAACAGTCGAAACTCTCCTTCTCCACGAGGCCGAAGCCTGCAAAGAAAGACGTAGAGGCCAAAGAGGAACCTAAGTCATCGCCAGAAGAGGTGAAGAAAGAAGAGAATAACGATGTCGATTCAGACGCAGACGTCAGGGCACCTGCCAAGGAGAAGGTAGAGACGGATGACGATGCGATGGAAGTCGACAGTACAACCTCCGAAACTGGAAGGAAGAGGCAAATAAAAGAAGAGGAGGAGGAGGAATCCGAAGAAGAACCCCCAACAAAACGACAACGGAGAAAGCCAGCGCAGGAGAAGGAGAAGCCAAAGAAAGCAGCTGCGAAGCCAAAGGCAGACAAAGCACCAGCAAAGTCGAAGAAGGCGGCTGCTAAACCGAAAGCTGCAACACCAGAGGACGACGACGAGGAAGTGTCAGCGCCGGCAAAGGTCGCGAAGGGCAAGAAGAAAGAGGCGAAATCGTCACCTGTACCCGAGGATGATGCCGACTCAAACAAGGAAGAGGAAGAGATCGTGAGCTCCGAGGAGGAGCCAGAAGAGGTCAAGACCAAGGCGAGGAAGAAGGTTCAGACAACGCTTTCGTCCAACACCAAGAACCCATATCCTGACTGGAAACCGGGTGAGCCAGTGCCATACGCCGCACTCTGCACAACGTTCTCGAAGATCGAAATGACGACGAAGCGTCTGGAGATTCTCGCCCACTGCTCGCTCTTCCTCCGCCAAGTCTTGCGACTGACACCATCTGACATGCTCCCAACCGTCATGCTCATGGTGAACAAGCTCGCAGCCGACTACGCCGGCATCGAGCTTGGTATCGGTGAGTCTCTGATCATGAAGGCTGTCTCCGAGAGTACTGGCCGAAACCTACAACAGATCAAGAGCGACCAGAACGAGATTGGTGATCTTGGACTTGTTGCAGCGAAGAGTCGATCCAAACAGCCTACCATGTTCAAGCCCAAGGCTTTGACAATAGAAGGCGTACGCAAGGGCCTCATGGGGATTGCTACTGTTGAAGGACAAGGTGCTCAGGGACGAAAGGTGGACGGTATCAAGAAGCTCTTATCGGCAGCTGATGCGCACAACTCGGGCAAGCATGTTGACATTGAAAAGGACAAGGGTGGACCTAGCGAAGCCAAGTTCATCGTTCGGACACTGGAGGGAAAGCTTCGATTGGGTCTTGCTGAGAAGACTGTGGTGGTAGCTGTCGCGCAAGCTATGATCTTCCACGAGATGTCACAGAAGGGCAAGACGCCCTCGACTGAAGACTTGGCAAAGGCCGAAGCCACGCTAAAGACCGTCTACAGTGAGCTTCCCAGCTACGAAGTCATCATACCCGCTATGCTTGAACACGGTATCATGAACCTACGAGAGAACTGTCGCCTACAGCCTGGTGTACCACTCAAGCCTATGCTTGCCAAACCAACAAAGTCAATCACAGAAGTTCTGGATCGTTTTGAAGGCAAGGACTTCACATGCGAGTACAAATACGACGGCGAGCGTGCCCAAATACACTTTGTCTCTCACGACGCAAAAATGGAGCTGGCGACTGCTGCTCCTACAGCCGGCAAGAGCGACCGCGGTGTTTCAAACATCTTCTCACGAAACTCGGAAGACTTGTCCAAAAAGTACCCTGATATCCTGGCCAAGCTGCCTGCCTGGGTCAAGGAAGGCACCCAAAGCTTCGTTCTTGATTGCGAGACGGTTGCTTGGGACATGGTGGAAAAGAAGGTGTTGCCATTCCAGCAGCTCATGACGCGAAAGAGGAAAGATGTCAAGGTCGAGGACGTAAAAGTCAAGGTCTGCGTATTCGCTTTCGATCTCCTCTACTTGAACGGCGAGGTAAGCTCCTTGAATCCTACTTACTGCATCGTCACTAACAAACGCAGGCTCTCGTGACCAAATCCTTCCGTGAGCGTCGTGAACATCTCAATGAAGCCTTCATACCTGTTGAAGGAGAGTTTGCACTCGCCAAGTTTGGCAACACCAACGAGTTGGAAGAGATCCAAATTCTTCTCGAAGACTCTGTTAAAGAAGGCTGCGAAGGCCTCATGGTAAAGATGCTGGACGGACCAGAGTCCTACTATGAGCCATCCAAGCGCTCGCAGAACTGGCTCAAGGTCAAGAAAGATTATCTTGCCGGCGTGGGCGACTCTCTGGATCTTGTCGTCCTGGGGGCCTATTACGGCAAGGGTAAGCGCACAAGCTGGTATGGCGCCTTCCTGCTCGCTTGCTACAACCCCTCGACGGAGAAGTACGAGACTGTTTGCAACATCGGTACCGGTTTCTCGGAAGCTATTCTTGAGACTCTCCACAAGACGCTCTCTGAGATTGTTATCGACCGCCCTAAACCCTTCTATACCCATTCTACCAGCAATAAAGACCAGCCCGATGTCTGGTTTGAGCCGCGCTATGTCTGGGAAGTCAAGACGGCCGATTTAACCCTGTCTCCACGATACAGGGCTGCCGCAGATGAGGTGTCTGGTGGCGGCAAGGGCGTCAGTCTGAGATTCCCCCGATTCATCAAGGAGAGAGACGACAAGAAGCCTGACCAAGCAAGCTCAAGTCGCATGATTGCTGAGATGTACCAGAGGCAGGAGAGTGTCAGCAAAAGCAAGGGCCCGAGTGCTGATGATGACTTTGAATATTGAGGTGGTGATGATTCAGGTCAAGCGGAATGGGGTACAATATTGCAGGAAGATATTTCATGTCCTGTGACGAGGATTCTATGGCATAGTAACGCCGAGATTTCCAGGTCGTTGACTCGCGACCCATAATGAATACTGACTCGCTCATTCGCAACGAAGTACTCGAACAATCGAAAGCTCGTATAGTGAAATCTTGGCCTGCTCTACACTAATACCATAACATAGATGCCCGAGCAGTACATGTCTCCTTCTAGTACTGCTATCTATCAAGGTCTCCAAACCATAAGCATGGCCACAATCAATGATATCCTCGCTTATAAATAATCAGTACCACCCCAACCGTGACAAGGCGGCCAGCTTCGTCAAGCAGCCAAGCCGGCCTCCGTCCAATTCACGGCATTCGCCATCGCAGACATCACGCTACGAAGGCAAACACATCGAGAAACCCATGAACCATCGGCCCACAAACAGGCCACACCAGTCCCCACATCCTACTTCTGCAAACTCCACCCTGGCCCTAGCTCCCCTCGCCTTGTGTCTGTGAGCGAAGAGCGGCACGAACCTCCGCGCTCCACTAGGGCGTCGTTCCGGCGCAATCTTAGCTTCTCATTGGCCCAACGTGTCTCCCAAACCGATTGCGGCATCCTCGCGTAGTGTGATTAAGGTCTTGGGAGTAGGACAGTGATCGCGATTTGGGGCGATGCTCCGCGGAACAATTCGCCGGTGTGGGATGGGTTCACCTTTTTTCTTTGACGCAATTGGATTACCTGTTTGAGATGGGTGTGGATCAGCGCAGGGGATTGGTTCGGATTCGGATTCCGTGGGTGTGGCCAATGTGGTGGGCAGAGCATGATGCAGGTGGTGATTGAAAGGGGTGTTGCTGGTACGATTATGCTGGTGAGAGACTTTGTTGTAGTGGATCTGGAATTGTTGGTGCTTGCAGCTTGGAGTCTTCTTGTCTAGATGATACCGGTTTCAATCTATTGTGCATGCATCCTTCTCGTTGTTTGTGTCACTGGCGGCGGGAACAACAACTAGGTAGGTAAATCTCGCGAGCTGTGGTTTCGGTCTTGCAGATCAGCAGCTTCCGATCCGAACCAAGCCTGACATCCGAGAAGGGTGTAAGATTAGTCTAGCAGAAAGCTAGAACGAACTGCGGATATAGGTGTAGTGTCTCAAGTCCCATGAAAACTCATGCTATGACTAGGCAGTGCGAGGCAGGAGCAAATGCCTATAACCGGCGCTTATAACCTAGCATCAGCGCCAACACACCCTCGCCAGTACCAGAAGGTCGCAAAGATTACTTACAATCGGCGATATACCACAACACCATGAGTAGTAGTCGCAGTACCTGGTAGTTCAAAACCCCACTGCGGCACACGCACCCACACCTACCGGCCAATACAACTGACATCGGGCAAATCAACCGCGACCCATTTCCACGGACCGCATTTCCCACATGCCAAACTACCAGCTAACAGTGCCGAAAAACCCATAACCAGGAACCCCCCATCCCAACAATCGCATTTGGGGCGACCAAGAAGTGAAAACCCCATTAGTAAACTCTTCGGGTTTAGTTCATCTGCAACGATGCGTATGCAGGGTCCATGACCCGGTGGCGAAAGGCATCGCTACAGGCCACGCGATCGGCGCATAGCGTGGTTAGCGACGTTCTTACATATCCGTGAGGGATCGCAAAAGCTGTGGCAAGATTGAGAAATTCGAATCGAGAAGACGTTTGGTCCGCAAGCGGGCGGAGCGAGTGGGTAATATTGATGTTTCGCGAGGGTGAGTCGTATTGTTTTCTGATAAACCAAGTCGGCTTTAGTTGTACAAGTACAGTCAATCCAATTTCTGAATGTCCCTTTGGACTGGTGTGTGCCTTTCTGTGCACTCTCCGGTTCCCTTTCACTTCTCAATTCTTCGCACCTCTTTTTTGCCCCCCGACTGTTTGTATGCTTTCCTCCCTTATGCACGCGTAGGAATCTGTCTTGAAGCCTCCCCTTCCTTTGGATTGGCAGATTGCTTGCAGATTTCTGCTAAGCAGAAGAAGGAAGCAACCCCTGTTAGGCGCCGTCTCGTGCGTAATGCAACCGCAACAGACCAGTCCAGCTATTTCCGGCGACAGTGCTGCGGCACGCCCTCTACGCCCTCTCCTCCCTGCAGCCTCACCGAGAGTCGAGGCTCCACCATCGCAACCGAAGCGAGCTCGCGTCTCTCTAGCTTGTGCAGCCTGCAGAAGTCGTAAAACCAAGGTACCGACAGACCAAGTACATTGCATGTATATAAAGCAACATCAGCAAAGTAGCCTTCTGATCTTTTGAACCCATAGTGCAACGGCGACCGTCCCAGTTGCAGTGAATGCACGTCCCGCGATTCCGTGTGCCAGTACACGGAAACAGAGAACACTCAGTCGAAACGTAAACATCAAGACCTGGAAGAGTTGTTCGAGATGCTCAAGTCGCTGCCGGATGAGGAAGCGAGTGAGATCCTGGCGAGAATCAGAGCTGGTGTGGATCCGAGAGACATTGTTGATAGTGTGAAGCATGGTAATATGCTTGTGCAGTTTGCTGCGACGTTTGGAGAAAGTAGGGGTAGTGTGAGCAGCGAGGTTGATGGAGGTAGTGTGGGCGGAAGTGGAGATTTGTTGGGCGAAATGCAGGAGCCGGGGATGGATGCGGACTCACCATCCAAGCAGAATAGCTGACGAACTGAATCAAAAATACCTGGCATGCGTCGGCATCAACGTGGCGGGTCCATTCTTGGCTGGCCAGGCGTATGTCAGACCTGCGAAATGGCCCTTTTCCAAGTCTATCCCGAGCTTTCGATGCACACCTGATGCCTCTATATTCATCGCACGCAGTCGTACAATCATGCGGTGAGATCGTCTTGGTTTGTGTGTCGAAACAGATGGTCCCTGAGTTGTGCCCAAACGTACCTCTGGGGTGAATTGCCGGACGTTTGTATGTATGATATCATGTTCTTTCTAAAGAGGTTGATTTCCCATTCATCTTCCGTCCAAGTCCAGACGTCATCCTCAAACAATACCTTGAGATCGATCTCTTCGCTGTGATACTCGACTTTGACTACGAAGCCTTTGGCTCTCAGCCCATGGTAGGTGCGAGCGACAAGTTTCAGGAACAGCGAACCATGATCCCAGCCCGGGCCCAAGTCTTCTTCTTGTCGTATAGCCAAGGTAACAACTCTGGCTCGGGTCTGCATGTGGCGACGGTGTTCGTTGTGAGTAGTAACACGTTCAGTGTGTGAAATGTCCAGCAAAGCCGTGACGCCGTCATTGATCTCTGAAAGATAGTCTTCTCGTGTATAAGCCGTTGCATCCGCCGTGCGCGAGCCTTGATCGTGTGTCTTGCTCTCCTGAATCTCGGAGAATTCGCTGTCAGTCAGCGCGTCACACTGGAAGGTCACACGCAGATCCAAATTCCTTGCCAGCTCTTCCATGGTAAATCCAACACCAAATGCGTCTCTCCTCACGAAGTCCGCCACGGAAGTGTCGAGCAATAGGCATTCAGCTACGGGATCCTTGTCGTCAACTGGGCGCAGGTCTTTGCCGACGATATCCTGGAATAGCTTGAGGGCCTCTTTAGCGAACACGGGTCCTACGAAAGTCTTGTCGATGAAATGAGGCCTAAAGATGGGTGTACGAAGTCAGTGTTTGTCTCACATGCAGTTCGTACATAGGCAATTACTTGCGGTCGAAGGTTCATGTACAGCATTGATAACCCTGCTGGTGTGTCGGGATCGTGGTCTATGCTGAACCAAGGCTCATGGAACAGTTCCCACCAACAGATTACACTGCGAGTCGGATCGTGTTTCTCGTCCGGTTGCCATAACTGCATGTAGATGTTGTCCCGCAGCTCTCGTGGTAATGTCAAAATACGTGCGACGACGTCCATGTTTGCAGCATTCGTGTAGCGAATAATTGCTGCGTGTAAAACATCTGTCAAGTGGTCATAGCGACGCAGCCTCTCATCCACGCCATCCTCGGATGATGCGGTATTCCGGAGGTGAAGTTTGCAGTTGAGGCTGGCTCTATGGCTGTAATTAATTTTGGAAGCTGACGGCTGTCGCAGTACTTACTGCTTTAGATCACGTTCAGCGCACTCCCGCGCTCGCTCGAGTTGCTGATACATTGTTGGCGCATCTAGGATGTAATGACGCATAAACCCAAAGACGTTGGTGAGACCGTTGCGCAGATGATGTAGAGGCAAGGGCAGTCGTTACGAGGCGAGGTACGATTCGTTAGCCACGCCTGCGGGTGACTCATCAAAAGGCGTTCATCCGCAGTAAATATCGACTGCAAGGGTACAAGGCTCCCTTTTCATTCGTACACGTCCCTGGATGTCGCCTATCGTGACCGGAGCTCTGGATAATAGCTGTAGGCCTCGGGTACAGGTGGACGTTGCCTCGTCTCGACGCCCCGTGATTCCCAGGGCTCATTCCGCGTTCAGGACAGCGGATCATCCCTTGGGATAGTTATTTCTAATGAAGTGAAGTTGCTTGCAGCTGCCAATTAAGCGTGGAGGCTACGTGATGTTGCTAGGACTTGAGTGTCCAACCTCCAGTCGCGGTCCTATCGATAAGCAACTTTAATCGCTTCCCACCAAACACCTAAGCAACGTGCCCTGCAGACGGCTTGGTGATCGCATCCCACGATATCACCACCAGCGCCATGAAGCCTGGCAATCTGCCAATGCGCGTACAGTCGCGGCCAGTATGTCAGTTGTGTGACTATATACTGCAGAAGCCTGCAAGCCGCCGCGCATTCCTCTCCGCATCCTCACTCCGAACACCCTCGATACGGCGGCAAAACGCGCGAACCACGACTCTGACACCCCGTATATCGGTACGAGGAATCGCGACAACATCTCGGACGGCAGCAGCGATTGACACGCGCGACGATGGCGGCCTACATACGTCGGACAGAATTGCGGCGTTGAAGAGTCACCTTGCCCAAGTGGAGGCGCGAATACAGGAAATATTCAATTCACCCAAGGTCGAGAAGGAGCACGTTATAATGGAGGCGTTTGAAGGACTGGACAGCATTGCGCAAGAAGCCATTGCCATACGCGCACGCCAGCCTCAACTACAGAAGGCGGCAATAAGGCAGAGCTCAGCGGGCGCCATACTCTCTGGACTGGACGGGGATGAGACGGCGGAGACGGCGAAAAGAAAGAGTTCGAAAATGCTGGGACTGGATGCCCTGCCCTCGCCGTCGTATCTTTCGAAGCTCGCTGAGCGTCTCCTCAAGCACGAGAAAGTCTTCCTATCACCGAACGTCCTCGCTATATACATCCACCTGCAGCGACTACTTGCCCGCCCGAAGACTATTCCCGAGGCACTTTACCTCTACGCCAACAAACCAGTCCCAGTGGAAGGCTCGTCACCACCCAAGTTCTCCAAGCCCTCGCCCAAGTCGGCTAAGCAGGTCATTCCAGCTGATCTCGCTGACGAAGCGCTCACGGCCGCCATTGATGCGAAAGACTTGGCACTGGCCCTAGATGTCGTCGACCACACCTACCGCGCTCCTGCATGGCGGCGGCATCGCATACTCACAAAGATGGGCTTACCGGGGGTACTCGTCGGCCTCACCCCACTCGCTCTCTACATGATCGCCCAGGAACTCTCCGTCTACAGCGGCTTCATCGACCCGTGGACCTTCAAGCTCTACGCCTTCATGGGCATGAGCACGTATGTCTTGTGCACCGGCACGCTCGGATTCGTCGCTCTTACAACATACAACGATCACCACGACCGAGTGGTCTGGAGGCCTGGTGTCCCGCTGCTGGATCGATACATAAGGGAAGATGAGCGGGCGGCATTGGATCGTATTGCATGCGCATGGGGTTTTAAGGAGGTGTGGAGACGGGGTGATGAGGAGGGTGATGATTGGGAGGGGTTGAGGCAGTTGGTGCTGCTCCGGGGTATGGTGCTCGATAAGCCGGATCTGATGCCTGGTATGAATCCTGGAAGATAGTGGAAGTATGTATCAAAGCAATGGACACGTATCACATTCTACTAGAATACACGTGCTGAAATATCGAGTTCTGTGTACTAGGGTAGGGCTAGCAGAATACACGTCCAGGAGAGATGCAAAAAGCTAGTTCTCAACACCGAACAGACCTGGAATGTGTCGTAGGGCTTAATTACTGTTATCAGGATCTTGCAGACCAAAAAGAGATGTTTTCCTTGCGGGATGTCCTCTCCATGGGCAAAAAAATCGATTTGATGCGACACCTGTGTGATTCGAACACACGCTCCCGAAGGAACTGGCTAACTTTCCGGTGAAGGACTAGCAGGCCAGCGCGTTAACCACTCCCTAGAATTTGGATTAGTAAGCGTTGATGGCAAGTGGACTGGAGGAGCTCGTACGCCAAAGTGCCGGAAAATCAAGTATTTTACTGATTGATGTAGTTTCGACAAAATAGAAACAATATATACTGCCATTTCAGCAGATAAAACATGAACAGCTTCCAGACAACCGTTCACAAGAGCGGTGGACGATTCAGTGGGCTCAGGCAACAGCTCAGCAGTATGGCGGGGTAGCTTCGTTCTTTTGCGCCACCAGATGCGGTCATGTTCCACACAGACTCACGCCTCAACCTTGCTCACAAAACTTTATACACCCCAACTTCACAGTTCACCTGACGTCCCGGCTACTGCTGCGAACCCAATAGACCCTAAGACCACGCGCTACTCTCGAACCACCTCCCGCCATGTCCGCCGACGCCGCTCCCATAACCTTCACGCGCTTCTCCAAAGCCCTCGAAGACCTCTCCGTCGAATCGCTCTACGCCAAGTACTCTGAGCTCACGAACCAACTCACACACCTCGAATCGAGCAACAAGCAGCTCGAAGAGTTTGCGCGCGAAAACGACGACCGCGACTGCTACGAGGCGCTGATGGAGAACAAGCAGGTCATGAAGAGGTTCGAGGAGCGGAGGGAGGCGATCAAGAATGAGGTCAAGGATGTAAGGGGTCTGCCGTGGAGGCCGCGCGAAGAGGAGAAGGTTGATGGTGCTGTGACGAACGGCAGTGTGGCTCCGGCGACGAATGGTGCCACGGCTGAAGAACAGAGGAATGGTGATGCGCCGGCGCCTGGGGGTGACGATGGCGTCTATCTTTGAGGCGTTCCCGACACGGATGCGATACACAGGACACGCGCGGGGTACTCAGCGGAGTCGCGCAGACGCGCGTGCGAGTGTTCGTATGGCAAGAGCAAGTTGCCTGAGTGGACATATATATTGAGTGTTACATGAGAGTACGTACATCTGCTTCCACTGCGGTTCTTCAACTGACGGATTTGCAGTATACGGCCCTTCAACTACTACATTTTCGAAACACATTGCGTTTACGGTCCTGGGCACATTTCATCATGGATGAAGACATGTATGGCTTCACAAACCCCGGCTTCACCCATATAGCCAGTACTCAGACATCTGAGTTTGAGGGACCTCAACTCATCCAGGGATAAGGCTGGGGTACTAGAGGAGCACTTTCCGTCGTTGCTAGTGGAGCTGCAGGATTTAGGCGGTAGCAGCACCTTCTGCGATCCTGCCATCTTTCCAACACAGTGTAATTGTTACCGGCAGTTTCGAATTCCAGTGAGAGGGGCTCATCATGAGGCTAAATAGATGGGTATGCGATGCCTGTAATGCCAAACCATTATACATCTGCTAATGATACAACGACCTTTCCAATACAACATGATGTCCGTTCCGACCAAACAACAGTCTCAAGAAATGGAAGCTTGCGGCGTCAGAAGTGGCAAACGAGGAATGTGCAGAGTCGCTACTTCCCCAGCGTACACATTCCGAAAAGGGAAGTGGCTGAGTCAGCACTCGCTTCGTCTACAACTCAGACAACAGCTTGCTTTCCTTCCTCATATCAATCATGCCTCCCACATGTACTGCACGATCAACGTCTTAGCCAGAATGTGCAGTATTCTCAGCCGACCAGCTCGTCCGTGTGCCTGCGCAAACTCGCAACGGCTAAATATTCCTTGTCCTTGCATCCCGTACACACAAACCCTAGGCCAATATGGACACTTTGCCATCTCGTGGGACAGCGAATACACCGTGGAGCTAATCTCGATATCTGCTTTGCGAGGAGTCTCAACAGACTTGTCAGGTTAGCCTACCCACACTACAACTGAGTGTCAGTATGAACGCAACGGGCGGCGTTGAATATTCCGTCTCTAGGCAAGACGCCACATATCGTCAGAACCACGCGACTGCCGACAACTATATTACTTCCCCACGGGGCATTTAAGCGCCAGAACCATGCTAAAATCCGTCTTGGGAACGTTTCCTGCAGCCACGGGAGATGCCTAGTGTCTTGGGATGCCCAGCTTCCTACACGGCTCCTACAGGCTTGGTATGGGGTACAGTGGATTCGGAAGGTACCCATAAGATAGGCTCCGTGCTTCCGAATGTACGATGACATCTGTCGAGTTGTGTGTCAAGATACAGTCAAGATACCGCGCAGAGAGATACTGTCGCAGGAATTCGCCAGAACTGTCAACACGGTAAGGGGCTCACTTGCTCAATATACAGCCCTAGTCCTCGTGCCGACCCTTGCGCTCAGCTTACGACTTCTACTACTAGTCCACATTGAGTCGGTCATCTGGTCGGCTTTGATTCCTCGGCAACGTTCTAAGTGACTTGGCTGCCAGCACTGTCGGTGGCGCCACACACCACCGCTGTTCATACTCACGGGCAAAGAAATTCCACGAGTCGACTCAACTACCGACCCTACCGCCTCGTCTTCATACGAATCTTGGAATGATCTCAGTAGCGTAGGTGGTAGGTGTACTCGGCGACCACGTCCTCTCCATCTAGAACGCACTCCGTACAATCTTACAGTAGACTCATGGTCTATGCGCGACCGGAATGAACTGCTTCGAGATCACTCACCGACTCCAGGGCGGTGCAAAAGCGGTCGTTATCTTCCCCTGTGCTACGCGCAGTTGAAACGAAACAAAGATCCACATCCATTGACGTAGTGTAGTGTCAATGTCAGGACGGTGGGCATCAATGCGCCGCAGCATAAGCATTGCCAACAACTTCAACCTCGCTAAGATCCCGTCTGAGCTGCCTGTAATCGTTCAAACGCTGGCCTGACCACCACCAGCATTGTTGCGCCACCGACATTTCTGCACCTGCTTCTAGATTCCGCCCACCGGGTGTTTCACGGTGTTTTGACATCTGGTCACAGCGGGCACTAAACCTTGAGTGGCGCGATTAGTGGATTCTGGTAAACACCCGGTGGCAGTTTCTGTATCACAAAGCTAACTACCACTCACATTTGTGGGAATACCGCCGAGATTTTGTTTCCAGCAATCAACACAGCTGTCCACCCTCTGTCGCGTCTAAACATTGAAACAAAATGGTTGCATGGCCTTGTTACTACCAATCGCAGAGACTGAAAGACGTCAAAATAGAGCCTTCAGCCCTAGCGATCAGACCGTTAGTTGCCGCATAAGCCTGCATGGAAATCAAGCATTACCCACCATGACTTGGCGCCTTCCCCAACCGGGCTTCTGAACGGCATGGCATCCCTTTGCCGGGTAATCCCCGCATTACGGAGAATTGGTGTCCGCGCAGGTACGCCAATTCCCTTGAAACACCATGTCATTAATATACCCACAACAACGGAACAATATACTACGCCGCAAACAGACCCACGGTATGGAGATCAATTTCCAGCGCCGGGATGAGCTATGACCGAGGCCAATGTGATCGGTCGAGACAATGAGGTGGTCTGCGTAGTGGAGACGATGTGACAGGCTGTGTACGTTGTGGGTTGGTAGGTCCGACATCAGGCTTGGAGGTATAAGTATCCTGTTGCTGTCCGTCTGTAAGGCCTCACCACACAACCAAGTCTCTCATTCACTCACTCAACAGTCTCTCCACACATCAGCAACCATGCGTTTCACTCCTACCGACCTCAGCCTTCCCGCTGTCGCAGTCGCCTTCTTGGGCGCAACTGCTTCAGCCCAGACTTGCCAGCTTCCCACCAGCTACAAGTGGACTTCATCCAACGCTCTTGCCCAGCCCAAGGCCGGATGGGCCAACCTCAAGGACTTCACCACCCAGATGGTCAACGGCAAGCACCTCGTCTACGCCACCAACCACGACACCGGCTCCAAGTACGGCTCCATGAACTTCGGCCTCGTCTCCAATTTCAACGAGCTCGCATCTGCTCCCCAGAACGCCATGAACCAGGGTCTCGTCGCGCCCACTCTCTTCTACTTCAAGCCCAAGAGCACCTGGGTCATTGCCTACCAGTGGGGACCTACCGCCTTCTCCTACAAGACCTCCTCCGACCCCACCAACGCCAACGGCTGGAGTGCGGCCAAGCCCCTCTTCTCTGGAACCATCTCCGGCTCCAGCACTGGTCCCATTGACCAGACCCTGATCGGTGACGGTACCAACATGTACCTGTTCTTCGCCGGTGACAACGGCAAGATCTACCGCTCCAGCATGCCCCAGGGCAACTTCCCCGGCAACTTCGGCACTGCCTCCACAGTCGTCATGAGCGACACCCAGAACAACCTCTTCGAGGCTGTCCAGGTCTACACCGTCAAGGGCGGAACCTCCAAGAAGTACCTCATGATCGTCGAGGCCGTCGGCTCTGGTGGCCGCTACTTCCGCTCTTTCACTGCCTCCAGCCTCGGCGGCAGCTGGACCCCCAACGCTGCTACCGAGCAGAACCCCTTCGCCGGCAAGGCCAACAGCGGTGCCACCTGGACCAACGACATCTCCCACGGAGACTTGGTCAAGGTCACCAACGACGAGACCATGACTGTCGACCCTTGCAACCTGCAGCTGTTGTACCAGGGCCGCAACCCCAACGCCGGTGGCGACTACGACCGTCTCCCCTACAGGCCCGGTCTTCTTACCCTCAAGAAGTAGAGGGCGACTACCTTGGCTTGTTAAAAAGTCTTTCATTGTACATACATTTTTGAGCTGGAGAGTTGTATATAGTCTGGCTGTTGATTTCGATTCTTTCTTTTAGCCCTGAGGGCCACCTTTTGAACAAATGAATTCATGGGTATCGTAAGATGCCTAGTTCTACACATGATCTTCTTCCCACTATTGCTATGTGAAACATGATTTGATCGCTCGTCTTGCTAGGAAGAGACCTCTGCTAAACTCCTCCTTGCGCTTCTGGTCTTTGAATATCTCTTCTCTGCAGACATCAAGTCCTTTTCTCTCTCTAGTCGCGATCTCTTGCAGTACGTTTCGACTCTCTTCATCCAAAAACGCAACGTCTTCTTGACATCTAGCCAGCGCTTCGTGCATCTCCATGAACGCCCAAGCCATACCAACTAGCAAATCCCGATGAGTCAGCCATCGCATACCCATCCAAACCATCCACTGTGAAAACGACACAATCACATCACTACCCAAAGCAACACCCTCTTTCAAGCTGACAGGTACATGCAGACCTTCCCTGCGGCACATGCGCAAGCCAAGTTCCACAAGACCGACAGCGTGACCGTCGTCGGTCCGATGAACTTCGTCCATGCCGGCGACACCAGGACCTTCCGCACTGAACCCGGTCTGTGCGCGAAGTACGCGTACGATGGCGGAGCCGAACATGTCAGCAGCGCGGACGGGTACTGCGGGTAGTGCTTCAAGTAGAGTGGGTGAGGTAAGCCATAGTGGGAGGAGATTGCTGAGATTGAGGTTGCTGAAATCGAGAATGAGGGATTCGTCGATGCTCAGATTGCTGATGTCAGAGGTCGTGAACGAAGTAATTGGTTCTGGTGTCGCGAGGACGGGGTAGTTGGTAAGGATGTTCAAGTCCTGGGTCACGGCTTCTACCGGGGGACTAGAAGATTGTCCCGTGAAGTCAAAGTACACGCTTGGATCAGACTGCGGAGACTGAACGGGCGAGCCAAGTTCGTCGATCCACGCTTTCACGACTTCCACCTCCTTCTCAGTAAAACTTCCAAACATCTTGCCTTCCCATGATAACTCTTTGACCAGCCTGCTCTTCTCACTGTCACCCTTTATGACCCAAGGTTTGCAGTTACTCAAATCTTGTACGAACTCCTTCTGCCACTGAGCGTCTTTGAAAGCATTCGGCTCTAGCCAGTCCACCAAAGAACGGCGGCCAATTTTCAGGCGACTGTTACAGTGGATTTTATGAGCAACAAAGCTCTTTGCAGCGAATATGTCGACCAACGCCGCCTCTGTGCCCGTACGAGGAAAGGGCTCTTCGGCCTGGACCTTGAGCGATGGACTTTCGGGAGTCGTAGGCAAGCCCTCAGCGAGGATGTAGCCAGCCTGTACGCGTTTCCACGCAATACGCACCGCCTCCTCCCCTTCTTGCTCTGCAACCAACTCGATGTAGTTGGTAACTGCAGCCATTGCCATCGCAGCGTGACCCGAATCGGCATTGTCGATGGAAATATGAAGCTCGAAGTAGTAGGGGTTTAGTCGAAGTTCGCGAAGTTCTTTGACGGTCTTCAACAAGTGGAGCGGCAGACTCTCGTACGCCATGTTGAAGCCCAAAGCCTCTGGAAGGAACTCGTGGGGGAACAAGGAGATGGTGAGCTGTGCCATGGCGGCTTTCCAGCAGCGTGCTTCAGTCAGATCGTGACGGGGATGAATAAAGTCTTCCGAATCGGCAGCGGGAAGTCCAGCTTCGATGTCCTCCATCAGTTCTCGATACACATGGACATGATTCTTTGCGAGATCGCCGTCCCCAAGTTCTTCGGACATGACCTGCCAGGCATTCTTGGTGATTTGACGGTACTTGAATGGCGTGCTAATCTTGTTGATGTGTCCAAGCCATGCGCCATCGACGTACTTGACTGGTGCTGCTTGCTTGAGCCACCACTTCGCTTCCTCCTTGTCACTGAACATCTCGCGGGATCCACCGGCTCTGCGACGCGTAAGGTACTCCTCCCAGCGGTTGGTGACGTCGACGTCCTTGGCTTTGAGGAACTCATCTAATCCATCGCGAGAGAACTCTGCGACGGTTAGGATCCCGCTGTAAGGTTCCTTGGCTGCGTCGGCGATTGTTGACGAGAGGAGACCAAAGAGAAGCTCGCGACACTCTGGTAGAATTTTGGGGTGGTGTTCGAGATGATGGAGTCTGTAGTAAAGCTGCTTGTATCTCTCCAGCTCGGGATCGATTGAGTGGTACGTCTGAATGGTGGGAGATGTCTCCAAAGTCCCGTCATCCACTGGTGGTTTGGCATCGTTGGTGGCGGGTATGGTTGGGCTGCCTGGGGTTTCAAGATCCTTTCTTCTTGATCGTCCTTTCGCAAGACGATTTCGAATTTCATTGTAGGCAATGACTGCAAGAAACGCAATGAGTACAGCTGTAGTAGTCTGTAGAATAAACATTATGAGTAATCTATCGTAATGTGCAGGCGTGAGTTTGGTGTGAATAGTAATCCATTCTTCCAGCTATGAAGTAGCACATGGGTTTTGACTTTTCCTAGCGCAGCTGTGGCGAAGCATATGCCCCCAGGCAAACACGCACAGTAGATCATGCTGACGATGAACACCTCGCAGCGGTGTCGTTTGAGATGTCGATGTCATCGCCGGGGAATGGATCCGTGACGACATCTGGCACTAGACTGCTTGCAGCTAGGCCAAGCGTACCCCACAAAGCGCGCGATCCGTCCGCGTGGGAGCTAACGTCTTCGCGACATCAATCTGTCCATTAACTGCAAGCGATGCGACAAGCGACAGGAAAAAGCGATGGTTCTTTGCATGCAATCTGCACTGCGCGTCTAGAACAGCTCTTATTCGGGTAGATCAGGCCAGATCACGACATCCACGAAGGCTTTCACGCAGCCTTCATTACTAACAACAACGTCACACTGACACCTGCTTGTCCTCCGCGGCGCAGGTAACTCTTGGTACCATGTGCACTGACACTTGGACATGTTGGCTGTGTCACAGAGGCGTTGCGCCATGAAGTCGCCCGCGGAGACAAACGTGTAGCACTCCTCCAACCATGCCGGAAACTACCATCGCCTACCAGGCCCTGACTAAACATCTAGCCAAGCAGAAGTACGTCTTTGTGTGTCCGTCGCCAGAGACGCAGGGCAGGGTAGTGGAGAAAAGACGTTCGAATGTCGCGACGGAAGATGCCCAAAACGCGTACGACTTCTTTGGGTGGAACTTGTCATGTACTAGGTAGGTCATACATTTCACTGTTTGCCGTCTACGGAAGAGGTATCGGGTATCTTGCAGTACTAATAACCTCACAGAGAAGCACTGCGATCGATAATACCCGACGACATATTCGAAAGCCTCCTCAAAGCCGACGTCATCACACAGAATGACGACAAAAGCTACCGCTCCACCATCCGCGTATCCAACCTGTACCTTCCCAACCTCCCGAGTCGCGATCCTGATGTCTCCTCGCTATACTACATCCACTCTTCCTTCCCAGCGTCGTCCGATTCCGTCTTCTGCGGCCCCGACACATACTTCTTTGTCGGGTTCCTCCAAACCATATCCCGACACCTTCCACACGCACCCAGCAGCATCGTAGACGTCTGCTGCGGAGCTGGCGCAGGCGCGATACACATGGCGAGGACATATCCGCAGGCAAAGACGCTGGGGCTGGACCTGAATCCGCGTGCACTGAGTCTGGCCGGTGTCAATGCACAGCTGGCGGGCGTCAAGGTGGGCTTTGCTGAGTCAAACCTTTTCGCGACCGTGCCTGAAGATCTGAAGCACCATGGTGTGGATCTAATTGTCAGCAACCCACCATACATCGCATCGAGTACAGACGGCGAGGATCTACCCATATACGCAGATGGTGGCGCTGGCTTCGGTCTCGACCTCTCCATACGCATCGTAGAAGAAGGCATGAAGATCTTGTCGTCGACTGGTGTTATCGTCGTTTACACAGGTGTCGCGATGCCCACGGCCAACCCTGGGCATGACATCTTCTTGGAGAAAATGCAACAAGTAGAAGGCGCGGATCTTGCAGAGTACACGATCCTACACCCCGATATATGGCCAGAGGAAATCGGGAAGGGCGCCTATGCAGATGTGGGCAGGATACAGGTTGTGGGTGCTGTGTTGCGGCGTGATGCCAAGGGTATGGAGGAGGCAAAGAAGGCGTCGCGCAGACAATGGGCAGTTTAGTTGACAGCGGTATATAGAGTGGGCATGGCCCAGTCTAGGGTTAATGTATATCGGATCAGTCGATACCAATGAGTACTGGGCTATTGATTGATCGTATGCTTTGCAGTTACGCTTTATAGTTACAGCGTGACTGCAAAGCGTACCATCAATCGATAGCTCAGTACTCATTGGTACTTCTTCCTCTATGTAAGCGATTATCTTCAAATTTCTACTCATGGGCGCGACTACTTGAACTCAGCCTCCGGATGCATGCCATCCGGAATCTCCAACGCAGTCGTATACGCAGACTGCCCAACCTGCTTCCCCCACGTATCCGCAATAGCCGGCAACACAGCCCGCCCTGCATACACCGCCTCCGTGTTGGGAACAGGCCAAGGAACCGACTTGTTCTTGTTGCTCAGCTTCCCCGCATACGACGCATTGAAATACATGTTGCTCAACGGAACTTTACCCGACCAAGCTCGCACCGTATCGCCCGTCTTTTCCGCTACGAATTTGAACACGTTTGCGCCCACGTCCCATCGGCCCAGTGTGCGTAAGCCCCAGTTTGCCTGTACAGTGGCGATCTCGCTGTAGTGGTTGTAAAACGTGTTGTCTGTGGTGCCGACTAAGCTGGCGGGCACGGCATCGCCTAGCAGTATGGCCACGACGCGGTTTTGCTGTCCGTAGGAATGGTTCTCGTCGAAGGTTACCATGACGAGGGTGTTGTTCATGAAGTTCTTGTTGGTGAGCAGGGGTTCGAGGAAGTTGCGCGTCCAGGTTCCTGCTACGGTTACGGTGGAGTCGTGGCCTGTGGGTGTGAGTATGTTTTTACGGGAACGCACGGAATGTCTTTAATACGCACCGTCGCTCGTCATATTTGGCGTTATAAACATCCACTGCGGCAACTGGTTTTTGTCCATATCTTCTTTGAACATGGTCAAGGGTTTTGTCTTCGCCAGCCTCTCCGTCTTTTGCGCAACTGAGTCGTACAGCACAGCTGGGTTGTGTTTGCGAACATACATGTTCGCTCCAGTTTTGGGGTTCGTGTACGATTTCCCTTGGAAACCTACTGAGGGCATGTCTTCTTGGTACTCGCCCCAGCTAACACCTTTGTCTTCGAGGAGATCTACCAAGGTGGATACGTTGGAGGGAATAGCGACCATGTCATCGTGGTTGATGCCGTAGTAGTCGCCTGAAATGGCAGCTGCATAGTTGGGCATAGAAGGATGGGTTACTGCGAAGTAATTCGTGAGGCTGATGCCTTTCTTTGCGAGCCATGCAAGATTTGGGTCTCCTGCTGCGAGGTCGTAATCGGTATTTTCAAGCCATATTATGGCTATACGGTCGAAGGCTTTCCCTGGAAATGTGCTTTGGGCTTGTACGGGGTTCAGGGTCGCTAGAAGTGCTAGAGATGAAACGAGTGGAGTAATCATGATGGCTAGACAAATCTGTTGTTTTGGTTAGCACGCCCTTTCGGCTCCTTCTACCACAATATCTCTTTACCAAGGAACGTCAAGACAACGGAGAAACGCCGGATGAAATGACAGAAGCAGGCATACATGAAGTTTCTCCTCAGGGCTTTTCATCCCATCTGCCAGGGTCATGAGGCGCCGCTTCCGCTAGGTAGTGCCTAAGGGTCTGGACATCACTGGGACGACCTGCAGTATAGCCGTCACATCTCCACCAATGACATTCTTCGCAGCGCACATGTGCGCATTCTTGGGGAGAGTACTTCGCGCATCGATGCGGGAGGATAAGCTTTTTAGGAAGGTCGACAAGCTTTAGATAGCTTTGAGAGATGAACGTGCGGGGCTGATTGGACACGAACTCGGCAAACCTGGTACGACCCGCAGATCCAAGGTATGGCCACACCTGACACCAGTGACACTGCAGGTGGGGTGGCGTAGCGTGATGATCTTCTGGACCCGTGCAGCGGCTGGCTGGTGGTGGCGGTCGTGTTCAGAGGCTCCTTGAACGAGATGGCACGTTACAACGATCAGATCCGACGCAGGGACGACGGGGTGCTTGACACGGAAATTGCCAAACATCAAACAAGAACAATTACTGCTACATATATACCCTGAACCACGTTTTGGTTATACCGGCAGGGACTTGATGAGGTCTCTTGGAAGCTAACCGCGATGGGCCGCAACCAAAGCTTCGGCATGAAAGAGATGTCTAAATCGAACATGCACAAGCCTGAAGAGCAAATTGGCTTGCTGCATGCACCCACAGACGATTCCCAATCTCGAAGCAGCGAAGACCAAGAAAACGAGTTGGAACCGCGCTGGAGCGACAAGCACGACGTTTCACACCATCACATTCATCGGTGGCCATGGATCAGGCCCGTGACCGTCGTTTCGCTTCTTATATGTACAGTCATAGCCCTGGTGTATCGGGGTCTGACAAGTACCCGGAATGATACATCCCCCTCCCTTGATGCTCATCCTGCAAGACTTCGACCGGAAGAAGACTACATACTCTCCTCATCATGGGATTTCAACGCACCACCTACGACCCGAGAGTATACATGGGTAGTATCCGATCACATTCTCAGCCCAGATGGCGTGTATCGACCCATGATACTCATCAACGGCACCTTTCCTGGACCGCTTATTGAGTGCAACGAAGGCGACGAGCTTGTTATTAATGTTCAGAACCAAGCTATCAATGCTACTTCTTTCCATTGGCACGGTCTCTATCAAAATGGCACGAATTGGATGGACGGAACGGTGGGTGTGACTCAATGCCCTATTGCGCCAGGCCACTCGTTTACATACCGATTCAACGTATCAGGGCAGACAGGAACGTACTGGTACCATTCGCACGTTAGCATGCAGGCGTCAGATGGTTTGGTGGGACCTCTCATCATCCATGCCAGGGGAGGGAAAGAGAAAGATAAATTGCAAAAGGTGCCGTACGAGCAAGACCGCGTAGTCATGGTATCAGACTACTACTACGACCTCTCTTCCGACCTACTCATGCAGTACCTCGCCCCAGGTAGCGAGAACGACGAACCCGTTCCGCCATCCGCCTTGATCAACGGAAGGAACATGCGAGACTGCGCCGACTTGCCGAATCGAAACTGCTCTTCATCTGGCATCAGCAATGCCTTGTTCAACCTATCTCGTACCAGCAACACGCGACTTCGCATCATCAACGTCGGAGCATTCGCAGAATTTGCTTTACAAATCGATGAACACGAGTTCCAAGTCACAGAAGTCGATGGCACGGATGTGCACTCCCAGTCTATCCATCGACTGAACATCAATCCGGCGCAACGATACAGTATCATCGTGACGCCACCAAAAGAGGAAGAAAACCAAGGCATGTACTGGATGCGTGCGAGGATGATAACCCACTGTTTCGCATATGAAGGGCCAGAACTACAAGAAGAAGTCAGAGGCGTACTATACTATCCATCTGCGGACGACGAGGACCCGAAAAACCTCATCCCAACAAGCAAAGACTGGCCCGAGATCATCGACGTAGAATGTCGAGATCTAAACACATCCACCCTAGCCCCCGTCATCGCAGTACCAGCCCCAGAAAGCGATCCTCAGCACACCCTCTACCTGCGCTCCTCGTTCCAAATCCGCGACTGGAGGCTCTCGCGCGGGTATCTGAATGACAGTTCCTTCCGCATCAATGCTACATCACCGCTTCTAAACACTTTGCTCTCAACACAAACCCCCGAGATGAAGACGCAAGAGGGTATACTAGACACACACCCCTTCGACTCAGTTCACCAGCTCATCTACCAAACCAAATCCACACGCACCATAACGATCTTGATACAGAATCTCGATGACGGAACCCACCCCTTCCACCTGCACGGCTACAAATTCTTCGTCTTGGCTCAGGGACACGGGTATCCGCCTTCTACTCTGCTCTCCCCTAGTCACGTTGACGACCACATAAATGTAACGAATCCGTTAAGGAGGGATACGGCGAGTGTGGAGGCGTATGGGTGGTTGTTGATAAGCTTTGTGGCGGATAATCCGGGCTTGTGGTTTTTCCATTGTCACGTGGGATGGCATGCTGAGGCGGGGTTGGGGATGGTGTTTGCGACGAGGGTGGAGGGGATGAGGGACTGGGAGGTACCAGCAGAAATTGAGGGGTTGTGTGGGGTGGAGGGGGTGGAGAGGGGGATGGGTCCGGAGGATGAGGTCTGGTTTGGGAGGAGTAAGGAGGAAGAGGGTGATATGCAGTCGTAGAGAGTCGAGACTTTTGAAATGTTGCAATGTTGAAATGAAAGGAGATGTCCTTGAACTGTCGATTCTTGAAGAACGGGATTCACCCATCTAGTATACACACCTTCATGTACATGTCTCGTAATACCAATTACCCACAGCTCTTCAATGAAGCTGGGGTTCAAACGTCATCTCGCCGACCTCTTCCCCACCAGCGTTGCGCGACTCGATGCCGTTCATCACGCAATCCTACACTGCCGTATGCCATTGCGCGGCCTACTTCACACCACAGATATGCCTCTGAGATCCTCCCCTTATCAGGAAGCTTCATCCACACCATCACTCCCAGATACCAAACCACCTCTTAACCCTCCTCCGCCTAACACCATCCTCCCCAACATAATACCTCGGATCCTCGACATACTCCTCGCCCTTCAGCTCAGCCTCCCTCATCCTCTCCAACCGATACTGCTTCCTCTTCTCAACCTCCTCCGCCTTCTTCAGCCTCTGCTGCTGGTACTGCTGCGACGTCTGCTCCATATGCATCTTGTAGACCTCAATGAATCTCGACGACGATTCAAAGGGATGTCGCAGGAAATCTTTGCGCGAGGGGAGCAAGTGGGCGAAGACGGTCTTGGAGATAAAGTCCATGTACCATGCTGCTATGGCGAGGGAGACGAGTATGCCCTGTGGGGAGAGCGGGGTTAGCTTGGGGTGGTTGGGTGGCATTGGAGAGGGAATCGTACCATTGTTATCCAGAGATGGATGGCCCGGTTGTGCAGGAACCAATGCGAGAAGGTGCCCTCGGGACTCATCATGTTGGGGTATTTCTTCGTCGCCATGCGCTTCTTGTCTTCCTCGGATACGGGCGCGCCATAGATCTTGTTCTCGAGGTTGCGGTTCGGGGCGCGCTTGCTGTGCGATGGCGGTCGGTATTTGTCGGGCTGTGGTATTACGGGTGCTCCTTTGCTTTGCTGTGCTTCCCGCCGTCTTCGGAATTCTTCTGAGAGACCTTTGGGGGTAATGGACGCATGGCGGGCGCTCGTGGGGGAGGGTAACGGGAGGAATGCGCGGGCTTGGGGTCGCAGGAGCAGAGGGCCCCGGGGCAGGAGAAAGCGTGGTATCGATTGGAGGTTGGCCATGGCTGTGGGTGGTGATACTCGTCGTCTCGTCGCCTCGGGAGTCCGAGTGATGAGAAATGATCGAGGCTCGGAGGACGCTCGGACCGGCGCATTTAATCTTTCCAAAGGTTGGGCGTCGTCGCGTCTCGAGACTTTCACACACCGCAACAAACCTCCATACAGGTATCACTCCTGTACTCGTCAATTAGGTTGCATATCGCGCGCCTAAAACCCATACCATCTACGTTTGAGCCTGTTAGTGGAGATATGACAACTAATCACGCCTATAGTTCTGAAGCCAGTTCTAATGCAATGCCTCCCAGTTCGCAATGCCTTCTAAACAGCCACCCTCGTTCGGTTCGCAAGCTTATTGGAATGAGCGCTTCGCTGCGAATACAGACCCCTTCGAGTGGCTAGAGGCCCCCAATGCCCTAGATCCCCACATCGTCGATGCCCTGGATGCGACACCCACGCCCGAGCCGGAACTTCTACACATAGGCTGCGGCACATCACTGCTTTCCTACCACTTGCGCTCCCATGTAGACGCACCGCGACAGATACACAATCTGGACTACTCTGAAGTAGCGATTGAAGTCGGCAAGATCCGGGAACAGGAAATATACCAGGATCCGCGAAAGGACATAGGAGAAGCTGCATGCATGCGCTGGGACGCCGTAGACCTGCTTGACTACCAGTCCGTTATGCGCGCATGCAAGCGTGCAGCCTACTCCGTCATAGTGGACAAGTCAACATGCGACTCCATTGCCTGCGCAGACGACGTCCTAGTCCCCTTGCCATACCCACTAGCCATCCGCTCCTACGAACCTCTAGACCTGGATGCCGCCAAAACCCCGGAGCTGATCCATCCCTTAGTAGTCATGGCTGTGAATTTAGCGCTAGTGACGAAACCGGGGGCACGATGGATTGCTTTGTCTTATTCCAAGGATCGATTCTATTTCTTAGATGCAGCTGCAAAGGACGTAATACCCCAAGGAGCAGCGTTCCCACACCCCGGCGACTTGTGGCGTGTAGTAGACAAGCGCGAGGTCAATGAGGCGGACTGGCAAGTACGGAATGAGGACAGAGCTGATGCCGTGACTCATAGGCCCAAGGTGTGCAATGTTGTATATACACTGGAGCGGACTCATCAGCCACTGTTCGTGCGTGGAGAACACCTCTAGTATTCGCAGAACTCGGGCCATTCCTTCCTTTACTCGCCATCCTTGCTGTTCTACACCTACGAAGCAGAAGCAGAACCTCCAACCCACTTCTCATAACACACACTCCCCTCAGCCTCAACATACTTCCCAAACATCCCCCGCTGACTAAACCCACACCTCTCATAAAACCGCCTCGCCTTCGGCATGTGCTCACCCGTCTCCAACAGTAACCACGGCCAACCCCTACTCCGCGCTTCCTCTTCCAGCTTCTCGAGTATCATTGTCGCAACGGATGTGCGTAGCCCGGCTTCTCCTTCTAATCCCACTCGGTACGGCGAGTCGACAAACATCCGCTTTATCTCAGCAGACCTTTCTCGTGCGTTTTCTGAGCAAGGAGATAGAGGACGTAGACCGCCGCAGCCTATTGGGATGCCTTCATGATACGCGATGAGGAAGAGGGGGACGTCGGCGGCTGAGGGCGGAGTTGTGTAGTCTGGGTCGTCTATCTCGAGTTGTTGTTTGGAGCGGAGGTGGATGCTGTCTGGGTGGTCCCAGGGGATAGGGAGGATGGTGATCTTGTCTATGGATAGCATGGCGTGTAGGAGTTGTGTTATTGGGTGTTATTGGGTGTTATTTGATGTTATTAGATGTCAGATGTTGCGCGTCTTCTTCTTCTTCTTCATATAGTGTTACGCCCTATGACAATCTCATGCTACCTTAGATAGGGATAGGTTGTTTGTAATAGGTTAGCGTGATTTGGACTATTATCTTGAAGAGTCACACTCGGGTGAAGAGTTAAAGGCCCTCTGACTCTGTGTGGTGTTCTGTGTGCGGGGCGCACCCGACGCTGACAGATATATTTTGTAATCATGCTAAACTGTACCCTGGAGGTATCCGCGGTCTTTGGGACTCTAGTCTTAACGGCTAAGAATAGAAGTACGCGACAGGAGATACAGGTCGATAGATGTGAAGGTGTTCGGGTTACTACTCAGAGTGTAGTCTCATTGGTCAGAAGCAATCATCATTCAGCCACAGCCAAGGCATCAGTTCTACAATCGACGTAGAGTCGACTTTCTTCTCGTCAACAACATCCCCATGGCCCTTCCCTTACCAAAATCATGGCACAATTAGCTTTCCCAACCCAGCAATGTACTTCAGAAAACTTTGTCGAAAGCTGCGGCGCCATCCTCTACGATACAACTCGCCAGAAGATCTGCCTAATCCATCTCCTTGTATCCGATCTATGGACCCTACCCAAAGGCCGACGAAACATCGGAGAATCGCGTAAAGAAGCTGCACTACGCGAAGTATACGAGGAAACTGGATACAAGTGTCATATCTTGCCAGTGGATATAAAGACCAGAGCCACTATCGCTGGCGACGCGGCGGACGCCCCAGACGTGGCACGCATCTCACGCGACTCGGTAGAACCTTTCATGGTCACCATGCGGACGTTGAGAGATGGTCAAGGTGTCAAGGTTATATGGTGGTACGTCGCGATCATGGACAAAGGTGCTTGCGAGATGAAAGGGCCTGGTGAAGAAGGGGTGAAGACGGGGTTGTACTCCCATGAAGAGGCTGAGAGGTTATTGTACTTTGAGACGGATCGGGAAGTGTTACGCAAGGCTCAGGCATTGGTTGCGAAGTTGGGTTGATCTTGAATCCTTGAGCTCGATTGTGACACATGCTGCGATAATAACTCGGAAGATTCCGAGCTGTATCATGCCCACATACGTGCCTGCCTGGCTTGGCTGGTGTGAGCGGACCAAGCGTGGTTACCCTGCACCAGGAAGAATCGTGGCGCAGTGTATGACAGTATTGAACGCGCAAACCGAGAAGGCCACATACCTCTTTAGAGCTCCCAGGACTTCCCATTATACTGCGGTTTCATCATGACTTTTGTTCTGCCGTGGTTGGCTAAGGAAAAGGAACTGAGTTGGGCTCGGTCTTGTGCTACCCCTCCATGCCGGATTTCCGAGAGAAGGTGGGGCATTGTGGCGTCATTTGCTGCGCCATCATGGGCCACACTTTCACTACGTAAGTGCAGCTGACTCCAGCGAACAGTTATCGCAGACTCTTACTGCGCTGAGCTAAATCATCTTCCATTTCCTCATCTCCCCTCTACATCCCGCGATCATGGGAGTCTCCTCGCAGTACGTGCTGCTTATCGCTATCGCCATCCTCGTCCTACTTCCAGCCGGCGCAGACGCTTTCGGTGCTGGAAACATCGCGTCGATATCGAAAATCGAGGGCAAGAACTGGCGTCATGGCGATATCGAAGATATGCTCGCGACGGTCGCTTGCTTGAAGGGTCATAAATGGAAGAGTAACATGATCAAGGTATGCCCATATGACGATGTAGCTGTGATGACGACGACTGACCTTACGTGTAGCGTGTGTACTTTGGAAATTGGCTACGCGATTACTCACAAGTAAGCCCAACAGATTGTGCGACGTCGGAATGCGCTGACCGGTTTAGGCTGTTGATGTTGGAACGTTGGCTAAAGTTCAAGTATGCGAAAGCAGCAGAAGCGATTTCCCCCATCGACATGCTTACAAGACGTAGGGAGAAACTATTCGCGTTCTGGTCTGGGTCTTGTCTTTCATGTCCTTTGGCTATGCAACTGGAGAGTTTGAGGTCACCGCCGAGAGGCTAGGTGTGTATAGGCCCGAAGAACACATCGGTAAGCGAACTTGAGCCTCTTCTGCTTCGTCATACTAACGAGAGCCCAGATAACCCTGTAAGCAACTGCAGTTTGCAGACATACGAATGTGTTAACACTGACATTCTCAAAGAAAGACTATGCCGACAATGAGGACGCGAGAAAATACGACCCTCGTCTACGAGGTCCTGTCTCAGATGCCGAGCTTGCAGTAGACCCAAACACTGGTATGAAGAACTATATCGCGAACGAACATGGTAACTGGGCTACTTCGACCGGATATGTGAAGTACTCTTTTGCTCGCGCTATCCACTTCGGTCGACTTTACACCCACGGACAGTCCGGCCAACGTGGTCGGGACGAAGACCTTTCGGAAGCGCTTCGCTGTCTGGGTCAAGGACTGCACTGCCTCGAAGATTTCGGAGCCCATACCAACTACACTGAACTCGTGTTGCGTGAACTTGGCTACACCAACGTATTCCCTCACGTGGGCGTCCAAGCTGGCATCAACCTCCATGGAAAGCACACCTATCCTCTCGTAACAGGCACGTTCGGAGGTGTTGACTTCTTCCACTCGGTACTGGGAGAGGCCAATGATCACATTACTCAGACCGAAATCGACGAGGTGAACACTGCTCTCGTAGATGCAGTTGGCGGGTCTGGTGGACAGAGAAGCGGACCTGGAGGCCAATCCAATGCCTGCAGTGGACTCATTGATGTACTGAGTAAAGTACCCGGCACTGGCGATCTCATCAGCCAAGCACAGAGTCTGCAGGCTTCGTCAGATGCTCAAGCTGCAGAGAACGCGCGAGGTGGTTACGGCGATTACAGCTCGTCCAGGGCTGGACCTAACGACTTCGCTGCACCACCTGGGTCCATGGGCGGACCACCAGGACCAGACATCCCAGGAACAAACACTGATCCAGCCACAATTATCCCCAAGATTTACCCAATTCTAGGTAAGACCCCTCGCGAACGGAGGATCGTGACCTTAGCTGACCTCTTCAAGTTTTCCGTGACAACGTTGTCCGCAAAATCTCGGCCATTGTCTCCAAGATCCCTGGTTTAGAGAAGCTGATTGAGACCATCACCGAGCGCGTCACTCTGTTCGTGCTATCACTGCTTGCGCCTTTCATTCTGCCCATCATTAAGACAGCATCGTCCCAGCTGAAGAGCGGATCTTCTGCCGTCATTGACTCTGCGGCCAAGCACCAGTTTGAGGTCTGGACGGACCCTACATCCACCAACCCAACACACAGCATGCTGTCCAAGGATCACTTCTCTAACGTCTTGAACCCACCAGCCGGTCAAGTCGCGGTCGCTATCCTACAATACGTCGCGCCCCGCGTCATATACGCTTGGGACCACCCGGATGTGCCGGTCGACGAGGTTCTGCACGACTGCATGCGCGTGTTCCATCACCCAGCACTTCGTGATCCGCACTGCGAGGTACACAACAACATGTTCAAGGTCGTGGAGCAATGGGCCCGCAACTACCACGGAAAGGACCTGAACCAGATCCTGTCTTCTGAATCTGTAAAGGCTGGACATAACCACAGCGGAGACCACGATCACTCTGCAGGTCACAGCCACGGTGCAGTTAACATGTCGAGCTTCGGCGGCCACAGCCATGGCGGTGGTGGTGGCGGTGGTCATCATCAGCAGTCTAGCGGATCCGGCGACCTCCTAGGTTCATTGACGAGCAAACTTCCCGGCCCTCTCGGCGGTATGCTCAGCAGCTTCGGCGGCAGCTCTGGAAGAACTCGTGACATGGACGATGAACCCTCGGCGTCCTCTTTGGCAGCACCAGGACCATACCAGCCATCGCCATCGCCTCAGCCCTCGCAGTGGGCTGACTTCCAACCTTACCAGTCCTCGTACGCAGGTGAAGGATACCAGCCGCCTGCTGAGTACAGCAACGCAGTGCCATCTGGCGGATATGGATGGGGTCAAGGCCAGTACTCTGGAGGTCAAGGTGCGGAGCCTAGCTACACGGTCCCTACAAACTACCAGCAAGGGTACGAAAACTACCCTGCTCCTGGAGGCTATGGCCAGCCGCCGGCTCAACAGCCCCGGCCAGGATCTTATGGTGCGTATAACCAGGGTGGCGCATACAATTCGTATGATCAAGGCGCACCTGGGGAAGGTAGCGCAAGAGCGTGGGGCGCTGGAGGAAACTCAGGGTGGTAAGCGCTGGTTCAAATACCCAGGCGTTGACGGCTATAGAGGGAGTGAGGCGTCCCTGGCGCAGCTTCCGGATGGATCTGTTCACTGCAGCATGTCAGTAGATTCATGAATAATGCGAAATATGACCTTTCAGTCTCGACAACAAGCGAAGTGCGGTAGAGTAGAGATTCTTATATCATTGTTTCTCCCCCACATCTGCGCGACAGCTGGTGTCTTTTGATTCCGACCTCTTCCTTGTAAATACATGTTATCGAAGAAACGCTTTCCAAAACAGATAGCCCCAAGCCAGATGATATGCCAAATGAACGCCGGCCGTTATGCTAGCGTCTCGCGTTTCGTGAATGTTCGGGTGTGGTGTTGGTACAGGATACGCAAGCCAATCTATCCTCAATCTATCATGGTAGATGATGGCATATGCCCAATTTACTCGTTGATCTTAGCCAGGAGCCTGTACATGACATATTAGTCGCTATCCCACAATCTCCAACCACAGCTCTAAGTATAGTGTGTACGTACTCGTGGTCCCTGAAAAGGCTCAACTCCTCCTCGCCCACCTTGATGGGGCTTCCGCCGAATTGCGGGATCAAGACCTTGTCGCCTGGTTGTACGCTGGGGGTAACGCGCTTTCCATCCTTATCGAAGGCACCGGGGCCGACGGCGAGGACCTTAGCTTCGTTGAGCTCCTTGACGGCGGTCTCGGGGAGGAAGATGCCGGTTGCGGTCTTGGCTTCGGGCTTGATGCGCTGGACGAGGATGCGGTCGAGGAGCGGCGCAATGCTCTTGATGGACTTGATTGCGGACTATGAGGGGAAATTGGTTAGCTGGGAGCTGGGCTGGAGGTGGAGGTGGAGGTGGAGATAGAGGATGGGTGGTGGGGTGGTTGTGGTGGTGCGCAATGCTCGTGTCGATAGATTGGTATGGTGGGTTGGTATTGGGGGAAGCTTACCATGTTGACAGATGGACGGAAGGGAACTGGGTATCACGTAGAATCAAGAAAACGTTATAAGTGCGCTGGGCTTGGAGAGAGAGAGATGTTCGGGTTGAAAGCTAGACAGCAAGATGAAGATGTTGTGCTTTGCCCTTCCAGAAAATTCCATGTCCGTGCACTTACCTCGGAACACGCTGCGGAACGTTTGGCATCTCGCGCATTACCAGAACGAGTAACCTCACATTCGTCCCTTGCTAGGTGCTTTCTTTTCGCATTGCATCGGCGTCGACAGTGCTTCTTATGTGGAGAAACAATGTCCGACGATGCGGGCATTGTTACCATACTGCGAGACGGAGCCATGTAGCTGGGCTATTCCGACGCGCGCAGTCTACGAGCGCTCTGCCAATTGGGAACGATGAGTTCATGTCGGCTATGCGAGATGGTGTGTTCGTGGAAGAGAAGGGTGATGATGTAGGCAAGAACCTTTTGGGTAAGTTGCAGTCGTATTCGCTGCAAGAATGCGCGACTGATGTACGACACAGGCATTGCCATCAGTGGGGGTGTCGATTCAATGGCACTCGCTGCGCTATACGCACAGTCTCGGCTAGAAGACCCCAGGCTGCCTATCCCCCATGGCTTCATTGTAGACCACAAAGTGAGACCGGAGAGTACAGAGGAAGCGAAATGGGTGTCGCAGCAACTACATACGAAGCGTGAGAATCTATGATACTTATCTGGCGGTCAAGTACTAACATTGTCAAGTTGGTATACCAATCACCATTCTTCCCCTTACATGGCCCGATGCCTTCGATCCCAACGACTCCAAGCGATTCGAGACGGAAGCGCGTACGCTCCGCTACCAAGCGCTAGGTCTAGCATGCAGAAGCATGAAGATTACACGCCTCATGCTCGCACATCACGCGGATGATCAGGCCGAGACTGTCATGATGAGGCTGGCGAACAATAGGCTGCGCTCCGGGCTTCAGGCAATGCAACGCAGAGAGTGGATACCAGAGTGCGAGGGCCTACATGGGGTGTACCACAGCGGAAAACAACAGAAGCCAGATCGCACCGGGCTGGTACCATTTAAAATCGAACAGGGGGGTGTGCAGATTCTGCGGCCTCTATTGACGTTTGAAAAGACGAGACTTATTGCGACGTGCGAAGAGAAGGGTGTAGCTTGGGCTGAAGATAAAACGAACCAGATCAAGACGCTTACGTCGCGCAACGCTATACGCCATATATATCAGAACCACAAACTTCCGGAGGCTTTGAGTGTCAAGTCGCTGGTCAATGTTTCGCAGCACATGCAAGAGCGCATCAAGTGGCACAGAGATCTCGCGGACAAACTCTTCGATAAATGCCCCATCAAACTCGACATACAGACAGGCTGTCTTATTGTCCGATTTCCCCCTTTCTCCGACCTCCTACCATACCCGATAAACACCAAAGCCGACAAGATCAAAGCGAAGAACACGGCATATTGCCTGATAGAACGCGTGGCAGGACTAGTCACACCCGCCACCAAAGCACCTCTTGGTGAACTCGCCGCATCCGCCTATCGCATCTATCCCGAACTCGAGGAGCTCGAAGAAAATGTAGTACCGGGTGAAGCGCTCCGAAAGAAGAACTTTTGCGTCTACAATGTGTGGTGGCGCTTCTGGGACAAGCCCTCGCCGTTTAACAAGCCCGAGCACCAAGAAGAAGGCATCAACCCAGACCTGACCCACCCGCGAGAATGGCTGCTTACCCGGCAACCGCTTGAAACGCTGGAAAGAGCAAATCCTGAATTGAACATAGTCTACCCGTCAAAAAGAACTCTGGGTAAACCATCGCAGAGAGAACTGTGGCGACTCTTCGATGGCCGCTACTGGATCTCTTTAACCAATCGACTTACGTACGACAACATCGTTCTGCGTGTCTTTAGCAAGGATGATTACTTACCCACTGCCCATGAGATCAAGAACCGAATGCTTGAACCTGCAGAAAACAGTCCCTATCGCTTCATCACGGCTGCTTTCGATCTGCTCAAACCAGCCGATCTGCGTTTCACGCTGCCTGCCGTATTCCGGATAGACCGCAACACAGGCGAGCAAAGATTACTGGGGTTCCCGACTCTCGACTTGCGGCCCCATGGCTTTGGACCACCGGCGAGTGAGTGCGAGTGGGAGGTTGCTTACAAAAAGATTGATTTCGGGTCCCGGTCTGCGTATGATATCATTAAGCCTGGGAAGTCGAGGAAGGATATCTATGATGAGGCGATGAAGGGCAGACCGGCGGAAAAGAAACGCATTATCAAGTCAAAGGAGGTGTTAAGGAAGGAGCGGAAGATGAGAAACGTCTTGAGGAACAGGCAGGAGCGTACAGAGGCGAGAATCAAAGGTTCCACGGGATATGACCATGCGGCATATGTTGGTGGAAAAGAGAGCAAAAGACAATGGAGCGCTGCTTTTCAGGACGTGGAGAGCAGTATGCAGGTAGACGGAAGAAAGTGAAGAGAGAAAAAATGTGCACACAGAGGGAAGAGGCAGCCTGTATGCTATGTCATTAGCAATTGATACCCCACAACTATCCGATAGAATTTATCACCGCCATGCGGTGACAAGTGCTCTAGTTGTGGTAAGAAGGGTCCCGCGAGGCTGAAGCGATGACGTTGTGGGAATAGACACGGAAAGTGCACCCAGCCAAATGAGGAAGGCAGATGTCGAGGCAGCCGTCTCCACCAACGCGCATCGCCTCCTTCCCCGCCCTGCAGCGGCAGTCGAGCGCCATTGCTTTGAGCTTATTTCGACCGCTATTATTGCGTGTTGCATGCGAGGTTGGTGTTGGTCCTATACTGTTGTTTCGCACGGTGCATGGTTGGGTTAGATCGGGTGTTGGATGTGATGCATTGGTAGTGAAGATGGTGGATGACCTCCCGCGGAGTGTTTTGTTGGCTCAATCACGGCGTGCGGGGAACATTGGCAGGACTATCTATGTGGCGCTGCTGAGACTATTTGTACTTTGTACGCCATGTAGCTGACATGTGGTGTGAGATTTAAGAGAATCACACCTCAACAAGTATAGCATGGCTTGCTCGTGGTAGCCGTAGTTCTACACGCTATCGACGTTGACTCGTGTGGTGGAGCCCGGCCGGGAGTCTTCGAATAGCCAACTCGCTCCGCGCTCCAGAAGAAGCCACGAAGCGAGAGTAGTCAGGGACGCCAGATCCACAGTTCATCGATGAGGCAAGGGCGACGATAAATTGTCAACAACAGGGCTATCAGCGGCTCAGAAATTCGATCAGAGATACGAAGATGGTGGCTTGTCAGATGTTGATTAACGTGTGGAGTGTAAATATGGCAAAGTTCTGGATGGCATTTAGCGTTTCAAAGGCATGAAACGGCGCGCAACATGACTTGGTGCACAAGGTTGCGAACAACCCAGGCACAAGGCCGCACGGGAACCCGTCAGCCTCTTGTCGCCAAATTTGCTGCACCCGAGTGCCTGTGGCGGTGAGCGAGACGCGGATTGGGTACGGTCATAATTACTGTCAGGGAGATCGTCTGCGGAGTTTTATCGAGTGCTCTGTGCGTACCGCGATGTTGGGCTACCACCGCTGAGATGACAGGAGGCATGTAGATCAAGCGGAATTTCTTTTGTGCGTCTCAGGTCTGGCAGCAGCAATGATGTGAATCGAGGTGATGGGGCAGCTGGAGAATGGGCGACTATTATTTGATACGTAACAGAGAGTTTTTGGAGTGCAAGCTGTGGCAGGCTAGTCCATGGTGCTGCCCGTGGTAGACGCCCCTTTCACGTGAGGTGAAGATTGAGCCGGCATGGCCCTAGTCACACTGGCCAGGTGTTTTCGGCTGATCTGAGATGAAGGCGACCATTCTTGAGAGTCAGTCCGGGTTTAGCAATTTTCACTTCACCCGTTGCTGTGGCAAGGCGGTGTCCAATGTGGAAGATCTATGCCAGGACTGGTCTGTTCAGGAGTGCAGGTGTTGACCACGCCAGATAGTAGATGCAGATGCCAGACCCAGAGATCTAACACCAGCCTCGACAAAGTCGGACTGGCAAGAAAAGAAAGTCAAGCGTGCGTGAACGCCATCAAGACTAAGATGGCGGCACGTAGTCTCTTCGGCAGCATTCGCCAGCACCAGCGCAAAGGTTAGCAATTTGGGCGCCAGGGTCTTGACGCCTTTTGTAAACGGGGATCACGCTTGGAGGGCGGTGGCGTGCCGCGATTCGTTACGTGCAGGCGCTAGAAGTGTCTAGCCTTGAATGCTCAGACAGGCTTGGCATGGCGCGAGAGTGCGAGTTGTGCAGAGTTCGCGACGGCGCAACCAAGACGGCGGAGGCGTGGCACAGAGGTGCGCGGTGTTGACGGAGGTGTTCACTGCAGCGGCCAGCCGTAGAGCCGCCTTTTGGGTGTGTGAGACTCGAGGGCGCTCGGTTGATGATGTGCATGGAGTGGGTTGGATGCAAGATACCGATGTCGATCACGGTTATACTCAGTGGTGCTCACCTGGGCACTACTACTGTGCCCGGAGTACTGATGGTGCGAACGCTGTATACTGGTGGATGTACAGCGGACACCTAGTGAAGATGGGTGTCGATGACAAAGACGAGGCAGGCTAGACGATAGCCATCTGCCCAAGACGGCGCCGGCTGTCGTGTTTGGAGCCGTCATCAGTCTCGTGAGCCCGCAAAGATAGCAACCTCTGCCAGACATACATGGCCGATCGTGGGCAAGTGTGAAGAGGGGCAGCTGGATCATGCGACCACGCCCAAGGGTCAGTCGACCTCTCTGCTTATCAGACGCGTGGGCGCCAACGTGGAGTCCGCCAGATGCCGGATCACGCACAGTAGATGCAACTCTGGCTTCGATAGTAAAGGTTGATGCCGGCATGCACAGCGGGCGTTTCAGAGGTCAGAGTGCATAACGTTGGTGAATGGTGCTATTCGGGCGGGCTAGCAGCAGGCGGGTCCGTCCAAGAGGACGTGCAGCCGCGAAAGCCAATTTCGTTGGTGGCATCCCTGCACCTGAACCCCTACCTAGCAACAGCCCTCACCTTAAAGTTCTCCCCTTCCTTGGGCGTCTGAGATTTTCTATCCTTCTTCCTCCTCACCGCCCTTCGCATCCTTAACAAGGTCGTGCCTGCTTGTCTGCCGCTGCACTTTGCGAGCGTCGTACTTTCCCTTTCCGTACATCTTGTAATACCCAAACCCGAGCTTGCCTCACAACACTCCTCATTTCGCACCCACAAACCCCACACACGCACGCTCTCCCAAACAAACTGCACCACACACCATGTCTGCCCCCGTCGACGCCCCCAAGCCCGTCGAGCACCCCGAGGTTGGAACTGTCGGCACCGTTGAGCCTGCGCCGGCACCCATTGTCGCCAGCGAGCCTGTTGTCGCCGCGCCCGTAGAGGAGGCGCCCAAGACGGAGGATGTCCCCAAGACCGAGGGCGAGGCCGCAGCGCCCGTAGAGGAGGCCAAGGAGGAGAAGGTCGTCGAGCCCATTTACAGCGGTGCGCTCGGCTACAAGGCGCCTGGCCTGAAGAAGTGAGTGCAACCGTATTTGACGATTTTCCGACCGTCTACTAACAACTTCCAGCGCCTTCCGCTTCGCCAAGAAGTACTTCTGGTTCGGCGAGGAGCCCGTTGCCGCCGACAACCTCAGGGAGTACCTCCGCGGCGAGAAGCCCGAGGTTGCCCACCCCGTTGTCGCCTGGTCCAGCCAGACCGGAAAGGGCCTCCTTTTCTTCGTCAAGCACGCCGACCAGAAGGAGCACCCCGCCGGTGTCCTCAACTTGGTATATTGAATTCTCCCCAGTTCAAAAACACAGTCTAACACCCCCAGGCCTATGCCACCGACCTCGCCAAGGACGGCGCCGTCGCTTTCGCGTTCAAGATCTCGGGCCACAAGCACACCTTCGAGGCCACCACCGCCGCCGAGCGTGACGGATGGTTCGTCGCCGTCGAGAAGGCCATCACCGAGGCCAAGGCGTCCAAGGACACCATCGAGTCGAGCGAGGGCTACAAGGAGAACAAGGAGAAGATTGGTACGTTTTTCCAAATCACCCACGTCGCGTCGCGTTCGCGATGGCACTAGTGGGCGATCTGTCTGTGTGCTGCAGTAGGCTAACATCCCGCAGGTAAGCCCACCGCGCTAGCGGGAGCTACATCCTCCGCCCCCAAGAAGAGCATGGACGCGACCCCCAAGCTCGCCGAGGGTGAGACCGCCGCTGCTGGCGAGCCCGTCGCTGCCCGCACTGGATCTTCTTCCAGCTCCTCTTCCGACGAGGAGAAGCGCAAGAAGGCCGCTAAGAGCAAGTCCCGCTCTGTCTCCCGCGGCAAGCGTGCCAGTCTCTTCGGCGGCCTGCTCGGAAAGAAGGACAAGGAGCCCAAGGAGGAGACCGATGCTGCTAAGACTGAGCCTGAGGTCAAGAAGGAGGAGCCCGCCGTTGTTCCTCACCTCGACGAGAGTAAGTTCATCCGCTCCATACTTGCATCATCTCGTACTAACATCTTCTAGTCCCCGCCACTGCTCCCGTCAACGCCAACGACGTTGTGAAGCCCGCTGAGGAGACCACCGCCGAGCCCGCCGTCCCTGTTGTCGCTGCTCCCGCTGAGGAGGTCAAGGTGGATGAGACCGCTGCTCCCGCCACCGCTGAGAAGCCCAAGCCCCAGAAGCGTGGTTCCATCTTCGGATCCTTCGTTGAGAAGCTCAAGTCTCCCACCACCGAGAAGAAGGAGCACGAGGCTGGTCTTGCCTCCACCCCCGTTAAGGAGAACGAGACTGCCGCTGAGGCTAAGCCCCTTGAGGAGGCCACGGTTGGCGCACCTGTCGTTGCTGAGCCCGTCGTCGTTGCCACCGAGCCAGCTAAGACCGAGGAGGCCAAGGTCTCTACTCCTTCCAAGGAGAAGGATCACTTCAAGTTCGGAAAGTTCTTCGGATCCAAGGACCGCGCCAAGTCGCCTGCTCGTGAGCCCAAGGTCGACGCGGCTGCTCCTCAGATCGCTGACACCAACGCGCCAGCCACCGCTGAGCCCGTCCAGGCCGTCGAGCCTGCTCCCATTGCTGAGACCAAGGTTGAGCCCACCGCTGAGACCGAGGCTCCCAAGCAAGACAAGCGCAAGTCGTTCTTCGGCAACCTCGGCCGCTCGCTCTCCAAGGCGACCGGTAACAAGGCGCCCAAGGACAAGAAGGACGCTGCCAGCCCTGCTCCCGTCGCCGAGGAGGAGGCCGTTGCCGCCCCCGCCGTTGAGGAGAAGAAGGAAGAGACCACCGCCCCTGTCGTAGCCGACATCCCCGCTGAGAGCAGTGTGGGCGATGCTTCGAAAAGCGCCAACCCGACTGTCGCTACAACTGCGTAAGGTTTGGTGGGAAGATGTCAGCCTTTGCAACGACAGCCACGACGGAATGACGGAAAAGCAAAGACTTCGTAAATCCCTTGTTTGACCGCCGGCCACTGATACCCCCAAAATCTGCTTTGGATCTTGAACCCGGATTCAGGCGTCACATTTGGATCAAGCTTCTTCACATATCCCCTCTCATATTTGATTTCTCCTTGCATCTGGACCAACTCATTGTCACTCTCTCTTGGTGGATCGCGACGGACTCTTTGTTTAGACTGATACCACTGTAACTGTTTCTCTCGTTTTGATACCACTGGCGGATCTCGGACGCATTTGTTTTATCGCGCAATACCCCGGATACCCTCTGCGTACTGCCTTGTTAGAAGGAGTACACAAGCGGCCACTAGGGCACATATCGACGTAATAATCTCTAATAAACTGTCGTTTGCTCTTACCTGAAGTGTTAGCTGTGTGTACTGTGATGTCTTGACTCAATGATAGCGATGGTTTGCGCGGAGGAGTATGCCGCGTGGATCGACCAAGTTGCATGACGCTTACTCACAACGGTCGTGTGCTGCCCGGATGAGTGTGAACTAGACACCAACCTGCAATAGACCGGCCCAGCCCTGGGTGCGCGCATGAAGACATGTGGCAAGGCTTGGGCAAGATTGTCGCATCATGAGCACGGCAAGAGCGGAAGGCGCACTAGGGGAACCATACAGCGCAGGTTGACTGCGCCTTCCTTGGTGCTATCGATTGATACTTCCATGTCTGGACCCGGCAGCCTCGTCTCTACCCAACACAGCTCGCCCTTATTCTCTTTCTGAGAAACACGATGCCCATGCCATCATCTTTCACTTGCGTTCACATTCATATCCCGCTCGTATTGCCGCTGCATTCCTACCTTCGCTCTGTGCATTGCTAGGCCATACATGTCATCACGTCACCATGGTAGGTGGATGCCGATCGCGTGTCTCAGCGCAAGTACCAGCAGTTCGCATGCTCTAACACACACACCATTAGGGTTGTTGCGCATCCCGCACGAGTGACGACACTCCGCCTGCTGTCCTCGCGCATTCGTCGTCGCGTAACATCACAGCGCCGTCGACGCGACCCAGCTCTATCCCCTCACCACGCGCCTCACATGCTTCGCAGGGCAATGCGCACCCACCGACGAGTCGCCCGGATGCCGACAACCGCCCCAACACGCCTCTCAAGCCCATATCTCCGACTCAGCGCTCGCGCCTGCCTAACACGCTCGCTTCACCCACTGCTAAGAGCAGCAGCCGCGTCCAACCTCTGACAGACTCTACGCATTCGACATGGACCCGATCGCGGTTAGAGAAGGAGCGCGAAGACTGGTGGGACACACAGGTCACGGGTTCAGAGCAGATATGGGGCGCCATACGTCTTGTAGCGCAGCATCTACAGGCTGGCCAGTTGCAAGAGGCGCAGACGATGCTCGATGTCAGTGACTGCACCTGCCCAACGGGCCTGCTTTGGCGAGGCGTTTACGATGCGACTGGCGTCCAATACAAAATCCCCGAGTGGGTGGTAGTAGAGCCAGAGGGCCTAGCAGAAGACGATGGTATGGACGACAAAGACTTGGCTGGAGATGCGAGCGCCAGTGCTGTGCAGGAGACGGTTGAAGATACCCTCGCCGACGACTCCGGCAGCCTTATACGTGTGAAAGTAAGGACGAGCCACGACCAGCGGGATCATCAGGTCGTCATGCGGATGAGAGACTCGGTCGCGACCATTATAGAGAAGCTGAAGAAGCAAGCAAAGGTATGTCGGACTTGATTGTCTCCATGCCTCTACTTTCCTGCATGTACATCGCTGACCACATATAGCTCGATCCTACCCTCATAGTTCGTCTCGCATACGGCGGACGTATCTATCAACCCAGCGAAACTCTCGAGTCGCACTCTTACTGGAACTTTGCTAATAACTACATTCTCACCGCGCTCGTCTTTCAGTAAACATCTGATCCTTTGCACATCCGCATCCGCACTCCTACCATGTCTCGAGGCTCCACGTTTGAATATGTGGGTCACATGGCTCACAAGGATTCCTAGGTCTCCAACCGCGCATCTCAACTTCCTGTTTGAGTCTATTAACAAAACGTTGGATGAAATGGGCATACCGAACCCGAATGAACCTACTTCGGAACATGACTCTGACGGTAGCGAGACCGACCCTCTTCTTCCTCGATCACGTCGGTCGGATAGTGGCAGCGATGACGGAACGTCTGCAGGTTGCGTCGCCTTTTTGTATGGGTTGGTTCGCTTATACTGGAACTTTCAGCGGTGGAACTACTCTTCGCTTCAATAGTCCATTTGGTGGCTTGTTTGATACCCCTCTCTCCCATGTCTTTTCGTTTATACTGGCGGTAGGCACCGAGGCCTTTGCTTGTACCCAGCATCATTTTCCATGCTTCGGCGTATCGCTATTGCGAGATTGTAATCATTTGGACAATAGAAGTCTGACTAGTGCTTGAAGTTCTCTTCAATACAAATATGCTGCATTCATTGACTTTATTCTCTTGACGATTCAGGTTGACAGGAGCTATGAGTGAAGCCGTGTTGAAGTTGTACAACGTTAATTGTGTAGTCCGCATGGCTTAACGGCGACCTACCGGTGATTCTTCCCGTACAAGTCTCAATAGCAGGCCGTGTCGGATAACGAAGATGCATTTATCGTCTTCTCCACGTGTAACATCCTTCGCACGCGAAGCTTCGTGGGTATCTCCGGGTGGTGCTTAACCCCGAATCAGATGTCATCACATCCACATAACAAAGTGATGATCAACACCATTACAAGAAGCGGTCAAGTACGTCCTCCGCTCCTAGCCTTCCCGAGGTCAAACGTTTGTTATCTGCCGTCTAGCTTCCCGCATCCTCCATCGACACCATGATGGTTGTGGTGAACCCTGTGACATCATCGTTTTTCAACCTCGGAAGCTCATCGCCCGCCATGACGACGAACTACCCTCTTTTTGAGTACCATAAAAACTCACTAAGAGCGAACCAGATACTCCAATTCACAGCACACATAAAGCCAACATGTTCGCCTCATCTGCGTCGCGATCTTTACGCACAACTTCCACAGACCGACTTTCACAAATAACCAGACAAGTCCTCCCGCAACAGATCAGAATGGCGCACAACGGCACAACCCACACGCTCAACACGGGCGCCAAGATTCCTGCCATTGGCTTTGGAACTTGGCAGGACAAGGAAGCCCAGGAACCGTAAGCTTTTGTCTTGTCGTTAAGAAGCGTGTCGTTTTACTAATGCAGAAGATAGAGCTGTTACCATGGCCCTCAAAGCGGGCTACCGCCACATCGACACAGCACGCATCTACGGGACTGAGCCCGCAGTCGGCAACGCCATCAAAAAGTCCGGCGTCCCCCGTTCCGAGCTCTTTATAACCAGCAAGCTCTGGAACAACTCGCACCACCCCGACGACGTCGAAGCCGCACTCGACGCATCCCTCAAGGACCTCGGAACCGACTACCTCGACCTCTACCTCATGCACTGGCCCTCGCCCTTCGCCCGGGGCTCAGAAATGTTCCCCAAAGACTCCGCCGGCAAAGTCAAAGTGGGCGACAGCGACTACGTCGACACCTACAAAGCCATGGAAAAGTGCTTCAAAAGCGGCAAAGCCCGCGCAATTGGCGTGTCAAACTTCAGTAAAGCGGAGTTGGAGCGCTTGATCAAGGAGACTTCTGTTGTGCCTGCTGCTCACCAGATCGAATGTCACCCTTACCTCCAGCAAAACGACTTCACGGAGTTCCACAAGCAACAGGGTATCCATGTGACGCAGTACTCGCCGTTCGGCAATCAGAATGAGATCTACGATTCCGGGAAGAACATGAACAAACTCATGGACGACCCTGTGCTTGTGGAGATTGGCAAGAAGCATGGGAAAACTGGTGCGCAGGTTGCGTTGGCGTGGGGTATTGCCAAGGGCCATTCTGTTATTCCCAAGAGTAAGACTGAGTCGAGGATCAAGGCGAATCTGGAGGGTGACTTTGCCCTGCCTAAGGAGGATGTAGAGAAGATTACTGGTATTGATAAGAAGATGCGGTTCAATGATCCTTCGGGTAACTTTGGATGGAACTTTTACACGGATTTGGATGGTAAGAAGAAATGAGGCAGGGAGTAGTGTATTATAACGCTATTGAAGTAACCGACTCAAAATTATATAACTATATGCATGACATGGACAAATGCTCAAAACGCCCGACGTACACCCATTCCCTAACTATAACTTCCCGCAGCCCAACTCTTCCTACTCTCCCTGCGATCCTCACCCTCGAAGAATATAGCAACCTTGTTCGGCTCCCCCTTCTCCCCCTCATGATAATTATACTGGATCTTCTTAAACCGTAGCGCCCTCGCCTCCTTGATCTCATCCCCACTCATGACCATCGCTGTATCACCTCCAATACGACTCACAACAGGTTTCAAGAGCATGGCCATACTAAAGAAACTCTCGTCGCGGACAATCGTGCGGTTGGCGAAGAGACCCAGCGTGCAGAGAGCGAGGAATTGGATGAAGCAGATCCCGCCTAGGATGCTGAAGATGTAGGACCAGTCTACGTCGAGTTGCTGGCCTGGCAGAGGAACAATTTGATCTGTGAGATTATATCGGATGCCGTGGTTGTCAAAGGCGGCTACAGCGCCGATTGTGAAACGCATCAGCATTTCTTCGACTTCTTGTTCCGTCACATCGTGATCGGGCGACCATTTGGAACCTTGACCGTAGTATCTAGTCTGTCGGTCTAAGAGGTCCCAAGGAATACCCGTCCAGGCGATTGTACCAGCGGCTATACGGGCAAACTCGTCGCTACCGTATAGGGCTGCCCTGTCGGCGTCTGTGTATGGTTTTATGTCTGTGCTGTCGGCACGGGTCACTTCTCCGAGGGTGTTGTTGCAGACGAACAGGGACGTGCTGCGTATGTTGCCGAATGGTTGCTGCACGACGGTGAAGTTTGTGCATCTTGGGCCGCAGTGTGCTTCCACGGATCCAACCCAAATGGTTTCACCCCTGACGTTTTCGGGCATGTAGTACGGGAGATAGTCCTCCGTTCCACGCTCTCTTGCCAAGAGGTAATAAATGTTGTCGTTTCCATCATAGACAGTGTCGTTCAGTAGCTCGAGGTGGTTGCATGTTGCCTTCACAGTGACATTGCGGGAGCTGGGGCGTGTCGGCCAGCGGTTGAGAAAGCGGTAGTACCAGGCGCCATCGCCTTTGTAAATTGGTGCAGCTGCCAAAACGGATAGATCAGATTCGGCATGTTCTATTTCCCCAAGAGTGTAGTTGGGGTAGCTTGCGGCCTCCATGCCAAACGACCAGGCCGCCATTAGAGTTGTGTCATTCATCAGTCGAGGCTCTTCGTCGGCGTTGTTGATAACTGGATTGGTGTCAATGTACCAGGCGTTCAAGTCGGCTACTGTTACGTTTCCATTGGCCAGAAGGGGGAGTTCCGAAGTCACCATTGGCCAGAACAAACTCAGTAATGCGACCAGAACCTGAGATCCGAGGTTGATAGCAAGCCATACTAGACACGCAAGCCACATCCACTTCGTCCCATCTGCTCTGATGTCTTTGAACCACCGGAACTTGCGCAGCCATTTCTTGCCTCGTATTCCAGGCCAGGATATGATCATAAGCTTAGTAACACTAGCCAGCGATTCAAGGTGTAGAATGAGATCGAATACCTCCAGGCTGATGTATCGCTTCGTAAGGAAAGACCATCGGATCACCGATGCGTAGTGCTTTAAAGAGGCCAGTAAGTTCAGACCCAGACATAGTGAAAGAGCGATTGTAAGCGAATTGAAGATCTTAACATCCATCCTGGAAAGCGCAACGGGCTGGCGAAATCCTTCCCACGCTCTCAGTGTGACGCACATCAATGCGCTGAAGAACAATGTTCCGAGTAGCCTCAACGCAGCGTTTAGCATGAGGGTCTTTCGTGCTTCACGATGATCGAAGCGCTTAATGGGAGTGCGTTGGTTGTGATGATGAGTCCCGTCCTCAACGTCAAAGGTGGAACTGGGGCTGCCTATGCTGGCGAAAAATCCGCCCTTGGACTCCATAATCTCCGGTGACTGGACCATGGAGGGTGTGTTGAATGGTGAGTTGGATGGCGAGCATGATATATCGTCAACATGCTGCATCGCCACATCGCCGCTGTCGTAGCCTGGAGATTCGGCATTGCTCATCAATGGGGCGTGGTCGGAGTGTCCTCCACTCACGGTGCGATTCCGATCCATGGTGTTCATTATCTGGTCCTGGGCGACTGGATGCTGTGTTTGTCCTGCTCCTCAATCTACAGTTGCGGAGATGAGTTTGCGTGGCTTGAGCTCTCGCGCGCCGTCAGACGGCAGGCTGCAGGTATTTTAGGCGAAGATAGCAAGCTGAGTAGAGAGCGGGGCGGCACGCGCATTCCTTAGCGATGTCGAAGATACCGGGCCTGTGGTTGTATTTCCCGGGTATACGGATATGTGAGAGGGATTTCCACAATAGTACTACCACAAGAAGTCGCAAGAGGGGTAATATAGAGTAGAGGAAGTGGGGGATTTCCATGAGCGCGCACATCGCGCTCTTATCGCTGTTTTTCGGACGGGTTTCCGCGAGACGACCATATTGGGGGCTGAAAGTTTGGGGGCCACAGCAGCCGCATCTGCAAGCCTTTGGCGTTGCACAACGCGGGCGGAGTGACTGTAAATCCAGTACAGAGGCTGATAGAGGGACGATAGAAAGTACCAAAGCGCAAGAATAGAAACCAAAAAGCACATCAACGACTCACCATGCGCCTATCGTGAAGCCTGGGTTCGGACAAGTACATCAGCCCACGCCTCTGCATCTTTGGTGGGCTTGATTTTCCCAAACTGGAGGCTGAGTCTCGCGCTAGACCTACGAGTGTACTCATGTAGCGATCGGTAGTCCTATTGTTAGCTAGATAGGCTGTTGAATGCAAGCGAAGTATCGAAGCGTTTCTGGTCCAGTAGTATCCAAGTGTTTGTACGCCACGAACAACAAGTATGGGGGGCCGGAACGCTCATTCGCCTAAGATGCAGCTGCGGGAGGGTAGAAGCGCAAGGCTCGGAGCTTGTGGTATGTCGCAAAATGCAGCTGACTTCTGCCATGCAGTTGTGGAAGTTCTTCGAGGCCGGAGATAAGCTTAGGCCGATGTCAACGTCGTTGTGGTTGTTGCTGTTGTAAGCGTCGCGGAGTGGGTACCCACGTAACCGGCCGCGGTTGCCAAACTGTCAGCTCGTACTTTTGCAGGCACCCACCAATCCTCGGAGCTGTAGGAGACATCTTGATGGTCCTGTGCTACTCATGCGACGTACCCGTCGTCGCAAGAGCAGGGGGATGGTTACTCTGACGATGATGCCCGCGCGCGAGAGCGACTGCCGATTAGCCTCAAATAATCCCCACCTAACGCTAGATGACAAATGACTGTGGAGAAGGCACGAAGGGCGTGATGTCAACCAGTCTCAAAGCTTCATATCTATCGCGTCTATCTCAATCTTGTTGCTAACTAACAATCATTGAGATCAGAACAAATGTCGTCGTCAAAGGTCATTCTATACGATCTCCCCAGTCGGGGTGGTTCCTCATGGTCGTTGAACCCATGGAAGAGTGAGTTCATTCACACCACAAATGCTATCCTAGTTCCTCTGACAGCATCGCAGCTCGCATGGTGCTGAATTACAAGAAGATCGACTACACGACTGAATGGGTAGAATACCCAGACCTGGCCCCAAAGTTCAAAGCCCTCGGCATCCCGCCGACCCCCAAGGATGCGCCAGGCTATTTCGCAGAGTACACCAGTCCCGCTATCAAGCATGCAAACGGCACCTATCAGATGGATTCTTGGCCCATTGCCTACGAACTTGAGAAGCAACACCCGACTCCGTCTTTGCATCTCGATGACCCCATCGTTGTGCAGGTCAGGGACCATATTGCCAAGATAGCTGGCCCATTGAGACCACTACTCATTCCTCAGGTACCAGTTGTGCTGCTGAACAAGCCGAGTGCGGATTACTTCAATGAGACGAGAGAGAAGATGTTCGGGAAGCCGCTCGAACAAGTAGAAAAGGACGCCAATGCAGACGAGTGTTGGAAGGCGGCTAAGGCACCGGCGAAGGAGGCGGGCGATCTACTGAGGAAAAACGGTGGACCTTACTTCATGGGTCAGACTGGTAAGTATCAATGCGCTGGCTGGATGATGTCGACTTCATGTTCTAACTTATGAACAGTTTCGTATGCCGACTTCATCTTTGTGTCGATGCTACACTTCGTCAAGTGCATAAGCGACGAAAAGTTCAAGAAGCTTCTGGCTCTTGATGACGCCTTCCCCAAGGTTTACGAGGCATGTAAACAATGGCTGGAGAAGGAGGACTAGTCCGTTCTCAGCAAGCGCCAGTGCCTAAACCGATCGATCAACATCGGGACTGCTCTTTCTGTTATCTAGGTATCGTGCGTTCAGATGAATAAGATTTCAGAATCAACAATTATGAAGTTTCCTGCACTGCATGCGATGCGCCACACTACCCCTCTCTTGCGCCCGCCAGACTGCTTGACCAATCTGACTGTGCAGCATTAGCGCGGCCACGCTTCTTGCCTTGCGCCCGATGGGCAGTGTTGCCTAGCAGCTGATAAGTTCAGCTTTGAAGTCATAATGCCGCCAGATCTTACACGCACAGCGATAACGTCGCACCTCGACTCATAAATTCTACACTCTTGACAGGAGCAGTTCGCGCGGCTGTAGGAACATCGTCTTCTCCGGTCGGACGACGCTCGAGGTCGTTGCACTAATTCCAAACGTGCCTTACACACCCAACATGAGCGCGACAACCCCATCACCGAGGGCTGACAAAGCGCATGAAACCTCGCGCAGTTCTGATGACGGATTTGAAATAGTTGAGCACGACCTCGATGTTCTGAGCATCCCCGAATCACAAGATGGCACTCCCGCACCGACTTTAGCGGTGACAGAGGAAACAGAGCGCAGCGGAGGAATGAACGAATCCAGGGAAAGCCGACCTTGGTTATGGGACTACGATGAGTTCCACGATGCGATCAAAGGCGGAGACTTAGATGGCGTGAAGAAGATGCTGGACGACGGTGCAAATGTCGAACGTGGAACAGACGAGGGAGAATCACCATTAATTCTCGCCATTTGGAAGCAACACATTGCCATTATTACGCTATTGCTGGAAAGAGGCGCGGATGTGACCCGCTCGTTCGATGGCTCTCCTCCGATCCACTACGCCGTCATGCAAAAGGATCGAGCACCACAGATCATCCAGCTTCTTCTCGACTACGGCGCCGGCTTGGAAGCAGTTGGCACAGATGATGTCAACGCGTTACATTTCGCTGCATGTAACGGCATGATATATGGGGCTGACTTCCTGATCGGTAAGGGAGTAGAGGTCAGCAAGACCTGCGCGGATGAGAGGACGCCTTTGATACTGGCTGCAAGGCATGGACATATGGCAATTGTCAAATTACTTCTCGCCAAAGGAGCAGATTTGCACGAAAGAAGTGAAAATGGTTGCACCGTCCTGATGTGGGCGGCGGAGTACGGACAGCATGAAGTCGTTCGTTACTTGTTGGAGGCAGGCGCGAGGGTGGACGACCGTAGTGTGGAGGGTCTCAGTAAGTTGATGTAGCTTTCGCGACTTGTGGAACAGCAACTGATATCAGCAGCCGCCCTATCACTCGCCAGCATGAATGGCCGATTGGAAGCCGTACAACTACTGATCGAGAGCGGCGCAGACATCAATGCACTCAGTCTGGATCCAGAATCCTTTACCCCGGCAATGTTTGCTGCATTGCAAGGACATGCAGAAGTGCTCCAGGTCCTTCTGTCACACGGGGCAGATTACAAACCAGATTTTGAAGTCGACTGGGCTGATGGTGACAAGATCCTCGATATGACCATGACAAAAGGCCACCTTGCTGCTGCCAAGATCCTATTAGAAGCCATCGGTGGACCCGACTACCCAAAGGATAGCATCGCACTCCAAATGGCCACTGCGCAATCTAGGGCAGAACTGGTACCAGTGATGAAGGCCATCCCTCTCATGTACAAACACATCAACTCCAATTCAACCGCCGATGAGAACTTAGGTTGGGTCGAGTGGGTCTTAGATCAAGGCGGAGCGCTCGTCAGATCGAGAGCCATGTGCAACATGCTGTTTGCTGCCATAGTCGAAAAGGATGTCGGTGTGACTGCAGAACTACTCAGACTAGGAGCCAATCCAAACGTCATCGGATTCATGGGTTACACACCACTCCACATCGCAGTCGGCAAGCAAATTTGCAGCCTAGCAATAGTCGAACTACTTCTCGAGGCAGGCGCTGATCCGGCTAAGCTCACGCACAATCCCACCACACCCACGCCACTACATTTTGCAATATTGGATTTCGAAACCAGCCGTCCAGAGAAAATGGCTATCTTCCATGTCTTGCTAGCGACTGGGCGATGCAAGGTCATGAAAGGACCAGACGCTCAATCTAGTGCCTTTTTGAGTGTAGTAAGCGCGTTGGATGGTGGGAGTGCCGATATTGCCAAAAGCCTGGCGTCCTGGATGCTGGATTTCATATCTGATGTGAACGACGACAAGGCCGACGATGGGTCTACTCCGATGCACGTCGCTGTCAAATACAACCAAAAAGTGCTCATTGACGCACTAAGACGAGAAGGCGCCAACATCAACGCGCAGAGCAACGACGGCATGTCACCTCTTCTTCTGGCCTGCGGCATGGACGTGGAGCTGGTCAACTTTCTGGTTACACGCTGCGCAGACGTGTCTGCTGTCAACAAGAAGGGACAGGGAGCTTTGCAAATTGCCGCTGCGTGTGGGCAAGTCAAAGTGCTCAGGTTTCTCCTTGATCTGGATCTAGCCGAAGAGGAGCCACTGAACATCGACGCTGTAGACGATGCAGGTCACACCCCTTTGATCGCTGCCATAGTGGAGGGTCATGAAAGTGCAGCTCTTTTCTTACTGGTACGAGGTGCCTCTGTCCAACAACGTACGACCGACAAAGGACGACTTGCCTTGCATTACGCAGCCCAGGCTAGTATGAGCCGTGTTGTGGACATCATGTTAGGAGTTTCCTGCAACGATATCATCAATGTGGAAGATCATGGGGGATACACACCCCTAGCACTCGCGTGCATGGCAGATACCCCCACCGTCGTTCCCACCTTGCTCTCCTACGGCGCAGACCCAAACGTCATCTGCCAAAACACCGGCGACCGCCCCCTTCACATCGCGCTCAAACGACCTCTACACATGGATCGCGTTGCAGACAGGGAAAGTAGTCCATCACTCGACCTGCTCAAGCATCAAGACACCGATATCACAGCTCGCGATGGCAGCGGCCGCAAACCACTGCATCTCGCATCTGAGTTTCACAATCTAGAGGCTACTAAAGTCCTCTTATCCAAAGGCGTCTCACCACACTCTGAAGACAACAAGGCACGGACACCCCTATGTCTGTGTTCAAACCCCTACATCGCTCAAGCGCTGATCGACCACGGAGCAGACGTAAACCACGCAGACGAGAATGGATGGACGCCATTGCATTACGCTGTGTCGAGGTGTTGGGTCAAGGCTTTCGCGGTGCTGAGACAGGCAGGCGCTGATATGGATATGAGGACCCGAGATGATGGGCTTAGTGTCAAGGAGAGGTTGGACACGTTTGGTTCGTGGCAGGACTGGGTGAATACTGAAAGGGAAATGGTGTGTCACGATGCACAGAGGGAGAAGATTAGGGAATTTGACATGAGGACCGAGATGGGGATGAAAGTAGATAGGTATTGAAGTGACTACTGATGGCGTAAGTGCTTTGCTTTGCTTACTTGCTTGAATGGACTTGTCACTGATTGTAATGCTCATCCATTTCTACTCTGATGCAATTTCGATGTTGCGCCCTAGTGAACGAGACATTAAGTCTACGTCTCGGATTCCACGGGTTTTTCGATCGCACATGTTGACGAGTCATGAACAGTAGCGCGCACGACTCGCCCATTCCAGCCACGCGCAACCTCTTCACGATCGACGTCATCACATCGACATCCAGTCCAGAACATCACAACAAACCTAAATGATAGATAAACATTTTCACCCGGCACGTCATTCGCCCGTCCGCCAGCGCATTCCTCCCATCACAAATACACCACGCGTAGTCCATCCGCAGCATTCCGAGCGAATTAGGTAAAACGCCAGATCTCCTTCGCGTGGTGTGCGCGCGATCTGAGTGCCCTGGCGCCGATCTCAACGATGCGGCGCGTCATGGACTTTTCGATAGCCTCGCGCACAAATGCCATCACCAGTCCAGATCTTGTGTCAAGCTAAGCTTTTCGAGCCTCCATTCCTTGGCAGTTGTGACTACAAGGGCTGTTTTCGGCTTCCGTGGGTGCCCTTTGCGGCGCCTGGCGGACGGATAAGCTTCCTTAGGGTTCTTAGATCGAGCTGGTGGGAGTGATGGGGACGATGATGTCACGGGTGTGTAGTGGACTTAAGCATTCGATGCCAGGACTTCGGTGGGAGTAGTTGTGTCTTTTTTTATTACAAGCCCACACCTGCTGCTCTGTCCAACACATTTCCCGTGACTGAGCGTCATGTTTGATCTCATCCGCGACTCGGCCTTTGGCCATATCGTCCGCCTTGTGACGCGCAACAAATATCTCCAGTATCCCGAAGAGAAGGACCCCGAGATTTGGAAGAAGTATGTCAGCCACGAAAAGTCTGGGTATGCCGCCTACCATGGATCTACGCAGGCGCCGGAAAACAAGGACGAGATCGATGAACTCGCTCAGACACATGGTGTGAGGAATCGGGAGGGACGCGATTCGGAGACTTCGTCGCGTACTGTGGGCAATGGTGTCAACGAGGCCAGTGGCTTGAGGATCGATCCTGAGAAGGGCAAGGACCTTCATGTCATTGACTGGTATGGTCCGGATGATGCTCAGGTATGTTTGCTCCATGCTCACGTCTTTGGGTCGTACTGACGACTCTGTAGAACCCAAAGAATTGGTCGCGAGGAAAGAGGTACTTCGTCACCTTTGAGATTTGCTTCCTCACCTTTTCGGTATACATCGGTTCAGCCATTTACACGCCTGGTCTCATGGGCGTGATGGCAGAGTTTGGCGTTGCTCAAGTCCCCGCGACCTTGGGATTGACGTTGTACGTTGCTGGATACGGTCTTGGTCCTCTCCTCTGGTCACCCATGAGCGAGATTCCGCAGATTGGTCGTCTCTGGGTTTACATTATTACCCTTCGTAAGTGCAGCCGTTCGTTCGCAACGAGACGATATGCTAACCGACGCCAATAGTCATCTTCGTCCTTCTCCAGATCCCCACTGCTCTCTCTGTCAACTTCGGCATGCTACTCGCTTTCCGATTCCTGACTGGATTCTTTGGTTCGCCAGCGCTCGCAACAGGAGGAGCCTCCATCGCCGACATGTACCGACCCAAGAAACAAGTGTACGGTCTCGCAGTCTGGGGAATTGGCGCTGTCTGCGGCCCTGTTCTTGGTCCCCTCGTGGGTGGCTTCGCCGTCATGGCCGAAGGTTGGAGGTGGACCATGTGGGAGATCATGTGGCTTTCGGGCTTCTGCTGGGTCTTCCTCTTCTTCCTCCTCCCGGAGACAAGCGCGCCCAATATCTTGCACCGCAGGACGCGCAGGCTTAAGAAGCTGACTGGCGACGACCGTCTTACTTGCGAGCCGGACATCATGTCTGCTGAGATGTCAGGCAAGGACGTAAGTAATCCTTCTTCACGATATCCAATCACTGCTAACACCACCTCAGGTTCTCAACATGAGTCTTCTCAAGCCCATCACCCTCATGTTCAAGGAACCCATTGTATTCCTGTTGAATTTGTACATCGCACTCATCTACGGTCTACTCTACATCTGGTTCGAGTCGTTCCCTCTTGTGTTCTCAGGACTTTACGGTTTCAACCTCGGCCTTGAGGGTGTTGCGTTCCTCGGTATCCTCGTTGGTACATTCATCGCCGTCATTGTGCTCTTCGCGTGGAACTACCACTACCTGGAGAAGCAGTTCGACGACAATGGCAACATTGCGCCTGAGAAGCGTTTGATTCCTGCCATGGTTGGCTGCTTCTTCGTGCCCATCTGTCTCTTCTGGTTTGGATGGACTTCGCGGTCGGATGTGCACTGGATTGTGCCCATTATCGGATCTGGATGCTTCGGTATCGCTGCCTTCACGCTCTTCCAGGCCGTCCTACCCTACCTGTCGGATGCTTACCCCGACTCTGTGGCTAGTGTACTGGCAGGCAACGACTTGATGAGGTCTTCATTCGGTGCGGGATTCCCCCTGTTCGCCAATGCCATGTACCAGAAGTTGGGCATAAACTGGGCGAGTAGTTTGCTGGGATTCCTGGGTATCGCCTTTATCCCGATTCCATTTGTGCTCTACAAGTGGGGCAAGCAGATCAGACAGAAGAGCAAGCTGGCCAGGAAAGATATCTAGGGGTGTGCAGTGCAATAGTCCTATAGGATGGACGATAATATTATTTGTTCAAACAACTTCGATGGAGATGAGTGATTTCCCAGATGTGTGGAACGCGTGGTTGACGTCATCATCGTACGCGCCGTGGTGATGCATATTTCTTTTGTGAGCAATGTCCATTGGCATGGGTGCGCCTGCGAAGGGGTGTGCTGCTCCGACGTAAGCAAACACGCATTGCTTTGTCGAGCAGTTTGGTGAAACAGCAGACGTTGATGCTGCGTCATACTCGACGCGATGCAGGTGGCCGATCCCAACGGCTATACATAATGCCGTAGTCATGTCGCGGAGTCTAGACACGTGCTAGGGGAACGCGGTAATGGAAACACCGCGAGTTTAAAATGACGAGCGCGCCGAATGGACCCTGATGGCCGAAGCTGGAAGCATCGATCTCCCGGGAGCGACAGCCGATTCGGGTATGCAGCGAGATTGGTGGTGAGGTCGCTGGGGTAGCCTCGAGGATGTGAATGAGGGAAGGATGGCGCTAGGGGGGCTAGCGCGGAGCTTGTGGCGACTGGAGGCTGTATGGCAGTTCCAAGATTGCTGGTGTCTTAGATGGCAAAGAGTTGGGAGGCTAAGAGTTGAGAGGCTAGGGAGTTTGCGAGCCGGGTGGAAGGCGCGGAAGCTGCCTAGGAACCAGTGAAGGTGCTACCAGGCAGTGTTGGGTAGTGCAGTGAGTATTAGGAGTGCAGTGAATGTCACCAATCCAGCTGCTCTTCTCATCTCACCACCTGTCTGTGCTGCACCGCCACAACATCCCGCGAACCTGTTTCGGCGCTGATCCTTACCCACAACGGCAAAGGCGGCCGTCGTCCTCAACATGAGCGGGCATGGCAGCGTGCGTTTTTCGAAGGCCGCTCCCCACAACGTCCTGCTGAACAACATGGCCATGGCGGACGCGACCAAGCCCGTCGTAGTCAATGCGCCCGAACGCCCGGGCTTGACGAGCAGCGCCTCGGGGTCGTCTGGCGACTCGATGGACGAGACGACGTCGCCTGGCGAGCCCACGACGACCACTAGTAGCCGCGACCAAGTGGCGCCTCTGCGCGAGCCCCAGTACTCGTGGAACAGCAACGCCAGCTCCTCGCGCTCTCGCGGGCCTGCCATCATGACGGACCTGCCGCCGCAGACGCCCAACGGGGGCAGCGCGCCCACCTCGACCACCAGAGCCGCCCGCCCAACACCTGGCCGCACCATCAGCAGCGCATACGCACCCGCCCGCCGCCCGCAGCAGTTCTCGCTGAACTCATCGGCCCACCGCCCGCGCAACAACTCGGCCACGCGCAGCCGCCGCAACCCCAACGCCGAGTACCGCGCCCAGGAAAAGGCCTACGTCCAGCGCATCCGCCAGGAGGACCAGCAGGACGACTTCTTCGACCCGGCCCTGCGCACCCCGAGCCTGGGCTACAGCACCGACTCCGAGACGGACGACGAGTCCCCCTCGACCGCCGAGTATGTCGAGAACGACCCCTACGACCAGGAGACGCTGCTCTACTATGGCAACGACGACATGCAGCCCTCGATCGAGGAGCTCAAGATCCCCGCCAACCGCGAGCGCCTCGAGTGGCACAGCATGCTCGCCAGCGTCCTCACGGGTGATGTCGTCAAGCAGGAGAAGAAGCGCCTCATCGGTAGCACCGAGCAGCAGGGCGACAGCACCATGAAGGCCGAGATCTGGATGGGCATCCGCGCCAAGGTCTGCGGCCGCTCGCTGCAGGCCCAGCGCCGCATCGTCGACGACACCCGCAGCAAGATCCGCGCCAACCTCGAGAGCATCATCTCGTTCGAAGTCGGCGGCGAGGCTGAGGCTGGTCAGACGGCTGCCCAGCAGGTCGAGGACATTGTCAAGAAGATCGAAAAGGTCGAGAGCGTCTACCCCACGCGCCAGGCCCTCGAAGCCGCCTATCCCCGCGCCGCCTCGCAGCCCTACAAGGACGCCTGCGACGCCGTCATTGCCTGGCACAACACCATCGCCCTCATCAACACCGAAATGTCCATCCTTAAGAAATGGGTCGGCAACGAGGAGCTCGACTTCACCAAGCCCCGCCCGCGCTCGTCCCAGGACCACCATCTCACCGATGACTCTTCGTTTATTGACCGGATACTCAAGGAAGATGGCCTCAAGTCCCTACAGGGCGACACCAACCTGCTGGCCCCGCTCGAGAAGGTCATCCAGAAGGCCAAGGCCACCCTCATCGCCAACGCCGAAGGCTTCGCCGAGAGACATCTTCCGCCCTACATCGAAGAGCTGCTCACTCTCATCAACTTCCCCTCGCGTCTTCTCCAGGAGATCATCCGCGTCCGCCTCTCGTACGCTAAGAAGATCAAGGACCCGTCACAACAGGGCGTCATGATGGCCGAGCAGATGATTGCGCAGTTCCAGATCCTGCTTGCCATGGCTGGCCAGGTCAAGGAGAGCTACATGGTCATCTCCCGGCCGGAGCCTGGCTGGGATCTGCCTCCGTGCATTGAGGAGAACTTCGACACCGTCGTGCTAGACGCGCTGAAGTTCTACTTCAAGATGCTGAACTGGAAGTTGGCCGCCAACAAGAACACGTTCAAGGAGGCCGAAATCCTCGAACAGGAGTGGGACTTTTGCAACAAACTTGGCCGACAACTCCAGGGCGGCGACGTCGAGACTGCGGAACAGTTCAGTGTGCTTACGTCCAAGTCGCTCACCCGTCTCAGCGCTCACTTTGAACGAGAGCTGCAGCGTCGGCCAGACGAGCTCACCGGTTCTGAGATGGAGAAGCGGTACAAGCAGATACTAGACTCTGTTCGTGTCCGACAGCGTAAGCTGTTCCGTTTCTCCAGGATTCTCACACAGCGCTTCGAGAACTGCACCGAGTTCAACATCAACAACATCGACCTGGACGAGGAGCAGCTCCAGGAACTGTACGAAGCTCTCGTCGCCACTGGCCATTTCCTCGTCGAGACCACTGGGGGAAACAACACTGGCATATACATCGTTGCATCACCGACGGCACTCGACCGACCGAACGATATACAGTCGCTTCTCACAACCTGCTACCACGCGGAAGAAGCTCCCGAGGATCCCTCCAACCCATACGTCTTGATCATCCGACCAGAACAGCCCCTGTACTGGCCCGGCAAGAAGATGTCAGCCAACATCATCGAGCCCCATCTCGACCTTAAGCCTGGTCGGTTGAGGCTCGTCGCGGATGGCTCGCAACAACGCCTCGCAAACGCGAACCTATCATTCCTCTCATCAATAGGCATGGAGCTCACCACCCTGATTGATCAGCGCGCCAATCTTCCCCGTGTCAACGCAGAACTGCAGAAGATCAAGAAGACGGCATACAAACTGTCCAACACCATCATGGACAGTGTAGAGATTGTTCGCAGGCAGACAGTTGGTCTCGACTGCCAGGATCTCATCCAGACTTGTTTCGCTTTCGCGACAGAATTCGGTCAACGTTCCGTCCTTTACATGGACTACAACCGGAGGGCAATGAACAACATCAAGCTAACCAGGCTGGCACTTGACTGGGTCAGTTTCATCTGCGACGACTGCATTGCTTCGGACCGAAAGACATTCCGATGGGCTGTGGTTGCTCTAGAGTTTGCCATGATGATGACCCGCGGTCAGAACATTCTTTCCATCAGCGACGAGGAATACTCACAGCTGCGACTGAAGGTAGCTGGCTGCATGTCTGTCCTCATCTCCCACTTCGACATCATGGGCGCGAGGTCGACCATCGCAGCTCAAGCCGAGCGACAACGCCTCAACGCTATTGCCGGAAAGAGCCTGCTTGATCCGAAGAACGCAAAGGATGACGATGAGTCTATTGAGATGACTCAACAACAGTGGATGCAAAGGCTCGAAGAGATTGACACGTTCCGCAAAGACAAGGAAGCCGAACGCCAGGCTCTCGGTCGGGTGCTGGAGGACTCTAATGAAGCCGACCGAGCGCTGACCTACCTGTCTTCGTCTGCGACAAACGTCACACTCCGATGGCAACAGGGCCAGTTTGTCGGCGGAGGTACATTTGGATCCGTCTACGCAGCTATGAACCTCGACTCCAACCACCTCATGGCCGTCAAAGAAATTCGTCTCCAAGATCCACAGCTCATTCCTACGATTGTCGCTCAGATCAGAGACGAGATGGGTGTCCTTCAAGTGCTCGATCATCCCAACATTGTGTCTTACTACGGTATCGAACCACATCGCGACAAGGTGTACATCTTCATGGAATACTGCTCTGGTGGTTCGCTTGCCGGACTGCTTGAACATGGACGTATCGAAGACGAGACCGTCATAATGGTTTACGCGCTTCAGATGTTGGAGGGTCTCGCCTACCTACACGACGCCGGTGTTGTGCATCGCGACATCAAGCCCGAGAGTAAATTTGCTCCTGATCCTATCATGATTCACCCTTGCTAACCAAACCCAGACATCTTGCTCGACCACAACGGAGTCATCAAGTTCGTCGACTTCGGCGCCGCCAAACTCATCGCTCGCCAAGGTCGAACCCTCGCTGCAGAACACAACGCTACACGCCAGGGCCGCCAACGCTCTATGACCGGAACCCCGATGTACATGTCCCCTGAAGTCATTCGAGGTGGAAGCACAGGTCGTCACGGCGCTGTCGATATATGGTCACTGGGCTGCGTGATTCTGGAGATGGCTACAGGTCGCCGCCCTTGGGCTTCCATGGACAACGAATGGGCCATCATGTACCACATTGCCCAGGGTGACCCACCGCAGCTACCATCCAAGGAGCAACTCAGCGACACTGGTATCGACTTCCTCAAGAAATGTTTCGACCGCGACCCGAACAAGCGAGCCAGTGCGGTCGAGCTGCTCCAGCACGAATGGATCATGACGCTCCGCGCCCAGCTCAGCCTGGAACCAGCGACGCCCAGTGATAGCAACTCTAGCAGCGGAACACCACAAAGTAGTAGGCAAAACTCCACCTACAACTAATCCTTGACGCCCTCATCAGCATGTTTCGTCATGAATCTTGATGATGTTGGCTGATAGTGCATAGTGGCTCGCCGCCTTTCCATACACAGGGCCAGTCTCGATTCTGGTCAAAGCCTTCTACCCTCTCCAGATGCCGTCTCTGCAGGTTCCGGTGTTAGTCCCTTCACTATACCACCTGGCTCCTCGTTTACTGGCGCTTCACCTTTCCGACAATTCAACTTCTCTGAACCATAAGCAGTGCTTACCTACACTTCATCTTGCACCCCGAAATTTTGGTGACACGAAGATTGCAAACATTATTATTTCCGCTTCTGCCTGTACTCCTCCACTTCCCGCTAGCGTCTCTTGGGAAGTATGGATAGGGTGTTTACATGGGTCCATCTCCCATTTTTGTTTCTTTTGTCAGGCGCGTCTTCTTACGTATGACCGCTGTCGGTTGGGCATTCTGTTGTAGGTGTTTCTGCATTAGCGAGGGCGTTTCTCCGTATCATTATGGATATAGGCTTTACTTTTGGTTATCGTCCTTATACATGATGCTTGCCTTGGTGGTTCGGGCGAGCAACATTTTCTCTTATTGTCTAATCGTCGAGATGATGAAGGCGATGCGGTATATACTAAGCAACGATTGCCCTGCGTGGCTTATACATCCTTTGAACACATGCATACATGCTGCTATTCCTTTTAAGTGATAAATGTCAAACTCATCACATCGTACCGTATGTAAGTTGAGTAGCATATAATTATCACAACTGCGATCGATGCATAGATCTACTGTAAGCGGAGTGCGTAAGTGAAAAACAAGAACACGTTCCACACTCGCCCTCCTCGTCATTCTCTTTCCCCCTAAACCATCCACTCCCTCAGCACCTCATCCTCCACGTCCCTAACCAAAACATGCACATGTTCCAAACTCCTCACACTCTGCAAATCCGTCGTATTCTTGAACCAAATAACCTTACTCCCCCCCTCTTTCTCCCCCGCCTTATCCCTAAACTCTCTCTTCACGAACTCCTCCACCATCGCCCTCCCCTCCTCACTCAACGCACCCTTCCCATCCACCGGCAACCGCTGCTTCAACCACACAACAACATGCCTGACACCAGACACAAACGCATACGCCCAGTCATTCCTCAGAATCTTGTAATCCGCTGGATCCGCAAAAGGCGTGCTGTTGACTACATCGAATCGCAACGCCCCGCTCTCATCTTCAACTGGTTCCCAGAGAAGGCGCTGGTCGAGCAGATATGTCATTACGCTGCCGTATTTCTGCTTTACGTGTGCGGTCCATGCGAGATATGCTTTCAAGGCGCTGGGCCAGCGTTTGAGCTCTTCGAGATGGTTGGTGCTGATGAGGGTGTGCAGGTTGGACCAGGTGTGTGGTGTGAAGTCTGAGTCGGAGAGGGAGAGCTGCTGCCAATCTATGGCTGTGAGGGCGAATGGGGGGTTGTCGCGGGGAAAGGGCAGGGCGGTTGGGTCGGGGTTGGATTTCCATTGCTGTTGGAAGATGGAGGGGAGGGAGGATTCGTCGATAGTGAAGTTGCGTGACATCTTGTTTATGGGTTGTTTTTGGAATTGTGTACTGCGGGTATATGTGGTATGCGGATGAGAGGTGAGAGAATCTGAAAACTGGGGAGTCGTGATGGTGATACTGAAGCGGTGGCCAAGTTGATTTCGAGGAGAGACAGTTAGCAAACGAGATAAAGTGATCCGAAAGGTAGATTTATTGATCATCTAGGTTATTGGGTCGTGGTATCCATGGATCGAGTACCGGTGTAAATCCGGGCTGGTAGGTGGGTGTACTTGCATATTTCGGCGGAAGCGCTTCCCGATTTGGACTGCTAAGACACATGGCAACACGTGGGCATGTAGTATACATCGATGCCGAGGAGACGTGATGAGGGGGGCAGCAAGATACTTGGAACACATAAAATGCATGAAGAAGGCCTTACATGGGTATCATCATACATGTTCGAATCAAATATAGGCTACTCTACAACTTTTCAAGCAAAATCTTGGCTCCAGCGTTTCCCCGAGGAGCAGCATCAGACTTGTCGCCCTTCTTTTGCTTCTTGCCCTTGGCCTCGCCATTTTGCGCGCCTGGAGGGCTGGCAGCCGCCTCTAGCGCCTTCTTCTCCTTCTTGAGCGCTTTCAGTACTTCGTCTTTCTTGGCAAAACCTTCAGCTTCGGTCATGGATACCACCACGAAGGAGCCTTGACCAGTCGCCCAGTTGAGCAGGTTAGACTTGATCTGAGGCCAGAGCAAGTCTGCAAAGCCGAGAGCAGGCTCTACGGGAACGACCTTCTTGGTGGTAGGGTCGAACTTGCCACCTTGCACCAGCATCTTCAACATGTTCTTGCCGTGACTGGTAGCCTTGTTGTCACCGGCGGAAGCAGGCAACGCAGAATCCAAGATCGATTGTGAGAGACGAGCGACCTCCGTCAATGCCTCCTTGCGCTTCGCTGGTTCCACCTCTGGAGCTCCAACGAGAACCTCGCCCATGAACTGTAGGCCGAATGTAAAGGAGGCAAAGTCAGCAGCGCGGGCGGTAACAGCTGTCAGTAGCTGCGGCTCGATGCTCTTTGCGATTTCCGAGAGACGGATGTTTGGGTCTTTCTTTGATGTTGTCTGGCGAATGACATACAGCTCGTTCAACCGCTCGCGCGTGTTGTCATCCAATAACCATTTCGCATCTGCGGCGAATGGGTATAGTAGGACTGTGCGTGCGCGTGCATCATTGACAAGGTTCAACACCTTCTCGGGAAGGGCGTCGTTGCTGGGTAGGAGCTCGCTGAAGATGGACTTGGAGGAAAGCTTGGTGTCATCCGTGACTGCCATAGCGGCAAGAAGAACGTGATGGGCGTGTTGGTCGAAAGCCATTGTCTCCATCGTGTCCTTGTACGGCCGCAGGAAGAGCTTGCGGTCCTTGGCTGTGCCGTATGCGAAGCAAAGCGACACCAGTCGCGACCCTGATTTTGTGAACGCGAGGTTCTTCATGAGATCTACGTTATCGGCTTCTTCACCCTCTTTGGTCGTTGGGTCTGGCTTCAGGTGCTCGAGGAAGTCGTTCGCTTGTTCGGTACCGGGTTCGCATACGAGGAAGTACTGCAACATGGCGTCGTGAAGCATGGTGAAGCCGGTGAGCTTCTTTTGGATAAGCGAGTTGATCTGGTTCTCAAGGTAGCCCATGATAGGCTTCCTCTTCTCCGGGGATTCTTTCAAGATGGCCGATAACTCTGCGCTGTCGGTGCCCTCGGCAGACAGACCCTTGATAGAGAACTCAGGACCGTACCATTCCCGGAGAAGACGGTTCTTCTGCTCTGGAGTGGCCACGGCCCGGTATATATCGTCTACGATCCATGCGGCTTCGGGGTGGTTGATCATGCGCTTGACGTGGCTGTAGAACTCGGTGATGACGAGGTCGCGAATTTCAGGGTCGCTGCGATCGGTTAGACATGTTATGCCGTGCGTAGACATTGTACTCACCCCTTCTCTACCAACTTGGCGATCAAGAACTTGGAGTACTTGCCCTCGGCCAGGACCTTGAACTCGCCCTTCAGCTCTCTTGCAATCATTCGCCTCTGTTCCATTGTTGAGTATTTGATGGCTGTTTGGATGACACGCACAGAGTCGTGCTTGAAGACGAAGTCCTTGACTCTGCCTGTTATGATCTCGAACAGCTCCTTGACGAGCCCTTTCCTCTCTTCCTTGTCAACATGCGACTTCAGCCTGAGCTTCTCCCATAGCTTCTTGGAGCGTTCGATAATGTCGGCGTTTGGCTTCGCGGCCTTTCGTTCTCTGGCAAGAGCCTTTTGTTTTGCGTGCGCTTCTTTGGAATTGTTTACTAGAGGGACGGTTAGCTAAACTAACAGGCAAGGTACATGGCTCTATCTTACCATTCAACCCCGCCAACTTGGACTCTACGCCCTCACCCTCGGGCTTCTCCGAAGACTCATTGTCGTCTTTGCGCTTTTGTGTCTTGCCGTTGGACTTTGCGGGTTGTTCGTCGCTGCTGTCGGCGTCGCTCATGTCGACATCGGCACCGTCGGCCGCCGAGAATCCGTAGAAGCCATTGTCCTTCTCGCTCGTGTCCGACTCTTCGAAGTCGTCGGAGCTCTCTTCCTTGGCCTTCTTCGCCTTCTTGACCGGCTTAACGTCGCGCTTCTTCTCGCTCTTGGTGGTGGGCTTGTCGACCTTGACCTTTTTGCTCTTGTCCTTGACGTCGGGCGCACTTGCGCCGGTGGATTTGCGTTTGATACCGGCCATTTTGGGAAAGTTGTTGTCGTGTCGCAGTCTTCAAGCTCGAGGTCGCAAAAGTTCGCGACTTCCCGAACTTTTTCTGACAAGCGGGCCGGGGTTCTCTTCTAGCGTGACCCAATTGAGACTAGTACATCGGCGAGCCATGTGCTCCACACGCGCGGTTCACCAACTCTCCGAACGTCGATATCCGAATTCTGGACTTGAAGCTTGATGTCAGTCGAGAAAAGGTGCTATGCTCATCCTTGTGATAGATTGCCAGAATCGCAGTCGCCTGGCCTCTACAAGCTCGAGCCCAGCCATTAGTAGACAGCAATTATCCGGGCCTTCAAACTAATGATTGAATTATTGGTATCTCGATTGAAGCCCCAATGGCTATTATTGAAGTGCTGGTTTGTAGTTTCGGCATGTCCGACAGCTTCGGCCTCTTCTTTCTGTCGACCATTTCTGTACCTTTGCTTCTCACCACACTTACAAATTCTTGAGCTGTTGTGCACCTTGTGTCTTACTTGCTTTCAAGAAGATAATGGCGAGAATTATGAGCACAACAGGGATATCTGGTAGTCAAGCAGTGATCTGAATTGCGCTCCCGTACATACCTAGGTACATAATAGCTGCCCCGTCATTGCACCTAAGTCAAAGAAAGGCACGTTAGATGCTGTACTACATTTGAGACACGTATTACGGTTCTATTATGATCTCATCAATGCGGAACATCTGTAAAAGATTTGGTCGCTTGCTTACTCCAAATCTTGCCTGTTTCGACGAGTGTTGTGCAAAATGATCTCAAGCAAGCTATTAAGTCCAAACGTAAATAAAACATTGTACAGACAAATGAACGTCTCTTGCACGAGGCTTTCAAGGGTTTTGTGTTATGTGCAGCATTTCACAGCAAAAAACAAGGGTTTGGCTAAGGGATACCCCTGAGGTGCCCCAAAACAGCGAAAAAAAAAATATCCTGGAGTATCTGACAATGCCAGACGAATGCTGAACAGAGTGGGACTCGAACCCACGCCACTTTCGTGACCAGGATGCCTCTCGATTTTCATCTTAAGACTTAACGTTAAGAAACCTTAACCTGGCGCCATAACCAGCTCTGTATGGGTCGTTAGAGTGAATGTATTGAAGATGGAGGTGTTTAGACTAACCGGCCATCTGTCCTTCTCTAGGAATTGATGGAAAATCGAGCAAATACATCGTATATAACTTTATGACAACGGGGGTTGAGGGAAAATTCACTGGAGCGATGCGGGGCAGTTGGCTAATATGGACCACACCAATGCCGACCTTGGTCCAAATGCAACCTAACCACTAAAGGAAGAACACCAAAGCAGTCAAGATCGGCATTGCTACCAAGTCTCATCGTTTCGGGAAGAAATCAAACAATCCATTGATGCTTTGCGGTCTATATGGGCGTACTTAAGTAAGACCAGAAATTGATTAAACCCTTAGGCAATCTTGAATTCCAGGTTGTTTAAATCTGAAATCTGTTGGATCATCCTCTGGAACTGTTTGTCGCTTTGCGAGATTGACTGGCCGATGCATGCTTCCAGAAAGGCTTCTCACAACTTGCGGAACAGTGGCAAGGTATACCCCAACTCTATTGAAATGTACACTACATTTCGCATTCCGAAGATCAAGAAGAAGAGCGAGTAGGATTTCACTGCTACACCTCCCACAAGGAACAACCCGGGCACTGGACAGGTGCCCTGCTGTCTACATCGGTGCAAGGCACGAAAGTCAACCAACCCCCAATACAACGTAGACATCTAGCTTCGTTTTCTTCAACATGCGCTCAAATCCACCTCAAATAGAGTGGCTGGACGCAGTGCTGCTGGTTAGTTGGCAGAGCAGGCAATTTTCGGGGCTTCTGTCATCTCTTGGCTCATGCATGTGCGCAAATGCGCATCTGCGCACCGTAATCGACGGTGAACATTCCCTTCCCAAAGCAGTATTTTCGGCATCGGTCCGTCATCCCTCGGTCACATCTTACAATAAGCCCTTGGATTAATCAGTCTGTTGTGATATTTTAGTGTGGTGCATGGGCGGGACGGCCATCGCATCTTCCCCCCGCGATACGCGTACTGCCTGCACATGTCAGCACGGATGCGGCAGCCACATTGCTGCGCCTCGCGTGACTTCACCGCCCAGCTCCACCACCAGCCTCCCCTGCACCAACCCAGCTAGCATGAGCTCCGTGAAGCATACATCCCCGCATTGAGATGGGCGCGCGCAAATGCAGCCATCGCTTGCGGTAGACCGCCATGACGTATTGGCCCATCTCGTCGCCCTCCGTCTTCGCGGCCACTAAACGTACGGATCCTGGGCGCACGAACACCTCGCACGATGGCGTCGAACACAAGCAATCGGACGGAGCGCATGGAGGGTCGAACCCTCAATCGCAGAATCAATCTGAACATGAGGCTTCTGCCGATAGTAAGAGTGGGGTAGAAGAGAAGAATGGCGCGCACTCGCCCCAAGAAGGCGCGTCGGGTCAAACAGTAGAGGACGACATACATGGCACCATCATCGCGATCAGGGTCACGAGGAGTGGTCACATGTTTGCGACCCTCACCAGAACAACCCTCACAATCTGGCAGACAAAGGCATGTTCAATTGATAAGCTGGCGCTTCATGTGCTAATTCGTCACAGCCTACAGTTGTTCTAGCCTCTGTACTCCGTTCAGAGCAATCCGTTAGAACATACGGCCCCAACACAGACGTCCTACTCCGCCCCGACTCCCAAATCTTCGTCGTCCAGACCGCGCTCGGCTTCCTCATCACGTACTCGCTCGCGACAGACCATTCATCCCGCATATACCAAGCGCAATTCACCAACACACACGGAGGTCATGCGAGGAAGAGCAGTGCAATCACGGGCTTCAAGATCCAGCGCCAACATGATGTCAATGCAGGACCTGGAGAGGGCAATGGCCTGAAAGAGCTCAGTCTGCGGTTCCGGATGGTGATACGGGTGGATGCTGGAATAATTCGGGCTCTGGCTCTGGACGACGAGTTGATCGTGGCCACCGAGAAGCCGGCAGCCGTGCAATGTATTCGTTGGGCGCCGGACAGCACTGGAAGCCAGACCAGCACCGAGCTTCTGACCAAGATGACATGGTTAGGGAGCAACGCATCAATGCGAGAAATGGTCCATGATCGACCCATGAACCTGTCGTGTTGGATCACAGGTAACGGTCGAGCCTATGCTGTTCAAAAGGCGGCTAAACGAGATGCCGCTGTCTCTAGTATCTTCCGTGGCTACGGTTTCCACACACCCAAGACTGATGCCGATTATGGTGTCAAAGCTGCTATCAATGCGAGATTCTCTTTGCTTGCTGTTGGCTGCACCAATGGCGAGATCCATGTATACACGGCACGCGACTATACCGGCAACATTCCTCTATCGCACAAACTACGACCGAACGTCACTTCGCCCGGCAAGTTGACTGTATTGACATACTCGCCAGACGGGTACTGTCTGTTCGCTGGCTATGAACACGGCTGGGCCATGTGGAGTGTATACGGAAAGCCTGGGGCCACCAGCTTTACTGCAGAAAGGACGCTTTCCAAGACTAACAACGAAGGGTGGCTTCTCAGTGTCAAAGAGGCTTTCTGGATTGGAGGTGGCGCGGAGCTCTTGATGTTGGGCGATAACGATAATCGTCTCTTTGTTTTGGAGATGGCTCGCAGTGCAGTCACTGGCTGCTTCTCTTCAGCAAATGTGTCACGATCTTTGATGCAGACCAGTACCGGATTCATGATTTACCGCGGTTACGATCTGCCAGATCTAACGACAATCTCCGCCGACGTCTCACTCTGGCACCATGTTCAAATTCCATCGGCTTACCTTGTCGACCAATGGCCGATTAGAAGTGCAGTCATTTCGAATGACGGTCGATATGTGGCAATAGCAGGCAAGAGAGGGCTCGCCCACTACTCCGTTAACAGCGGACGGTGGAAAATGTTCGATGATCCTTTTATAGAAAACGAGTTCACTGTCCGAGGAGGTATGTGCTGGTTCCAGCATGTTTTGATTGCGGCTGTCGAATGCCGCGAGTCTCACGAAGTAGGTACATCAAGGCGCATGGTTCGATTCAAACTGATTCATTTGTCAAGGTCCGGGTATATTCGCGCGAGGCAGCTCTTGACAACAGCCATGTCATGCATTCGCAGAAGCTACCTGCGCCCATTGTACTAATAGCACCCTCCGGCGAAGATTCACTCCTGGTCTACACGTACGAGAACATCTTATACCACTACGTAATCAGTGTGTCCGACGCAAGTGTAAAATTGGTGCAAGTGGGTCAAATCGCCCTGCATGGCATCATTCGGGCTCCTACACGAGTGCGAGCGCTTAGCTGGATATTACCGGAAGATCAAATACGTACGTCCTTTGAATCCTACGGCACTGTAACTGCTGACACGTCTTAGATAACGGTGATCCAACACAGGACGTGGCGGTCGCAACTATCCTGTTCCTCGTAGATGGTAAACTTGTGCTCCTGCAGCCAACGACTACCGAGAGTGGCGAACTCAAATACGAGATGCGCATCATCGCGCAGAACGTGGAGACGTACGCTCTTATGCGCGATCACCCTGCGTTCGCATTGGACCGACATGCCGATTCGTTGCCGGCGAGCCCCTCTATGGAACTGACCATGGAGGGTGTACACGGCCACGATTTACGTGACTCGTTGTGGTTCTTCGATGGGAACGACATGCGAGTTTGGATAGACATGCAAGACGTCCTTGCTTCCGCGTCACCAGAGATCGGCAGGGAACTACCCACGCCTGTTCAAATCCCCGTCGACTTCTATCCTCTTTCGGCACTGATTAACAAAGCAATCATATTCGGTGTGGAGTCAGAGTTGATTCAACGCAGGGATACGAGCTTCGCGTTCTTGCGTTTCGGAACCAGGGTAAGTCTCTGCGCTCTGCTCCCGCGTCATTGGCGGTACACTGATCTCATGCTGACACACATGCTAGACACACCTCTTTCTCCCCGCATTGCTGCGGTGTCACCTGGCGCAGTTCAATCACCCTGCAGCCTTGCATCTTAGCCACCATTACCAGCATTTGCTATATTTCCCCCATGCTTTGGAGATCTTACTGCATGAAGTCTTGGACGAAGAAGTGGATACGCAGCCACCACCCGAACAGGCGCTATTACCGAGCGTGCTATCATTCCTGAGCTCCTTTCCCCGATATCTCGACATTGTTGTGCAATGTACCCGCAAAACTGAGGTCCGTTCATGGCGGACATTATTCTCGAACCTGCCTCCACCGGAAGAACTATTCGAAGAATCGCTACAGAAAGGGAACCTGAAGACTGCAGGTGGTTATCTCCTAGTTCTTCACACTTTCGAAGAACTGCGACCAACAGGCGATCAAGTCGTGCGCTTACTTCAACGCGCCAAAGACGAACAGGATTGGGAGCTATGCAAAGAACTCGCGCGCTTTCTCATGGCTCTTGATGAATCTGGCGCAACACTCCGAAGTACGTTGGAGCTTGTTGAGCTGAAGACACCATCAGCGGAACCAGTCCATGGCCAGTCGCACTTTACGTTCGAAACCGCACGGCTAAATGTACCGCTGCGGGGACGAAACAATGGGCTCAGGGCATTGAACGGCACAGGCAGTGATTTTGGGGCCGATGGTACTGGTATGATGGCGCGAGAGAGTGGTGACATTAGCCCCGGTGGGAGTGACGTAAGTGCTGGTAGCGATACACGTCCGTCACAAGCACCCGGTGATTATTTCGGCCTCGGGCTGAACAACATGCGTCAGTAGTAGTAATAACCAGATTATCCCATGGATTGTATCATTGATGCAGCTATGTACATCTTTGCAAGCGGTCCGTGTATTCAAACCCACGATACTCACAACGATGATGTATGGCGTCGCATCACGAGACTCGCTGTAATGGTTCGGCCGACGTCGCTACCTAGGTACCGCTGAACACACATTGACCACCACTCGAACAATTAAACAGCCACCTGGTGATGTTAGGCGATCTGGGTACTCGGGGTGCCGTGTGCTATCGATGGTCCCAAAATATGGGTCTGGCTTTGCTCTCTCCAATGAGCAGCAATGCAGGGTCGTATCGACCCCACAGGGCTGCTTATCCAACCTCACGGCAGGAAGAGGAGTATACCTCGCGATTGGTGAGCTCGACCAGTCTGCCCTCTTCTACCGCGTCTTGTATGGAATACCGAGGCACGGCGCACCCACGTAGCTGGTCAACTGGTAAGCGAACGTTTAGATTGCGGTAGTATTTGTGTTCTCCGTCTAACGTAGTATCGCCTGATGTCTCGTGTCGTGTGTAGCGGAAAGGTACGTAGCTGAGCCAAGGTTCCATGGGACGAAATGTCTTGGTAAAGACATCTACGTCCGCCACTCGACCAAACTTTGTAGTTAGATAAGATAGCAGGGTTGGCATGCGCTCGGGGGATGCGGTGGCATCTACCGGGCGGTGAGACGCACTGGGCCGGCTTGGAGGTCAGCTTTCGCACGTGCGAAGCAACGTCCAATGAAGGGCCTGGTCTCCTCACGAGGCAATCGATATGGGTGAAGTCCCTCACAGAGATTGTAGAAGGACTGAGAGGATACAGCCTCGTGATTCTGCTCACAGTGGCAACGCGCGCATTGCACCAAGCCCATTCCATCCAACATGGCAAACTGCTCCAAAGTTTTGACGGATCCCCGAAAGCCCTACTTACTCGTGCTGCGTCTAAGACGGGTCCCGCGCTAAAGCGAGCACCAGTGCAATGGGTCGGCGTTCAGGCAACCAACTATGCCTCCTCCCCGGCGCGCAGGCCTCTCGTTCACTCGTCGCAACAAGCATTAAGGACTCAGCCACGACTGCCTTCACCGTATACTCATCCCAGCACCAGCACGTTGCTGCGCATACTCAACACACGCTTTATGACGCACAATTGCCTGCTTTCCGCTTCATCTGTTGCACAAAGCTTTGTATGGCTGGAATTGCGCCCTTTCTGGAAATATTCACGGGCGGCAAGGCACACTGTCACCAGCCGCGTATATATATTTCTGGCCCCATTGCTTTCAGCCTTACCCGATACCGATCGATCCTTCGTCTTCTGTTGCTCAGATTCCATCTAAATCGTTAACATCTGCCATAGGAATGACCCACACATTCCGATCACCGAATCGAACATCATCGCGCTTGCCAATTATCCTTGAGTACTATCGGGCTAGTCGACAACAATGACTGCCCCTCCAGCCGCACGACCGCTCTTCTCCGCCCATCACATGCCATTTGTCTATCCTTCACCACCCTCGACGATCGCATCGGACTCAAGCTTCTATGGAAATGTCATGTCGCCTCCGCAGCAACTCAATGGTGAGCGTGCCTTTTCGTATCGTTGAACGGACTTGATGCGCGTACCACATGCGGAAGGCGCTCTCGCTACGGCCGAGGTCCACTGCTTGCGCATGCTGCACCTACACGGTGTGTAACACGATCACCAACATCAGCAGAACCCCTGATCGCCATCCCCAGCTCGCTCAGCGGTGCCAGTCGCTGATATCCAGTAGAATTTATGCCGCCTCGGAAGTCGAGCTCTTCGCCAACGGCGAAGTCACCTGACAATGCGAGCTTTCGATGGATTACCGCCACCAACCCCAGAGAGTTCAAATCAAAGCGCAACATGCAAGCCGTGCGCCAAACCGCGATGGGAAGCTACCTACAGAACACAAAGAATCAGGCCAGCGACAAGGACGGGGCCAATAGCGAAGCCTCGGATCATTCGCGATCGAGCTTAGGTTCGCAAGTCACCACGAAACCGCGAACAATCAAAACACCAAAAGCTAAGGCGAAGAAGAGTGATGATAAGATACACCGGTTGTCGCAGTCTACGAGCAGCAGTCAGGAGGCTCCCCACCATGATGCTCAGGTAGCACGGACTAGGCCTCACCAATCGACCCTCACCCAGACACCCATTGTTGTTCCAATGATGGATGATCGCGTTTTTCCATTCGACAAACGTCCAGTGCCAGAATTGCACTGTCTCGGGAATGGGCTCGACCCTTTCATGACCATGTTCCAATCGAGAAACACTCGCGTGAAGGTCGAAAAATTGAAGGTCAAATGCTCCAGATATTTCGGCACGCAGGGTCTGGGAAAACACTGGATTCCTGAATGTCTTGACCACCCACACACCTTCCTCAGCACCCTCTACATGGCTTCCGCACACGATGATGTCATCCACAAGCGCGAAGTAGAGAGTTTGGAGACGGCAGCCCTGCGTCAGGATGTCATACATTTTGTGGGTGGAAATCTTACGAACACGGAGCAGAGTGTCGCAGACCACAACATCATTGCCGTCAGCCAACTTATACTGGGAGATGTCATAAGTCGGACCGACGTAGGTCTACGCTTCCATCAGAACGGAATTGCAACGATGATTAACCAACGCGGCGGGCTCCGAAACTTGGGTGTGAATGGTCAGCTAGCATCTGCAGTCTCATGGGCAAATCTTGCGACTGCAGTTTTACAAGAAACCCCACCAACTCCGATGTACGTCGACCACTGCGAGATGCAGGCGATAAAAACATATCCTTTGATCGCTACGATACCGGAATCGCCACTATATCATCCACACGGCAAATTCGTGACGATCGAGAGGTCGGCAAATTGTAATACCAATGCGCAGAAACTCCTGGAAGACGTTCGCACGATGATGGAAGACTTGCTTGATACCAATAGCTCGAGGCGTGCAGGTATCTCTAACAAGTCGCGAAGCGCTTACGACCGCATCATTGGATCTCGGTCTGTACAACAATCTCGCAGAACGACCATTTTAAATAAGATTGACTGGAAGTATGAAGCGATTCGCCTTGCAGCGATTGTACAGGCTCAGGCCATGTTTGACCAAGTACCTTTATCAGAGGCGCTCGACCGTGTGCAGGTACCGGAATTGCAACCGGCCATGTATGAGCTGAGCTCGTCCGCGGCCTCATTTTCCAATGACTCTATCTCCTCGACCTTTGAACTCCGGGACGTCAGTCCGGCTACCGATGTTTCCGAGAGTCCAATGTTTGGTTCAAACAGCGAAGGCTTTCCTTTTAACCATCGCTTATCAAACTCATCCACATTCTCACGACCCTTACTTTCGACATTGCAATCAAGCTCATCGGACGTCCCCCTTCAACAACAAGTTTTCACACGAACAGTCAGCGGAGACACCCTGCTTCGCCAACTGCGAGAAGCCCTCGAAAAATCCGACATCACAGACTGCTGGTCCGATATGGCTGGAGTGCTGCTATGGATTGGTCTGGTCATGGGAGCTGCAAGCAACAAAAGCAAAGACAATAAGCTGAGAAGATACTTCTCTGCAACGACTATGCGGGCATGCATCATGCTCTGCTTCGAACATCCGGAAGCAATTCATTCCACGATGCTGAGAATGACCGATGTCGTTGCAGCCTTAGGCAGGAAATCTGCTGAGGGACAGATGATAAGGAACGACAGTTTCGTGTCAAGGAAGCGATCGAGAAATTGAAGAACTACCGTGTGCACAACCCCAAGGAAACGACGTTGCGACAAGCTTTCTCCACAGTGGCAATGTCTTTCGGCGTCTCCGAATGCTCCACCTCGAATCGGTATCCGTGCTCATATAGGGCTGTAGGGCTTAAGTCCAAGGCTGACAAGGCGCAGCCTTACTCTTCTACTATCTCGAAAACATTCGTGGGTATTTAGGCGTGACATCTACTTTCTTTGTACGGATGTATATACTTTCACATTTACTGTACGATATCATTGTAAGGCGTTTACGGCGTTTTGTTGTTTACTTTAGTCGGGGAGGTGGCGACAGATATCTCTTTTCAGATACACTCTCATTAATTATCACTTATCACTTATCACTTATCATTGATCACTGCAAGCGCACTGATGGCTTATACTTCTGTGACTTGATATATTCTGATATGCCTACTAACAAGACCTGGGGCCTGGCTCTCAAAGGTTCATGCCTTCATGCCTTCTTCCATCATAGGTGTGCCCTCACACCCAACGACGGTGCCATAGGACAACCGTTTAACCTTTGGTAACCTTCTTGATGGTACCGTCCTTATCGAGGTGAACGTTCAGCCTCTCGGGCTGGAAGTCCATGGTCTTCGCATCGCCTTCGTTGAGAACGCGGTGTTGCTGGGGGAGGTCGGTCTTTGCGAAGGTCTGCGAGTGGCGTTGAGTTAGCGCTGAGGTTCAGTGCACAGAACAGGGAGATAGGATCAGGGGATAAGTTATAGTAAGAGGCAACTCACCATCTCGTCATGCTGGTCTCCAAGCTTCTTGCCCATGAGCTTGCTCATCCAGTCATCGTTGGAGTTTCCGTCCTTGGACTGCAGACCGGGGACTACGAGAGGCATGTTGTGCGGTGGTGTTCGGGTGGTGTAGAGTCTGTGTGGATGTACGTGTTTGCTTGCGCGGAGTTTCGAGAGATGTCTTATCGTGGAAGTTGTTGTAGTGTTTGGATAGTTTCGTGGTTGGATAGTGGGGTAGAGGGGACGCAGTACTTATGCAAGAAGACCCTGGCTGGCACTTGCGTCAACTGGTGAACTAACTTGTTTGTTTGGGCTTTAGGGGTCACCAGGCAGCAAGATGGGCTATGGTGAGGGCTTGGAGGGGAGGGTGACGTCACCCGTGTCTAGCCGCGTAAGTGGGGTTGTTTGGGGTTGATAGAACGCGGGATTGGCATGTGTTAGACTGCGCTGGTTTCGGGGTGCGATATTCTACTCGTGGGGGATAGCGCAAGCCATTAGAGAAGCTGTTTGAACTTTCGCGCACGTAGACTCAGGCCGAACTTGACGTTAGTGGAACCCTTCTACTGGCAGCTCTCCAGGGCTAGATGTATGAAAAGTGCTGATCTCATGCATTTCCACAACGAAAGTGACGATACCATCTAGTAAAGCTCATGTATGATCGGAGAGTAGAGCAATGCTCTCAAAAGTAACAAAATGGCTAGCACGAGTTCATCGTGTCATAACATGGGTTGAAGAATGTGATTTCACCCTGCCTTGGTTTGTAGCAAGCGGGTACAGGATACGTAATCTACATTGCAAGATTCCTAGAGGCTCTTGAACGGTTAAAGTAATCCAAAGACTACACGTACTGACGACGAGTCTGGTCATCGCTTATTTGCCGTCGCGCATGTTGCGGAAGAAGTCCATGACACCGGTGAAGACGACCAGCAAGATACCGCCTCCAGGTCCCAATCTCAGGACCTTGGGTGTGAATCCCTTGTATAGTGCTGCGAAACCCTCCTCCTTCATGACCGTACCGAGAGCCGGCCATGCCCAGTTGTACTTGGGAATCGATCCTGCGACCTTAGGAGAGTTTTGAATACGCGACTTGACAACGTCCATGGGAGTGTTTAGGATGGTGCCGACAGTGCCACCGATAGCACCAGACATGAGGTCGTTGGTGATTTGGCTCTTCTTGGTGGTTGCTGCGGGCAGGAGAGCGCGGACCTGAAAGATGCAGCCAAAGTATCCAGCGTTCCACAGGATGTGCCTCCACATAGTCGACTCAAGACCCTGGTAAAGGGTGAGCGGCCCTTCCTGCTTGACGATCTTGGTGACGCAGTCCACCATGCCGTTGTACTTGTGGGCTTGCGCCCTGTCTTGTAACCGAATCTTGACGAGCTCGAAGGGTACGACGACGAAGGCTTCGGTGGCACCGGCGGTTGCGCCGGTGAGGATGGAGAGCGACTGGTTCATCTTAGCCTGACCGAACAGGTTGCGGTAGAAGGAACCCCATGAGTCATTGGCTGCGAACTTGGTGGCCCTGTGTCGCGTGAGATGATTTCCTTCTTTGTTGGTATGAAGAAGCAGGGAAGCGCGTACCTCTTGGGAGCTTCCATAAGGATAGGCGCGGTGATACCGCGGTACAATCTCGACGCACTGGCAGATGTCAACCCCTCTTGCTCATGATCGCAGGAGCGTCATAGCGTACCCCTCATTCTTGATGATCTTCCTGAAGCAGTCCATCATGCCATTGTAGCCCTCGTCACCGACCACCTTGCCAGAGGTCTGAAGTTGTCTGCGCATGTTTAGAGGCGGTCCAGAGGCGGTGTCATAGGCGGTCGCTTACATCCGGGTCTTGACGACGTCCAGCGGGTACCTTGAGATAGTGTTAGTGCTTGAGCCTCGACTGTGTGGGTGCAGGGTGGTACATACATGATCAGGATCTATTACAAGAGCTGCATTAGCACAGTTGATCTCACGCGAGCTCCATAGACAGTTGCGCACTCACTTCTGACACACCAGCCACGGCACCTGGACATTGTTAGCACTGATTGACATAGCTGAAGCTCAACTGGCACGCAGGAATGCCCTGTGCGATAATCGGAGAGAAGCGCGTATAGATTTCTTGCTTGGTGCGGAGCCGGATTTCTTTCGGGTAGCTGTCGCATCGGAGCTGAGCGGTGTTACGAGAATTGGAACTTACCAGCCGCGAACTGGTAGACAAAAGGCAATGGCTTCGCGTCGGCAGCAGACATGTTGGCGGTTGTGGTGGGAGGTAATGAGGTGGCTGAGGGGAAGAGAAGAGAGATGGCCGCTGTTGGGTGAGCGATTCACGGTCGGCGCGCACAATCTGGGGAAAGAGTGCTAGAGCGTGGGATGAATGTCCAAACTCCGCTTAGGCGTGGTCCTAGCTTCCCGTCATCGGTTGACACCATTTCGATTGGCGCAAAAGCGACTATCTGACCCGTCCCTGCCTCTAGACATGTCTTGCTACTTTTGTGATACGCGGAGCTACCTGCGATACGCCAAGTCGTGTCAATTCCGTGACTGTATCTTTCAGGTCCCCGCACTCGGAGCTGTGTCGCACATCGGCTCGCAGCAGCCGGCCCGAGCGCGTATCGCCACGAGCTCTCGCCTCGCCCAACGTGATTGGCCACTCACGACGCGTCTCTCGCGTTCGGTGCTCTGGAGACGTTGACGCTACCAACCATCTCCATGTCCACGCGACAGAGGTCCTTCTTTGACGAGAACCCGAAGCCAAAGGTACTTGGATAGCCCGCTGCCTTCACTGCCGCCGCCTACTCACCTCTCACCCTCGCAGCAGCAGTTCAAGGGCCAATGGAACCGCCCACGCAACTTCCCCCACCAAAACAGTAACCAGGCGGCGCCGCAGGCTCGGCAGGTAGTTACTGGCCCTCCCATCATGCCTTCGACCCAGACACGTACCAAGCTCAAAGCTTTCCAATTCATCGAGGGCGCGCCCACCGCGGAATCCCTCCGACAGCGCGAGGCGGAGAAGGAAAATCTACCGACCGCGCGCGGAAAGACACCAAAGCCCATGGGGACACCAAAGGCGAATCGTGTCGCGAAAGATGTGGGAACCACGAACAAGACTCCAAAGCTGCCCACCATTCTCGATTGTCCGCCGCCATCAACTCCCGCCACTACGAGGCTGCCGCTTGCGGATCTGGTAGGCAACGTCGACGATTCCTCGAGACACGCGCCGCAACCTGTCGCCTCGCCCGAAGAGACGCTGATATGGAGAGGCTCGCAAGCAGTCAACACGCCTTTGCCCCGGAAGAACAAGAAACGCGCTCGGAGCTCTTCGCCCGTCGGACCGTCGCAAGACGAACACAGACTGGACGGTGCGAGGCAAGACATCACAACACCCCAGGCCGATCCTGCCATGGAGCTGTGGTCACGGTACACGAACAACAAGGGAACACCAAGCGCCAACAAGAGCGTGGCATTTGCACATCTCATCAACGAATCGTCACCTAGGTCGATGGCTGCTGCTGGAAGTGTCAGTGGACTTCGGAGATGGGCAAGCTGTGGCGTAGAGTTCCCAGCATCGACCCGGAAGAAACGGAGAACCCACGGTGTGTTCCAGCCGGAGCAGGAAGCTACAGAGGACGTCTTCGCTGGCGCATCTAGTTCGAATGGAATCATGCTTGGACAGCCCGCGAAACCCAACATTGCGAGCATGGTCCAGCGCATGAGGGAATGCGTATCGAAGTCACAGCCACGCATATCGTCACAGATGCCCTCGAGCTCATCTCCGTTACCAGGGGCAGGCGATCGCCAGGACCAATCGTCGGGCTCTCCTCTCCAGCGGCGTGCACGCGACAATCTGGCAGAAACCTCCGAAACAATACGCCACGAGTCGGCACCTCTAGAAGATACCGTGGACATGGATGACGAGCTCGTTCGAGAAGACGATTACGTGGAAGCGGCACCGAAGCCACCGGCATCGCAGGGATCCTCAGATGATTTCGGAGATGACTTCGACGCCGACATGGTGGAAGCTTTGGACATATCGCCTCGACCTGTGCAAACTCCACCGCCCACGAAGTCCGCGCCACCCGCACGCTCCACGAGCTACGTTACCATACCCACCGAGCCCATCCATCCACCCGCACAACATCACTATGCAGACCCAGCACCAGAACAAGGCAGTGACGACGATGAGTTTGGCATGGATGACGAGGACGACTTCGCTGCGGATCTGGAACATGTAGCATCGCTGTACGATACGCGATCTGTAGAGTCTCCAATGGCAGATCAGAGCCAGACCGCAGAGGCCGAAGGCGCAGGAGCTACCGCAAGTGCAGTATCAGCACCTGTGATTAGTCTTTTGGACGATGATGACGACGATGACTTTGGAGAGGACATTGATGCTGACGAGTTCGCTGCCGCCGAAGTTGCAGCCACCCAAGTACCTGCCAATACTGTAAGTAGAGTGTGAACTTGCCCCTGATTAAAGAAGCCTACTAAATCTCGAAGAGTCAACAGGATAATAGAGCAATCCAGCGCTACCTTATCAAGCGAGTGGACGAAAGTTCATATACCACTGATCGCGGCTACCAGATGTCCGAAAAGGTAAGTCACTAACCCAAACGTTTTTTGCCTGCCCCAGCTTACACCGTGTAGGTTTTGCTCGTCGAGGAAGAGAAGACAAAGTTATTCAAGGCGATCACTCTACGTCAAGCTTGGTTCGATACCCCATGCACTACGGGATCGTTTGTGCATGTCATCGGTGACTTTACAAGTACTGGACAGTGTATCATTGATGATCACCACAACATGCTCATTCTTCATCCTGATCATCTCATCTCATCGACTGTTGTCGCTGACTCTTTTGGGTGTTTACGACGTGCGGTGCTGCAAGACCGTGTAAAGGCCACAAGCAAGGCGAACGCCCCAATGCTCTACGGCACACTGCTCCACGAGTTGTTCCAAAAAGCCATGAAAGCGAACGAATGGAGTTCTGTATTCTTATTGGACACCATCGAAACGCTCTTACCGAACCATCTCGAGACCATACTGGAGATCAATTCAACGTGCGAAGCCGTCAAGGAGCATCTGAGCAGCAAGCTGCCGGAGCTACAGGCATGGGCTAAGGTGTTCGTTCGCGCAGAACCTCAAGCTGATGCCGTCGTTCGAGAGCGAAACGGACGTCAGTCGACCATGAGCATTAACAAACTACTTGATGTGGAAGAGCACGTCTGGTCTCCAATGTATGGATTGAAAGGCAACATCGATGCTACTGTGCAAGTGACAATGCGCGATGATCTCGGGGAACGCACATTGACAGTGCCTTTCGAAGTCAAGACTGGCAAGAACTCTTCGAACGCTGCACACGTTGCTCAGACCGCTTTGTACAACCTATTGTTGTCGAATCGATATGGTACGTCCTCCAAGCCAGATTGCATCCCCCGCTAACTTTGCCAGACGTTGACATTGCTTACGGTATCTTGTATTACCTTGAGACTTCCGAAATCAGCCGTATTCCTGCGATTCGCAACGACATCATTCACATGATCATCAAGCGCAATGAGTTGGCCTGCTATGTTCGAGATCGCATCGAGTTGCCACCGATTCTGAAGGAAGACTTCAAGTGTCAAAAGTGTTACGCACAGGAACCTTGCTTCCTGTATCATAATCTCGTTGAGGATGGAAAAGGCGAGATGTTGAACCCGAAGGCGAAAGAAAGATATGACGAGCTCGTGAAGCCTCTCCAACCTTCCCATCAAGAGTTCATGAAGAAGTGGGACACGCTGTTGACCAAAGAAGAGACGGATATGATGAAGTTTCGACGAGAGTTGTGGACCATGTTGAGCACCGAACGGGAAAAGCTCGGTCGTTGTTTCTCGAACGTCATCTTGGAGCCTGGATCTGCCCATGAAGACAAGAACGGCCAAAAGATCAACCGCTACAACTACACGTTTATCAAACAGCAGCCGGCTCCAGGGTTTTCCTTCACCGAGTCTCAGCTCATCATCGGAGAGCCTGTTGTAGTTTCGGATGAGGAAGGCCATTTCGCGTTGGCTAACGGATACGTCACCAACGTGAAAAAGCGTCGTATAACTGTCGCTGTTGACAAACGTTTGCACAATTCTCGAACCAAGCTACCCGGTTTCCATTCACAAAACAACCAAACCTTTGCTGGTATCATGGAGGTTACCAAAGAAGGCGAGACTGTGGCGGAATTTCAATCTGATGAGGAGCCCGTACTGTATCGTCTTGACAAAGACGAATTCAGCAATGGTATGGCTGCAGCACGCAACAATCTCATCCAGATCATGGACGACAGTGTATACAAGGCCCACGACCTTCGCGCGCTAATCGTAGACGGTCGAGCTCCTGCGTTCAAGCCCGTACCAGATGCGCTGTCATTGCCTCAGTCATCGCAAATGTCCATGAACTCTGATCAGCGCACTGCCGTTGCTAAGGTCATGTCTGCAAAAGATTATGCCCTCGTGTTGGGCATGCCTGGAACTGGAAAAACCACCACGATCGCGCACATCATTCGTACCCTAGTGGCGAAAGGCAAGAGTGTCCTACTTACTTCGTACACCCATACTGCCGTCGACAACATCCTTCTCAAGATTCGAGATGACAAGATCGGCATACTACGCTTGGGTGCTGCGAAGAAGATCCATCCTGAAGTTAGAGAATTTGCCACGCTTGCGGCGGAACCGAAAGACAGTCTCGAAGAGCTCGAAAGATCGTGGATGCAGCCGCCAGTCGTGGCTACAACGTGTCTGACCATCAATCATCCCTTGTTCAACCGCCGCGTCTTCGACTACTGCATTGTTGACGAAGCATCCCAAATCACTCTACCTGTATGCTTGGGGCCCATTCGTATGGCTCAGAAGTTCATCTTGGTGGGCGACCATTACCAGCTGCCCCCACTGGTCCAGAACAAGGAAGCCATGGAGGGCGGACTTGATGTGTCACTGTTTAAGCTCCTTTGCGAGGCTCATCCACAGGCCGTCGTTAGTTTGGAGCATCAGTATCGAATGTGTGCTGAAGTCATGCTGTTGTCAAACACTTTTATCTACTCAGGAAGGCTGAAGTGCGGTACGACTGCTGTCGCTTCCCGCAAGCTTACCCTCCCCCGGCCCGACGGTCTGACTGCTTACCACCATGGCTCGCATCAGTCAAGATCTAATGAGGTAGAGCCTTGCGTTGGCCCTAATACCGCACGTTGTTGGATATCTCGTTCCTTGTCGCCGGATCAACCTGTTGTGTTCGTCAACACCGATCTCATTTCATCAACCCTAGAAGCGCAATCTGGGTCGCGCATCACCAACACCCTGGAGGCACGGCTTGTCACACAGCTCACGGTGTCTCTTCTCAGCCTAGGTGTCCCTGCGGGAGAGATTGGCATCATAGCATTCTATCGTTCACAGCTCGCCCTGCTGCGACAAAGTCTGGCTTCTGCACACACCCAAACTCAATCCTCTGAACTCGCTGCCCCCGTCATCAACGGCCAAGGCTGTGCGGGTGTGGAACTACATACAGCAGACAAGTTTCAAGGCCGCGACAAGGAAGTCGTTATCGTGTCTTGTGTACGGAGCAACGAGAACGGCACAGTCGGTGATCTTCTAAAAGATCGTAGGCGCGTCAATGTTGCGCTCACACGCGCGCGATCGAAACTTGTGATCGTCGGTAGTGAGAAGACCTTGTCAAGCAACGAGCTCTTGCGTGATATGGTCGCCCTCTGCCGAGAGAAAGACTGGGTACTTGATCTCCAACCCGATATGGTCGAATCGCATAGTTTCGACGAAAGCATCACACAAACAAGCAAGACACCTGTGAGACAGTCGACCTCTTCCTTGTTCGCCAACAAGATGGCGAAGAGCCCTAGCCTGACGCCCAGCCCGTCGAAGAAGCGCAAGGCACTTGGCGATCTCACAGCGAAACCTGGTAAAGTGAACGCTAGGAGTCCAAAGAGAAGAATTGGCAGTAAAAGCACGAGTGGAAGTCCTGAAGAGAAGAGGATACCCGGCAAAGTCATCACAGCAGGAAAGAGGGGCGTGCTGGATGGCAGACCGATTTTGAGGGATATTTACAATGGTGCCATCTAAAGGACAGGTATTTGAAAAGGGTTGACAGGGGCGTTCACGGATAAAGGCCATCATGTTCAGTTAGGTGGGTGGCTTCTCCAACGTTGGTTTGACAGGGTGTAGGATAACAAACTACGGACTTTATGTAGGATAGTAGCATTATTACATATCAGCGCAGCCTAGGGAAGCATGGATTGTGCGAAGGATGTGCACGCTACCAACGCAGCAACAAATCACGGTTTCGAGGTGTCAACTTTTAGTGTGCGTACACAAACATCCTGGCAGTCCATCTGTCCAGTCACAATAAAGTACCTTGTCTCTCGCGGAACCTTGCGTCCCAACATGTCAGATCCTGTCGCTATCGACTCGCAACCCCAGCGTAGCCGGCGTACCATGAGCTCGCCAACTCTTGTTCGCTTTGTGTTAACACTATGAGAGATTCTGGGAAGCGGTATTGCGCTCGATCCGTACCTACCAACTCCACCAGAACGTGACGAATCGCCACCCGAACTAAGAGTTTTGAGGTTTCCCGACAGCCTCGCAGAGCGCGACGCATTGCTACCCGCGATTGGACCTTCTATCTCTCGATAGCCGAAATAGCATGAACGAGTAACGAGCCAAAGATTGGATCTCTAGAGAGAACGAGATCATGTACCCACAATGGAGTCGCAGCAAGAGTCTCGAACTTCATCACTCGCAAACTTATGGTATTTGAGCAACATGTCACCGTATGCGACACCTGTTAGATGTCACTTCATGTTGCGTCTCTCAAAGCATGCACCACTTTATCGACTGACGCGCAGGTTCCTTCAGTCGTACAATAGCTACAGGGATGGACCGCTGGCGCAAGGTGAGATCTGACCTTGTTTCCAGCCGAGGGCGCATCCACTGGTTCGTTGATATAGCTTTCATGCACACCCAACGAGGCAAATGGACAACCTATCATCGCCGACATGCCCGATTTGGATATTGCGGCGATATGCTGGGGTTCAACTATTGGTGGGGATGACGCTCGGATGGTAGCACAGCGCCACTGACCTGCATCACAAATTGCTCACCGTCGAATGAAATGTCTCTCCTCCACATACCGAAGGTACGGCTGAGGGGGCCGCTTCAGCTACATGTCGGCTGATGAAGCCATTCGGATGCTCAGCTCTACTATGTGGCCTCCCGACGCGGACCGTCCCGTTTGCTGTTGACTTACAGCATTTATAGATTTCGCGCCAACAGCCACATGCTGACAGCATTATCAAACTTTCCTAACTCTGGCCCCTTAGTTGGGTGTCTCTCCGACATAATGAAGACCCTAGTTGGTTCAATCATCTGCTCATCATATGCGCCTGTCCTTGCATACGACAACGGGCAGTTCAGACAGTTTTACGCGGCAGGGGCTTGGGATGATGTCTTGCAAGAACTCATGAACGGCATTTGCGCAGCCGAATGGACGGAACTGCAAGCTGATCCAGGGCGAGGTGGCTGGGTGCTGGTGTCCTGCATACTGGAAAACTTCACCGAGATTCGAAAGACGGAGATGGCAATTGTATCCGTCGTACTGGGCCTATTACCTATGGCCCTGCAATTTGTCGGACCAAAGGTGGCTGACCTCGCGATTCTGGGTATGCAGCGTCCGGTGTTGGCAGCTCTGATCTGCTTGGGCAGCTCCTGTCCGACGCTGGAGACCGATCGTTCGGGATTGGAGACCGTAAGAAACATGGGGCATGCATCTGTCGGGGGAGAAGATGAGGTCCTCTGGCCAGAGAAGCTACTTACGCCCCCTTCTTGGGTAAAATTCTTAATATCAGGGGTTGAATACCTTCTCGTCGGTACAGCAGCGGCGAACTCGGTCATTCAGGGGTGGCAGCTCAGCTTCTGGGCTATCTCCTTCATCTCAACACTCGTTGGAGCATTTGGGAACACGGCTGAAGGGTTCTCCCCGCTCCTCTGGGTGTTCCTTCCACTTCCCATCCAGGCGCTCGGCATGTGTGTTCTCTATCTCGGTAGCGACACCACAAGGCGTTCTCCATCGCAGGTGGCTCCACCTCATCCCCCATTGGTCGCTTCGTGTCCTCCAGCATTAGAGCCCGTGAGGACATGGTTCATAAGAGAGGTGACGCCGTTAGCGTTTAGCGCAAACGGTATCGGAAGAAAGAAAAGGCAATATCTGGCGAAAAGCACAAGATACTGGATGTTGGTAATTGACTGGGCGATAAGACTTCTAGTCTGGGTTCAGGTCATCTATGGAACGATGGTACTCTCGAGCGAGTTGTTCCTGTCGCTGTTTACGGCGCTGGAGGTTGTTGGAAGGTTTCTTGCTGGTGCGATGGTATGTCGCGTAGTTCTGGAATTCGAGATGTATGGGTGGCGTGAAGTGTCAAAGATTAGATCGCAATCTGCGACTTAGCAACTAGAGTTGATCAAGGTATACTACGATGTAATAAGCTAGAGAATTGTAAATTTAAGCGAGTTGTTATAATAAAACTAGTAATCTTTACTTAGCTTAGGATTATTTAATTTATTAGTAGACTTAGTTTTAAATATTATAAGGTAGTTTTATATAATTAAGATTTATTATTACTATATTAAAATTAATATAAAGTTTCTATTTAGTAAAAAGATATTTAATTACTTTATAAGTAACGCTACGTTACTAGCGTATAAGTAGACTATTTAAGTTAGATTAGAATAGATTAAGAGTAGACGCTTTTATTAGTAGATTAAAGCTATAATCTTATTAGCTAGTTATACTAACCTTATTATAGAGGTTAGTGTTTTAGAGCTATAGTAGTAAGTAGATATAAAACTTATATTAAGTTACTACTATAAGTAAGTAAGTAAAAAATATTAAAACTTAAGATAATTACGCGTGTACGTGCGCTATAGTAGTAAGCTAATATAATATATTACGTCTACCTACTATATACTTAAGTAAAGTAAGATATATAGCTAATTAGAGAGCTGCGCTAGTAGCTAGCGCGCAGCGTATCTTAAAAAAGCTATTACTACTCTCTAGTAAAGCTAGAAGAGTAGAGTAGCTTAATTCTATCTTATATAGAATTACTTAGATTTTAATCTTTAGCTTCTAAATTATTTTAAAACTACTAGAAGATTTAAGAATTCTAGAAGTTTAATATATATAGTATATATTACTATTACTACTAAAGCTTTTATATAAACTAATAACTAATTACTATTTAAGTCTTACTAAAAGAAATATTTTAAAATATCTTACTATATTTAATTTTTAGCTATTAATCTAAAACGTCTTAAGCTTATATAGATAACTACTTTATATATTATAGCTTAGTTTCTAAGAGTAACTATAATAGTAAAGTACTAATATAGCTACTATACTTAATAGTTTTATTATACTAGATATAAGCGTAAAATACTTTTTTTTTTTTAGTTTATTAATTATTACTCTAGTTAAGAATTCTAATATACTCTTTACGTAGGTATATAATAGCTACCTTTATATACAGAAGTAAAGTTGTCTCTAATTCAATTTTATATATGTAGTTATAAGTAGAAATGTAATAAATAATTAATTAAATAAAATTACTTTAAATAAAAAGAGTTAGACTAGTAATATAATACTTTATTTATTCTTTAATATTAATAAAGTATAGTCTAAGAAGAAACTCTTATATATTAGTAGAAATATACTTAAAAGCTTAGCTATAAAAATAAACTATAAAAAGAGTTAGTCTACTTATTAATAGTGTTTATAGTAATATAATAGTATTAATAGTCTTTATAGTAGTATAATAGTATTAATACTTATAAAATATAATATAAAAGAATAAGTAAAGTAAGTTTTAAAAGCTTTAATAATAGTATTTATAATAGTTTTAAGAATTGTTTATATAATAATTACTAAAATAGCTTAACTAAAAGCTTTCTTCTAAATAGTAGCTTTAGAAAAATTTACAAAAGCTTAAGTAAGTAGTTATATAATATATAATTAAAATATAATTAATATAGATATAAAAGTAGTAAAGTAAAATAACTAGGAATAAAATTACCTCTAAACTTACTAATACTTTTAGAATATATAAAAGAAGGATAAGTAGAAATATTATTAAAAGCTTCTTTAATTAGTAAAGCTTTAGTATTAGATTTAAGCTACTATTTACAATTTTAATTAGTTCTTAAATTTCTTATTTATTTAAAGTAGTAGAATAAAGATAAAAAATATATTTATAGTTAAAGTATAAATTTACTTACTAAATACTTTAGTAATTTATTACTAATAACTTATAGTTTAGTTATTTTTAAGGTATTAAATATATAGAATTATATTATAACTTCTTTTACTATAAGTAGATATTAGTATTAATAAAATAGTTACTTTACTAGATTAAGATTAAAAAAGCTTTAACTACTATATAAGAAATAGTAGTACTAGAAGTCGAAGTTCTAGTCTACTTAATATTTATACTTCTAAATATAGACTTTTGTACTTCTTAGAAATAAAGATTATTATATTCTAGTAATAGAATTTACTTTTTTTATATACTAGCTTATACTGTAAAATTATTAGTAGATTAATAGAAAAGAAAAAAGGAAAATTAGTAGTAAAGTTAGCTTTATACTAACTAAAGCTAAAAGAGCTTAGAAAAAAATAATAGATATAGAGATGAGCTTATTAAGTATATTATAGTCTAGCTTTAGTATTATATATTAGATACTATATATACTCTAAATTAAGTTTAGGAATTCTAGATTTACTTAAACCTATATAATAAGAATAGAAATCTAGATAGAAATACAAATATAAGTAGAAATCTAAAGATAAATATAAATAGAAATTTTTATAGAAATAGAAAAAGAAATAGAAATTAAAAGGAAAAAATAGATATATAAATAGAAATAGAAATAAAAATAGAAATAGAAAGGATAATATAATAGAAAAAGTATATATATAGAGGTATTATTACAAAGACTAAAGTTTTAATATTTTATTATTCTATAATCTATAGCTTAGTTAATTATATAATATTAAAGGTATTTTATTCTTTTATAATTCTTATATAAAGTATTTTAGTATATATAAAATAATTACTTTAGTAGTATAGCTTTTAAGGACTTAAAATATATTAGTAATAGTAGTACTTAGAATCTATAGTTTAGTCTATTTAATACTATATTTTAATCTTCATAGAAAAATATTATTTTATTTACTAAGAATAGAGCTTACTCTTTTAAAACTAACTTATTAAAATCTAGTATTATTAGTTTACTAATAGATTAAAATAAACTAGCTTTTAGTAAGTAAGAATAAAAGAATGAGAGTATAAATAGTCGTAAAGAATAAGTAGTAATTAAAGCCTAGCTTATAGTTTTTTATATAATAAATTAATTTTTAAGAATACTAAAAAATCTTAAGCTAAGTCTGCTAAAAGCTCTTAACCTAGATTCTCTAGTCTAAGTTAGAATAACTTACCTATGTACGCCTATTTAATATAGCTCTTAAGCTTACTAAAGCTATAAAGTGCTTTAGGCGCTTACTACTTTAAGTAGCTACTTAGCTAGTACTTTTATAATATACTAATACTTATATTTATATCTATACTTATCTACTATACGCTTGCTATATATCTTCTTTATATACTACTTTACGTACTATATTATATGTAATTACTCTATACTATATATATTATATTATATTAAATATATATATATATATACTAATATACTAAATATAGCTTTATATTTAGCTACTTTTGTAGAAATACTATTACTATAATATATTAATACTCTGCTATTCATATATAAATACTTATACTAATATAATATCTAACTAATATAATATCTAACTAATATAATATCTAATTAATATAATATCTAACTAATATAATATCTAACTAATATAATATCTAACTAATATAATATCTAACTAATATATTATACTACGCGTCTAATAAGTACTTAGATACTTAAGCATAATACTAAGCTATTCTAATTTCTTATAGACTTTACTTACGCCTTATAACTTAAGACTATCTTTTTTTTTACTTTACTCTAGCTTTTACTCTTTAGATTAAGTTAATTTAGTATACGCTATACTAGCTTTTTTAATTTTTAAAGCTCTACGTCTATAAAGAGAGTATAAGTTTTAATATACTATTAGTACTTACTTACTTTTATACTTTATATATATATATATATATATATATATATACTTTATACTTTAATATCTTTAATATCTTTAATATCTTTAATAAATATCTTAAATAACTTTATAAGCTCTATATTTAACAATAAGCTTATTCTTTTAGTATTTACTATCTTAACGCTAATTAGTTTTAAACTAGTTACTATATTTAGATTTATAAGATCTACTACCTATAAGAGCTTAAATCTTTCTATACTTAATTAGCGACTATATATATATTAGTATACGCTCTACTTATCTAGCTTCTTAAAATATCTTATAGAAATTACTTATATTATTTTATTCTACTTTAAACTTTAGATAGAATATATCTAGATAGAAAGTATCTAAAAATATATTCTTCTATAATAAATAACGTTTTGATAAAGTATACTTTTTACTACTATACTCTTATAACTATACTCTTAATTAGCTTTTTCTTTTGTAGCTTTTTAGCTACTATAGTTTAATATTTAACTTAAGTTAATTTAAATCTCTACTACATTCTAGCTATCTAACTTATAATTACTACTTTTACACTTTCTATTCTATTTGTAGCTACTATAATTATACTTACTATCTCTTTTTAGGTCTTCTAAGGCTATACTAGATAAAGTAATAAGAAATAAATTACTAAATTTATTAAAGAGCTATTAGTTCTATAAATACTTAGTAATATTAAAAAGATAAATATAAAGCTTTTAACTATATAAGTTATAAATCAAGCTAGCTATCTACGCTAAGAGCACTAAGTAAAAAGATAGAACTATTCTACTATATAATCTATATTTAAATACCTAATTAAATAATTACCTATTTAGATATAGTACTTACTAAGTAAGCTATATATAGATAATAGCTTTGAGTCTTAATAAAGAGAGTAAAATATAGAAACTCTATTACTACTAGTATAATATTTTACTTTTAGAAATAGTAATATAAAGAATATTATTTATAGCTTTTATTGCAGCTAATATTATAGTTCTTTAAGCTTTATATATATCTATAGCTAATTTTATAGTATAAAAGCTAAGAGTTAATAGCTATTTAAGTTTCTAAGAAATATACTAAAATATACTAATTACTTATTTTCATTTTCTAAGCTTCTAGCTAGCTAAGATAGTAATAGAGTGACATAAGTTATTGTAATAAACTTTATAAACTATCTATCTTTACTACTAGACTTACTTATCTAGAGAATATTTAGCTATAAAGTATCTAAATATAATATTATCTAAAACTTAGCGTATATTAAATATACTTTTATATTTTATTGACTTATCTAATAGAATAGCTTATAGTATATTACTAGAAACTTACTAATAGCGCTATTATTACTAATTTTACTAATAATACTAATAGGTAGTAAGCTTTCTTTTTTAAGATTAAATAAACTAAAACAGTTCTAATACTACTATTAATTCTACTAGCGCTATTATTCCAAAATTATTTTAAGTAGAGTATTAATATATAGTAGATTTAGATTATATACTTTATAATTGTATTTCAAAACTATGCTACAAGAACTTCTTTATATACTTTATACTTGCTAAATGAAATATTAGAATTAGTGAAATAATATTTATAATACTTAATATAAGTGTAGTATTCTAAGAATAATATTAATAAAATTATATATACAAGAAGTAAGATTAAAAGAAGCTCTTTTAGTAAGATTAGAGTTAGACTTAGAAGTAGTAATATATAATCTATAAAGCTATAGAGCTATTAAGATACTTAAAAAGGTTTTTATTTACAATTTAAAGTTAAAATAAGCTTTCTAGTTAATATAGATACTAAATTCAAAAAGAAAAAGCTTTAAGTAGATATTCTAGTAAAAAAAGTAAAGTATAAGCTAATATTAGACTAGAGCTATTTTCTTAGCCTATTAAAAATAGATAAGTAGATAAGTAGATAAATAGAAAACTATAGTAGAAGTACTATAAAACTATAAATTTATAATAGAAATAAAGTATAGTTAGTAATAGAGTAGAATAATTATATAAATAATTAAAGTTTAGAGAATATTAGAGAAAACTCTATATATACAAAGATTACTTCATTTTTTTATAATTCTTTATTAATATATTTATATACTTCTAAGCTTCTAAAAACGTTTACTATCTATCTAACTACAAAGAATCTATTAAGATAAGAATCTCTTCTATATTTTTTATTAATAATAATATACTTATAGAGAGTAATAGTAATAAAGGCGTCTTTAATAGAGTTAGAAGTAGACTTAAAAGTAGTAATAAGTAAGCTATAAGCTATACAGCTAGAAAATTATGGAAACATCTTTAAAAGTTAATATAAAAGCTTTCTACAATAAAGCTCTTAGTAGAGATTTTAGTAAAAAAAGTAAAAGTTAAAGTATAGTATAATTTAGCCTTTCTTTTAGCTATAGGAGTAAATAGGTAGATGTCTAGGTAGTATTAGTAAACTTTAGATTTAGAATAATATTTAATTATAGTACTACTAAAAAAATGTAAAAAACATTTACATAGAAAAACTATAGTATAGAGAATAGTAGCTTAGAAAAAATTATAAGAAGCTTTATATATAGAGAATTCTTTTTTTTTTCTTTTTTTTTTAAACTTTCTATATTAAAGAACTTAATATTTCTAAGAACTTCTTATATCTCTATAAACTTTAAATACCTAGATACTACTCTCTAACTTAATACTAACTAAAATCTTTTTAGAATATTTAATTTTAACTTTATTACTACTATAAAGGCTACTATTATAGCTACTACTAAAGTAGCTACTTTTAGCGAGCTCTTTATAAATTACCTAATTATCTAGTAAGTAGAATATACTATGCTAAGAAGAGATAGTAAGAGTAATTATAGTAGCTATAGATAGAATATAAAGTCTAATTATAGTAAGTATAAGTTAAGTAGCTAGAATATAATAAGTATTCTAAATTAATTTAAGTTATATTTTAAAGCGTAGTATCTAGAAAACTAAAGAAAAAAGTAAAAGTTAAAAAGTAAAGAGTAAGAGAGTAGTCTAGTTATAAGAAAGTAGTAGTAAAAAAGTATATATTAACTATAAAAACTTTAAAATAAGAAAAGTATTCTTAAAGATTTATTAAAATTTCTTAATATTTAAAGTGTTAAATATAATAACACCTTCTTTTATTCTAGAACTAGTTATAACTAGTAAGTATTTTTTATATTATATATATAGCTAGTAATAGATAGTATTAAAAGGATATCTAAAAAGAATTATAAATTAAGTAGACTTTAAGTCTCTAAGCGCAGAGATAGTATTATATAAAAAAGTGACTAGTATTAGTAAAAAGAATAAGAAAAACAAGAAAGCTTTATTATTAAAGCTAGTACTAAGACTTAGATAATTTATATATCTCTTTAAAAAAATATAAAGAATTAAGTAGATATATTGTATATATATATATAGCTACGTAGCGTAAGCTTATAAAAGATAAGTAATATAGATAGCATAAAGAAAGCGTTTATAGTAGAGTAGAGTAAGCTACTAGAGTTATTAAGCTATAATATAAATATTAAAGTAAATTTAAAAGCTTATAAAACTAAGTTTAGAGAGACGCTTAAGAACTAGAATAGTTTAGAAATATACTTTTACGTTACTTAAGTTGCGTCTGTAAGATATCTATAATATATTAGTTAAGTATTATATTAGTATAGGTAGTATTATAATATTACTAATAATAGTATTCTATAAGAGTAGGTAAAGATAAAGCTATATTTAGTATGTTAGTATATATATAATATAATATAAAATAATATAATATAATATAATATAATATATTATAATATACTATAATATAATATAATATAATATAATATACTATACTATAATATAATATAATATAATATAATATACTATACTATACTATAATATACTATACTATACTATAATATAATATAGTATAATATATATAGTATAGACTATAATAACTATAAGTAGCGTGTTAAGATAGCATAGTAAGAAATAAGACTAACGTAATTACGTAGTGTATAAGATAGTATATAAAGTAGTGTATAAAACAAATATATAGTAGATAAAAATAGATATAAGTATAGATATATTATAAAGATACTAGACGCTTAAGACGCTATATAGTCTTAGTAAGCTTAAGAGCTCTAGAGCTATATTAAGTAGGCGTACGTAAGTAGGTTATTCTAACTTAGACTAAAAAACTTAGATTAAAAGCTCTATACTACGTTGGATAAGCTTATAAGTAACTATTACTATAACTAGAGTATAATATTAAAAACTATAGTTCTTCTTAACTATATATAAGTATTATATACTACTATATATAAGTATTATATACTACTATGTATATATTTATATATATATATGTATCACTTAATATAACTTTTAAGTTTAAGAATAAGCTAGTATTAGATAGATTTTATTATAAAAGATAGTTAGTAGTTACTATCTTTAAAGTAGATAGGCTACTTATACTTATAAGTCTAAACTTATTAACTACTAAAAAGACTTTTCTTACTTTATTAAATATGCTAGTGCAGAAATAAAGGTACAACGTAGGTAAGTAACATAGTATATAAATATACTTTAGATGTATTTTCTAAATCCTCTATTTTATTAAAAATTATAGTATATATATTCTTTTAAAAGTTTTAAAGATTAAAACTAAGCTATAAAATTTGTTTCTCTTAAGCTTTATACAAAAGTGTAAAAGCAAAAAGCTAGAATTTAGCCTAGATACTATAGAGAAAATAAGAATATAAGTATTATATGCTCTATATCTTTAGAAAAGTATTTAGAAGTTATATATATATTTTTCACTTTTTAAAAGCTTTATATAAAAGTAGAAGATAAAGAAAGCTATAACTATAAAGGAATAGTAATAAATATCTAAGAACTTAAAGTATTTAAGGCTATTACTAAAACAAAGCTATAAAGTAGTAATATATAGTAGTTTATAACTCTAATTTTAATATATAATAAGTATTCTAAGTAAGTAGCAAAATCTTATGAAAGAATTCTTAAAGAAGAGTCTTATACACGTATATATACTAGACTTTTATCTATAGTTAAAAAGTAAAACAGTCAATATTTAGTATCCTTTTTTTTTTCTCTTTATTTACTATATCTTTTATATCTTCTAGATCTACCTCTATATCTATATCTTAAAGTACTAGCCTCTAATAGTAAGAATAATATATATAAAATTAATATACTAGACTACTTTTTGATATACTTTCTAATCTACTCTCTTTCTAAGATAGTACCTTTATTAGTTATCTTAAAATATAAGTTATAAGAGATTAATCTTAATATCTATATTGAAGATATTAAAGTTTATATATAAGTCTTAAAGAAGATAAAGCTTTACTTTCTCTACTAAGAACATAGCTTTAATAATTATAAAAGGCTTGAATATTATATTAAAAATAAAATTCTTAGTATAAAGGTCTTAATTCTTAGTAGTCCCTTTAAAAGCTTAATAGATAGTAGTAGCTCTTTTAAGTATATAAATTACTCTAAGACATAGTACTAATATTAGCTAGCTCTTAACTACGCTAGATAGTATAACTAGCTATTATTTACGTTAACTAACTCTATAAAATATATATTATTTACTTCTTAATACTATAACTAGATACTCTTAGTACTACTCTAGATAGCTAAGCTACTTAAAGTCTTCTTCTAAGCTTATAATTAATAATAATAACTATAAATCTATAACTAGGCTAGTAATTTAAATAAAGTAGATAATTTTTATAATAGACTAGTACTAGCTCTCTTAATAAGCTTATAATAAAATATATAATAGAGCTAATAAACTGTAAAAGCGTTTACAGTTATATTAATGTATTAGAGTACCTAGTAGAGAAGTATAGACGTTTTTAAGATTATTCTAGAGTATTTAAATTAGCGTATTAGAGTAGAGAATATATTGCTCTTTTAAAGTACTATAGACTTATTACTACTACTAATTCTAGAATCTTCTTAAGTATTTAGGTAATATTAACTATAATAAAAGTAGTAGTAGTAGCGCTTACTTTTAAGTAAAACTACGTATAATATAGTAGTAACTAATACTTCTAAATATTATCTAAATGATATTAGTAGTAATAAATAAGTTAAATATATAATTATAAGTCTCTATTATTAAGTTATATAAGAAAGAAAAGTAGTATAAATAAGTAATAAGAGGCATTTAAGTTTAGGCTTAGTTCTTATAGCTTAGAAGTTTCTTTATTTGTTATTTATAATATAGTATAATATTATAAGATATAACGTAGTAGGCTCTATCTCTAAGGCTTAGAGAGAAAAAAGACTTTTATAGTATAGTAGTATAAGTAGCTAAAAGCTCTAAAAGTTAAGATTACTAAGAGTTAAGCGCTAATGATCAAAAAATAAAAATTTATTAACTTTACTTTAGAGTAGTAGTATATTAAGTAAAAGTAAATAGTTTTTTATATTCTTTATAACGTATATACTTATAAAGCTACTAAAAAACAAATAGTAAAACTTAGTATAAAAAACTATAGTAAAAGCTAACGACTTATTAGTATAGGTAGAGAATAAGTAAGTAAGTAATAGCAAATATAGATAGTAAGTATAGTAGTTGTATAATATAGCTAATATAGCTATACTTATAAATAATTATACATAAACTTTTTTCTATTAGAGTCTATTAGTTTTTACTATTTAAAGTATTTTTTTATTCTATATTACTTAAGTAATAATAGCTATAATTAAGACTTTACTCTATCTCTTTAATAAATACTCAAGTAGTATTTATATATATTAAATTCTTTTATATTATAAAGCTAATATCTAAATTCTCTAAACTAGTAGCGTTAAAACAGTGTCTAGAATACTTCTATAGCTTCTAAGATAAGTAAGTTAGCTCTATATAAATAATAGTAGTAATAAAGAAGTATAGCTAGTAGCTATAGCTAGTAACTATAGCTTATAACTATAGTATATAACTATTGCTATAGTTTAAGTATTATATATAAGGCTACTATAGAAAGTATAGTAGTAAAATAGTATATAAAATTGTATCTAACTTTTATTTTAATTCTCTTATATATACTAGCGCATATGAAATAGTGAGATCTTTATTAAAAAGAACTTTTTTAATTAATACATATAATTAAAGACATCTATCTCTCTTAATATATTCAGCGTAGCACTAGCTACTATTACGCTAGTCTCTAAGACTAGTATTTTATACTCTTTACTAGGCGTATAATAAAAAGCTATATACTAGACTAAATAAGTTTTACTACTTTATAATACTTAAGTAAAGTATAAGAAAAGAGCTTTTTGCTATTTTAAATTATATAAGCTTTTTATAAAAGTTCTTATATAAAAATTATAACTATAATAATTACTACTATAAAGTTTAGTATACTTTTTTATTTTTAGTACTTAAGTAATATACTAAGAGTAAAGAATTACTAGCGTAAAAAGTAGCTTTATACTTAGTATAACTATTTTAGAAACTTAAAAAGAAGTAAACTAAAGTTTATAAAGTAGTAGAAGAATACTTTTCTATATAATATAGACGCTAAACTTAAGGTATAGCTAAATAAGCTCTAAAAGTTTATTACTACTTTATAAAGAGATTAGTAGTAGTAACCTTTACTAGAGACTAAGAGTTAAATATAGCTAGCGTTATAGAACTTTATAAGTTACTAGTATTACTTAGTTAGCTTAAGAGCTAAGATAATAGCTTATAATAGTTTATAATATACATAAATAAGTTATATAATACTTAATATAATAAACAATATAACAGATATTATAAAGATACTATAGAAATAAAAAGTAATTTAGACGTAGCGCGCGCGTACGCGTATAATACTAGAGAGTATAATAAGCTAGATAATAGTAGATATACTAGACTATAGCGTAAGTACTACGTAAGGTATAGTAGAGTAATTATAATGTTGCTACTACTTCTTTTATTATTATTATTATTATTAGAAAATAGAGAAAGTAATTAGCTAAGAATTTAAATAATAATATTACTTCTTAATTTAACTATATACCTATCTACGCGCGTATTTATAACTATTAGTAAGTAGTAAAGCGCTATAAGTGCATAATATATATATATGTATAGTAATAAAGCTATAGTAAAATTATTAATAAAATATGAGTTACTAGTCTTAATAGTATTTATAACCTTTAGATCTAGAGTAGTATTAAATTATAGTACTAACAAAAACTATAAAGAACTATTATGTAAGTAACCTATAGTATAGAAGAAAGTTACTTGATAAGAGTTATAAACACTTTATATATAGAGAAAACTATTTTCTATCTTTCTTTTTTATTTAAAAATTTCTAATCTTATAAAACTTTTTACATTCTTAAAGACTTTTAGAGTAAATTAACTATTAGTATATAGATACTACTCTTCTCTAACTTAGTATCAACTACTATTTATAAGAATTCTTAACTTTTACTTTATTACTACTATAAGGCCTTCTATTTTAGCTAATTCTAAGAAAGCTACTTTTAGTAAGCTTTAAAAGATCTCTTTATAATCTTCTTTCTAAAATCTACTATAGTAAATAAGTAAATTAGAAATAATAACTATTATAAGAATACAATATTACTTATAAAAACTATAGTTCTTCTTAATAGAAAGAATATATTTTACACAACTAAGTATATATATATATTACTAAGCATAACCTTTAAGCCTAGAAATAAGCTAAGATTAGATAGACTTTTTTATAAGAAGTAATTAATAGTTAGTATTTTATTATATATATATAATTAATACTAATACGTCTAAATAGATTAACTACTAAAGAAGTCTTTATAGTATAGTAGTATTAGTAGCTAAAAGCTTTTAAATTTAAATTCCTAAAAGCTAACTACTAATAATAAAAAAATACAACTTACTAAATTATCTTACAGAGTAGTGATATAATAAAAAAAGATATAATGTTTTTTATATTTAATATTAAACATAAATCTACAACTCTATTTAGAGAAAATAGTAGATTCTAGTATAGAAGATAGTATTAAGAGCTTAAAATCTATTAGTATAAATAAAAAGAAAGTACGTAAGTAATACTAATTTTAAAAAATAGTTATAGTAGTTAAAAAATATAGCTAAGATAAATATATATTATAACTAAATTATTTTTAGCTAATTAGAGTATATAGAACGCTTCTATAGCTTTTAAAATAGCGAAGTTAGCTCTATATAAGTAATAAGAGTAATAAGAAAGTATAGCGAGTAACTAAACTCTATAAAAACTACTATAGTTTAAGCCTTATATATTAAACTACTTCTTTATTATATAATAAGTATAGTAGTAAAATAGTATATAAAGTCTTGCCTTATATTAGAATTTTCTTCTTACTATCTATATAGGATTATATTATATATCTTATATAAAAGTTTAATATTAAATAAAACTAATTTAACTAATATATAAATTTCTATTATTATATATTATGCTAAAAAGCAGATACTAGCACTACCTAACCCTTTACGCGTGCTTAAGATTAATTTTTTAGTACTTTTTCTAAGTAAGAGAAAGGTTTTAGCTTATAGAATAATTATAATTCTTTTATTTACTTTTACTTTTACTTTATTTATTTATATAAGAAACGCTAGATACTACTAAATAATATTAAAGCTCTAGATAAGATATTTAAATATTTACAACTATAAAGTCTTTCTTAACATAAGTTAGTAAAGTGTCTTTAGTCTTATACTAAAAGAAAATAATAAACTTTAAGTGTATTATAATAATATACAAAGAAGAGGTAGTAAGCGTATTTATAGTAGCTATATATAAAAAAGAAAGTTTGATTATAGTAAGTCTAACTTAAGTAGCTAGAATATAATAGATATTCTAGCTTAAAATAAGTTATATATTAGAGCGTAGTAGCTAAAGAGCTAGAGAAAAAGAAAAAGCTTTAAAAGTAAGAGTTAAGAGAGTAGTTTAGTTAAAAGAGAGTAGTAGTAAAAAAGTATAGTATTAAGAAGAACTTTAACGTAAGAAAAGTATTTTATATTAAAAATTTATAAATCTCCAAATATTTAAAAGTATTATATAAAATAACACTTTCTTCTTTACTAAAACTAGTTATAACTAGTAAGTAACTCTATAGTGTATATATATATATAGTAGCTAACTATATATATTTAGATCTAGAAAGCTATCTTATATAGATTATAAATAAAATAGACTTAGAGTCTCTAAGTGTAGAAATAGTTACGTATAGAGAGATAGCTAAGATTACGAAGAATAATAAAAAGGTAACTAGTATAATAAAGCTAAAGCTATAGTAATAGCTTACTTTATTTAGATAGTCTTTAAAAAATATAAAGAAATAAGTAAATATATAGTAAGCGTATATGTATTTATATATATATATATAGCTATATAGCGTAAACTAATAGAAGATAAATAAATTAAAAGATACTAAGAATACATTTATTAAAAAGTAGAATAATCTACTAAAGGTATTAATTATTTAGGTTAGCTAGTAGAAGATAAGAAATACTAAAGTAAAATTTATAAAGACGCTAAAGGTATAAAATAATCTAAAAAAGTATTCTCTTCTTACTTAAGTACGAAAACGCATATAATATATTACTTAACTATTTTATTAGTATAAGTATTTACATATAATAGTAATAGTAATTATATTATAAGATTATAAGTAGTGTTTCTATAAAGGTATCTAAATATAAAGCTATATTTAGTATGTTAGTATATATATTAAATATAATATAATACGTATAGTATATGTAGATAATAATATATTCTATAGTATAAAAGATAGTATATAAAGTAAATATATAGTAGATAAGTATAAATATAAGTATATTATAAAAGTGCTAGCTAAGTAGCTACTTAAGATAGTAGGCGCTTAAAGCGCTATATAGCTTTAGTAGACTTAAGAGCTATATTAAATAGGTGTATATAAGTAGATTATTCTAAATTAGACTAGAGAGTCTAGATTAAGAGCTCTAATAATATAGAAGAAGTAAAGCTTTTAGAGTTATATAAGAACTAAAAAGATATAAAAAAGAAAAAATATAGTAAATAGATAGAATATAAGAATAGGTTTCTACGTAGAATATATTTTCTTACTTGATTCTTTCTAATAGTTTTTAGAATTTATATTATAATATACTATATATCTAGTATATCTAAGAGAACTTAACTGTAATACTTAAGCTCTATTTCTATTATACTAATATATAGTTTTATATAAAAGTATACTAATATAAGGTATTTATAGTATCTAGACTCAAGAACTACTAGTAAATGTTTTAGTAGAATTAGTTTCTAAAACAACCTTTAAACTATAGAAAAATCTATTATCTATATAAGAGTTAAATACTCTAAATTTTATTTCTTGAAAAAGGGTTTTTAAGATTAAGACTAAAAAGGTTTCTATAGTTTCTACTATACTTTACTTAGTTATATATCTTACGCTATATCTTAAGCAGCCTTATATACGCTAGTAGTTAATAGATAGAGAATTAAAATTGGAAGATAGATAAAAGAAGTTAAATAATAAAGCTATTAGCTTGTTAATAAGTATAGAGTATAATAGCTAACTATTAAATAGTAGATCTACTAGTAGAATAAATTTTAATATTCTTAGGATTCGTTTTAAGTTTTAAGCTAGTAGACTAGACTGTAAAGAATATAGAGCTCTTTTTTAGTACTATTAATCTACCTCTACTAATTTAAGAATGTTTACTAAGCTCTTAAAGTAATAATAAGTTAAATAAAAGTACTAAGCTTTCTTATAGAGCTATAACTATATAATTTAAAATAGTAAGACCTTACTAGCTTATTAAAGCTATTAAACAAAGTAGTAAGTAAAGTTAACTAAGTAATAAGCTTAAAAGTTACGCGAACCAGATAATATATAGTAATACGTATTATTATTTATTACTAATAATAGTAAGTAGTAAGAAATATCTAATATAGTTTCTTTATTAGACTTAAGAGAAAATCAAGTCTCTACTTATTAAAAATTATAGTACATAGTCTATATAAAAGAAAACAGATGTTCTAAAAGAGCTTATTAAAGTTATATATATATATTAGTAGATATTATAGTAATTTGTTAACAGCCTTTTAAAAGCTAAACACTTTTTAGCTTTTAGAAATTAAAAGACTATCTATTATAATAAACTCTCTAATAATTATTAAAAAGATTTTACTCTTAGTAGATTTGCTATTAGTAACATGGTTAGTTATAAACTCTAGCTTTAAGAAAAAAAGATTAAGCTTTAGTAATTCTAGTAAAGTATTAAGACTTATTTTAGAAAAGACATATATATCTATTCAAAACCTAAAAGTAAATATAATTTGTATTACTATTATAAGAGAAGTTTCTACTTTCCCTAATATAAGAACTAGATAGATAAATTTAAAATTAGATATATTAGAAAAAAGTTTAACTTACTAGTATATAAGGGAAATAAAATAAAATCTCTAGCTATAAGTTATAGAGCTTAGTAATTACATTTCTACTATTAGCTAGTTAAAACTACTTTCTTATACTAGTATACTTTCTAGAGTAGTAAAATAATTAGTCTTCTCTACTAGAAATAATTCTTTTAAATCTACTTCAATTATTAGGATTTAGTAGAGACTAGACTTACAAAAATTTAGTATAAAGGTATACTGTAGCCTTTTTTTAGCTCTTAATAATTCTTAGTGCTAATTATAGTAAGCTATTACCTATGTAAATCTAGTCTAGTATTAAACAAATTACTTTAATTAAGTTAGAGATTACTTTTTATTAGTTTAAACTTAAGCTAATAGTAATAAGTATTTAGGTACTTAATCAGAAAAAAATACATCTATAAGCAGTATTTAGACTTAAAGTATTTATTAAATAAGATTAATGTTATATTAAATAGCTTAATAAGCTACGCTAGCTTCTTATACTAGTGCGGGCTTAGACTAGAGTTAAAGACTTTTTAGATAATTATTAGCTTTTAGGCTTTTTTTTCTACTATAATTATACTTCTTATAGTATTAAAACGCTTTAAGCTGTTAAATTTATAGGCTATATATTAAATAATTATAGCTATTATAGGCTTACTACTTTTAAGCTTATATACTTCTGTGTTTTATATCTAAGTTACTTAAGCTTTTACTCTACTTACGTTTTAATTCTTACTATTATTATAGTAAATTTTTACATCTATAGTTAAATTTATAGCTATATACGCTAGTAAACTAGCTTTATTAATAATAATAGTAGTATTAACTTTACTAGTAATAACGATAGTAGTAAACTTTATGCTAGTAATAACTATAGTAGTTCTATATAGTTTAGCGCTTAGCCTATTTTATTTTCTTAAGTTAATCTATTAACATAGTAAGGCTAAAAATTAATAAATTAATTTAATATTTTTACGTTTATATATGACTTTTAGTAAGAATACTAAATATTTATCTATAGAACCTTAAGTACTTAAATATAGATTAGTTATAGTCTAAAAGAACTTAGTAAGGGAATTTATACTAATAAGCTAATTAGCGATAAAAGTATATAAGTTATTACTACTATAGCGCCTACTCTAGCTAAAAGATAAACATTTTCTTTCTTTAGATTAAATCAATATAAATTGTAACAAAATTTCTTGCTATATTATGTAAGAAACTAGTAGTATTCTTTATTATAATTATAATCTAGCTTATTCTAATCTGATTTTATTAGTAATTTTAGTACGTAAAAAAATGTTAGTAAGATTATAAAAAGTAAAAGGTATAAAAATAATTTACTAAGAATTTAGACTACTAAGCTAAAGCTTCTAAGCTTATTACTTCTTATTATAAGTTATAAAGTGCTTTACTAAATTTTATCTGTCTTTGTAATTAAATCTAAAATTTAAAAAGATATTTTTAACTTAGAAATAACAATATTACTAATAATTACTTAAAATAACGTTATCTAACCTAGTAGTGTACTACTTAGTATAGCTATAGCTACGACACGCTTAAATAAATCTTATATTAGTAATTTTAAAACTTAGAGGTATTATAAAATTTTGAAATTAAGTCTATTTATCTTCTCTACTATATTAAAATTCTTTTCTTACTTAATAATAGCTTTAAAACTATCTTAGTAACTAAATTTCAAAATAATACTTTAATAACTAGGTTTAGACTTAGAATAAAAAGAATATAATTACTATGGATAAGACTTTATGTAGAATACTAAATAAGCTAATTAAAACTTTAAAGTCGTTTATTGAAAAAACCTCAAAACTATTAGTTTCTATAATTTTTAGTAATACTAATTTATAGACTTCTTATATACTATTATAAATACTAGCTTATAGTATAAAGGTTTTTACTATATATAGTTATGTACAAACACTACTAGTATAATATTCTACTTATTCTATTAGTATTCAATATATAATTTATAGTAAGAGCTAGTAGTAGCTTGAGTTTTACTTGTAGCTACTACCTTAATTCTTATAATAGCTATTTCTGTTTTCGCTATAGCTATTATAATACTAATTATAGCTTTTTAATATTAGTGATAACTCTAGTATTATATGTATTAGGTAGAGTATAGAAATTAATATATATATTAGTATAGTAAAGAGATTAGTAGTATCTGTATTAGAGTAAGTACTTAATGTAGTTAATTATATTATATATATATATCTAGTTGTTATTCCTGTCCAAACGCTGTTTAGGCCTAGCTTTGCCTAGTGCACTAACTCTTATACCTAATAGCTATTTAGCCTACTATTATATTACTAGTCTTACTACTATATTAGTAGTATTTTCAATAGTATAACTCTTCTTAATAGCTAAACTTTTTTTTTTTTGAAAGTCTATTAGTTTTTACTAATAAGAGTATGTTTCTTTTCTATATTAGCTAAACTAGTATAAATTAGATACGTTAATATTAAGTTATAGAAGTTGTAAAGCTTACTAGCGTATACACTATTAAATTACTTAAGCTAAGTACAAAAGTAAGTATTTCGAAATTAAACGTACTTATATAAAGCTTTTAACTAATAAATAAAATTCTACTACTAAGAAGACTCTAAGTTATAAAACCTTTTAGAACTTTAAGAATAGTTAGAGTAGAAGTATTAAAAAAGAGAAATAAGTTATAAGTTAGTGTTTATAGCTATATAGGTATAATTTAGTAGAATACTAAGTAATTATACTATTTATTACTAGAGTCTACTTATTAATTACTTTCTCTACTAGCGCTATCTATAGTAATAAAGATCTAGCTTAGAAATAATAAGCTTTTCTACTAGTAGCTAGACAAGAGATTCTTGTTTTTACTACTTTTTAAGAATAAGATTTTATAAATTAGATATACTAAGTAGCTCTTAAAACTATTTAAACTATTACTAAGTAAAATGTTTACTTAAACTCTTTTATTATAGTAGAAAGTTAATCTAGAGTAGAGTAATAAAACGTAGTCTAGTAACTCTATATAATAATCTTAATATAGGTAAAGTTTTTGAATACCTTTTATTTGCTATAATATAGTAGTAGGTACTTAAATTCTTTGAAAGTGTGACTATAGTTTCTAACAATCTAATATTTTATAATTTTCTAGGATATTTCTAGTATAGCTATATATTATAGGTATTAGCATACTTTAAATGACTATTCGTTATTTTAGATATAGTAATAGTATAGAACCTTTCTAGTTTCAAAACTCTCTAGATAGTAATTATTATATGAATAAAAATTTTTATAGTAAGCGTTACTATAAAAGAAACATCTATTTTGTTTTCTTTTCTAGAAACTACTACAAGTTATAAGTTTAGCTTAATATTAAAGAAGATAGCTAGATAAGTTAAACTCATAAGCATTTCTTTATTCTACTAAAAGTAGCTACTTCTAGGCTTTTAACTTCTTAATTCTTATAAAGTTCTATTCTTACTTCGTAAATTAATTCTTTTTAGAAGTAGCTTCAAGAACTATAAATAATAGAAATAAGAGTAATAATCTTTATAGTCTAGCTCACTTTTAGAATTTAGAAAAGTCTTTTTTTATAGTATTTAGCTTATACTTCCTAAGCGTAGCATCTATTACTTATAAGTTTATAGTTCTATAGCTAGCTTTATAATTCTTAGTTCTATTAAACAGTTTAAGAATATAGCTTTATAAGATTACTTTACACTTAAATATTACTTAAGTTTAAGATTTTTAACTTTATACTTCTTATACTATTGTTCTTAAGTTAATTACTAAGCTAGAATAGATATGTACTTTTTCTTTTATTATAATTTGTTAGTTTACGAAACATTTTAATAATATTCTACTTAGACTTCTAATTTATACCTTTTAAATAATAGTATATATAAAAGAATTCAGCTAGTAGCTTGTTCTCTTAATATATTAGTTATTAATAAAAATAGCTACTTTTTATAGCTTTTTTACATTTCTTTTCTTTTTAGTACTTACATTAGTACACTAGATTTTTTATTAATTTTACTTAAACTTAAGTTTATTATAGTAAAATAAAAGAATAGAATTTATAACTTAATCTAAATAAAAAGAATTACTACTTCAAAGCTTTAGTCTATTAGCTTATTAAGTTATATATGTTACTTTTTATAACCAGTAACTTTATAACTACTTTTAGTATTTTTCTTTTTAACTTTTAGTTTTAGCGTAGAATTTAGTATAGTAAGCTTAGTAGAAGATAGCTAGTTATTAGAAACGTCTAAAAGAGGTAGTAAGCGCAATTATAGTAGCTATAGATAAAATAAAAAGCGTAATTATAGTAAGTATAAGTTATGTAGCTAGAACGTAGTAAGTATTCTAAATTAATTTAAGTTATATCTTAAAGTGTAGTAGCTAAGAAACTAACATAAAAGAAAAAGCTAGAAAAGTAGTTTAGTTATAAGAGATTAGTAGTAGAGAAGTATATAGCGCGTTTATAAGATATTTAAAGTAAGAAAGTCTTCTTGAATATTTTTTAAATCTCTTAATATTTAGAAGTATTAAAGGAACTATAGAAGAGTAATAAGATAACGTTTTTTTCTACTTTAGAGCAAGTTACAACTAGTAAGTATTCTTATATTATATATAGATATATAGAGCTAATAGTAGGTAGAGTTAGAAGCGTATCTAAATAAGATTATAAAAACGATAGACTTTAAGTCTTTAAACGCAGAAACTATATTATATAAGCTACTAGCTAAAATTAATTAAGATAATAAGACTATAATAAGTGCGTTAAAGCTAGACTCGAAAGTAGCGCTTAAGCTATTTCACTTGCTTTATAAGAATATATAAAGCTAAGTAAATATATAGCGTATATATATGTATAGCAATATAGCGTAGGCTAATAGAAGTAGAAACGTCTAATTAAATACTAGTTTTATACTTTATCTCTCTTATACTAATAAAGCTCTAATAGTATTAATTAGATAAGCTAACTATTTTAGTTTAGTTATTAATTACGTTATTCTAAAAGTTATTTCTAGTATCTAAACCTTTAATATATTTAATACTAGATAAATAAGTAAGAATTTAAATTTATTCGTAGAATCTTTTACCTTACTATTATGAAGTATTTTAACTTATATAAATGTAAGCTTTTTACTTAGCTTTCTATAAAACTTATCTTATTATAAATTTCTTTACTTAGAAATAATTTAATAAGTAGTAATTACCTAGTTTATTACTAGTACTTATTTATATTTTTTAATAGAAGCTTAATAGCTAGTAAGATACTTACTATAGCTACTTAAATTTACTTTAAAGTCTTAATTATATTTTTAAGCTTTATAATAATATTAAATTAATTTATATAACAGCTATAAGAATAAATTTAATTTTTAGTTTATTATAGTAGAGTGTTAATACAGAGTAAAATAATAATATACAGTTAGTAACTCTATATAGTAATCTTATTATAGGTATATTTTCTAAATACTTTGTACTTACTATATATGCGTATAGAATTTAAAAAACTCTTTCTACAACATTTACTATAGATATAGTGATTTAATAATAATAATAATAATAATATTACACTTATAGAAAGTAATAGTAAATAAAACTTCTCTAGTAGACTTAGAAGTATACTTAGAGGTAGTAATAAAGAAGCTATAGAACTGTAGAAAAGTTAAAATATTCTTAGTTCTAGAATTTAATATAGAAATAAGCTTTTTAAAGTATAGATACTAATAGTTATAATAAAAAGGTCTAAGTAGAAAGAGTAGAAAGTAGAGCGTAGTATAATATTAAATAAAAGCCTTTCTATTACCTATAGAAGTAGATAGAAAACTATAGTAGAGGTAGCGCTAAACTATAGTATTATAAGTCTAGAGATATTTTATGTAGTTAAAATATAGTTTCGAGAATAGTAGCCTAAAAGAGATTATACAAAACCTTTTATATAAAGAATACTTCTCTTTATTATATATCTTTCTTAATACCTCCATATATATTTAAAATTTACTAATATATCTACTAAATATAAAGAACTTTCTATAATAAACTCTTCTTCTATACTTATAATAGAGGCTTTAGTTTTTAGAATAGTAACAATCTAAAGTAATAAAATATACTACTCTAGTATACTTTACTAGCTATATACGTAGTATATTTAACTTTTTAGTTCTTTTTAGAGACTCTAAAATAAGAAACTTATAAAATATAGCTATAAGAATAAAGCTAAAAAAGAGCTTCTATTAGAATTATAAGAGGTAAATAAAAGAAATCACTACTAATAGAAAACAGCTTATAGCTTTATATATTATAGGTATATACTATCTTCCTTAAATAGTTTTTTTTATATTATTTAGGTAATTATAGAGAAATAGTTTAATTAGCTTCGTATATTAGATAAAAAGCTAGCTAAGTTAGTAGATACACTAGTAACTTAAGATAAGTTTGACTTTATCTAGAACATAGTACGTAATATTTTTCTTAGCTAGAGAGATATAGCGCTTTACTAGCTATAAAAAGTAGTATATATATAGTATAGTATTAGACTATACTAATAAACGCGTAATAATAAATAGAACAGATAGTTAGTATACTAGAGAATAGCGTAATATAGCTAATATAGCTAGACTTCTGAGTAATTATATATAGAATATAGATTACTAGTAATCTTACAAATATTATATAGATATCTTAAGTTAGTTTATATTATAGAACAAAAGACTAATCTCTAGCTATTACGGCTAGATAATATATATACTCTAATACACTCTCTAGATTAGCTAGTAGTACTAGTCTAACCTACTTAGAAAGTATATATATTTAACTTCTAGTAATACTAAGTCTTTCTATTATAAAATAGAATTTCATAGTAATAAGTAGGTAGCTAGACAAATATAATGCTAATCTAGACATATTTTTTCTTTTTACAATTTTGCCTAAGATTACTTACCTAAGTAAGTAATCTAAGAAACATTACTTAGGTAATTAAAGCAGCTAAAGAGCTTATAACTATTATAGAGAAAAACAACTAGTCTCTATTCTCTATAGCTAGATAATATATATACTTTAATAATCATAATATTAGTTATTTTATTATTTAGTAAACATCTATTTCTACTATACTAATTCTGTAATAAACTTTGTTCTAAAACTAAACGCTCTTTAAATTAGAAAAGCTTCAGCTTTAAAAAAAATCTTAAACTTCTAGCTTTGGTAAAGATGTCTTTTCTTATATAGATATTTAAAGATTTAATTCTATAGAGGTATAGTATTTAAGAGTTACTTTAATATTTTAACTCTTATAATAGAAAAGTTCTTATTAATCTAGTTTAATAAATAGTTTCTAGTATATATATTCTTTAATTTATAGAGCTTTTTATTATTCCTCTATAATAGCTAAGTATTTATAACGTAAACATACTTATAATAAGTATTGTTATCCTTATTATATATTAAATAAATAGCTCAATAGTAAATAAATTATCTTAATAGATAGATTTACTTCTCTTAAGTTTATAAACTAGATTTTCAAGTTACTATTTAAGCGCTTTAGTAGTTTTTAGTACATAATTAGAAATAATAAGTATATTTTCTATAGTTAATATAGCAACAGTACTCTACTCTATATCTTTTAATGAAACTTCGATCTAATATAGTATTAATATTTACTTAAAAAGTAAGTATTATCATAATTCATATAAAATACATTACTAATAATAATAAATTAAAACTTTTCTTAGTTACTATACTTTAAAGAGTATTAAAAAATATAATTTATATATCACAATTCTTATTTACTTAGTCTTTAATACAATCTACTTAAATTTTAAGAAAAGTGTAAGAGCTTTAAGATAGTAAATACTATATTAGGATGATACTTTATTACTACAAATAGAATCAAGCTAATCTATCTTTAATATAAGCTGCTTGTAAACTAAGAGACTTTATTAGTAGTATAGTTTAGTAGATTTATAAATAATAAGTCATTTTTTAGCTTAAACTTCTTACATATTTAATAATATATATAGAACCTAGTATAGCTATAAAGCTAATTACAGCCGTGAACACACAAGATAAAAATAGAATAGTAGTAGACTTATAAGAGTAAAAGCTTAGAAGTCTACAAAAATAAAAGAAAAAAAAATAGCTGTAAAGCTAAATCTTTAAAGTCTAATAGTATACTTTAGCTTTATGCTTTCTATTAGTTTAATCTATGTAATAGTTATAGACGTAAATATTACTATACTATAAATGAATATAAAGAAGCTTGTAGTTAGCTCTATATAGCTAGTATTATTTAAAACTACTTTTAAAATAACTAGAAAAATATACTATTTTAATATTTATAAATAATGTATAACACACTCTTCTTTAAGCTATATATTAACATAACTAGACTAGCTAGAATAAGATTCTTAGTATCTAAGAAAGCTAAGAACTTTTTGTATAATTACCGATCTTTAAAGTTCTATTAAATAAGCGTTAGCTAGCGCAATATAGATGGTTTCTAACTATACTAATAAGATCTACTATCTTTACCTTATAGCGTTTTATTTATATAATTAATTCTACTTTTATTTTAAGACACTATTATATATAGACAGATATATTACTACTTAGTAATTTAAGTAGAAAATAAATTTAATACTATCTTACTATATTCTACTTACTAAAAGCTAGTAGGTTATTATTTCTACTAAGCTAACTTCTAGTAGCTAAAGTGTTATGTGTTTTAGTATTATCTTAGTAATGTCTCTATTTTAAGAAGAAGAAGAGATAAGCTTTGAAAATATAATAAATTCAATAATAAAGAATGTATATTTTCTAATTTAAAGTTATTTAAGATTAGAATTAGAAAAAGGTTTTCTATCTATATTATACTGAACGTTTAACTATAATAGTTAAGATCTTCTATATATATCTTATACTTATGTAAGCTTCTAAAGTTTTCCAAATTCTTAGGTATATATAAGTAAGATTCTATACTTAATAAGATAGCTCTTTAAATAAAGATAGCAAAATAACAAACTATAACTTAGTTAGTTATCTAGCTACTAGCAATTTACAAACCAGAGAATTGCTAGATCTTATATAGAATAATTAAGCTTATATAGATTATTCTAAACTTACCTATATAAGTTTTACAATTTCTTTAAGCTTCTACTTCTTTTTACTTTTCTAATATAGTATTATCTAGTACTATATAAATACTATATTAAAGACTTATTTAAAAGTTTAATCTAATAAAGTTTCAAGTATCTTAAAGTTTAATAGTTTTCTTACTAGAATTTCTTTTTTACTAAGCTTTTTCTTAATGTAAAAGGTACATTTTCTGAGAAGTAGAATAAAGTAATTTATTACTTCTAGTAATAATCATCAACTTCTAGTAGAAAAATATATATTATTTTCTCTAAACTATATTAATTTACCTTATTAGAAGTATCTTCTAGATCTATATTTAATAGTGTAGTAGCTTTTTAAATTATGTAATAGACTAGTCTAGTATAGACTTAAAAAGAATAGTAAAGGTAATAATGTCTTTCATAATAATATTAGGTATATATATCAGACTTAGAAGACTTGTTTAGTAAGGTACTAATAGAACTAGTAAAGTATTATTATACGAATAGAGTATAAACTTATTTATTAGTCTTAATAGTTCTACTAGTATAGAAAGAACTTATAGGAATAAGAAATTAGACTTAGAAGTAAAATAAAATATAAAATAAGACTAAAGACAGCTTACTTAATACTAGCATCCTTTTATAGTTTATATATATATATATATATTTTTATCTGTTTTAGCTCTTAAGATAAGAAAATATAAGTAGTATTTTAGCTAAACTAATATAAATTATTTAAGTGTTATATAATATTTCTTTAGAACCTAAAACTTACTAATTAACAAGTTATAGCTAGATTAAACTAGAATTTGTTTTTTTTATATATTAAAGATTACTATACCTCTTTAATTACTTGCTAAGTAAAAGTTCTAAGCTTTCGAAAATTAATAAGTTTTTAGTTCTAGCCTATCTATTATCTAGATATATAGCTATAGAAAGAATTACTTTTTTCATTTTTTTTTTTGATATTATTGTTTTTACATATATATCTATATAACTATAGAATTTAAGAATACTCTTTTTTTAATATATACTAGAAATATAGTAGCTTAATAATAATTATAAGAATATACTTAAATAGATTTACCTTTTTAAAAGCCTTTTAAGTAGACTTAAAAGTAGTAATAAATAAGCTATAGAGCTAAAAACATATTTAAATATATTCTTATTTAGAAATAAAAGTTTAAGAAAGCTATAAAGGTTATTCTAAGATAACCTAAGAGTTAGTTCTTAGTGAGTAAGTAAGTAAGGTAGAATAAGTTAGTATACTAGTATAATTAGAAGATTAATGTAATAGTATAAAAGTATAATAGTACGTTTAGTAAAATAATATAATATTTGAAGAAGTTAAGAAAGAAGTATAATTCTTAGATTAAATACTAAAGTCTTATACAAATTTAAATATACTGAGCTATATACTTAATAAGTATTTTTTTACTTAGTAGTACTTAGTTTTACTAAGAGTACTAAGCACTAAGCAAGTTACGTAACTACTTATAGCTATTAAGTTAGTATTCTAGGTACGCTAATACCTTATAGAACTTTAGTTTCTAAGTTTCTTTTTTTAATTATAATAAAAGCCTTCTAAGATAAATACTAATAGTAATAGTAGAAAGCCTTAAGTTAAAAGCGTAAGATAAAAGATATTATATTATTTTAAAAAGAAGCTTTTTTATTAGGTATAAAAGTAATAAGAAAATTATAGTAAAAGTAGTATTAAACTATAGTACTACGTAAATAAACTTTTGTTGTTAATAAAGCTAAATTATAGTAGAAAGAAAACTAGTGTAAAGAAGAATAATTGAAAGCTTAATATATAGAAGTTACGTTTTTTAGCTTTGTATTTTTCTATTATCTTTATATACTTCTAAAAAATATACTAATAAATATACTATATACTTAAAACTTTGAATACTAAACTTCGTAGTTACACTTATTACAAAGCCTTTAGTTCTGTTAATAATAATACTTAGTATCATAGAATATACTATCTTAGTAAGTATTACTTGTTATAGAAATATTATATTTAATCTTTTAGATTTATCAATAATCTTTAAAATAAAAGACTTATAAAGTAAGGCTATGAATATAAAGCTAGAAAAAAGCTTAAATTAAATTAGTAAAGAGTAAACCAAAGTAATTACTGCTAGAAAATAAGTCTTTGTAGATAAACATATTATAAGTATATATTATACTTTTAAAATAGCTCTATATTTTTAAACTTTAGTAATTATAAAAAGAAAGTTTAAAAAGTATTATATATTCAGTAAGAAGCTAGGTAAGCTAGTAAGAATACTAGTAATCTAAAATAAGACGTTTATAATCTAAAATCTAATAAATTATATTTTTTTTAGCTAGAAAGAGGTAGCGCTTTATTAGCTATAGAAAGTAGTGTATATATAGTATAGTAGAGTAGATTACAAATATAATATATTATATAAAGCTAGCGCTTAATACCTTATTAAGGCTACGTAGCGTATAAAGAATTTCTTTTTCTTTTTTTTAAAGTTCTAAGCTTTTACTCTTATAAGTATACTACTATTCTATCTTTATTCTATATATTTACAGCTATAATTAGTACTTTACAATATACTTTTTTTAAGAAATATATAGTAAGAAAGATTAGTTTTTCTATACATAGAAATAGTAGTAATCTAAACTTCTAATCTAGCCTAAAAGAGCTCTGAGTTAATAACATTCTTAATATATAATTCTATAGGCTCTAGTATTAGATAGAAAGATCTAAGAAAGTATTCTAGCTTATCTTATTTAGTTCTAAGTTCTTCTAAGTGCCTTACGTAGTTAATACGTAATTATCTTAAGCTTTAAGACTCTTAGAGCTCTTATTAAGTAAGATTAATTACGTAATAAACTATTACGTAATTACTTTTAAATTAGAGTAACGCTATAAGTAATAGTATAATTAGCGTTATACCTATAAAAGTAAAAGGTAAGAAAAGAAAGTTTAGTAAACTAAAGTCTTAGAGTTAAAATAATATATTATTAGATAGCTAGAGATAAGATATATAATAAAAGTACGTAATAGCTTACTAAGTAGATAAGTATTTATAGAGAGATATACTTATATATCTTACGCTACTTTCTAAGTTTACTATAATTCTATATAACCTATAATACTTATTATAACTACTTATAATACAACTTCTTTAATAAACTAAGAAAATTAATATAAATAACTACTATAATTAATACTAGAAGACGCTTCTCTAAACTCTTCTTAAGAACTTTATCTAGAATAATATATATATACTACGCACTTAGCTAACTTAGCTCTTTCTTAACTTTAGACTTTATGATAAGTCTATACTTTTTCTCTACTATCTTAGTACTATAAATAAGTCTCTTAGATTAATTCTTAGCTTTATTACTAGTATCAAGCTACTATATATACTATTAATTATTAAGAAGTAAGCTAGTAACCTAGTTTCTAGTATTTAAGAGTATCTAAAACTAATAAACCTTTAGGTTAAAATAAAGAACCTATATACTATACTTATAAAGCTTAATACCTATAGTAAGCTCTAGAATTTTCTAGACTAGAAGAAAGACTTTTTTAAGTATATAGCTAATAATAGTTACGCTAGTATATAGCTTAGAAGCGTATAAAAAAAGAATACCTAATCTAATAATAATATATTAAGTATAACCTTCTCTTATAATATTATAGTATTAGACTATACTAATGAAAGTATAATAATTAGTAAAATAAATAATTAGTAAAATAAATAATTAGTAAAATAAATAGTTAGTAAACTAAAGAATAGTATATTATAGCTAGTATATCTAAGCTTATAAGAAATTTTATAGTAAATATAAGTTACTAGTATTTAAATTAGTATTATATAAGTATCTTGAATTAAGGTTTACTTTATACTAGTACTAGGCTTACTGTGTTATCTTTTAAAGATGTATAATTATCTAAAGTAGATATTAGTAATACTTAGTAGTTAAGATAATACTAAGTTATAAGTAAAAATAAAAAAGTAGGTTGTTATTATAACTACGCGTATAGTAAATATTATACTAGTAGTAGTATAAGTATAAGTATTATAAGTTATAAATCTAGACTTTTGTAAGAGAGTTTTAACTTTACTATATAGTAATATAGTAATACGTTATTACGTTATTATATAAAATCTAAAATAACTCTATATAGAGTTAAAGCTACTCTAATTCTAGCTAATACTAAAGGCAGCCTTAAATTCCTAAGACATAAGCCTTAGAGCTTACCAGCGTAGAGTTTTATAAGGTATACGCTTATTCATATAAGTAAGTAATTATAATATACCTTATACTATGCGTATGTTATTTTACTTTTATCTAAAATCTTTTTACTTCTATCTTAAGTTTAAGTAGTAGATAGACGTAATATATTACATTAGTTTACTACTATAAGTTTAGAGCTATCTAAAGTTTTGATATTTATTAGCTCTACTTATAGCAGTAATCTAATTTAATATATTATAATAACCTACTATAGTAAGTCTATAAAACACTAACCTTTATAATTAGGTTATCTTGATCTAATTAATTAAATTACTTACTTTTATTCTATAGTCTATTAATTATAAAGTCTCTACTTTGTAGAGAATAACTTAATTACTTAATCTTAAAGAAGTACACTAAAGGCTTTTTTTCGTAAGTCTAGAGAGAATAGTATAATACTTAAGAAATATTTTATTAGTACTCTAGCGCTAAAGAACTTAGGTAAAATATAAATCTGTTTTAGCCTTTAGTAGCTTGTGTACTTTAGACTATAACTTCTTTATTCTTTAACTTAGTTTAACTTATAGCTTCTCTAATAAAGTCTAGTTAGTATATAGTAAGCTTACTTTTTTAAGTTATAAAGCTTAACACTTATTCAAGAATAAAAAGCGTTAATAGATTATTAGTACTTACTTACTCTTTTACTTTATATTATATATATTACTAGGTATAACTTTTAAGTCTAAAAGTAAGCTAATATTAGATAAGCTTTATTCTAAGAAGTAGTTAATAGTTACTACATTTACAGTAAAGAAACTCTAGAAGTCTAGATTACTAGAAGTTAGGCGATAATAATAAAGAAATAGAACTCTATTAATCTTACTTTAAGGTAGTAGTATCATAGATAATAGTAAAAAGTTTTTTATATTTTCTATAATATATATAACTATAAAGCTACTAGAGAATAAGTAGTAAAGCTTAGTATAGAAAGCTATAGTATAAGCTCAAGACTTTTTAGTATAAATAAATGATAAGTAGATAATTATTTATAGTATATTAATATAAAATATGTTATTAGTATTCTAGAAAATAAGAGCTTCTATAAAAATAGTAGAAGAGCTATAGTTCTACTTAAGTAATGAAAAATATAAATAGAATTCTAGACTTCTTTTAGTTATTAACTACTTAAGAAAGAATTTATATATATATATTAATATAGAAATTCTTTTTATAGTAATTCTAAAACTTATTTCTTCTAATACTACTAGCTTTTTATAGTAATAGTTAAATAAAAGTTAGTTATATAAGAATAGATTTAGTCTATATCATTTTTTTTAGGTATTAATATATAATATAGTAATAATACCTAGTTCGTAACTTTATAACAACATTTTTATATAAGTTTTAATTTTCTTTCTACTTAGTACCTACTTTATATTACTAAAATAATTTTAATATTTTATTCTATAGTATTTACTATAAGTACATTACTCTTATAATATCTATAGCTTTGTTAACTGTACTAGTATAGAATTAGAAGTATAACGTAGTTAAGTAATATAGTATAGAATTATAATATAAGTATATTTTCTAAATACCTTATATTATAGTAAGTAGTAGTATATATTCTTTTATATCTTCTATATCTTCTATATCTTCTTTCTTTACAATGTATTAACGTAGTAACTATATTAACTATAAGAGCTCTTATTATTACTAAGACTTATGTAGAATACTTTATAACTACTATAACTAAAACTACTATAGTAGTTACTAAGTATAGGCTAAGTAAGTTTAACTTTATAAACTATCTTATAAATATTTACCAGTTTAAAGAGATAATACTTAAGGTATACTATTATACTAAGTTATTTTCTAGATTCTATTTAGACTTTATACTATATTAGTATATATCTAATAAGTCTAAGAGCGTTAACGTCTACTATCTTAGCTCTATCTTTATTATACTAATAGGTAGTTCTGTAAAGAACTATACTAAAGTGTAGTATATACTCTAGCTAGACCTTATTACTACTAGTAGAAATCTAAGCTAGACTAACTATTGAAAAAACTTTATAAACTATAAAGTACCTATTTATTAACGTAAGAAGTAGATACTATTTATTCTAACTATAGTAGAGAAGCTATTTAAATTTAAAGCTAAAAGGTCTCTTACTTTCTCTACTATTATTTTATCTACCTCTACCTAGGCTATATCTATAGCAGCTTCTATATAGGCTAATAATTAATATTAATAACAATAATAACTATAAACTTATAATTAGACTAATAATATAAGCAAAATAGATAATTAAAATAAGTAGGTAATACTAATAGCTTATTAATAAGCTTATAGTAGAATGCGTAACTAGTATAGACTATAGATATATTTAAGATCTTTCTAGAGTATTTAGCTAGCGTATTAGGCTATAAAGAATATATAGCTCTTTTATAGCACTATAGATATATTACTACTACTAATTCTAGAATTTTCTTAAGCTTTTAGATAATTACAACTATAATAGAAGTAGTAGTACTAGTAAAACTTACTTTTAAGGGAGACTATATATAATATAGTAGTAACTACTAGATATTATTTATATACTGTTAGTAGTTATAAATAAGTAATTATAGATTATAAGTCTTTGTTATAAAGTTATATAAGAAGAAAAAGTAGTATAAGTAGATAGTAAGAGGCGTTTAAGTCTATTAGACTTAGTTTTAATAGCTTTAAAGTTTATTTGTTTATCATTTATAGTATAGTATAATATTATAAGACATAACGCAGTAGGCTCTATCTCTAAGGTCTAGAGAGGATAATTTTTATATATAATATACTTATTATAATCTATATTTAAAAGGAAAGAAAGTAACCTATAGATCTATAGAACTATTAAGCTTTGATACTACTATAAGATTCTTAATATTAAAGTTAAATAGAGAACTTACTTTATACTTTAGTCTAGTTGCAATCTATTTACTATTAATAAATGACTTTAGATTCAATTTAAAATTCTCTTATAAGATTTTGAAAAAAAAAGAAAAAGGTTTTTTAAATCTATTTCTATTATTTAATATTCATTTACTTAGTAAATACTACTTAATAAGACTTAAGAAGTCTACTTTAATTTTTCAATATAGATATTACTTATTATTACAACTAGATAATAAGCAAAAAAAAAGTTTAAATTTAATAGAATACTATTAAAGGTATTATATAATAAAGAAACTGTAATATCTAATATTCTTTCTACTAAAGCTTCTATTTAAAATAACTAGAGAAATAATGAAGCTTTAGCATTAAATTTAAATCGATAATATTAAGTGTTATACTATATATACTAGCTTTAATACATTAGTTTAACTTAGTATAGTTAATTAATAACAATGTTATAAAATCTTAATTCATTAATTATAGTATATAGCATCTAGTACTTGAAAATAAAGAAATTATTATATAGATAAGTTTAGAATGTATAGATATAGTTTAAAAATAGTACTTAGAAGCTTTATACTAAAAATAAACTAGTATATTAAGATATATCGTAATTATTCTATTATTCTGTTTAAATTGTGATTAAAGGTTTTACTTTAACTATTTAGTTTAAGAATTACTTTCTTATACTCGGGACTTTTAATCTAGACTTTTTAGTCTAAATTAGAATAATCTATATTAATATATCTACTTAACTCTTAAGCTCTTAAGCTTACTAAGACTATACTCTACTTTAAGCGTTAAATATCTTAAGTAGCTACTTAGCTAGTACTTCTATAATATACTTATAATTATACTTATACTTATCTACTATATATTTACTTTATATACTACTTTACGTACTATATATATTATATTATATTATACGTATATATTATTATACTTAGTATAGCTTTTAATTTAGCTACTTTTATAGAAATAGTATTACTAGTAATATTATAAAACTAGTATTATTACTACTTGTTATTCTCTATATACTATTAGCACTTACTTACTTCTATACCCTATATATATATATATATACGTACCTTACGCTCTAATATTCTTAATAATCTTCTTAAAAAACTTTATAAGCTCTATATTTAATAGTAAGCTTATTTCTCTAGTATTAGCTACCTTTACGCTTCTTCTTCTTATAATAGTTACAATAATTAGATTTATAAGATCTACTACTTATAAAAGCTTATACCTTTCTATATTTAATTAGTGCTTATATATATAGTAGTATATACTCTACTTATTTAGCTTCTTAAAATACTTTATAGAAATTACCTATATTACCTTATTATACTTTATACTTTAAAAGAATATTTAGATAAAAGATGTTTAAGAATATATTCTCTTTATACTAAATAAAGTTCTTTTTAAGTACGCTTTTTACTACTAGACTTTTATAACTATACTTCTTTTTCAGCTCTTTAGCTACTATACTTTAATATATAACTTAGATTAGTCTAAATCTCTACTACGTTCTAGCTACTTAACTTATAATTACTACTCTTATACTTTCTATTCTATTTATAGCTACTATAATTACGCTTACTATCTCTTCTACTACTTATTACTTTACTATAAAAATACTTATACTAATATAAGACTTAACTAATATATTATACTACAATACCTTATTACTTTATTGTAAGCTAATTTCTTTTAGTATTAGCTACTTATATACCTTTTCGCTTTATAATAGCTACTTTATTTAGATGTTTAAATTATACTACTTAAAATAGCTTTAATTTTCTTCTACTTAATTAGCGTTTATATAAGTTTAGTAGTATATTCTCTATCTACTAAGCTAATTAAGATATATTGTAGATATTCTCTAGAATATTTCATTTTATTAGATGTTATACTTTGAATAAAAGATATTTAAAGAAAAACAATTCGATAACATATCTTCTTATATTAAATAAATATCTTCTAACTATATTATACGCTTTTACTACTATACTCTTATAACTATACTTTTAATTAGCTTTTTCTCTCTTATCTCTTTAGCTACTATAGTTTGGTATATAACTTAAGTTAACTTAAGATATTACTCTATTCTATCTACTTAACGTATACTTAGTTGCTATACTTACTCTTAATATTTTTTTTATACTCTTAAATATATTAGTACAACTAAGTTCTAATACTATATCTTACTAAACAATCTTAAAATTCTATATAGTAGAGTAACAAAAAGAAAAAGATATTAAAAAAGTTATCTTTTTTAAAGCTGTACATCTAGACAACTAGACTAGCTAGAACTAGGTTCTAAGTATTTTAGAAAGCTAAGAACATTCTCTTTAAGTTAGTATACTAGAATCTATACTTACTAAGCTTTTAGCGCTAGTAAACTAGCGTTATAATAAGAGTAATACAAAAACCTTACTTAAACTAGCTATATTTTTAAAACTAGGCTTAAAACTACTAATTTCTTTATTTATTTTTATTCTTTGTACTTTGTTCTATTTAAAGTTTTTCTTTTAGAATTTTAGAAGTTATCTTACAGAAAGTTATTAAAAGATATAAAACAAAACTAGAGATAAAACTCTATCTTTATTATATAATTTCTTACTAATATAAATACTTATATTATATATAGCTTAGACATTAAATTCTAGCATTTTACTTTTATTTTTAGCTAAGTTATAGTACTTTAAAGTATAAGATTCTTATACTATTAAGTTTCTATTTCTAGAAGCTTTTTTCTATAAACTTGTAGTATATACTTAAAGAAACTACTTATATTAGTAGATTTTACTTTATTCTTTAAAATCAGCTTTATATAGCTATTTTAATATTAATATAGTATAATTAAGTTCTAAAAAAGAAATATCACTATTTTTAGAATCTAACTATAATTTTAAGCTAGTATTATTAAACTTTTATTATTAAATATTGTTTTTTAAGATAAGTTTAGGGAAGGTAAACTTCTTTAAAGATAAAATTTAAAATCGTAATTTAGAAATTACTTGCAATAGCTACTACTTAAATATTTTAGTATAAGATTAATAAAACTATATAAACTTTACTAAGATTAAAAAACTATACTTTTTAATATTATCTAAATACATACACTCTAAGTTAAAGAGCTATATTTTTAAGCGAATCTCTAAGCCTATGTATTATTGTCTACAGGCTTACTAAGCTACACTACTAAATACCTTAAGATTAGTTTACTTTCTTTTCTTCATTAACATTAGAAAGGGTTTAGGCCTGCTAGTCTAATTATTTAGATATAGAGCTTTAAAAAAGATAACTTTTATAATATCTCTTTCTTTTTGTTACTCTACTATAACCTTAAATATTATTCTACTTCAGTAGATTAAGTTTTATATTACAATCTTATAATAAGTAGTAGTAATTTAAATTAATATTATTAAAAAATTTATATTATGTAAATATGTTTATCTAAAAAATAGAGTACTTAGATATAACTTTAGACTAGATAGCTATTCTAATATATAAGTAGATCTATAAGTTTAAGTACTTCTAGAATATAAGAAAAATATATTACTATCTAGTAATACTTATAAAACACTAGATTTAGAAGAATACAAATATTCACTTATAGTAGTTAAGCTTAAAAGAAATTTATATATAGATTTATTTTACTTTAAACTTATTCAACTTTTAATAACTAACTGTTCTTATTCTGAATTCTCTAATAAATTCTAAATATAGTTTTGGTTCTAGATATTAAAATTACACTTCTAGCTCCTATTTCTAGTACATATTCTTTTTTTATATATATAGAAGTTTAAAGCTCTTTAAAATAGTAAAGTAGTAAAAGGTTTTATTTAGATTTATTTACTGTAGTAGTATAACTTTCTACTAATACTTAGCATTCTTGAAGAAATTTTAATAGTACTGTAAAGGTTATTATATCTAATAAACCTAGTATAAATATAAACTAGCTTTTAGAAGCTTTACTATCTAAATAAAGTTTTCTAGGTATACTTTATAAATTAAGATAATCTTTTCTTTACTTCTATATTTTTAAATATAATACTAAATTTTATATATATTTTATTGTAACTACCTTCTTTCTTATCTAATATTAAGAACTAGTATAACTAGATCTTCGAATATAAGGTTATCTAGTATCTATATCTTATTATAAGAACTTTTAAATATTTTAAGAAAGAAATTTAATTACTAGTTATTAATCTTTCTTCTTTAGATTAGTTTTAATACAGAATTATTAGCTTACTATAAAATCTTCTTTTTTCTTAATATAGTCTACTAAAATTACTAAATAGCTTACTAAATTATATTTTACAAAAAGTATTTAGAATAGATTAAATAAAGTAATATTTTTTCTTATTAGTTTTAGAAGACTACTATTCTAGCTACGTTTTTAGAAAGATTATATAAAAGCTTTATAAGTAGATAGTATAATATACTAGTTCTAGGTAATGTATACTTATTAGATAGTATTAGTTTACTTAATAATCTATTATTTTTAATTTTTACTATCTATTTTTACTTTTTATAAGAACTCTAATAAACGCTCTACGCTAGTATTATAAGAGAAGGTTATACTTAATATATTATAGTTAGATTAGGTTCTTTTATTCTTTATATGCTGTGTAGTCTTAATAAGCTATTTAGTGCTAGCTCTACGTAATACATAATACGCGTAATTTACTCTACTATATATTCTCTCTTCTTAAGAGCTTCGCTTTATTAAGTAACTATACTAATATACGTAATACTTAATTATATATAATTAATTCTTACCTACTTTAATAGTTTATTATAGCTATAAGCTAATTTAAAACTCTATCTTGCTTTTTTCTAACTCTAACTAAGTTATCTTACTAATTTATATTAATAAGAAAAACCTTAGCTACTTTTACTAGCTTATTAAGACTAGTAAAAAACTTTTATAGCTAGCTATATCTTAGCTTAGTTTAATCTAATAGTAAATATATAGAGATATATTTACGCGTTCTTATTATTTTTCTCTACTATTTCTTATTTTCTAGTTTCTTAGCTTTAACTATATAGCTAGACCTTAACTATTTTATTAAGAGCTCTAATACTATATAAATAGTTAAAAATAGTTAAAAAGAAAAACTAAAGTTTAGAAAGAACTAGTAATCTATTCAAGCTAGAGTAGACTCTCTTACTAGAGAGCTTCTAGTCTTCTAACTCTAAACTTAGCGCTAGCTACTACTCTAACTAATATTCTATCTTAGTTTAACGCGTTAGTAAACTTCTCTAAAGTACTTTACGCCTACTTTACTATACTTTTTACCTAACTAAAGCTTATTTTGTAGCTTTAATAAAGTAGTGTTATAGTAAAATATACTATAATAAGTATATAGTAGTAAAGTAAAAGCGCTAAGTATAAGAAGCTCTTAATAATTAAAGCTACTATCTAAATTAGTCTCTAAGTAAACTATACTCTTAATAGAGAAGCTACTATTATATTTAAGCTACTATTTAAATAAGTCTCTATATATGTTACTATAACACTAGAGAAGCTACTATCTTTAATAACTAAGCTACTATTATATTTAAGCTACTTTTGAAATAAGTTTCTAAAGAAGTTACTATAATACCAAAGAAACTACTAGCTTTAATAAAGAAGCTACAATTATATTAAAGCAACTATTTAAATAAGTCTCTTAGTAGATTGTTAACCTATAGCGCTGCTAGCTCTAATAACTTAATAGCTCTACTCTAAGTACTTAAAGTAAATAATATACTTAGTATTTTTACTTCTATAAGTTTACTTATCTTAAATACTTCTAAAAGGTTTTATAAATAATATTTACTACTATATAACTACGCGAGCTTGATAATATAATAGTTGTAGTCTAGTAAACTCTACCTTTATCTTATCTACTATTTTACTACTTTATAAGTATTTAGTAATATAGCGCTTATATATCTATCAAGACTAGATAGATACTATAATTAAGTAAGATAAGAATTTCTTTTACTATTTACTATGCGTTTCTAAAAATCTTTTTAGTAGTTATATATACTTTTATATTCTAGTTTTTACTTTTTCTCTAGAAGTATATAAACTACTTATCTAGTGTTTTTTTTTACTTTGTTACTCTATCTCTTTCTCACTCTTTTTATTCTATACTATTACTTACTTATTAAGCGCTTCTTTTATTATCTCTATACTATATCTTTATTTAATAAAACTACTTTTATAATTTCTAGTCTTAACCTTAATACTTTATATAAGAGTAGTAGTAGTAGTAGTATTAGTAGTAAAAAGCTTTTTAGTAGTAGTTATAGTAGTAATACTTGTTTTATAGCTTCTTCTACTCTAAAGAAAAAGTCTCTAGTTATATTACTAATAAGAATAAGTAAGTACTTTTACATATTATCAAGTACTATCTAGCTAATATTCTTTTAGTTACTATTTTCTTATAATAACTACTAATAGTAGTTTTACTTATAATATAGCTAACACTTTTACTACTTATTTACGCGCTAACTTTTCTAAATAGTAAATTTAGTATAACTAGTAGTAGCTTTTATATTACTCTCTATACTACTAGCGCAAACTCTAGTAACTTTTTATTTAACTTTTTTTACTATTAAGATTATAGTTATACACTAGATACTAATAGTAATATAACTAATCTTTTAAAGCTTACTACTTTAGCTAAGATACAGAAGTTCTATAAGTAGGCTATATAGAATAGTATTAATACTAGTAATAATATTAAGTTCTATAAAAACTATTTATAGCTTTTCTTTTATACTTTATTAATAACGTCTACTATTATATAGCTTTAGATAATATTAATAATACTAACTACGCTTATAATAACTATTAATATAGAAGTTAGACTTATACTTTAGTTCTAGATTACAATAGAAAGATGCTTTTAAGTAGTTACTATATAGTATACTAAGTTAAAGATAAGCGCTTATACTCTTTTAGTAAGTTCTTTCTATAACTTATTAAAGCTTACGCTAACTCATTACTTTTACTAAAACTAGTCTAAACTACTATAGCTATTATAAACTCTAAAGCTACTGAATATACTTTTTTTTCTAAGTAAGCTAATAAAAGCTAATAATTTCTTTAAAGGTTAAATTAAGCTCTTTACTAACTTTCTATTTACTAGTAGTATAGCTACTTTCTATACTTTTAAAAGAAGAATATACTCTAATAAGATTACTAATCTTACTAAAACCGTTTACTAGACTTCTAATACTATAGCTATAGCCTTATTAAGATCTTCTAAAGCGAGGTCTTTTATAACTCTTAATAATAATACTTAGTTTTATTAATCTGCTACTACTTAGAATATATATACTTAGATAGAGAAATAACTTTAAGAAATAGCTTATAATTCTTTAAGTATTACTTTAGCTATAAATAAAAAGTAAGCTTTTTACTAATTAGCTTTAGATACTAACTATACTATTAGTAGACTTTAGTTTACCTAAAAAGATAGTAAGTATAAATTCTTTAGTATAAAGCGTCTAGAGCTTAACATTACTTACGTACCTAATATTAGTATTTACTAAGGTATTAAAACTAATAGTAGCCTAAGTAGATTTTCTAAGTCTATAGGTTTCATACTTAGCTTTTTAATTATATTACCTAATAGTATAGCTTTGAATATACTATTAGCTTAAGCTCTTAGTTTATATATACTTTAGAACTATACTCCTTTTTTAGAGAATAATAGTAATTATAATAAATTATGTATAGATTTATATAACTCTAAATTTATTAAGTCTACTTCTAGAGTTTAATGTTTTCTTACTTATAACTCTAGTTCTTCTATAGATACTTCTTTTAGTTCTTTAGCTTATTTTAAGCTACTTTTTTTTTTTTAGCTTTTATAGTTCTTTTATAAAAACTATCTATTAAACTAGCTTCTTTTCTAGACTTTTATCTACGAATCTTACTACTACTTATACTAGTCTCTCTAAGCTATTATATTATACTTTAGTAAGCTCTTCTAAGTATAACTTTGTTAACCTTTATAACTTCTTAAACTTTAACCTTTTCTTACTTAATATCTTTATTAGCTTTAATACGTCTAGCTCTAGTAGTTTTTCTAATTTCTCTAATGTAGTACTTATTCTTCTCTTTAATAGATTGATTTCTTTTAGAGTAGTTTATTTTATAGTTTACTTTAGTCTCTATTTACTTTCTCTAAAGAATTTATTACAACTTTTTAGAATTTATATTTTTTATTCTTTTATTAGCTTTTAGCTTACTAAAAAGTATACTTTTTTAGTCTATTAAAGTATAGTAATAAAAGCAAAGTATTTCTACCTACTAATAATAAAAATAGAAAAAAGAAAAAGAAGTAGCGTACTTGGTATAATTACTATAACTATATTTTTATTTTATACTTATTTTAGATTTAGAAGCTTATAGTAAAAAGCTTTTAGATAGTTTTCTAGTTCTAGGTCTAAAAGCTTATTAAGTCTATTAGTAGTGTTTATAAGAGTCTTAATTTTTTATTCTCTTACTTTTTCTTAAAGAATTCTAATAACTTAAAAAAAACTCATAAAATCTATAACTACTTTATACTTATCTATCTTACTAACTACTTTTTCTTCTTTTTATATTTTAGCTAACTCTTAGCTAAACTTCTTTTTACTTACTTTATCTTTAAGCTTATTATACTTTGAAAACTAATCTTAGTTATTATTTTTATATAAAAAATATACTTTAATCATTTTTACTTTAGAAAGCTACTAACATTCGCTATATAGTTATATAAAGCTTTTAGACTAGATTTTCTAAATAGCTTTAAGTTATTCTTAAAGTTAAGTAACGCGTTTATATTTATAGATTTCTATTAAATAAACCTCTTTAAGTAGTCTTTAGTAAAGATACTTTTAAGTGGTATACTATTAAGTTCTTTAATAAAGTAAGTTATTTTATCTATAATTCTAATAATATAAAAAAGGCTTGTTTAGTAAAGTTAGAGCTTTTAAAACTATAATATACTAATATCTTAAAAAGTATTATAAAGTAAGATTAGGTTTTTAGATTCTATTAAGATAACGCGTTAGTTTACTTAGTTATTTAACTACTATTTACTATTCTTTTAAAAATATATAGTTCTATTAACTACTTTCTAAAGCTAGTTCTTATAGTATTTAAACTACCTAGCCTAAAGTATAATAAGGTTAGTATTATCTCTAATAGTAGTCTAGAGAAGTATCTACTATATAGAGATAAAAAGCTCTACTAGTAGAAAATACTTATAGCTTATTATTAAGTAAGCTAGTGTCTCTTTTATTAAGCCCTCTATTATAACTCTATTTAATAATAGAGCTAAGTATAGAGTGGATACTTAATTCTTTTTTATCTTATAAAGTATACTAGAAAGCTTTTTATAGCTACGCTTAATAAAACTTTAAGTCTATAGATTAAAAATAGTTGTAATAACTTAGTTAACTTTATATAGCTTATATATATCTTTTATAAATTTTTTATTTTTAGAGCTTTTATCTATAGAAATCTTAATAGAGATATACTCTATTTAGTAAAGATATTCTGCTCTAGAAACTTAGCTACTTTAGTAGATAAGTTTTTTACTAGAGTGTTAGCTTCTAGATACTTTAATATATAATTTCTAGCTATAATTAAGTACTTCTTTCTAGCTAAGTTTATAAATATATAGATAATATCTACTATAATTTACTTTTATAGCTTATTGGGTTTTTATATAAAGTAGAATTTCTTATTAAAGTACTATACTAAGTAGAATTGGTATTATAGATAGCTATATATAAAAGCTTTAATATTATTAAATATATAAGACTAGAAGTACTAGTACTATACTTTACGCTAAGTACTTTAATATTTATAGTAGTTTAACTTATTATATATTACTATAATAAAGGTAGCTTAGTTTTTAGAAATATTAACTACTTATCTTAATAGCTTATAGAAGATAGAGTAAATGTATAATACATTCTTAATAACTTTGAACTTTCTTCTCTACTGTCTTAGCTTATATACTTCTAACTGTAATAAGTTACTAAAGTTTTATAAAGTTAGAAGCTAGATTATAATATTATAAAAGTATTTAGTATATAAATTATAAAGTACTTTTATATTAGTATTAGTTATATAATAAGCGTATTATAAGTTCTAATAATAAGTAGAGTTGCTAGATAGAATTATTACTTTAAGCTAGTATTTAATAAACTCTTCTATATTATTTTTAGACTTCTAGAGTATAAACTATTTTTTAGCTTTAGTCTCTAAGAAAGAGTATTTATAACTATATTTTTCCTACTTTTAATATAGTAAACTTTAAATTTCTATAGATTAAATAGTATAAGCTATTTTATAATTAAAGCTTTAAATAATATAGTAGTAAAACTAGTAATATAATAATAGACTAAATAGCTATTAGGCTTAAGAGTTAGTGCGCTAGAGAAAGCTAGGTCTAAATAGCGTTTAGATAAGAACAACAACTACATATATATATATAATATAATTAATTATATTAAGTACCTATTCTAATAGAGATACTACTAATCTCTCTACTATAATAAGTTAGTAGTACTATAGTCAAGCTAGTCTACTAGTGTTTAAGTATTAGTCTCTATAATAAAATCTTTACTATAGATCTAAAAGTAAAACTTTTTTAAAGTAAGAAGTATAGCTTTATACTTACACTTACTAGAGTTTAAGTTTTTCTTAGTAACTATCTAAATACTTAACTTATATTATTTAAAGTATTAATATTTTATTAAGTTTTTTAACTATAATATTATACTTTAGTCTTTCTTACTACTATTTATACTAATAATAAGAAGTTTTAAGAGTTTATAGTAATTAGTTCATATTAGTACTAGAGCTCAAGTAATATAGTATTTTAGATTACTTATAGCTATAGTAGCTTTCTTTATGTAAAAAAAAAATACTATTCTTATAATATAAGTAAAAGAGAGCTAATACTCTCTTAGTAAAGCTTTCTATATAGATACAATAGTATATATAAATATTCTTAGTAAAGATATAAATAAGCTACTTAGTAATTTTTAAAACTTTCTTTTACGCTAAATAGTATCTATACTTATTTATAATATACTCTATAACTTCTATACTATTATAGCACTAATTACTCTTAAATCTAGATATAGTAGTACTAGCTATTTTAAAATTTCTTAGTACTTTATTAATATTAATAATATACTTTCTAATAAAACTTTAAATCTTTAATTTAAGAAGTTCTTTGTTATAATTATTCTTTAGCTTATTTACTATAATATTATCTATATGTAGTATATAAATGTATAGATTTAAATTTTAAAAAATCTTTATTACTACTTATATAGACGTAGTAATAGAGTTAGTTATACTTATCATTAGAGTATATTACTATAGAAAGCTATAGCTAAGAATAAAAAAGACTATAGGTAGTCTTAATAACTTATAAAGCTCTACTTAGTTATAACTTAAAAAGAAGTTAATTAGCAATACAAATCAATAGCTAGTAAACTCTTAAGAAAACTTATTTAGATTAAGAAAAAAATTAGTATTATAAATAGTTACTTTATTTATCTTTTAAGTATTATTGATTAAATAGTTTCTCTAGTATTTTTTTTAACTAAGAACTAAAGATTACTATATAGACTGTTACTGTACTTAAGAGTACTATAATTTAAATGTTTTTAAATTATCTTACTAACTTTAGCTCTAAGTTTTCTTAGAATAAAAAAATTACCTTCCTTCTATACTTTATAAAAAAAACTATTAATTAAAACTAGTAGTATAATATCTATGTAAATGTAGCTAAAGTCTAAAAAATTAAAGCTTAGAATAGCTTTATAATAATAAAAAAACTTTAATAAGTATACCTCTTTTATATAGTAATAGCTGTAGAGCTATTTTAATTTTATTTAAGTGCTTAGGCGCAATAGATTTCTCTTTTAGAAAAGAAGCTATATAGTTCTTAATAAACTATTAGAACTATCTTTAGTCTTGATCTTGATTAGGTAGCTATTAAGCTTTTATATATTACTACTAATCTAACTATTTTTTTATAGTATGGAGTATAATAGTAGAGTTATAAACTAGTTATACTTTCTTATTCTTATACTTTTATATATTTTAACTTTAAAGTAGACTTCTATAGTAGCTTTAGCTTTAATATCTTTCTATACCTAGTCTACTTTTTAGAGCTAGTAAGTCTTAGTCTAGTAAAGATAGACTAAGTTCTAAAGTATTTTATTAACTTTATTTTTAAGATTTAGGTTTACTATAATAACTAGAACTTTTTTATTATTTTTAATTATAAGTTTCTCTTTCTTTAAATACTTAATGGTATCTTAAAAGCTATAGCTAATATATATAAACTTATTAAGTATATAAAGAAGATTTTATTTAATGTTTTTGTAGAGAGAAGCGTAAAGGCCTAGTTATATAGTCTTTTCTAGAGAAATATAGATACGCTCTACTACTACTTACTATACTTTTGTACTCTTAGTTAATTTTAGAGCTTATTAAAGCTATTTAATATACTTAATTGTACAACCTAATAGCTTATTAGATTTATAAGTAACTTTATATTAGCTAGTACTAGCTATTAGTTAAAGCTACTTTATATTATTTTTTTCTTAGCCTTTAGTATAGAGAAAGTTACTAAAACTAATAATAATATTTCTAATAGCTACTAGAGCTTACTAAATTATACTTAGAAAAGACTTAAAGGTACTCTTAGTAGCCTATATAGAGAAGAATACTATTACTATAGATATAAAAGTAATAATAAAGTTTACTACTTATATAATCTATAGTTAAATCATATATACTTCTACTTTTTAATCTAGAAGAGATAAGAGTTTAGTACTATTAATAGTTATTAGTACTCTTAGGTAGTTATAGTATATACATTTAAAACTATGTATTTTAATATACTTACGTTACTCTAAGATTATATAACTATTATTATAATTACTACTATTATATATAGAAATAATAACAAACTTATAAATATAGAGCTAAGAAAATATAAATAAGCTATCTAATTATTTATTAGAGTAGATAGCGCGTAATCTAGCTTAAGTAATTAATATATTAGTTACTTTAATAAAAAAGTACTTAGAGTAGCTAACTATAAAGTTATTAAGCTAAAGGTTAATTAGCTTCTTTAATAAGTTATGAGAACTAGTATTATTAGAAAGAGCTAGAAGATCTCTAGTCTAGTAAAAGAGCTTACTAAATTGCTTCTAGATCTCTAGTATAAGTATAAATAGGTTATTAAGCATTACTAAGATAAAAGTTCTAAAAACTTATAATACGATTATATTTAGATTAGTTACTAAGAAGTTAAGAAGCTAGAGCTTCTTAAGTAAGTTTTTAGAAGACTTTTCTATATTAGAGTAATTAGTTATATCTATATTGTTATTAAAGAAGACTAGATTAAAAAGACACTAGTTAGCAATTTTATTTTTATTATCATATACTACTAAAGTATAATCTAATAAATTTTTAAGAGCTATATTCTATATAATATTAGAAACTAATTAGTTAGAATTAGTATACTTTATACTACTAACTTAGCAAATTTCTTTTAGAGCTAGTCTATTAAGAGCTACTTTTTTAAATGCTAAAAATAAAGACTTTTAGTAACATAAGACTAAAAACTTTAAAAAAAGTTACTTATAATAATTATGTTACTAGTAGCTCTAATAAAGTCTTAGACTAAAAGCTTAAAAAAGTTTATTATAGTAAGTAAGTTTAGTCTTACTTACGGCTATTATAACTAAAGTAACATAAGATAGAAATATACTCTAACTAGCAAAAACTAATAGACTCTAAAAAAAAAAAAAAAAAAAAAAAAAAAATAAAAAAAAAAAAAAAAAAAAAACACTAAGTAAGTTTATAACTAAGTATCTATTACGCTATAGTTAGATCTTAATACTCTCTACTACTAACTATATTATAGATTTACTTTTATTAGTATAAACATTTACTTAATAGTCTTTTTATAGTTCTCTAGTAGAAGCGCTTATTAAGCCTAATATATATCTAGTAATTACGCACTAGCGCTTTCTTATCTAAGTATAAAGTAGTTAGATATTCTTTCTTACTGTAGATATAGTAAATTATAGATTTATAAAGTTTACTATTATATACTTAGTTACTTGTAAAAGCGTATTTTAACTAATTATTTAAGCTTCGACATCTATTTTTAATACTATACTAGTCTAAGAAAGTAATTAACAAGCTAAGCTTCATTCTAATATAACTATAACTAGCGTAAATTATACTTCTTTAAGAATGTTAAGGTCTAAAAAAAAGTTAGATTCTTTTATTTATTAAGAAAAAGTTATAAAGTTTATTTTATTAAGCTTAATCTTTAGAAACATTTTATTAAAGTTGTTTATCCTATCTTATAAAGCTATATATCTAAGTAGTATCTAAGCTTTTTATTTACTTTAAGAATAAGTACTTATAGTTATAAAAGATTAAAGAAGTATTTAGATTAAGTTGAAATAAAAGAAAGTAAATAGCTATACTAAACTTAATAAAGCTCTAAACTTTCTTTATAGTAGTTCTATTATATGAGCTTTTCTAGTAAAAAAAGAACTAAACTTTAAAATTCTAGCTTTATAAAGGAATATCTTACTAAAACACATTTTAATTTTGTTATACTAACAGTTAAAAGAGCTATAAATAGAGATCTTAAACTTACTTAGAATTTTATTAAAGTATATTTTATTTAAGCTCTTTACTAAGTAAAAGCGTTTTAAATTACTAGTTACCATACTTATATCTAATTAATAAGTAAAGTAAGATTAAAAGCTATCTAAGTAGCTCTATAAAGAGAGATTTAGTATAATAAAGTAGACTTAGTACTAAGCTCTTAATAAGTTCTCTATTTTATTTTACTAGACTTTATTCTAGGCTCTAAAAGAATTTTTAAGTAGATTCTAAACTAAAGTCTAGTTCTTATTTTTCTTAGCTTTATTAAACTCTAGTATACTAAATTTAATAATATTATTTTTAATCTAGTTATAATAGTTAGAAAGGCGTAAAAATATCTCTTTTATAGTCTACTAGTAAAAGAAAGCTTACTTATTAATGTTCTTAAGAAATGATATTATATTTTTACTTTAGAAACATGTAATATATTTATAAAAAAGTAAGGTTTATTAATATAAGTATAGCTCTTGAATTTAGTATTAATACGTAGAGTGATAATCTATATTATCTTCTATATGTTAATATTATAAAATATCCTCTTCTTATCTTTTACTTATATATTAAAGCTAGTTTCTATATATAAAATTCTAGTAGAGTTAATAGACTAATTAGTATTTATAATATCACTTATAGTTATAGCTTATAAAGTATAAAAAGACTTAGAAATTTTAGTATTTTAGTAAGAAGCTATTACGCAACTATAGAAGTAGGCTTAGTTAATAAAAGATTAAAAAATAATAGCTACTATTATCGACATAGTAGAACTTAATAGTATATTAGTTACTAGTTACTTATAACAGTATTCTATAGTATATATTAGTTCTTCTTTTTATAGTGTCTTTTTAGCTAAAGCCTTAATAAAACTAGAATATACTCTAATACTTTATTAAGGCTATTTTTACGCTTAGCGCCTATAGATATAGTTCTACTAGTATCTAAATTTAACTTTTTATCTTATATTAGCGTTTTATTAGCTTATTATTTTACTATAGTATTTTTCTAAAAGCTATAGCTATAATATACTCTATATATAGCTTTCTATAGAGTCTATCTCTTTATTAAGACTATTTAGAACTTATAGATTACTGCGCCTAATACTATTCTATTCTTACTACTTCTTTATAATAGCTTCTATAACTATATTTCTAATATTTACCTTTCTATAGTAATATTTTTATAACTATAGTTCTACTTATTTAACTCTTAGAGTACTATTTTATATTTATATTATAGTTTTAATAAGCTTTTAGAGCTTACGTACTAAATAATAATATATTTATTACTATGTAAAAGTCTTAGCTACTAGAGTATAATTATATATTATTTTATAGTCTTGATAGACGATTTGACTATATAAATATATTACTACTAAATTATTACGCTAAATATCTTTCTTAACTATTCTAAAGTATAAACTTATAGATTTTTTAGTTATATATTAGTTACTATTTATAAAAGAAAGTTATTCTTAATATATTATAGTTAGATTAGGTACTTTTATTCTTTATATACTGCGTAGCTCTTATAAGCTATTAAGCGCTAGCTCTATATAATATATAATATATATAATTTACTCTACTATAGTATATAATAGCTATTTTAATTTCTATAGATAAAGCTATCTATAGTCTAATATTATATAAAAAGTTCTAAGTATAGATAGTAGAAATAAGTAATAAGAACAGTTTATTTTAAATTAAGAAAGTAATACTCGTAATTTAATATCTATTCTAATTTTTTTTTAATAATAAAGTATAGCTTAAGAAGAATATCTTTTGAAATAGTAGTAAAGTACTTATAAACTTAGCTATAATAAAAAACTATAAAAGTTCTTAGTCTACTTATTAGAAGCTTTTATAGTAGTATAATAGTATTAGTAGTTTAAAAATATGATTTAGAAAGAAAAGTAAAATAAGCTTTAAAAGCTCTCATAATAGTCTATATATTAATTACTAGAATAGTCTAATAAAAGATTTCTTTTCAGTACTAGCTTTATAGTTATTTATTGAAGTTCTAGTAATTAATATAATATATAATAAAGATAAAATTAACATAAGTATAAAAGTAGTAAAGTAAAATGACTAGTACTAGTAAGTTTTTTAAACTTACTACAGTAGAGTAATAAAAAGAAAGAGAAAGTAAAAAGGTTAAAGTTTTTAAAGCTATATATCTAAAAACTTAGACTAGCTAGAACTAAGATTTTTAGTATTTTAGAAAGCTAAGAACTTTCTCTTTAAGTAAAAGCTTTTAAAATCTTACTTTATAAGCTTACACTAGCGTAACACTAGTAGTATTTAAGTATACTAAAAGGCTTTGCTTATTTTAGTCTATATACTTTTATTAATAGTGTTAATTTAGCTAAAATTTAAATATACTACTTTATATACTCTTATCTATCACTAGTTTAAATCAAAAGTTATTCTACTTATTTTTATAATAGTTAGATTAAAAAGTTATTTTCTAAGCTTTTTATATTAGAAGCTAGCTAGATCTAGTAACTAGTACTTAGTATACTAACTTTTAGCTCTTTCTACTTCTTTATAATACGTAAAAAAGCTTTTAGTATAGTTATTTCTTAATTCTTGTAGTTTTACTACCTACTCTTTTAGAATAGTAGTAGAAAATAAATCTACTACTTTCTTACTAGCTTTTACGCCTACAAGGCTAGTAGGCCTTTTTACTAGCTTATTTTTTAATAAACTTTAGATACTTTTTATAAAATTCCGATTTAGGCTATAAGTAGAATACTTAAATAGAGAAATTCTATTTCTTCTAAACTAATTAAAAATAGCTAGAGTTTTATAGTTCTTAGAGTGATTTTAGTAAAATTTCTACTCTAGATAGAAAACAATTTTAGCTTTATAAAAAGAAAAAGATTTTTTATAAATAATTAGAATAAACTAAGTTATAGTTATCTGGAGTTAAAATAAAAAAAAAGCTTTCTTTCCTCTTTTAAAAAGAGGTTTAACTATAAAAGTTGGAACTTATTTTACATATCTTATATTTGTAAAGCTTCTAGAGTTTTATAAGGCCTTATTTATATATAGCTTAGATCTTGTACTTATCTAGATAGCTCTCTAAATAGAGATAGTAATATTATAGGCTATAACCTAGTTAGTAAGCTTGCTAAAAGTAATCTAAAAAACTAGAATAATACTAGACTTTCTAGAGAATAAGCTAGGTTATTTAGATTTTTTAAAACCTACTTACATTAGTTATAGAAACTTATTTAGGCTTATTTCTCTTATTTTTTCTCTTAGTACTAGTCCTATACGATATAAAAAACTTACTTAAAAATATAACTTTCTTTAAGGTTCTATATTCTAGTTTTTTAATAGTTTTTTTAGTATATTTACTTTTAAATAAAGTTTTTTCTTTATTCAAAAGCTGCTTTTTCTTAGTAATAGAAATAAAGTATTTCTCTATTTTTAATAAGTATTATAAAGACTTAGTAAAGAAGTCTAAAATATTTTTTATCAATATATATTAATTTATTTTTTTTGATTTATATTCTAGATCTTGATTAACTACTCTAGTAGCTTTTTTAGAAACTTTTAAAGGCTAGCCTAGTTTAGGCTTAGAAAGAGTAGTAGAACTATATTTTTTCTTTTTAATATATTATAAGGCGTTGATAATAGACTAAAGAAAACCTTTCTAGTATAGTACTAATAGTACTAGTAGAGTATTATTATAAAGATAGAGCATAAATTTATTTCTTAATTTTTAAAGGTTCTACTAGTATAAAGAGAATATAAAAAAGAGAAAAATTAACATTAAGAAGAAGAAAATATATAGAATAAGACTAAAAAAAGCTTATGTAGTTTTAGCAACTTTTTATAGCGTACTTCTTTTTATTAAGTTTTTAAAAAATGTTATAAATAAGAAAACTATTAGTAAGATTTTCCTTATATAAACATTATATAATCTAGTATTATATAATTTCTTTTTAGAAGTTTTTCTATAGTATTTAAAAAGTTATAGCTAGGTTAAACTAAGTTTTTTTTTACTCTAAATTTAACGTTACTTTTCTTCTTATATTAACTAACGAAGTAAACTTCGAAAGACGCTTACTTAAAGGGAAAGTTCTTAGCTTTCTAGAATACTATAAATTTTAGTTCTAGCTAGTCTAGTTGTCTAGATATATAGCTTTAAAGACTATAATTTCCAAATGTCTCTTTCTTTTTATTACTCTACTATAATACTAAAAACTCTTTCTAACAAAGTACATATTAGAATATAATTAAAAGCTTATTTAAAATATATATCTTTACTATTAAATGTAAGCTAGTATTTCTATCTCTACTAAGATTTAAATTCTTAATTTATTACAAGTAGTAAGATAATAATAAAAAGTATATATGTAGTAAGAATATAACTATACTTACTAAATGTTTTAGTATTTTATAGTAAACAAAATATACTTTAGTTAGTTATAAGCTATTAAGATTAATTATTATAATACAATGTTTTTTGTAATAAATAAATATTAGTATTTCTAAAATAGTTACTTTACTAGCGTAAGCTTTTAAAGCTTGTACTACTAAACTAAAGATAATAGTACTAAAAGTTTTAGTCTTAGTCTATCTAACATTTATACTTCTATAGTAGAGAGATTAGTAGTATCTCTATAAGAATAGATACTTAATATAATGAATTATATTATATATATAACTATTATTATTATTATTGTCTAACTACTATTTAGACTTTACTTTTTTAAATATACTAACTCTTAAGCCTAATAGCTATTTAGCTTATTATTATATTACTAGTTTTACTACTATATCTCTTCTATAGTTAAGAATAAAGTCTTTTTTTTTTTAAGTTTAAAAAAGAGAATAGCTTATAAATATTCTCTTCTACTTATTATATTACTAGGTTTTAATTATTTAAACTAAATAAACTATACGCTAAACTTCTACTTAGAAATGTAAATATAAAATCTTTCTAGTCTATTTTTCCTTTAGTGTATCTTTTTTAGAGCTCTTTTTATTTTAATTTAATTTCTTCTACTTACGTATAGTGTCTTTCTTTATTTTTTTAGTACCTTTGAATACTAATTTTAATAAATTTTAATATTATTAGCTAATAATCTCTTAGGTTTTAATTTATATTTTTCTTTTAATTAAACTTTTACTCTTCTATAGTAGCTATTTATTAAGCCTTTAACGTTTTATAATATTAGCTTTTCTTATAATAGCTATTATACTATCTTTATAATATTCCTAAAGTATTTATAAAGATAATTTACAAGTTTATATATACTACACTACTATTAGAATCTATATATTTATAACTTTACTTTTTTACTTAAGAGCTTTTTAGCGCTTAGTAACTAGGCTATAAAAATAATAATATTATAACTTTTTTTTATATATAGTAATTACTATACTTAACTTTACTTTTACGCGTAATATTTTCTAAAATTTTCTTCTACTTTTACTTTTCTTTAACTTTACTTTTACTTAGCTTTCTTCTCTTTACTTTAACTTTACTAGTATACTTTAAAAGTAAGTTAGCTACTATACATACTATACTATCTACTATATCTACTAATTAAGAGTAAAAGCTTACTATAGTAAAGCTAAGTTTTACTACTAAATTAGATATAATACTTAAAAGCTAATAATAGCTCTACTACTTCTACTACTATACTTATAGCTAAGCTTACTACTACTATATAAGCTACTACTCTTACTATATTAGTACTAACTATTACTAAGTAAGAGTTTACTACTAAAGTAACTTTTAAGCCTAAAACTATAAATAATTCTATAACTATTACTACTTAACTTATAACTATAAATACTAATAATAATACTATACTATTACTTAACTCTTTATATGCGCTTAAATAGTTAGTAGCTAATTTTACTTTATTTATTTTATCTAAGATTACGCTTTTAATTAAAGCTAAGACTAGTACTAGTATTAACTAAACTAATACTATTATAACTAATACGCTTAATACTAATCTATTACTTTTATCTATCTATAAAATAAACTTCTTTAGCTAGTTTTAGCTTAACTTAGACTTTTAGTCTATAATAAAAGCTTATTAAATACCTACTTCTTACTTTTCTAAGAAAAAGAAGAGCTAAATTAAGTTTTTATATATTTCTATCTTATCTCTAATTAAAGCTTATAAAGATAGTAGATATAGTATACTTATAGTGTTATTATATAAGTATAAAACTTTTAATTTTAGTTATAATTAATATATTATATAGTGTAAGTTTTTTCTCTTCTTTAGAGTTTTCTAATTAACATTAGTCTAATACCTTTAGTCTTATTAGTTAATAACTAGAGAACCTTTATTATTAGCTTTTTATTTACTAAGCACTTATAGAATTATCTTTTTAAACAATAGAATATAGAGCGTATACTTAGACTTTCTTTCTCTATTCTAGCTAAGACTATAGATTTAAGTTTTATATTAGTTACTATATATAGTAGAAAAATTATTAGTATCTCTATTCGAATAGGTACTTAATATAATTAAATATATTATATATATAGATATTATTATTATTCTTATCTAAATACTATTTAGATCTAGCTTCCTCTAACTATATTAACTCTTAAGCCTAATAGCTATTTAGTCTATTATAATATTACTAGTTTTACTACTACACTTTTAAATATAAGCTTCTATACTCTATAAAAATATACTTTCTTAAGTACTAATAATAGACTTTACTTCTTTTAGACTAGCTTATACTATAAGATTCTTAGTTTACTAATAAGTTCTTTTTTTCTTTAACTAGATACTATATCTTTAGTTATACTTTTACTTTTAAGTATATTAGTACCTTAAGTCTAATTTAGAGTTATTTTTGTAGTAAAAAGATATTAAAAGATATTAAAAGGTCTTAAAAGACTCTAAGCTAGCTCTTTTAGAGCTACTAGATAATTTTAATATTAATTTAGAATATATTACTATTAGTAATAAGTTTATTACTAGTCTATATTATAGATTAACTCTATACTTACCTATATAACATTTTATTTTAGACTATAGCTAGAAATAACTAGAAATAATATAATATATAGTAGTATAAATACTACTAAAAGAACTACTATATTTATTCTCTATTAAATATAACTATAACGTTTTCTCTATTCTTTAATTACTATAATATAATAACTATCTCTTATACTTTTAATAGCTTTAGTAGAACTTTAATACTACTACTATCTATATAATAGTATTTACTAACTAAAAATAACTTATAAATACTTTTTTATTTTTATTTTATTTCTTATTACTTTCTTTTTAAATTTTTCTAATACAGTCTTCTACTAGCAAATATAACTTTTTATATTTTACTTAAATATAGCTTTACTTTTATTTTAATAATATATTTAGTGAAATAAAAATAAATAGTATTTCTACTCTAAAAAGAGTACTTAATTATAATTAGTATACTTAGAATAAGCTTTTTTAGAATTTTAGTAATATATATATCTTTAGCTACTATATAGTTTATAATATTTAGATTTAGCTTATAAAAGAACTACTCTATTTTATTAGTAAGATTTTTAAATATAAAGTCTTAGTAAAAAATAATAGTAAAATCTTTCTACTTTAAGTACTAATAAAAGATATATATAAAGTAATAACTATTAATAGATTTAGTAAGTAGTATATTATTAGTAAAGTAGGCTTTAAGAGTATATATAATAGGAGTAGTTATAATAATAATAAAAAAGATTATATAATTTAATAAAATACTATCTTTTATAACAATTTTAAAAGAACTTATAAAGTAATAATAAAGTAAATTAGTAGAGCTCTAGTAAGTAAAATAACATACCTAGTAAGAGATTAGTTTTATTCTTATAATTAATAAAAAAACTTATAAATTATTTAATATACTTACGTTATATTTAGTATTAGATTTAAGCTACTTATATCTTTAATTAATTTTTAGATTTCTAGGAGTAACTTATAAAATAGAAAAAGTACGCTTTTACTATAATTTTAGTATATATATTTAAACTAGAAATTTTTAAAATATATCACTTTATTAGTTATAAGCTAATAAGTATCTATAATTATATTATAATTTTCTTAAAAATTAGTATTAAAATTCTTTTTTAAAGTACTTTAGTATTAAAATAGCTTTATAGCTAGCTAAAATTTAATAGCTTTCACTACTTTAAAAATAGTAGTACTAAAACTCTAGGCTATAGCTTATTTACTTCTAAAAGTACATAAAACCTTAAGTTATATACTTTTTAGTATACTAGTAATAGACCTTACTTTTTTAGAACTAGTTTATAGGCTATAGAATTATTAGTTTACTAATAAACTATTAAGTATATAAAGATAGGTAGTGTTACGTCTAGAACTTGTAGTAGACATATTTCAGACTCTTATTAAGAGTAGTGGAGAGAACCTATGTTATAGAGCAAATGTCTCTGCCAAGTGCGTTTCATGCGAAAAGGGCCGCGACGTTGCACAAACAGGATAGGGCTTTTTGCTGCGTTCATTTCCAAATGTATTCACCGTACCTCTCGCGTGGTGGGTATCATAGAACAACATTGCGTTATCGCAGTCATTATCGTCTCCGTGAGTGGAATGTTGCAACGTTTACCTTGGCGGCACCAGCGCGATCAACGCGACATTACGACACCTGAGCACCGCCACCGTTCGTCACTGATGGAAGACGAGAATAAGTTCATCTTTTGTTCAGGAGCCCTCAAAAAAAAAGAAAGGCTCTAGACCAGCAGCACGACGTCTGTCGCACCGTGCGCGAATGCTCAGGCTCAGCAAGGCCCATGCCTCGCTAGACAACCGGTGAGCCACCGCACCGCCTCAGGTCAGCGTTCCTGCATGTACCTAGGTATGATCCAAGTTCTGTCCCGCAGCCTTTATTCCGAGACTGCGTGAATGACAGTTGGCAAACTTCGTCGCACAGCGATAATTCGTTGGAGCCACGACTAGTAAAGAATGTCGAAGGGCGAAGGGCAGCGAGGCTGTCCCGGCGGGAAATTGTCCGCAATGCAACTTGGTCCGCACCCTCGCGCCGCTATGATTCCCTACCCCACATCTTCCGTCTGGGCAGCTGCGACTTGACCGCATCCTCACCACACCGCGCGTTCGAGACCAGCGCAAATCCGATTCGGCTGCCCAGGATATCGATCGTATTCGTGCTAATGCGCATGGCACATGTCGACGGTCGCCTGCGAGGGCTGCATCATCACGAGAACTAGCTGTCGTCCTGGCGACTTTCCCCAGCTTTGCCCAACTTCTTTGGCGCAAACGCACAGCAGCTTGCGTCGCACTGTCATTTGTTTGCTTGTGTTGACGAGGCCTCGCGCAACCGTCTATAGGGAGACTTCTCGAAAGAGCTTCCAGCCCAGGCTGGCGCTCGGCAGATCGCCATTCAACAACGCTTGGCAAAGAAAAGTACGAGCCTCATCCACGTCATCTGGATTGGCATGCAGCCAGCGATGATGCGCAGGGGCAAACGTTCTATTTTAAACTTCAGCTGTAGAGAGGAATAAAAGGTCGCTCCATCCCTGGCTTCTACATCTGTATCCCTTCGTTTTACTAGACTTAATACCCTATTCTTAATTCTCAATATGTGGGCCAAAGCTGCGTCTATCCTCGCCCTTGCGACCACCGCCGTCGCCCAAAGCAAAGGCTTCAACTACGGTGCCACCAACGCAGACGGATCATGCCGCGGCTACAACGACTTCGTTCGCTTCTTCAATGAGGCGAAGAGCCTGTCTGGAGCCTCGGGGTTCAACACAGCACGTCTTTACACTTCAGTTCAATGCGGTACCGTGGCCGATCCCATCTCTGCCTTCCAAGCAGCCATCGACACCGACACCCAACTACTGGTCGGTCTTTGGGCCAGTGCCGGACGTGCGGCATACGAGAACGAACTCAACGCCTTGATCCGTGGCGCTAGGGAACTTGGAACCGCTTTCACAGACAAGATCATCGGCATCAGTGTAGGGTCTGAGGACTTGTACCGCAGCAGCCCGCAAGGTGTACAGAACAATGCTGGCGCTGGTGCTACTGGTGCTGAGATCGAGGGTTACATCGGTTGGATGCGCGATTGGATCCGTGGCACCGCGCTCGAGGGCAAGCCTATCGGCCATGTCGACACATTCACTGCCTGGGTTCTGCCCGAGAACCGCGGTGTTGCGCGCAGCGTGAACTGGCTTGGTCACAACTCGTTCCCTTACTTCGAGACCACGAGGCCCAACTCGATCGACCTGGCACGTGAGAATTTCTTCGCCGGTCTTGGTCAGACTGAGAGCGTATCTGATGGAAAGCCTGTTTGGGTTACCGAGACCGGATGGCCACGAAGTAAGCTGTTCCCCAATACTCTTCTGGACTACGATACTAACACATATATAGTTGGCCCCAACTCTGGCTCCGCTGTTGCCTCCCTCGAGAACTCAAAGCGTTACTGGGACGAAGTTGGTTGCTCGCTCTTCGGCAGCCGTACCACGTTCTGGTACACCTTGAAGGATGCCAACGCCGCCCAAACTGATCTGTCTTTCGCTATTACGCCCCTCCAGAACAACACGCCGTTCTTCGAGCTGACTTGCTAGACACTCAGCGCTTGTTGATGGTTGACCACATGGGGTCTTCAAGACAGTGCATCTTTTTGTATATAATATAAATTTAATGAATCAGAATCGCCGGTTGTGCGCATCGAAGGTTGTCAAGAACTGGTAGCAGTACCTCTTACTTGATGTTTACAAATCGCCCTCAAGCGTGAATGACCCGAACTTGACTTCGTTGACAGTCAACTGCCTATACACATGCAAATGCTAGATACGGACGTGACAGGCCTTCGCGTCCGATGAACCACTCAGCAGAGGCTACCCTCGATAACCCTTTTGTCCATAACTCAGGACGATGGAATACTCTGCGCATGCGTGGTGAAGATACCCTGCGGATCTAGGTTCGACTTGATCCTCTTCATCTTCTCAAAGTTGTCCCCGTATAGCCTCACGCTCCATTCGTCAACGGAGAGCTCCGTATCTCTGTAATTCACAAAGCCCCTTAGTGGTACACCCTCCTTCTTCAGCTGATCCTGGAAAGGTCGGAAACCAGCTTGCATATACTCAATGCCGTCAGCAGGCCATTGGGTTAGGCCGTTAGCAAGACGTCCTTCCCAGCGGATGAGCCACTGGTTGTTGGAGTAAGCCATCGCCTGCTTTGAGTCGTCAACATCCCTAGACACGCCACCCCATAAGTCCAAGAAGCCAAACTCAGTCAGGTCGGTGCGGTTGAAGGCGAGTGTTGTGTACTGGTAGAGCGCTTTGGCGGACTCGAAGGTGAAAGGCTGATCTTTGCGCAGAACCAGTGCTTGCAGGTACATGCTGCGCGGAGGGAAGGCGTCGGTAGTCCCGTTGATCTGTGGGACGGCAAAGTTCTCCATAGCCCAGAAATCCGCCGTTTGCACAGTGGTTGTTGTAGTGTTTGGGAGACGTTCGACCAGGCCTGCGAAGAGAGCATCAAACTCGTCCGGGTTACCATAGAAGTACCCACTGCCATTCCATTCGCCTGCCAGTTGCCATCGCAGAGCGAAGGTATCGGGTGCTTTAGTCATGGCCCAATCCTGGATATCGATCAGGGCTTGGGCGCCTGTGTCAAGGTCGACAGCACCAAGTGAAATCGTGAAGTTTGTGACAATGTCGAACTCTGGTTTCCAAGTGCGTGTTGTAAGAGACAGAATGATGCCGTAGGAAGAGCCTGCGCCTTGAACAACGAAGAACAGGTCTGGGTTCTCCGTGCGGGAAGCAGTCACCACTGTGCCGTTGTATAGCATCACTTTGACGCTGTCGAGATTATCCATAGGAATACCGAGAAAACGACTGGTGGTTCCAAAGCCACCACCGATGGATGACCCAGAAAGGCCTACCCAATTAGCTCGGACGTGGGGGAAGTGACGCCCGTGGTTCTCCCAAAGCCATGTTGCAGCTGGCCCAACTCGGCTTCCACCGCCATAGCTATGGTCATTAGCACAGAGTAAGTTGAAGTGAATTGCGCGGACACCTACGTGAATAAACCAGTCGCCTCGTCGAATGTAGTCTCCGTGAAGCGCTCCATGTTGATCACAAGCGCTCCATCCACGCCACCCAGCCCATAAGCTCCATAGGAATGTCCTCCATTTAGCGGTGAGACCTTGACACCCGCATCTACGGCGCATGCCAACGCAGCAGCGATGTCGTCTTGATTGTGGGGAACAACAACTGCGGCTGGTTCTGGGTTGAATCGCAGTGCCCATGGGGAGGTAATAGTATCCCAGTTCGTAGCATCGGGAAAGGTCGCCAAAGAGGCTAAGATGGAGGAGCTACTTAGGCAGTCTTTGAGTTTGGTGGCATCATCCTGCGCTGCAGCACCTGGTAAGAGGGATCCAAAAAGTGCGATATTCGAGATGAGAGCGAGTAGACCATTAGGCCTGACGGAATGGGGGCGAAGCATCGTGTGTGGTGGATAGTTGTGTGTAATAAGCGTGGTAGGGACTATGGCTATCAGGGCACCCGCTTTATATCCAGAAAAACAACGCATGTCTTCTACCTCATGTCTGGTCAGTAATCAGCTATCCCATCGCCTTCCGCGTTGTTCAAACCATTGGTGTGAAGCTGTTTGCATGATTACGCTTCGGCGCCGAAGCACCCGTCCTGCCATGCGCCCGAAATGAAGCCATTGTTAGCTCTCTATCGGCTTGAGTGCGCGAATCTCATCAACGGGATGTATTAGCGGACTATACACAAAAGCCAAGAGTTGTCGTACGCGTGGCACCTTCATGTAGACGCGATGAACATGGGAGACCCGTCTGCGAGTGCTTTTCCACCATGGGGAGGATTTAACTTGCCGGACTTCCTCGAGCATGCCAGAGCGCATGTGTCATTCGAAAGATCGAACCTTAGCTGTACAGTGCAAGTACTGCGAGTACTGCATGGTCCGCCGATGTTCCACGACGACCTTGGGATTGATGGGCGACGAATGCAGGAAGGGGCATGAGCGTAAGATGCAGGAAACATCGCATCGCACTATCCCGAGCCCTCTGACTCGGCTCCTTGACATTACTTTTATTCGTGCACGCTGTCTCCTAGGAATGTAAGACCGATTACTGATATGGGTGTTCTCCGGTAGCTTGGTTTGTTTCACGAAACATGCTCATACGTGCCCAGATGCGGCTACAATCGCGCACCGGGTCACAGATGACTCTTCAGACCGAAAAAACTCATCACAAGTGAAAGAGGGTATCGCCTGGACTTTCGCGCTCGTTTTGATGTTGAGTGATCGCGATTGCGTCGTGTCAATAACTTGAGAGTTGGGGGGCCCGCGACATGTGGAAACCCCAGACGCTAGCCGGCAGCTTCCCTGCCAAGATCGACGCGAAACTCTCCACACCATGACATCACGCATCATCATCTTGTCGTCGATGGGTTGATTTAACGCTTTCAGGACACGTTTCACGGGGCCCAAGATGATGCAAGAAGCTATGGCGACGACGAACCTGGAAAGACATGAAGCCTCACAAAGGGATAGCCCAATCGTGGTCTTCTCTTCTCGCGCAATCCTCGCGCCATGTCCGCCCCCAGCAATGACAAAGACTGTCTCCAGGACTCGTCGCAGCAGCTAGACTACGTTCACGGTAGCTCACATAAGGTCCTGAACTTCCAAAATGCCAACTCACGGCGCTATGCCGTCAACAACGAAGATGGACACGCAAGCGGGACGGAATGGGAGTGGTGGAGTCGCGAGAATCGAAAGGGTGCGTACACAGCTGTTTCGTATATAAGCCGAGGGCAGAACTGACGAGTCTCTGCTCTAGGCCGGCACATCCTCCTCCTCAGTCACGGTCAAGCACCCTCGCGCACCGCACGTACTACGCGCCTTCTTCGAGCGCTTGTGCGCATGATCACAGTCGTAGCCTGGTGGGACGTTTCGTGGTGGGTTGGCGTCGTCTTTACTGTCGGCTCGATATGCTCCATCACGTCTGGCGTCCTTCAATGGCTTCCAGTCGCATATCCAGATACGCGATTCGCCGCCGACCCGAGCACCGTCAGCGGCGCGATATCCTTCTTCCGTGGAATGTTGTTTCTGCTGGGCGGCATGCTCCTCGTAGTCGAAGCGGTGAACGCCAACCAGAGCGACTGCTTTGGCTGGGCGCTCAAGGAAAGCTTGAACTCCGACAACGAGAACATCGAGCTCACGTCTCCGGACGAAGAGAAAGCGACGGAGAACCCTTCCGGCTTCCAACCCGACCGTCGAAACTGCACGCATATCCACAACCCCGACCGCATGAAGCATCGAATAATGCACACGAAGACGTTCAAGGTTGAGGCACGTCCCCAGTCAGGGCCTGAGCAAGCCTGGAAATGGTGGCCCACGTGGCAGGATGTTCGCGTTCACTATCGTCGAGAGATCGGTTTTAACGCAAATCTCATCCTCTTCATCGGTACAGCCATCTACTGGGTCACGAATCTCCTCACCTTACCGGGTGTATACAAGAATCTCCCGCAAGGTGTGCTCTATGGGCTATACTATCCTTCTTTCCTGCTTGGGGCTATCTGCTTCCTGGTCGCTTCGATACTATACCTGTTTGAAGTGCAGCGCCAGTGGTGGAAGCCCGCGCCGCGCATGGTCGGGTGGTGGGTTGGAATGACAAATCTGGTGGGTAGCATAGGTTGGATCTGGAGTGCTTGTCTGGGATATTGTAGCACAGGTTGGTGCGAGTATCAGAGTACACTGGCTCTGGTATGGGCACCCGCAGTATATCTCATGGGCAGTCTGCTGATGCTCTATGAAGCTGTAGAGAAATGGCCTATCCATATCGAAGGTTAGGGCCATTCTCGTAGTACTGAACTTTCACTGTCCTCGGAGCAAAATGCAGTGCAGATAGTATTCCAAGACAAGCCCCAGAGGTATACGTAGCATCGCCTACGACATCGACTCATTCTTCCAGCTTGTAAGATGCTACCCACATTTTGAATGTATCGGACAGCAACACGAGAGACTCAACACGAAAGGGTCATATTAAGAACATTCTCGGGACATGACGATTGTTGTGAACGACAGGAGGCTCATATCAGACATTGCGCATCTCATATGAAACGATGTGAGGATATATTTTGCGTACCTCTGGCGACTCTCACATGCTCTTGATCAATGGCATTGGCCTGGTCTTTCTTCACAGTGTTCAATACCTCTCTGGCACGCTCTTACGGTGATTGCTCAAGTTCAGATTGTGGCACGGCTTCATTGACAGGCCCGTGACGTCTCGCATCGCGCAGCCACACCCCAAAGTAGCTAGCCATGACGTCAAGACACATTGTTCATGAGAAGTAGATGTTTTTCAAATAGTCGTACAATCCCTACGGCTTCACAATCTTCTTTCCAGCTGATAATATGACACTTCCAGTTACGGGCAAGTCCGGAAAGGACACACTCGCGGCACGCCTCGAGAACGACTTCGAGAAGCGACCCGACCCGGTCGCATTGACCCACAACGCCGATGAGTCGCAGAACAGCTCTTCGGGAGTCGACTATGAGCCACATCCTGAAAATTCGATGAATTTGGAGCCTGCGAGGGAGAGAATAGTGCAGTCTATCTGCAACTTATACTCTGGCAGCGCTAGCGAACAAGACATGATGGTGTATGGCAAAGAGGCGGTATACGACGACCCATGGAGCTATTGCGATACGAGGTATAAGATCGCTGGGCAGTGGTATGGTGAGCAATGTCTAGACTTAAATGAAGCTGAGGAGACACGCTTTGCTAACACCTGACAGGTATCCCGAAACTCATGAAGAGCAGTCGGACGATCAAGACGGAGGTTATTTCCTCCAAGCCTGTTGAGATCATCTTCAAGTTGCAGCAGGAGTACACTCCAAAACCTATGCCGATTGCGAAGAAGGTCAACAGCTTGATTACACTGACGCTCGATCAAGAGGGCAAGGTGCGGTATCACAAGGTACGCGAAAACCATTCAACAGCGCACGTCTGCGCAACCTCTCATTGAGCTCGAAGGGTTGTTGCTAACACGAGGCAGGACATGTGGAATGAGAAGGACTACAGTCACGAAGGTCTAGGCAAGATCATGAAAGAGTTGAATGGGGATCATCTAACAAAGATCACGCGACCCCCAGCAGATCTGTGATGAAGCAGCAGCTCTCGGAGGAATTACCTCGCCCAATATTGAGCGAAAAGCTCGAAACAATCATCATCATTCCAAGCTCATGGCTTCCAGCCCCCAGTGCGTGACTTGAACAGACCTGCCGGATCCACTGCATCTGTAACCCTCTTCGCCAACGCCCGGCTCTCAGGCCTCAATCTCCCAAAGTAATCCTGCCGAAAGAACCCATAGTTCATGAAGATTGGCAAATACGCTTCCGGTAGCTTACCCTCTGCTTGCCATGCCAGGACCCTGTTTCTCACGCCAGAATAAGTCGCTTCCATCGTGTCAGCCATCTTTTCATACAATGACGGCGGTGTGAAAGCATAGTTCATCTCGATGATAATGCGATCGACATCTGCATCAGCATCGATCAGATCAGGACTTAGTTCCCGAGCCTTTTGCGCAATCTTCTTTGGGAATGGCTGCCATGCGATTGATGCTACGATTCCAGGTACGAGTAATGTGGTATCAGAGACGTCGCGCCAGTGCTTGTGCAGACCTTCCATAACCTCGACAGCATTGGCGCGGGAAGGTAAGGGTATTGTTTCTGTGGCGATGTCCACGACGTTGCCTTTGATCACGACCCAGTTACTTAGGGCCATGAGATCGGCGTAGGTGCGCGTTCGGGTCGTGTCAAGTAAGGGATTGACATCGGTGAAGTTATCGAAAAGTCCGGCTGGGGGCGTCGGACCATCATAGAACAAGAAGATTATCCAAGAGTCGACTACGTTAAGGTTCGCTCGCTCAGCCGTGACTATGACTGCAGCCTTCTCATCCTCGTTGTACTCTGTCCAGTCACGAACTGCTTGAAGTAGTTGCTTGTCCTTGCTCGGCGTGCGCAGAAACACCAGGTTGCCGCCCCAGATGTCGCCCTGTCGATAAGCCTGCAGCTTATAGTTCGTTATGACGCCAAAGTTGTTACCACCTCCCTTAAGCGCGACGAATAGATCTGGATGATTGTCGTTCCGGATGTGGCCGATAGTGCCGTTGGCGAAGACAATCTCGTACTCGAGGACACTTGACGCAGCCCATCCGTACTGCGTCGACATGTAGCTGAGCCCTCCACCAAGTACTAGTCCGCCGACTCCAGTGTTGCCGATGCGACCGCCGACAAACGTCCAGCCCGTGCCTTGGAGCTTAGCAGCGATGCCATCAAGCCGGTTACCAGGACCTACGTCGACGATACCTGTGCTGCGGTCGAGATCGGCTTGATCAAAATGCTCCATAGCAATGAGTGGGCCCCCGGCTACGCTACTCCATCCATTGTTGGGATTGTGGCCACCGGATTTGACGGCGAAGCGTTCAGTAGTGTTGGCGAGGATTCGCACCACGGTCGAGACTTCTTCCACCGTCCTCGGGAAGATGATGCAGGATGGGAGGAGAGCAGAGCACGAAGTAGACCAATACTGGGTTTGTTCTTCAATGTAGGCCAGGTTGAGGGGGTATGTGACGGTGATGTAACCGAGAGAAGCGACTGATGAACAAGTATCGCCGCGGGCCAAAGCTGGCAGCATGAACGCGAAAAGAAGGTGGACGAGAAAATGCAACATGTTGAGCTCAAGATCAGAGACTCTGAAGTAGTGCTGCTGAGATTGTCACGATGTACACCTCGATTTATACTTAACGTTACAACAACACAGCTGCCAATGACGTGTTCTGAGACGGCTCTGAAAGGGTGTAGAAGGGTGCATCTGGAGTGATACATGTGCGTGCAATCACAACCAAGCACGAATCATACGTTGCTTCTGTCCGACAATTGAGCGTAGGTCGTATAGGAGCCGATCATTGTCGAAACGGCTATGCGAATGTCTTCTCGAAAGAGTAAGCACCGTCGCTTACTCACAAGTGGTCTGGCATTGGAAAATAAGGGTTGTATTGTACTAGGTCGAGTGCGCGGTATTGCAGCGTGTCTTCGAATCATTCCCTGGTGATCTCTCCCAAGCTTCGTCCTCAACCGGTTCCCTATTGGTGCATACCAGCAACGGTGGATACCGAGACTTCACCTCCTCCTTTAACATGTGGAAGAGGCTTCGAGCCAAGCAATGGAGTATGGATTGTTGGTCCAACCATATGCCCAAACTGACGAGAATGACAACGCTTGGAAGCTCGGGATCGATAATTTGGGGTCTGATCTCCAAGTCCACAGATATTGCTGAACAGTATTTGGAGTAAGGAGGGTCGCGTGAGGAATGTGGCGGTCTTGGTGACTCGTTCTTGTAGCGTGTTTGTATAGGCTGAATGCGTACGAGCTCGGTTGGCCAAGGGCTGACACACCTGAGGGGTGCACCCGCTGCAGCTGTAAGCCCCAATACGAGCATTAGAGTAGCCCAGGGCCGATTTCGGTACCTGCATTAATTAGCGTAGTATTAGCCGCCCAAGACAGAAGACTTATCGAAAAAAGAGTTGGCCATCCCGAAGGACAGCCGTCGAACCACCCACGATGACACCACACCACGCTCTCCCATTTTCACACCAATCGCATCTCAAGGACCGACGTCGGTAACCAAGCGATAATGCATCCAGGGCGTAGGCCAAGAGACTGTAGCAAAGAAGGGTGGTGACAAGACCGCGAAGCGTGTTTGGTTGGAAGAATGAAGAGCCCACAGGAACTTGTCGCCGAAAATGTCGACAGACAGGTCTAGACCTTGAGCCTCACTCTTGAGAGGTCCCATCTTCATCTTCTGGTTCGATAAGCACTGCGTTATGGCTCACATTGTCCACCAATTGCTGTCGTCGGATTTCCAGCCCTCATGCTCAGCTCTCTTGTCGTGTAGCCAAGCCAAAGAACGCAAAGCGATGGATCCGATATTGTAGGTCTTGTTGATGTGATAGTGTTTCCATGGAAGGCAGTCGCAACTCCAACACTAGCAGCTCCTCTCATCGCTGCAAGACCATCGTCTCCGTGCTCCAGCTTGCGTAAACAACAAGATCCTAGTCATCTTAGCACAACAGACACGCAACACTCACCAATGGACACAATCATCATGGGTTGTTGAGCCAAGATGCTTCTCTCTGTACGTAGTGACAAGACTTCCTGAGACTAGTCTTTGTTTCCGCTCCGCTCTCTTGAGAAACGAAGGGTATGATGATACGGACAAAGGACATCCTCAAAAGCCGCATTGACGATCGCAACAGAAATAGAACTGCTCGATCGGATGGGTAGACGCTCGTCAATTCATACGTATGCTGAACATACGTGTTGACGACTAACGCGACTGGTCAGATATCACCCTAGAGTGACTGGTGTCAAGTGGTGATACTGCGACACCGGCTTCGTAACGTAGTAGATGAAGGAAGAGATTGGAGATCTGATGTGGACTTTCGTCCCTGTGGGCGAGATGCACGGGTACTTCGTCGCCATACACAAGTCCGGCTCGAACAGATTGCCATGCAGTACAAACGCCACGTACTTGATCCAACACATGTAGACACAGCAGACTTTTCGTGCTTCGGACGTCAAGACATCGAATCCGGAGCGTGACGGCCCGCCGTAGCTGACAACACCAACCTGCGACGTATCGAGACCTCGCTAGGCTTTCGCCTTTCCGACGAGTGGATCTCACGCCAGCTGAAGCCGAACAAGTTGATGTGTCTGTATGTCTGGCTCGATCAATGTCAGGGCCGCGCTCTTCTTCTGTCCCGTTGCTGTAGGCATGACGTCTGCTGGTAACATGGCGATAGTTGGCATCAGGTGTTGCAGCTCCTGTATGGCTCTCGGCATCGAAGGGACTGTGATTTAGACGCGATGATGAAACCCAAAGTCGATCCTCTAGTGAGGCGACCGGCGTCTGACTTCAGAGCTCTCCTCTTCGCCTCGTCGCATTCGTCGTGAAGCTATCTTTCGTGACCAGAGTCTGTTGTACAGATGAGATGCCGACGTGGTCCTCGTACGAGGACTTTAATACCCCGACAGGCACATGTCATCCCAATTTGAGCTCCCGCTCCCGTACCTCGAGTCTTCCTTTTGCACACCAAGTAAGTAGGTCCACGCGAGCAGACCAATATGCAGGGGCTAGTCGGAAGGTCGGCGACATGACCGCGATACTATCCGTTGTGTTACAAGCACATCGAATACCGGAAGATGATTAGGGTTAAGATCCGAGCCTGCCCTCCTCACACACAACCCCGATGTTTCCATCAAGGCGCACAGACAACATGCAAACGACCCATTGAGACCATGCTGAGAGGCTCGGGCGTGTGCTGACTGCGCAAGTGCGTGAGGTGCGGACGAACCGCATTCCAAATGGAAGACAGACATCGGTAACTGTGGGGGAAGTGACTTGTGGGGTGCTTGCAAGCAATCGAGAGAAGAAGTTGTGTCCAAAGGGAGCGTTGCGCGACAGTCCCGCCGCGATTGACATGGTCAGACGATGTTGGTGACGCGTGCATAAATCAGGATCCAATCGAGACGCGATGAGAAGTTGTAGCGTTTGAATAGAGATGAACGTCGTGTGGCGATGGGTACGTCGGGGTGGTTGTTGGATTCATGTCGGCAGGAGCAGGGCGAAGACGCGTCGCCTCGCGCCAAGAGATCGTGCCTGCCTCGCGTCGAATTGACGCTAGCACGTGAGACCCATCCTTCTCTGACAAATCAGCAATATCCTTCTCCGCCTGCCCGTTGCCATTTTCCATCGCATCATCTCACGTAACAATAAATGGCGAATTCTCTGAAATCTAGAGAACAACGTTGGACTATATAGAGCTTTCTTGGTGGATCACGCACATCTATCGTGAGCAACACGCTCCGGCAAGACAACCATCACTATACCCACAGCCGCGCTCAGCGCTTTGCGCTTCGCGCCCAGCTTCGCGGCCTCGCTAAGCACGATGGGAGCGGTCGAAGATGCAGTGGATGCGGCAGCCAACTTCATCGGCCCATTTGTCGATAAGGACCGCAAATACAGTGCCGACGTGCCTACCGATACTCTCGTCGAACAAGCGCTCGTCCATCTCCAGGCCATAAACACTGCAGACCTAGCCGCAGATCCAAATGCACCCTACGATGCTTCCCTCGCCGGTGTGGTGTACGGTCTTGTAGATCTCATCACTATTCTCGCAGTAATCCCACGTTTGTCTCCTGGTGTTGCATTCAGCCAACGGCCAAGGTCGGTCCTGACCGCTGTAATCTTCACGCCTCCAAATCACGATATGGACGCGTTAGGGGCCGTCATTGAAGCCTTGCTGTCTATTGTGGAGCAGAAGGGCTCGGGTGTACAACCACTTCTATCCCAGAGAGTTCTCCCGGACATCATCTCTGCTGTGGCGGAGCTCTCCTACTCTCCTACGTCGTCTGAGACAGCGAAGTCAAGGTATTCGAAAACATACGAACAGATCATGAAGGACACTCCAACATCACGACTTCTTCCTATCTTGACTACGTTCCTCCAGCAGCCTCTTCCTACCTGGCTCAAACCTGTCATATCCTCAGAGCTCTCGTTGGTACCCCTCCGGACCCAAGGCGTTCGCCACACCATCGAGTTTCTTTCGCTGTCCTACTTATCGAAGAACTCTCACGTACCTCAGAGCGCATCGGGCTCTCAATCGCAGATACCAATACCACTAGAGGCTGTTTCGCAAGCTTCGAAGCTACTGGTTCTACCACCGAGCGGGATCAGTCAGGACGAATGGCTCGTGAGGATTTCTCCCCAGCTATTGCATCTCCTAGATGGTAGCGAGGGCAAAGAGCTCAGTCGAGCCGCTGGGCAGATCATTGCTGGTGGCATTCTCAGTAAGAAGACGACCGGCGCACCGGGAACCATGGGATGGGACACGTTTGCGAAGCCCTTGTTCCAAGCAATCTACCCAAAGAATGTCAGCGCATCGAAGTCTGAGCAGACCGTTGTGTCGGAAGAGGAACTCAAGACGGCGCTCAGAAGACTGAAGACGATTCTTTCATCGTATTCTCATGGCGGACTGATCCGTCGTCTCACTCATCCCATCATACTTCCGCTTTGGGCGTTGCTCAACTACGCAAAAGATAGACCCTCTCTAGACAAAGAATGGAGCATGCTCCCAAGTCTCAATCTTTCGCGTTACATGGAGGTTGCCTGCGACACCAAACAGATCGACAATATCGCGACGAACCTCTTCTGGGATGGCGATGGAGACTGGACATTCGGGCCTGGATCTCAAGGCGGTGTCGAGATTCGCACCCGTACGACAGATAAGAGTGGAGGAATAGGAACGATGGAAGGTATCTTCGGACGCATTAGCGACTTGGACAATAGAGTCACTGTTCTCATTACCCTCTTGACAGAAGCCAACATCGCCAACGACACAGCGGGCTCCATCTTCGTGAACGCCACAAAACGGTGGCTCGTACCGGAGAAACCTGTGACTAAGTCGCTCACCGACGACGATAACGAAGCCGATCCTCTTTCAGCGCTTGTTGACGCGAAGTTATCGGAAGCTTTAGCACAGCGTTTCCAGGAGCACTTTGCCAGAAGTCCACAGCATATCGTCGATCTCGTCGCACAGCTAATTCAGAACTACGTGAGCGAGCACAAAACTCGGAAAGCTAAGTCAGAGAAACTACGTACATCGAAGAGGGCAATGCTCGACAACATTGTACGGAAACAAGACATGACGAAAGAGAGTGAAGAGATTGAGGCCAGAGACGAAGACTTGGTGTCGTTCGCATTAAGTATCCTTAACACACTGCTTGCATCGTCGGATCTCAAGAAGACGCCCTCAGTGACCGAAACTCTGCATGCACTTCTCCCATCGCTAGCATACCTTTCGCAGTCGCAGTCAGCCACATCATCTGTCATCAGCAATTCTGCCGCTACAGCTCTCCACCTTATCGCTCCCACCCCGACAACGCCGTCGTCGACAGAGAGATTAGCAACCGATCCACTGAACGAACATCGCAAAACCTTGCAGACTTGCTTCGCCGAGCTGCAGTCACCGGATCCGCCTAACCGAACTTGGGCGTTGAACACAATTCATAAGCTTCTGAATAGCTCCACCGCGTTTCCGGCTATCGACGTACCATCTCTCGCGCATACTCTCCTATCAGCTTCACTCGCAGACCCAGAGTCCTACGTCCACTTAGCCGCCATACCCGTCCTTGTCACTTTGGCCACACGCGTCCCAAAGCCCGTGGTCGGCATACTAGTCGACGCGTTTATCGACATAGACGAGCGATCACTGAAGCTAACGCGGGGGAAGCAGACCGACGAGAAAGAGCGGGAGCTGAGAAATGCTCTGGACTTTAGGCTACGGGTCGGAGAAGTGCTGAATAACTTTGTCGGAGAAGACGACTTTTGGGCTTCATCTGAGCATAGCGCGCTACAGCATCGATGCGCAAAGCAAACCACGGAAGCTTGCCTTTCGTTGGCGAGTCGGCGTGGTCAACGGACACAGACATTGTCGGCACGTAACGAACTCGCGGATAGTGAACGAAAGCTTCGAGAGGAAGGCGAAGCTGCTTGGGGTGGACCCATACCCAATGTTCTCGAGCCCGAGGGCGCAGATCCGCAGGTACAAGCGGAGTATGAAGCACTACAGAAAATTGTCGGTGGATGGGAGGACACTGGTATCGAGGAAGACGTTCGTATCCGCGCTTCTGCTCTTAGCGTGCTTTCTACTGTCATGGAACATCGATTGAACGTTCTGCGTCAGCCTGTTGTCGATGCGACATTGCAGATGGTGTTGTTAGTTCTTGCCATGGAACGAGACGAGTCAAAGGCGTTGTTGCGCCGCTCGGCTGCGCTCGTCGTGATGGGCTTGCTGCGCGCCATTGACGCAGGGATCGAGAGTGGACAGGAAAGCGCGGTGGGTCTGAACTTGAAGCAGCAGGAAGAGGTCGAGCGAGTGGTGAAATGGGTTAGTGATGAGGACGCAGACGAGCTCGTAAGAGACCATGCTACGAACGTTGTGGAGGGTCTCCAAACGATGAGAATGAAGAAGCTGTATAAGATTAGAGATGAAGGCCTGAGGCTGGGACCGGATCTTGGGCTAGAAGGAAACCTCCGAGGGCTCAACGTCCAGCCTCAGACTGCTAATGGGGAGGGTCAGAGGAAGATGGTCATAGAGGAGATCGAATAGCTGGCAGCTTGAATAGTCGATGACATTGTAGCGCCTCACAACCGAAGCTTGGTATCCTGACTTTTACCCATTCCAATTGTGCGCCTATCTGCTCTGTGGTATCTTCAGTGCGCATACTACGTGGAGCGCACCTGCTGCCTTCCTACTGCGTGCGCATGTGGTCTTTGCGCCCAGACAGCTTCTACACGCTCCCGGTGAGCGCTCGTATTGCGATATTCAGTTTGTCTCGCGCATCGTGTGTCTGCCCTCGTGGGCATCTCAACCGCTCATGGCCGTATCCTTTGTCGCCTTGGGTTCCACCTCTTCGGCCTTTCCGATCCACAGAACATTGTTACACCTTATCAGGACTTGGCCGAGAGTGCCGGAGCTGACGCCGTTTACGAATTCTTCGGTGTTGGAGAGCTGGATGTTCATGTAGAGGTCCACCGAGACGAGTCTTCCCTTGTACTCGGTCTCACCCCACTTTAACCTGACGACGATGTCTTTGTCGACTCTGCGCGTATGTTAGCGCGTGTTCTGCGAATGAGGGTGGTTCGAGAGGTGAAGGCGTGCGACGTACAAGCTTTGGAGCAAAGGACGCGGGTTGAAGGGTGCGACTGCCTGGTGGATGTTAGCTTTGCGCGTGACTGGCGAACAGGAAGGATAGCTTACAGCCATGTTTGCGACTCTATCTCAGGGCTTGCTGTCGGGTAGCCGTGAGTTTGGTGGGTAGAGCAGTGATAGTCGTGGTGCTATGGCGGTCGTGCCTGCAGCTTTGGAAAGTCATCGGCAAAAGGTAGCGCCGATTGGCCACCGTGCTTCACCGCGGGGAAGCCGCGCAACAGATGGTGGTTCAGGGTGGAAGGTGCATTCGAGGATGACTGAGACTCGCACTCTCCTGTCTTAGACTCAGCTCACAATCATGATCAGTCATGCACCTGCCGCCACTGTTTTTCCACGCCCATGCCTACCTGCTGTCCAAGATGTAGAGCGACGCGACTAGCGGACGCGCTAAGAAATTGTTCCCTCTTCGAATGATCGGACGAGTACAACAATTGCGGAACCCCGACACCACAACCTCCAGTCACACTCGTTCGGCCGCCATACTCCAGCTGGACCTTCGTAGCTGCCTACTCTCAGCAGCACCATTGCGCCTACCACGGTGCGCCGCCTCGTCCCCCCGCCGGCGACCCGGTCCTTCGTCGCCCCTCCACTCTTCGCGCAGCATGCCCCGGTAGCAATGCGAGCCATCTGGTCCCGGGCAACGTCGAACCCGGGTACCTGCAGATGCATCTCATGCGTCTCGTTCTCCGGCGCTCTCGCTAGGCGCAGCGGGCAGACTGCTCTTCGCCGCACGCGGGCAATCGGCACACCTACGTCGACCTTCGTATACACGACCATATTCGCTGCGGGGCTGGCCATCGATGCGAGAGCGAAAGCCGCTCGGAACACACAATGGGAGAAGGCCTTTTCCTCACTAGCCCAATCTACTGGTGACGGGCCGCCGGTAGACGGAGCGAAAAACATAGACACGGCGACTGATTCTGTGACCTTGGGGCATGGGTACCATGGCTTGACCTTTGATGATCTTCCGGACGACTTCGACTGGAGCGCATTGGAGCGTATTGTAGGCATGGAATTGGATGAGGATCCAATCTTGGAAAATCAAGAAATCCGGTCACAAATTCGCGATTACGCTGAGCTGGAAGACCTGCGGTTCGACTCGAGGTTCCCAGGTATGCAGCTTCTGGAGTTCCCAACAAATACCGGTCCTGAGCTTATACGCTACAACTTGCCGCCCCAGTCCTTGTGGGCGCCAGACGCACTACGCGTAAACGCCCTACAAAGGCGACACTCGTGGAAGAAGCTGGCCATGCAGGAACTCTCCACCGGTCTCCTTATACACGAACTACTGCACAAAAACAATGTGCCTAGATTCGACAAGGCTTGGGAGGTGGATTCCGACAATTTGTCACAGCAGATCCAGGACGTCATAGCCATGAATGCTGTGGAGCGTGAGCAAGCGCGCCAAAACATCCTAGAGGCTCTTGAAAACCTCCATCAGATTCCTGTTGATAGTCCGCCAGACGTGATTGCTCAAGCTCGAATTCACCCAGATCATCCAGGAATTCCGGAATATTATCAGGACGTGGATGGAGACTTTTACGCTATCACGATCCAAATGAATCAGAGCATCCAAAAGCTGTTTGAAAGCGACGTACACGGTAACGACCGCAAAGAAGCTGTCGTGCTTGCAAAGATCTGTCACAACCTCCTCGTTTCATCGGCCTCACCGGACTTACAGACATTCAACACTTTGCTGGTAGGTTTTCGACAGTGGCGACGTCGAAACCTCATAGATTGTGTGATACCCGCCCTGAACTACAACAAGATTCGTCCGAACGAGATTACCTGTCGAGAAATACTCAATCACTACGCGTCCCTGAGGCATGGAAACCCTGAAGACTTTTCGAGGTTTGTCGCCAGGATGAGAGGTGTAGGCGACGGGCTTATGCTCGCAACTCCCAAAGTCAACGTCAACGAAGCCAGTCATGGCCGGCTCGTGAGGGTAGATGAAAAGAAGGTCTACCAGAAGGTCCACCCAACACCCATGGTATTTAGTTCCCTCATAACTGGTGTCATGCGATTCGCAGGGTTCGACCGAGCGCTTGACATCTACTACGAGATGAAAGCGGACGGCTGGGGTCTCGACGTTCAAGGTCTGACGAGAATGCTCAACGACTGTCTCCGCCGCGCGGACTGGGAAGGGGGCCTATACATTTGGGGGGAGATTAGCAGCATCAAGACTAGAGTGAATCATGAAGACATGACCAAAGCATACGGTCAAATGATAGGCTTGTGCTCCATTACCGGCAACACGGTCGCCTTCAACCAGATCCTGACAGACATCTCTACCGAAGGCTTCGACCGTGAGAAGATCCTCAACCTCGCCTCAAGAAACGAACATGTGGCAAAGAAGAAGAAACTGCAGCTCGCTCCCGCTTGGGTTGCAGATAACGTCATGATTGCCGCTTCCGCCTACATCAAGGACACAAGAGACGCGGATGTAAAGGATGCGCTAGAAGGCATAGACGGGGACGATAACACTACATTCGTTCAAGGCGAGCCTGACGATTCTGACGCGCATGATGCAGCTGGTTCAACGGAGGATATCGCGGATAACACAGCCGACCCTAAGGAGGTTTGGGCGTCATGGTTGGAGCGGGAGTTTGGAGAAAGACCGAAAGATCCGGAGCCTTAGAGGCTGCCTTGTGTACAGTACCATGTTTTACATGTATACCAGTGTATATACCATAGCCCTACGATGGCGCCACTTACAGATGAAAACAAACAATCTCGTTCCATCAAGCTCTCGTCCAGCTGTGATGAAAATCTCCCATCTGGCAAAGCCGACACGAACACAACTCACCCCTGCCGCCGTCACACCCGAAAGTTTGGCACAATGACGAGCTGCTACCAAACGAACCTTATCGTGTTCCAATTCCGAGGTGTCACCAGACCGTTCCTCTGCCGAGGACTTCTTTGTTTGAGAGCTCGTTTATTTAGATTAAATGCATTCGCAGCCTCATTTATCCTTTTCGCTTCAGCACGTCTGTCACCAACATCACTGTTGCTGCTACTCATCACCAACAAACTCAGCTCGAAAAGGACTTTCGGCACGGGCGGCAGCGGTTTCGTGTTTGTCATGTTTCGTTGTTATTACGAGTTTGGAATGCTTCCCTCCGTTGGTGTGCAAATGTTCGTCCTCTCGTGTCCATTTCTTCCGACAATCTCCTGATCTTTATTCCAAATGACAGAGCTCCTATGACTGGGAGCGTTTGATATATCCACATCTTTGATCTAGCCCAAAAAGGCAGTCGTATCGGGCGATGCTGCATTCCTGTCTAAAGATAGAAAGGCGCACTATGGAGATCATTCCACAAGCGATGTTGGAACATGGTCACTTTACGGAGCGTTTTCATCGCTGCTCAGTCACCAATCGATCGTAAAGGCACCTTCTCCAGACTTTGCAAGCCGTTGCTCCTAGCCGCTACGATACCTTGTTCGCTGGCCCTCATCCTTAGAGTTTGTCTAGTGCGATGCCAGGAGAGACAATCTAGACGTTTTGTCGAACGACACATTCGACGTTTGTTCTAGACATCTGGAGCATTCCCACAACTTTTCCAGGTTTTTCTAAATAGCCAGGCAACTCTGTTGCACGTACCCTTGCTCCCTTCCTATCGGGGAGATGTTGCATTGACGGTAGATGGCACCTCTGCCGCAACTTTGCGTTTGGTGCGACGAGGCTCCAGGCACTCGGATGTGCAGCGCAACCCTTACTGAGTACTAATCATCGTACGCAGGGATATCTCTGCAGGGAAGCCGTTAGATGCCGAATACGCAGATTAAGGTGTTGGTTGGGCTAGAACGTGTCGTGAAAGTTGAGAGTCCCTGCATTTATACTCTTGTGCAACAGCGAGATTAGCTGCAGCGTGGGTCGTTGTAACAAGTACTGATGTATACTTGAGACGCGATAACGATAACTTAGGAGCAGCATGTCGCCCAGGGCCCGCCGTTATGCTGAGTACTGACACGTTCAAGCATGAGAGGGAAAGAAGTGCATGGAACGAACTGAAAGCCCAACCGTTACAACGACATTCGAAAAGCATTGGCCACTGACTTGGAAAGCTAGTAGATGTCCACCCAATCTCTCTTGTCTGCAACGTCCTTGCTAAGACTTCAAGGACAAATACTTAGCAGCACCAGCCAGTGTTGTCCTCTGGAATGTCGTATCTTCACATCACCCCACACTCAATTCCCCAGTCACGCATATCCTTTCATCTGCATACTCGCTTGAGGCTGGCTGGACCAAACATCTCCTAACCACAACAGGAAGCACAAGTACTTTACCCAAATTGCACGAACCGTATCCAACAGCCTCGACCATCAACTACTCACCTACCACCTCGGGCAGCTACAAAGTGGCAAAAGTGTGTCTAAACTTTGGTTCAAATGATGCGTATAAATGGAGTGGTATGCCGGCTCCGTGTAGATCTCATGTATCTCTTTCCATATATCAACCCCAGACCCTGAGATTTCCTGCCTTGCAAGCGAGCCCCACCGATTTCTTGTCTTTTCCCAACAATAGTACTCGACGTTAAGAAACAGTCAGACGAAAGTAGAGATGCAGTACCGATTCGTATCCGTTCTTGCTGCTGGTGTGTTGGTTGCTGTTAGCAGTGCCGCACCTGTGCCTTCAGCTGAGGTAATTCGACCTCGACATTATCACAGACATCCAAGCTGACAAAGAGCAGGCACAAACCCTCAGCCCTACCAACCCAGACGACATCCAACTCGGCAAGCCCTCCAGCGAGATCATCTGGAGCAAGCGCGACGACGAGCCGACCAACCCAGATGACGTGCAGCTCGGCCCCCCAACCAGCGAGATCATCTGGAGCAAAGACAAGAAACGCGATGTCACTTGGAGTGAACCCAAAGACACCTTCACCATCAGCAAGCCCAAGACAGTTGTGACATGGAGTACAGCGAAGCGCGACACAGTCACTCAGCCCGACACCATCGATCTGGGAAAGCCTAGCTCCGAGGTCAGCTGGGGTAAGAGGGATGGGACTGACCCTGCCGATACCATCGAGCTTGGTAAGCCAAGCACCATTATCACCTGGGGCAAGGAAAAGCGCCAGACCCTGGGCAATCCGGACTCGGAGACGACGTGGGGCAAGCGTGAGGCGGAGAAACCGAAGGATAGCTTCAAGCTCGGTAAGGCTACTACGGTCGTTACCTGGTCTTGAGTGTTTTGGTCTTTATATGGTGAGTTTGCTTCGGCTTTCCTTGTTGACCTTGTACGCTGACGATTTTGTAGCTCCCACGTAGGATTTTGTGGCTGTTTTTGTAGGTAGAGTTTGGAGGTAGATTCCACCGTCGCTACTTCATTGTGGCTGGTAGCTGGGGTGTAAAACTGTGATATCCGTAGGGTTGTGTGCCTTTTTAGTACTTCCAATATACTTATGTTCGATAGCTTTGCTGTTCACGAAAATTTGATGTGCAGTTTGAACGTACGCAAATTGTTGCACCGCTGTTTGCAGTCTTTGCTGAGCATTGCTGTCGTCATTGATGTACATGTGTCTTCGTATTGTGTGTAGACATAGACCACCTCTCCTGACTTGGGCGTGTGACTCGCTCGGTACCGTCATGATGTACTATAGCCACCTCTTCGCATTCCTCTTGTCCTATCAGCTCGACTATACCACGTCTGGTGTACATTGCTCCAATCTGTACAAGCGGCCGTATGACTCTTCCTCTTTCCTGCGCAATTTACGCGCGACGTATTTCCCATTCGACATTCGTGATGCTAACTTCCTCGCCGGCTTTCTCGTCGTAGTCGTACCATTCGCCGTCAGGTAACTCAATACCTGAGAACTTGGTGCCGGATTCCGTGCCTGTCGCGAGGAATTCTCCTTCAGCAATAAACTCGACGAACTCTAGGCCTCTGCAGTCGAACATGAGGATGTTGGTCTTCTTCGGTGGGTCGTTTTGTTCGTAGGAGGTAGGTGCGGCTGTGATGTTCGCTGAATGTTCTCTCTACAGGTAATGTCAGTGGCTGAAGTACAGAGAAGGGCGCAGGGTAGAAAGACCTTACAGTTCTTACACCTCCAGACAAAGTTGGCTTCACCCTTGCTGCCGCTCTGTTCGTTCATCTCGAAGCGATTGACCGAGACGGGGTTGGGGTGTATTTCGCGACATGACGTGCATTGGACTTTGAATGTGTAGAAAAAGGGCGCGTCTTCGGTATCGTTGGGGCGGAGATCGGTGACGCTTGAAGGGCTTAGTAAAGTGGACAAGTGAAGTTGAGGAGACTCACCCGTTCAGCTCTGCTTTCAATGCTAGTGCGAGCACCATGTTGACAGTGTTGATGTAAGCGTTTGATAGATTTCCGTCGCATGTCGTTGCGCCTCTGGCGATGCGCCCCGCCCCCACTGACACGCGAGCTGCTTTCGAGCTAGCACGCAAAGGGTAAGGCCGTGTTACCGTGCATCGCAGCTTTCTTGCGCTCCAAATCTTAATCACGCATTGCGCTGCAAACATACAAGAACGTGTACATTATCGAATTTCCATCTCTTTCGTCTGATAGAGTGTAACTGCATTAACACTCTCACTCCCCGGTTCAACTAGACGAGTCGACGCATCACGACTTCCAAGCCTGGATCTCCCCTTTCCACTTTCAGACGACCATCGAACGCAGTTCCCGCAGGAACTCCTGTACTTGCTACGACCCTTCTTGCACATAGTCAATCTATCAAACGAAATCTTTGCCGGCTACCTTGTCCAGCAGCACCCCATCCTTGGCCACTCCGTTCAATCCTGACCGCTACTTGCTCCTAATCTCCGTCATTTCAACATGGTCAAATTCTACCCATCTCTCAACGAGAACCACATCGACTTCATCTCTAGTCAACCACTGTTTTTCGTGGCCAGTGCGCCATGGGCTGGAGATCACGTCAACATCTCGCCAAAAGGCCATCCGTCAAGAACCTTTTCTGTTCTCGGCCCGAACACCGTCGCCTATCTGGACGCGACCGGCAGCGGTTGTGAGACCATCTCTCACGTCTACGAGAATGGCCGTGTCACCGTAATGTTCTCTTCCTTCGGCCCCTCGCCACAGATTATGCGACTATTCTGCAAAGGAAGGGTAGTCGAAAAGTGGGATCCATACTACGGACAGTTGCGCGCTAAGATGGCGTCAGAGAACGGCGATGAGGTCGATGTCACGGGCGCAAGAGCTATCATCGTGTTGAAGATCCAGAAAGTTCAGACCAGTTGTGGATTCGGTGTGCCTCAGATCGACAGCGGAAAGACTGCAAGCACAGAGGAAGCAGCGGGTGACGCAATTGCCTATGTGGACCACGATCATGAAGACGGCGAAGAGAACGGCTTCAAGCAGCGGGATACGATGGACAACTGGGCGCGAAAGCAGCTCGAAAAGCAAGAGCTCGCTGACTACCAAAAGCAGTTCAACCACCGCTCGCTCGATGGCCTACCGGGTATGATGAGCGCGCGACGATCGCATGACGAGAACATCGCTGTGGAGGATACGAAGGCGTGGTTCAGGAAGGTGAGCAGGCAGCAGGATGCTGTAGCTCTGGGTGTTGGTTTGGGCGTTATATTGATGCTGCTGTTGAGTCTTATTGGTGTACTCAGCATCAAACCGATCTTCTTGCAGCACATACTGAATGCGCAACGAAGGCAATTGGGCTTGCCGGAGGATCATTCGTGGAAGAGCGAGCTATGAGTGGCTTTGGGCTTGTCATCTCGTCGCATCGCAAAAGCTCAAAGCGGTAATCCAGAGACTCAAATTTTCCAGTAATGGAGAATGGGATACGAATCTATTCTCAGTTCACATCTCCATATTTCATAACCTTCCGAGGCACGGCTGTTTGCCAAGCATGCACCGCCACAGGATTGTGGATTCGGCCTTAGGCGTCCAAGCCGTAACCTCTTTCATCAGCGCTAGTCCTCCGTCCATCCCGTCTCCTAGGTCCGCGCGCTATGATCTTGAATCAATTCCATACTTTACACACATGCACATGTCTCTTTCACAGTTGTAACGCGTATCTCACCATACAATGCGCCTCCTGCACATCGCCGACGATGAACGCCTCAGCCTGGTAGAGTTCATCGAAGATGACATACCACCATACGCTATTCTCTCACATACCTGGGGCCCAGATAGCGAGGAAGTCAGCTATCGCGACATGGTAGATGGAACTGGAGAACAAAAAGAAGGACATCGCAAGATTCGTTACTGCGCGGAGCAGGCTTTGAAAAACAATCTAAGATACTTCTGGGTCGATACATGCTGCAGGTAAGTCGCTCATACCTTTGAAGAGAAATCAACTAACAAGATCGTTGACAGTGAGTGATTAGCCGTTCTTGCTACAAAATAGCTTTCTGGAAGCCGTGCTCTTTTATATCCGCTAACAGCAACATCATCATTTACAGTCGACAAATCCAGCAGCGCAGAGTTAACAGAGTCAATCAATTCCATGTTCCAATACTACCGACAAGCCATCGTCTGCTACGCCTACCTCGAAGACTTCCCCGAAGGCGCAATACTCAAAGGAGGACTATCCCAATGCCGATGGTTCACCAGAGGCTGGACGCTACAGGAACTGCTCGCCCCAGGCATCGTCGAGTTCTACGCTCAAGGATGGAAGTTCGTTGGGACCAAACACGAGCAAGCGGCCGCCATATCCAGGTTCACAAACATACCCGAGGCGGTGTTGACGCACGCGCGGAGAGACATCATAGCTGAGCAATCCGTGTCTGCTCGCATGTCATGGGCTTCGCAACGGAGGACAAAACGGAAAGAAGATATGGCGTACTGCCTTCTTGGTATTTTTGACGTCAACATGCCGTTGATCTACGGCGAGGGTACAAAGGCGTTCCGACGTCTGCAAGAAGAGATCATCAAGCGCGACAACGACCTCAGCATCTTCGCCTGGAACAGCATGTCGGAGTATCACAACAACGACCTCGTTGAGATCTTTGCAAGCTCACCGGCTGCATTTGAGGATGTATTCGCCGCGAGCGTCCACAAACACCAACTAGCCGAGTTCTCCGTCACCAACCGCGGCCTCCTACTTGGCGGCGACTTCGAGATATACGGCTGGTACGGTGAGCGCGGTTACACCGACATTCCGAAACACTACGTCCTCTTGGTCGGGGAATCGAAGAAAGACGACAGTAGTATAGGAATCTTTCTCCGGAAATGCGGTCCCGGGCTGTTTTGCCGCATTGGCGGGCTGCCTTTAGCCAGGCTGCCGAACAAAATCATCACATACTCCGCGCAGGAGCTCATAAAATCAGTCTACCTCTCAACGGATGCCTTCCTTAAACACTCGATTACCCGCCTGGTGTCCTTCCGTCACGATGGCCTGCATATTCCCGTCCAAGAACATCTCCGAATGCGGTCGGTGGCCCCGCTGCATGCATGGGATCATCTGGACAGGACCTTTCTGGTTCCAAAGGCCTGGGACCAGAATGTTAGCCAGTTGGTACTCGCTGCTCAGTTCAGCGTAACGATTGCGGGATACACGGCCGAAATAGTGGTTATCTGTCCAGCTCATAAAGACAAAGCTCCGATAGTATTCCTCGCGAAGGATTATCTTCGCGAAACGAGATTCTTGTTCGCAGACAAAGCTGGTAAGGAAGGTATTTTCTGGGAAGACTTGGTGAAACTATTACCCAAGCTCCCGTATCTGAACAGCGGGCATGTTTATGTCAAACCGAAGCATGCCTTCAAGATTAGCGTCAGTTTGCAGACGACCACAATCGATACCGATTGTGGCCCGATCAGTGTCCGAAGCCTGACCTCCTCAGTTACATCTGTATAGAATAGACTCGATCTCAATCAATGCCGACATAGTTAGAGCTCGCCAACAATGATGACACAACGCAGACTTGACTCCGACTGGCCACCGTATGCATCTGAACAGCAACCCTGGGGAGCAAATGAGGCTCAGATGCCTGCAAGCCTGGTAGGTGCAAGGACATCCTGCATCGTCATGTTCGACCCCATGCCAATGACCACGATGAGCGCAGTATCACTCAAGCAACGAGCCTACAAGCAACCCACATCGTGAAAGGAATACGCCACATCCGCGCATTTTACGACCCACAGTATGCGTCCGTTCCGAGGTCAATTTACTGTTTCCGGAAACGCAACTCTGTCACTTTGGCACCCCACCACTGTAGCCACAATTGACTGTTAACGGCCGTTTGTACTCCTGAGACATGTCGCCTAGCTGTGCGCATGTTCGCGGTCGTGGGCTAGGAACTTGTATGCCTCCCCTTCCCGCCTATCGGAAGAAAGGGGTGTACAGTAATACTCGTGGCTTGATTGGTGCGCGTGTTTAGAAGAGTGGAGGTAGCCCCACACCCCGCAACTCCAAGACCGGCGCTTCTCGTCACTCCCAGCAACGCTTCTATTGCGCGCAGCTGCCTTCCGGCTGTGTTTCTGAAGACATCAGTTAGCTTTGTTAGAGCTCACAAGCATCGTTGCAACGTTCGCTCTCGTGTCTAGCATCCATATGCTGATAGCGACTGTGTAAAGGTCCGGAGCAACTTGAGAAGAGCGCGATGGCCGGGCACGGCTACTACCCCATGCTCATCCATGTTTGATAAGCACGTACTCTGTCGCCCGTACAACACCATGTCTAATCAGTCGCGCTACAGACCGGGCCGGTGCAATGCTTATCTGGAGCAAACAAGGGGCACCGTTTCCTAATCAGCTTGCCGGCCGATAGTCTCTAGCATGCAAGAGTTCTACATAAAATAGAAGCGTATCATGAACGGGATTCAGTAAAGGTTTTGTGATGGATTACTCGCAGACCAAAGACACCAAAGACGCCAAAGTGAAGGACACGGAGCATGACGGTGGTGAGGACATCGCGATCGGATCGCAGGAAGAAGTTACCGATTACGACTTTCTGCGATCTTGGAAATGGTCGACTTTCTACCGGAGCGTGCTATTCCAGATGGTGATGTTCGGAGCGTGAGTAATCCTCCCAGAGACTACCATCCGGATGCTGAACATGATTAAGGCTTTCCTTGGTTGGCCCAGCCATGGGTGATGCCATATCCAATCTAGGAGGAGGCGGTCTGTCAACGCCATGGCTAGCGAATCTTGCAACCTCGTTGAGTTACGCCATGAGCTTCATCAGTACTATCCTCGGAGGCCCCATCATCAATAGGATCGGGATCAAATGGGCGTGCTTCAATGCGGCTCTCACGATGCCCCTCCAAGGATCTGCGTACTATGTAAATGCTAGATTCGGCGTCGACTGGTACCTCATAGCCGCCAATGTACGATCATAACTCATCCATGCAAAAGAAACATACTGATGGGGCCAGGTTATCAACGGTCTAGCGGGTGGGCTTCTTTACGTCGGCGAAACGACAGCCATGCTATGCTACCCAAGGCCAGAAGAGAGGGGGTTATATCTTGGTAAGCACCTGTGTGCGACGTGGAGTATGATCATTTCACTTATCTCTGACAGGCATCTGGTCGGCTATGCGAAGCTCCGGAAGCTTGATCGGTGGTGCGATAAACTTTTCCACTAACTCAGACAGAGCCTCTGCTGGAGGCATTGCATGGGCGACATATCTGGTCTTTGTTGGATTCGGTACGTTACGGATACTAGGCATCTGCTCTAAAAGCACATTTACTAACCAATAGCAGAATGCACTGGAGTTCTTTGGGCGCTGTCACTGTCCCCCACACCCCGAGTGCGTCGCCGCGATGGCAGCAAGGTTCCCATGTCAGGCAGGGTCACTTGGAAGCAAGAATTTGTAGCTCTGTGGAGTACTCTACAAAGCAACAAGGTCTGGTTGATCTTTCTGCCCGCGTTCTACTCTTTCTTTTACGGAGGGACGATGGGTACCTATCTCTCGCTACACTTCTCGGTCCGCGCACGCGCTCTATCATCTTTTCTTCTCCGTAAGTATGGATTTTGGGAACGGCCGACTACATGCTGACCAGTACAGCCGCCATCACCATTCCGTCGGTTGTCATATTTGGCAAACTTCTAGACAGCCAGCGGTGGCCCCAGCGGCCCAAAGCATGGGTTGCATTCTCGCTGTGGATTCTGCCACAAACCGGTTGTTTCATCTGGGTCGCTTTCGAGTACCACTACCTCGGCAATAAAACGGCGCTGGATTACGGATCGTGAGTTATCCTACAGGGAAAGACCCCAGTGCGACTGAGACTGACTTTCACGATAGAGAAACTGGTAGATGGGCAAGGGCATACGTGCCATACCTTATCATCTTCGTGAGCGGCTACTGGACGCAATTGACACTATACTGGATTCTCGGCACATTCTCCAACGACATGGGTGATTCTTCACGGGTGGCAGGCTTGTTTCGCGCGTTTGAGACGGCGGGCCAAGCAGTTTCATATGGTCTGAGCTCTGCGAGTGGCATCGCTCCTGTGGTCCCAATCTATGTGAACTGTGGTTTGCTGGTTCTTACTGTGCCTAGTATGGTCATGTTGATCACAAGGATGCCCAGGAGACCGTTGCGTAACGTCACCACGGAATGAAGTTTTTTGAAGCTTTTGTGGTGTGTCATGGCTCTCAAGAGAAGGAGAGCAGACGCGTGTGCCGCGAGCTGGGACCTGGGAAAGCGTCTTCAGGGCCCCGCCGTAGATAGCAATTATCAAGTCGTTCAGAACATCTATCATGATACAGCTTGTGCCATCACACTAAAGTTGTATTCTGCCAATCGAACCGTTCTCCAATACCTGTTCGCATCACTCCTTCTCTAGCACGCGAGCAGCCGTTGCCGATGTATGCGTCCAACAGGATTGCTCGATCATCCCACATCTGAGGCAGCGCTGTTGACGAAAGATAAGACCGGAGTGCTTTTCCAACACCGCAAATGCTATCACACGGACAATAGCTTCTAGACCGGATTGCGCTGCTCTGAACGGGTGTTTGCTTGCTGGGCGGCAAAGTTAACTGGGACCTTATCGGTGACCGGACCGGTGACCGGCCCGGTCGCAATTGCCTAATGATCACCGCCTTGCGCAGCCACTTGAAGCCAAGCACCAACGTTCTGGGCTTACGCATCCTATCTGTCTGACAATAGTACGCAAGTCCACGGGTTAAGTACAGTAGATGCGAACCTGCCCTGTGAATGACTAAGCGTGAGTACCTACATAGCCCACCTTGCACTTAGGATACTCCCGTAGAACTACCACCAATACATGCATACAATTCACACACTACATCTCGGACATGTCTCATCCTGGTTCCAGCGTCAAACCTTTTCCGGTGGCGGATGCTGTTCCCTCCTATTGGAGAAAACAAGTTGGGCCCATCGACAACCATCGCAGCACTGAACATCTTCCTACGCAGGTCGATATTGTAATCGTTGGCGCGGGGTACGCTGGGGCATCGATTGTGCATCACATAGTCGAAGAGTGTGTGCGTCGCGACCGTCCACTTCCATCAATACTTATCCTTGAGGCACGCGAGGCCTGCTCTGGCGCTACCGGACGTAATGGTACATATCATATGCCCTTGAGAATCCAGTTCAACATCGCACGTACTGATTCTGGGAATCTAGGCGGTCATTTGAAACCAGATCCTTTGTCAAGAGCCGCCAGCGTACTGGAGACGCATGGGAAAGCGGTTGCGGAGCACGTGGCTACATTCGAGTCCCGTCAGGTCGACGCGATCAAAGAACTTGTTCAGCGTGAGAATTGTGACTGCGATTTCGAAGAGACCAGGGTCACGGATGTTTGCTTTTACGAAGCCGGTCGCGATAAAATCAAAGCTGACATTGCGAAAACTGTTAAAGCAGGTATCTCAACTGCGAAAGGAATAAAGTTTACTTCAGGAAGCGAAGCAGAAGAGGTATGTAGTGTTCGGAGATGAACATCTTGATGCGATTCGTTGTATTGTCTCTTTGGAGAGGTCTGACAAAGCCCATAGGTTTCCGGCGTATGGGGTGCAAAGTCTTGTCACACATATAGCGCCGCTCGTCTGTGGCCCTACCGGCTTGTGGCGCACTTGCTAGAGAAAGCGGTATCTATGGGTGTCAACTTGCAAACACACACCTCAGTAACATCCGTCTCGGCAGCCGCTGGAGGCACAAAAGATCATGACTGGGTCGTGGATACACCGCGCGGCTCCGTCAAGACCAGCACTCTCGTTTATGCGACGAACGGTTACACGTCTGCTCTCGTACCGGAGATGAAGGACAAAGTAGTCCCAGTGAGAGGCATAGTAGCGCGCTTGGCGGCCGAGAATGCACCAAGAATGACTGATAGCTATATGATGCGGTTTTCCGACTATGAGTACGACTACATGATTCCTCGGCCGGACGGCAGTATCATCGTCGGGGGCGGAAGGCGCGACTACTACAAAGACTTGGACGAATGGTTTGATGTATCCGACGACAGCAGACTGATGGATGGCGCGCGACATTACTTTGACGGTTACATGCAACGGCATTTCCGCGGGTGGGAGAACAGCGGTGCACACACAGAAGAGCTTTGGACCGGTAGTAAGTGTCATGTCTGCACCAGCGCCCACGATTGAATGTTTCGGAACTGACTCATCTTCTTCCATATTAGTTATGGGCTATTCCAACGACGGGTTCCCTTATGTTGGGCCAGTTTGCGGGAAACCCGGCCAGTATATGTGCGCAGGATTCAGCGGGCACGGTATGCCGCAGATATTTTTCTGTGCAAAAGCCATCGCTTCCATGGTCATCACGGGTGACGCAGAGAATGTGGATCTCCCTGTGCCGTACCGCATCACCAGGAGTAGATGGTACCAGCAGAAAGAACATGTGTCTCTCAAGATGTGGCAACAGATAGCGGAAAGCCAGCCTGCTCAAGCACGGTTGTGACCATGAGATAAGACGAGTTGGGACCTGAATTGTCCACTCTTGCAATGCGATGAATCATCCACTGACTTTTACGCGCACTCTGTTAGCGAAAAGAGTTGAATTGATACGCTTCATCGCTCATACATTGGCGATTCTAGCCTGTGCAGAACGTCACTTCGGTAACCATGAAAGGCTCTCAAAGAACTCCCTCTCTGCGTTACCATGGTCACCAAAGTCTGAGGTGAAGAACGCCTCGCTTCCATCCGAGTTAAGTAGATCGAAATCGAACGGATAGCCATCAAGGGGTACATAGCTTGGCATGGTATCCACTGTTGCATCGGTTCTGTTAGGTGTTATCTTTGGGCCCTGCGCCGTTGCTGCCTGTACATTTGCATGTCCGGATGCTGGAGGCCCAAAACGAGGGACTGTGGACTTTTCTGCTTTCTTATACCAGTTAAGAAGACCGTTGTAGCCCTCTTCAGCTGCATCATTTGCTTCCGTGACCGCAGGTTGACTGGGTAATGGATTGAAAACGTGAAGTCGATGCAGCGCCGCTTCCAGTGTCTCTAGGAGCGACACTTCTGAACGCGCGGAATCGCCCGCCGAAGCCATCTCTCTGATCGCCTGAAGACCTACTTGTAGGGTGTTTGCGAACTCGTTCGTCCGGTAACATATGCTATAGGCGATCAAGACCAGCAGGGACGCGCGGCAGGAACTGTATTCGGCATATGACGACTTTGCAAGGCCCATGTCGCCCGTTTGCATGATTTGACATGTGCTGATAACTTCCTTCGCGGCCGCAACGCAGTCTTGGACCAAGAAGTCCCACTGTGAGTGGGACTCGGATGCTTTCCTCTGGCGTACTTCTGGGGATGCGGCATTGGCGTCCTTGGAATGTGCATTGGTCCGCGCGTGACGGTGCGCGAGGATAAAGGGTCGTCCGATAAACATGTGCAAGAGGCAGCACTCCAGTCGAGAATGGACCAATGCGCGAGCTTTTGGTAGTTCTGCTTCGTGGTTCGCGGGTGGCGACAATACACCCCCGCGAGGAGGCGACCAGGGCCCTCGCAGATCCGCCTTCATGCGCTTGATACGGTCCAAAATCACCCCGACTTCAGCGTTCGCACATGTGCGGAGACACGATCTAGCAATACATAGTTAGTTAACTGGGTTCTATTTCTGTGTATTAACAAAGTCTTGGTCTGGTCTTACATTTCGTGGTGGAAGGCTTCAGCTTGCCTTGTGAGCTCGATCGACTCCAGGAGACCTTGAGCATCGAAACGGTCGTCATCCATGAGGTTTGCTTCAGATCTCTGGGGTAGATCTGCATCGATGTCGGATCGTACTATGGATATTGGGCGGCCGTGGTATATACCAATTTTTCTAGTAGGTCAAATCTGTGAGCAGGAGGACGAGGTGGTATCGGACAGTCGAGAACCAACAAACCTTTCCATGCAGTACGCTGTCCACCAAATGCGACGCCTGATTTCTTTGGTCCTCGTATCAAGGACGTTGCGCGAGACCTTTCGGTGCATTCCGTTTTGTATGGCTACCTTGATAGCCAAGTTTAAATAGATGTAACTCAGCCCAGATGCATCAATGGGTAAGGAATATAGGCCGAGAAGCAAAAGTGCCTGCACACTGAGCAGCGAGCCAGCGTGGATGACTTCCGAAAGCAGCTTTGCGACTTGACGGTAAAAGCCGGATCCAATCTCAAGCTCCCAACTACTCTGAACTTCGGCGTCCGTTGCAACACGCGTGCTGCAAGTGTTGTGGCGATCGGGCGATTCTAAATGGACGTATTGGGTTCCGACTGCCAGCACCATCAGTACTACACATATTGCAGTAACATCTTTGGAGCGTAATGAGACGGGGTTGGTATATATGTTGTCTAGGATGTCGTCGAACCAGCGTCGGTCTACATAGTAGTAGACGCTGGTGGCATGATTGAAGAAGACATTGGTCAAGAATGTGGCAACCGGACGGGGTGGCACGGCAGCAAGAACGTCCGAGATGGAAGTCGATGCTGGATCTGCCTCGCCGACGCGAATGAAATCTGGTACCCGCGTTACGTTTTCTGAACTCTGACAGCGATGGTGAGCAAAAAGGAATAGACTAGGCTGATAGTACGTACCTGCACATTGGCTTTGGCCATAAGATCGTCTATATTGCGTTTGATGTGCATAGAAAAGTTCCAATGAGAGAACTCGCCTGAGTAATCTGCACAGCGACAAAAGCTCTCGTCAGTGTGCCTGAGCCATTACGAGGGGGTTTACGAAACACGTACGGACTGTCGTGCCATCTACGCGGTCAATGGTACAATCCTCGTCTCCAATATCAGGGCTGTCAGACACTTGGGCATTCGCCGACAGCTCGATAGACTCGGGTACGATCGCGTTCTGGTCGCGTGGTGGAGTGGGCGAAGACAGGGAATCGCACGTGCGTTGTAGAGAGACGATGTCCAGAGCGAGATTGGGAAAATGGTGTTTGATTATGAATTCCATGCATCGCATGCGGTCCATCAGCTCATTGGGCGAGGCGAGAAGGCCCGGTCCTCGCTTGTCCACTGCAGCAGGTGCAACATTGTATCTACACGGTCGGCGCAGATGGCGGCAGCGTCTACAAGGTGTCCCATCCTCACATTTCTCTTTGAGACGGCGACACTCATCACACCTATGCGATGCTTGTCAGCCAAGACTCTACCTCACGTTCTTCGGCGAGACAGTGGTGGGTCTTACGCGCGAACTGCTCGTTGTCGCTCTTCTGCCGCTAGATGACGCTTCTTGGTGGGTCTTGGAGGCTCGACGTCCATAGCTCAAGCTGACTAGGTATGAGCTGAAGGGATTGAGTCGGCGGAAGGGTTTTTAGCATACGTTGTGAGTTCACAGCTGTCAACGACGCCCCCTCACTGAAGCGCGAGCGATAAGACAGCCGAATGACGCGCAATGCAGCGACGTTGAAGCCGTCCAGCCTCCTGCAGGAACGCTCCGCACAAAGCTTGTCCGTTATCGGTTAGTAGTAAGCCCGGCTTATCACAGACGGCGATACCCGCATCCTCACAAAAGATAATGGCGAACCTCGGGCAAAATGCTGGGAGCGGACAAAGAGCATGTGGAAACGAACATTCTTTACTAATGTCATTACGGGCTGGAATAGACGCAGTAGTAGTACTGATGTCATTGAGACTTCTCTACAATCTGCTGCGCCATTTCCATGAGACCTCCAGCCACCACCTCTAATTTCACATCACTAAAAACGTCGAGACAAGCTTCCTTCTCGTACACCGAGCTCCATGCTCCACGAAAACCGACTTTTGTGGCCGCTGCGACATCCCACATGTGCGCGGCAGCAAACCATTTCACATCGTTTCCTCCGAATCGATTCCATACAGACTCATAGGCGCGGAGAGCGGGTTTAGCCACGCCTAAGTTGTCGCAACTGACAAAATTCTCCAACGGCATGTCTACACCGGCGCGCTCGAAATAACCTCTGACTCGTTGCACGTCCCCGGTGGTGAAGCACCAGACGGTAAAGCCGTTGTCGCGCAGCAACTGGAACGTCTCCCGACAGCCAGGTCGCAGCTGCAAAGCGGAATAGCCTTCGATGCACTGTTCCCGCTCCTCTTCAGTGGCTACAGCCCGAGGATCGGCGATGCCACAAAGACTAAGGGTGCGGTAGAATAGTCCTCGGAGAACATCCTTATAAGGCTTGTAGCTTTCGGAGATGGACAAGAAGGTGAATTCCAGCTCAGCAGCTGTCTGCCAGGTGTATCCGAAGTGTTGCGCGGTTATGTGGTGCTCGCGAAGTTTTGTACCCAAGACTGAGTCTATGCGTTCGTAGTAGGCGTCGAAGGATACGCAGGTGCCGACGACGTCGAAAACGACATGCTTGGGAGGCTGTGTCATTTTGACTGTCGATGTGGTGTGTGATGATCAAAATCAAAGAGCTTTACAGTGGTTGATGGAAGATGTGTCGCCTTGGCATAAGGAGTAAAAGACCTATGGAGAACAGGCCCCTGCGTCATGCCCAGTACTCTCATGTTTAGCACTCGTGAGTACCTAGGTAACGGTACCAGTGGCTAATAGAAGGCCGGCCCGGTCGAGGTGACTGCCGCAGCGCTCGGACCAGGTGCCCAGGTGGTTATCGATCGCGACCGGATCGCGACCGGTTCGCTTACCCGGTTCTGCCACTGACACACAGGTACCTAGGTACGATAACGATGAGCAGTAGTTTCAGCAGGTCTCCGGACCGGTATCATTGTCTCTCGAGCTCGAACTTTCTAGATCGAAGTTGTAAGCTCCCGAGGTCGATGACCGGGCTAATTACGGTACCCGGTCGATTTGCGAAATAGCGGTGATGGACTACAGGTATGAAAGCGTGTACTATGTGGATTGCCGTGCGAAACATGCTCTCTGTCCAGCTGTAGAAAGTAGTCTGTCATTCTCAATTCCTCAACATGGTTTTACCAACTGCCAACCCCACCAAATCCTATTGGATCGAGGCTGCGAAATCGCCGTTGCGCAACTTCCGCTCCAGCGAGGCGTTACCAGAGGAAACCGATGTGGCAATAATCGGCGGTGGTTATGCCGGCGCCTCGACAGCTTACTGGATCAACAAAGTTCGTGACCACACCACAACGAGTTGTCGGCTCATTAAGTCTGACGAGTGATTAGTACACAGCAAATGCTTCCAGGCAGCCTCATGTGACTCTCCTAGAAGCTCGTGACATTTGCGGAGGTGCCACCGGACGCAATGGTAATGGGACTTGCATCTTGCCCCTTGGAGAAATGCCTAACAACGAACAGGAGGACAATTGAGGCCGCATGCTTATTCCCGCTATGCGAAATGGTCGAAACGATTTGGCCCCCATGGTGCCATGGAGCTTATCGAACATGAGATGGCTCATCTGCCGGCATTTAAGAATCTAACTGAGGAAGAAAACATCGCGGAAGAGGTCTGTCTCAAGTTCGGAGAAACGTTCGATGCTGCTATGACCGATGAGGCCTGGACGAGGCTCAAGGGCGCACTTGATGACATGCGGAGGGATCATGGTGACGATCACGAGATTGTCAAAGTATGCAGAGTGATCGAAGACGCACGCGACGCGGAGGAGTTTACGCAGATGAAGGGTGCTCTGGCTGCAGTGGTGCATCCTGCAGGGCAAATGTCGGTTCCTCTCGATCGTACTACTCCCACGCAAACCTACTGACATCGCCTCAGATGGCCGTACAAATTGGTGCACGCGCTTCTGCGCATCGTTCTGCAGAAAGGCAATCTCAATCTGCAAGCTCATACTCCAGTCATGGATGTCTCAGCGCGAGACGCCGACGGCTGGATCACAGTCAAGACTGAGCGCGGAACCATTCGTGCCAAAACCGTCGTTCACACGACAAACAGATGGGCTTCTCATCTTCTTCCTGAGTTCAGTAAGCTTATACTGCCCGACAGAGGGGCTATTGCCGCGATTAAAGCGCCCCCGGGGTTCATAAAGCATACTGGTGCCCAGCATTGGGACTCAATGGTCAACGTAAGGCTCACAGATGCTGTCTTCACAATCGACGGCCCGCTGACGAAGACAGAATTACCATCTCCAGCTCCCTCCACCCTACAACACCATCATCATTGGAGGAGCAAGGCAACTTCTTGTCCACAAGCCAGGAGATTGCTTTCCCAACGATAAAGAGGATCAGCAGATTGCCGGAGCAGCTGCATTCTACGAATCTTGGGGTGCCTCAGACGTCGCAGGCTCGCCGGATGAAGTCCCCGCGGGGCTCAGCAAGGAAGTCAACGAAGGCGGCTGCTGGACTGGAAGTAAGATATGTCATATCAGTGAACTTGAAGTACATTCGGCTGACTGAATAGTGCAAACCGAATCTGCAGACGCGTTTCCGTTTGTTGGTACGGTGCCACAGCGGCCGGGTCACTTTATTGCCGCCGGATTTGCGGGACACGGTATGCCTCGTGTGTTGGGTTCAGCTGCTCACATCACGCCTCTTGTTCTGGAGTCGCTTGGTTTCGAATACAGCCAGCCCCTCATTGCCGCTTCATTCCCTCCACTGCCTCAACCGTTCCGCACCACCGCTGAACGGATTGAGAGACTCCAGGATACGAGCCTCAGTGCGCTCGCTGAGGAGTACAAGCAGAGATGTGGGGAGAGTGCGCAGAAGCCATTTTGCAATACTGCGAGGGTCATGACTGTTCTTGGGATTCCTCCTTCATGGGATGATGGCCAGCAGGTCATGGCTCAGCTATGATGTGAATGATTGTAGCTTGGAATAAGGCGAGAGTATTAGGGAATACATGTCAGGTAGATATAGACGAAAGCAAACTTGCAGCATATATGGAAACATAGCTTCGCGGTGCACAGTTGACAGGACCTGATGGAGACGCGTTGTCACGCAACTATCCGGTGTCACTGACTATACATTGCCCAAACGTACCAGTTCTTCCACATACGACCATAGGATCATGAAAATTAGGCTTCCCGTCCGCTCAGCCATATACAAGCATGATACCGGCGGATTAGTAGTTAGGTGGGTGACCACTAGCGAATCCCCGCTGTTGTATGTTTTTGACCTTCTTTTTTGCCCATCTTTTTTGCCGGCTTACATGGACTGCGCTGACGAGTTCCTGCATCCCTGTTATTGACACTCTCGCGCTACTACTGTCATAGACGTGGTGAATGCTAATAGTTTTGATAAGACATTGCTATGACAGTGCTGTGTCACAGGTCTTCACCCTTCACCAAGCGCACGCGATTGCCGCTAAGGGGTCGCTTCTTTGCTCCTGCAACGATCTCTTCCCTCTTCTTTTGTGCCTATGGAGGATCCTACTCTTATATACCCAGATAGTACTTCCCCCGCTCATATGCATAGAAGCTGACGGCAGCCATGGGAACGACCTTGACATAGCCAATCGTCAATCCCACAAAGAATCCCTTATAACCCCGCTCCATGTATATCCTCCTCGTGACTTCCGGTATACTAAGCCTGTGTCCATCGCCTACGACACCACCAACCTGCATGCGCCGCCGTATAACTTCCAGAGGGTACGACACAGTTTGTGAAAAGAAGCCTGCGATACCGCCGCTCGTCAGCTCAGCCCAGTACCGCAGCTGCGCGGGTTTGTGACTCGTGGTACTCGATTCCTCGCGCGAGGTGTTCGGTAACGTGGTATACGGAGCGAGAACGGGTATGCGCAGGAGATCGGACATGGAGTCGTGAGCGAGAAAGGAAGCGCCTGCGTAGGGTATCATGCCGAGTAGTGTGGGTGTGAAGCCGCGGAAGAAGTTGGAGAGGCCAGAGCGCGGTGTGACCTTTTCGACGACGTGTGTCGCGGTTGCGGTGATGGGGTTCTTCGGTTGCGATACGCGTGGTGCCTGCTCGGCGTAGATTTTGCGTACAATGGTTGCGAGACTGCTACGGCCTTGCTCGCTGGTCTCGAAGGCAAGGCGCACCCGAATGACTTCTAGTGGATATGTGAGGAAGACGCTCATCATGCCTGCTAGACTCCCCGAGAGGAATCGTCGCGTGGGTGTTTCCTGCGCCTGGTTCTTTATTATGCGGCCGCGTATTTGCTCGTAGGCGAGGAATTTGATGCCCGCGTAGGGGAAGATGCGGAGGAGGGTTGCCGAGTGCCCTTTAAAGAGCCCGCGCACGCCGGTGCTAACGTAGATGTCGCGTATTGCGGTCGGGAAGCCACTCCAGGAGCCGGCGTACTTTGCGAATTGGGGGTTGCGGGTTTGGAAGAGGATCTTGACGCGGTCGAGGGGGCCTACTACTGTCTTTGCCTATACACTGTTAGTATCATATTCAACCAATCTCTCCGCGTAGAGAGGATTCTTGACATACAGCACATCCTGCGAATCCACCCGCCAGTCCACTCTTGATCAGATATTCCATGCTGTTCCTATCCATCTTCTGCCTCTTCGGCTCCATATTTGCGCCTCCTTCCCTCTTTGCCGTCATGGCGGCGTCATGGTCGGGTAATGTAGTGCCTGCGCTGTTTGTTTGCGCCGCAGTCGTGGTCATGATATTCGATTTGCTTCCGTCATAGCGGAGGAGATCCGTGGACATTCCAGAACAGACGTGCGTGGGGTTACCGCGACATGAATATCGTGTGTTTGTGTGTTTGCGCTACCTTCGGTGTCGTCGTTTCGCGTGGCTATGACAGGACGCGTGTTCTGGGGGCGGGGCGTGGTCGCGTGTGGGTGGATTAGAAAGCAACGCCGTTGTGTGGTTTGGTGTTTGAGATGCCGCGATGACGTTTACCGAGGCTGATCTGCTGCTTTCGGCCGGTACTTCGCCCACACCATTCATCCGACGCTACCCTTCGGAAATGGTTTCCATGCAACACCACGACAACATCACGAGATCTCACATCAGATATTCTACGCGAAATGTGTTTATGATAGCACGCGATGACCATTTGGCGTGTTGTCGTTGAGATTGCAAACGGGGAGCAGCTATGACGTAAGACTATAGAATTGGTAGGAACTTTCCATTACTCTTCTCTCTCTTCGATCATCTCTCATCATGGCTTCGTCAAATCCAATTATCTACCAGAATGCGGAGGTGGACGTCATATTGATCGACATACCGACGTCAATCGCAGCAGCACAAGGCGACCGCGAGGGAGTGCTACTCTCTACTACGCCTTTGGAAGCGCCCATCGAACCGAAGGAGGACTACCGACCCAAAGCGAAGAAACCTAGAGCGAACGAGAATCAAGCACGAAGCGCGGTGAGCACGCAGCATGTCGGGCACCGTAGTTCGCCCCATGCGACAGTGGCAGAAGCCTCCCAACACGACTTCCAGTCTCTGCATCTTGACGACCTGCGGTACAAAATTCTGGCTGAACATGCACTCGGCCAAATCCGTGCACAGGTTCCAGGGCCATGGTGCACACAGCGCAAGTTGATGCCCCAGGAACCATTCCGCGGGAAAGATGAAGAAATGGACGTTGATCAAATTTCCGAAAAAGACCTCGAATCTCGGATGAAGGTGTGGGCTTCATGGAGCGAGAGCAAGGAAGACGATACCGCATTCAATCTGCAGCAGATGATGGCTTCTCTCGGCGCGACTTCCGAGGTCGCAGAACCGGCCACTGTGGCACCAAAGTGGATGATGTCGTACTGTCCTGCACGTGAGACCGCGAGTAGTACACAGGTCGCTGAAACGGTCTCGCCAGACGCACAAACCGAACCATGGACAGGCGCCTTCCACAACCCCAACCACCACTCCCTGTCGCTATCCATCGCCGAGAATACGTCGCAACCTCCTCAGCTGGGTCCTGAGTATCGTTTTACAATACCACCCCGATCCACATTCTTCCTTAGCGATTCCACAGCGTCGGATGCTTTCCGTACCTCATTCCGTGAGCTTACAGACGAGTTCACCCTTCCACGACACTTCGACCTGGTACTGCTGGACCCACCATGGCCCAATCGTTCAGCCAAGCGGAAGGGCGCGTATGAACAAGTTGGCGGCATGCCGTACCTCAAGAAGATGCTGTTGAGCATGGATATCGATAGTTATCTGGAACACAATGCGCTGGTCGGCGTCTGGATCACGAACAAGGCAGCACTGAGGGAACATGTGCTCGGCCCCGGTGGACTCTTTGAAACCTGGAACGTGGGCTTGATCGAGGAGTGGGTATGGATCAAGACAACAACCAAAGGCGAGCCCATGTTCGACATTGATAGCGCCATGCGCAAGCCCTATGAGATTCTCCTGCTAGGTCGCGCAGCCCCAAACTCGTGGACAACAATGACACACGCGCCAACAGTCAAGAGGAGAGTCATTGCTGCTGTGCCAGATATCCACTCACGCAAACCGTGTCTGAAGCAGTTACTCGAACCCTTTCTGCCGGATTCGACTGATTACAGCGCGCTTGAGGTCTTCTCTCGGTACCTTGTCAGTGGATGGACGTCTTGGGGTAACGAGGTACTGAAGTATAACTGGGATGGTTACTGGGCCCCGGCCTGAAGCACCGTGGCCTCTACGAAGCTGGGTTTCATACTGCTTGCACATGGCATCTGTGGTGGCAAACAGTCATTGAGGGGTATGCGCGAGGACCCTTAGCTAGCTGGCCCGGACGACCATGCTCCGTGGGAGTGTACGTTGTGCTAGAGCTCTGACCTTGTGGTTTCTGAAGAGAGCATATCATCCATGCACTCAGTCAAAAGACGGGATAGTAATTGTAGTATAGTGTAATAAGAACGGAAACACAGATCATCCGGGGAGCTACTCATCCGTAAAAGTAGATCTACATCACAGCGATATCCCATTACCCGCCGTTCATATCTACAGCCAGTTAAGCACACGTCTCAACACACACTCAGACAAACACAGCCATACCCACAGATCAACAGGTATACTCGAAGCAGTAACTGCCGAGACCCTTTCCTTCCTTTTGCGTCTCCACCATGACGCCATATCCCCACCAGCTTCTTCATCCAGAAAATCCCATATCTCAAGAAACCAGCTAAGAAGAGATCAGGGTCTTGAAAAAACCCACTATATCTCCACCGCATACTGGAGAAATAGATGGAGCAAGAGGCAAAAGTGTGTGGACTGTGGAGTTCGATACCCACCAGCTCCACCCCACCACCACAACCCCAAATGCAACCCCACGTCCCTGAGATAATGACCCCGACTTCCTCGGAAAGCGGAGTATTCTCGCTCTCGTCAACTGAAACAACGAACAACAGTTCAGATGCCGAAGCAACACCAATAACCGCGGCACGCACAAACAGTCTCGAACGTGAGGCGAATTCACATGTCAAGCTCGGTGTGGCGTGGGGAAACTGCAAGCGCCCTACGCCCTCGTGATGTGATGGACACACCTGGGCAGTGTGTGCCCCGCGTGGGGTCCATTGGGGCAAAACTAAAACAAGTGACATATGCACGACATCCAGACTAACTGGCATCACGCCTTATCGAGTAGGCGAATGAGCGGAGGGGTGCTGCCGCGCTGTGAACTCTGTACCGTGAAGAAGGAGAGTTAGGTAGTGCTGGGTGAAGCGCCTTTGTCGCTGCCTTTTCACAGTGCATGGCGGGAGAGGGCTTCGAGGCAGAAATGGACCGCTCGGCGGATTTCATGTTTACCAGGGCAAACAGGCTACAAACTTGCTTCACGCTGGAGGACGTCGCCGATGAAGGGCGTAGAAAAGCGAAGGGCCAGGGCGTCTTGTAGGGCTCACCCATCTCGTAGCCCTGCTTCCTCGCAAGTTGTCGTTCATCTGACAGATGCATACCGACTCCGACTACGGAAGTCGAAGGATCGGCATACTTGCATTCAGGTGTCGCACTGCATGAAGCACAAGATGGAGGTGAGCGGTGTTGGGACGCAGTATCCAGGCGGTGAGTCACCGCTTTGAGGGTTTCCTTTGTCTACAAGCTTGATCTGGTGTTATTGGATTTTGTTGCGGTGGGCTAGAAGGACGCTGTGTAAGCCTTGTGGTGTGCAAGTTGCTGGGGTTGTAAGGCTGAGTGATGGACTGCCTGGCATGCTGAGTGGTGACTGTGCGTTTGTAAGAGAGCCTTGGAGAGGTTTCGCAGATATTTACCCCTCCATCGTGGGATCTGCATTTGTGTAACGAACGCCTAACGCATGTCGCAAACGTTATCAAAGATGGCGAAATAGATGTTGGTGGACTCAACTGTCGCACCATGAGTTCGACGATATGATCGTCGTTATCGTAGACAGTCGCAGCTGCCAGATCAATGTAGTTGCGCGCTCTACTGCAGCGCCAGCGCGAGAAGTCACTCCCACACATCCCGCTGCAATGGGATGTTTCTGAGTGCGTATCAGTATTTCCGCCTTCCACGGGTCGACAATTCGACAAGTGATCTCGCACCAGTCTAGCATGTGCATCCCCACGTCCACTCTCCATGCTGCAGGTAATTCTCCGCTCAACATCAGCCACCGGAATTTCTCCCCTCATCTCTAAACGGAAGAATTCCAACCGAAAGCGACTAAACACTGTGTATTCTACACAACCACGGATGATCTCTGTCAGAAGCCACCTTACCTGCCTGTCGAGTACCTAGTGACATGCAGCCTCGATGCAGGGCGATGGCTGATCGCAACGGCGGTCTAGGCTACGAGATTCCCATGGTACATTTCATTCCTGCCAAACAGCTACTGCCGGTTGCACTTCCCAAAGAGGAAAGTGCAAGGAGTCTGGTAGTATTTGCAAGATGGCTCTGGACTGCTGGACTTGCGCGTTCGATAGCGAAGTAATAGTGCAAGCCCTGAAATCTGTGTTTTCTTCGCTTGAACCGTTCGTACCGCTCAAACCGCGGCCGCATTGATTTCTTCACCATGGATCCACTCACCGCCACTGCACGGTATTGTTGCATGAGCTGAAGCGACAACACCTGCTCCACAGCCACAGCACCCGGCCGGTTTTCGCCAGCACCCATGAATCGTGGGTTTGCAGTCTCACGAAAACATGTCGGAGTTGCTTGTTTTGTTACTCCACTTCGGAACGCTGAGATTTTTACCCAGTTGAGTCGTCTTATCGTTCGGATCCACATCGGACCTTCCATGTAAGGGAATGACGGGCTTCTAGTCGAAGGCTGTAGCCGCACCATAAGCACGATGATGCTACCGGCCCACTCACGTGCAGTTTCACCGAGATGGAATTTGTTGACTTCGTACTGGCATGTGGATATCGCAGCAGAGACTTTTGGCGATGGATTCATGTTTGCAGGCCTGCAGGAAATAATAACGCCGTGGCCGACGTAGTGCGGCTCTGCTGCCCGACGACGTCATTTTTGAAGTTTGGTGATGGCATCGCGACTTGATGAAGGCAAGTGATACGGGGTTGGTATGGGGTCGAGGATGGGGTCAGCGGCACAGTTGCTTTGTCGGCCTTGGTTGTGGGACAAACGTCGTCATGAACAGGTGCTGTTTCATGGGTCGGCAGACCCTGCGTCGTGCTCGAGGTTTTGCAAACAGCCAGGTGGTGCCTTGCATGCGCACTTACAAACAGGGGAACCCTCCTGGATGGTTAGTTGAAGTTTATTGACAACCTTCCGAGCTTGGTCGCCCGCCCGCATTCTGTGCAGCAATAGCTGGCGGGCTAGGAGTAGCGGGAACGTGGTCTGGACAGCTGGCCGACCTTCTGACCGAGTCGCCAAAGTGACCAAACTGTCAGCACGGCGAGAAAGTGACCGTGGTGTGAGGGTGAAATGGAACCTCGGCAGAGGCAATATGGGTGTTGCTCGACGCGAGGAGGCGTGCACGAGCCCTTTTGAACGGCGGCGCATGGAAGAATGGAAGAACCTTCCACACTAGGCGGACGGACTCTCACGATCCCCAGTTTCCTGAGCGAGCACAGACGCTTTTCTTCACCCGACCCCAGATTACCGGCAGAGTGTGCAGGCTGAACGGGTCGCGAAAACGTGGAGATGAAGCAGGGTGCTATGTTGCTGTATTCAGCCGAACGCAGACACAAACAATGTAACCGACAGCGCTGACCTTTGTGCTCCGTTTCCTTTATGGTGTTTGCGAATTTATAGGCACAAAGGGCTTATTTGGGGATACCGTTGCAGTAACGATGCGAACGAGAGGGTGTGCTCACTGCATGCGACGGACATTACAGATCTCTTCTCAGCCTCCCGCACACTGCAGGTCAGCCGTAAGCGTTGGAGTTTCCTCGCATTATCATGATCCAAATGCGTGCATCCAGGTCGCACAAAGTTACTGGACTTTGTTCGGGGGCAAGACGGATCCGCAGCGGCTGCAAGTATGACTCCTGCGAGGCGTCTCACAGCGCGATAATGGCGGTTGTGAAAGAGTACATTGTATGCCGGGCCGGCATGTACCTCGCTACATTAATTGGTGGCAATGCTACTTTGCTCCGCGCGTCGCAGAGTAACTGCCGGCTATGGAACGCTACTGGTGGTGAGGTTGTGAAGGGGACCCGCAGGCTAGAAATTGTCTCGGAGGGCTCGAGTGGGGAGGACCCTGAGATCGGCGCGATGCATGTGATGGCGACTAATGCACCCCATGAGCTTGACCGGGTAAACCTCGATGCGAAGGGAAGGACATGTTCCGCGGGTTCATTCTTCCTTTCTTTACAATTTGGGAAGCTTTGTGGAGTGGTTTCGTTTCGAAACGGCGAGGATCTGCTTGTGTGTGGTCGGCGCAGGGACGGGGGCAAAACAGGTGGCCACTTGCGACACCTGAATCAGGGCGTCAAACAGCCAGATGACTGTTTGGGCAGCATGCGCAAAAAACAATCGATATAATTCATTTCACAAGACGCACGGAGAAGCGGACAGCAACCCGGGGCAGGCGTTTGGGTTTCCTTTTGCGGATGTCAGAAGCCGCCGGATGAAAGCGTGGGGAGGGCAGCTAGGGTCTCCCTATGCCATCCCCGAGATGATCCTCTGATACTAAGCTTACTGCATCTGGGCATGCGATGAATCTTATCCTCGCGGAGACGGGCGTGGCGCGAATTGAGTCGTGGGGTGTGTAACCGCTGTCACTGTCACATCCCTTGTTCAGGTCTTTTTCTGGATGGCGTACGTCGATGATTAAACAAGCCAGGTTTCTAGAGTATTGTCTAGGTGACGAGGCAGGTTTGGAGAGTTTAGCAGGCAGCAGACTCTGCCTGCTGGACGAGTCATCGTTGCATTTTGCATGTGCGCACGTCGATAGGGCCAGCGATAGACAAGCGCAGACAAGCGATGGCCAGGCGATAGGGCGAAGGATGGGCTGCCATGTCACGGTCTTCATGCCCCGACAGCCGGGATGGACTCACAGGCGCAGCGGAGCATACGGGGCTGACGGCTGCGGTAGCCAGAAATGGCAGCCTTTGTGAAGGGGCGGTCTGAGCTGCGTGGAAGCTCCGCCAACCACAGTGCACCCCCTCCAAAGAGCGGTCGCTCACCGACACATAACAAAAGGCAAATCATAAAGCGCCAAATAAAAGCGTTTCATGCGGACCGGAGCGAGGCGTGGAGAGTTGATTGTTTACGGCGGAGGATATATGGAACCCTCCCCACGGCCAGGCCTTCATCTGATCTTCATTCGAGACACACACGCACACACGACCATTGCTTCTGCCTGACTCGAACGCCTGACCAGCGCAACCCCGTGGCTTTTATTTAATCGAGCCCCCCGAACGCCCACCCACCGTCGCATCGCTAGATCCAAGATCGCAAATCTCCCACATCGCTTTCCGAGACGCAGCCCGACGCTACCGGAGTAGCACCCGCAACCCTGTTTTTCCACCTGCCCCCAAACCCACATCGGCGTCATACATCATCAACCGCCCCTGCACCTCGGTCCAGTTGCCGCGACACTAGACTGACGAAAAAACCACGAAAACACACTGCAATCTTGTAGTGCCGAAAGTGCCCGCAAGTGTGTATATACAATAACGACCCACCCCGTACGCTATACACATACCAATATTCACCCTCACCACCAACACCCTCACCACCATGCACTTCGAATCTTCTCCAGGCTCCTCACCATCCTCCTCGCCATCCAAGTCGATGCCTATTAGCATCTCGCCCAGGAACATGGCTTCACCAACATCGTCGCTGTACAGCAACTACTCTACCAGCTCTTCATCATCCCGCGGCTCAACATGTGCTTACCCATCATGGCCTACGGGCCCATCGCTGGACCACCGCAGCGCACCTTCATCCTACATCAGCGACGCAGACCTCTTTGGTGAGGACTTTGACGACGACTTTGCCTGCCCGTTCCTCGACAAGGCGCCCGCTCCACCGCGCCAGTACCCCATGGCGACAGCACTCCCCGTCTTGCCACCACTGTACGCGCCCAAGAAGCCCAAGAGCGAGCGCCGCCGCAGCAGCGGCAAGCAGCGTCGCACTTCCAAGCCCATGACTCCCATCTCCGAGTCACCAGAGCAGGTTGAATGAGCAAGCATCGCCCGATAGCATTCGTGTTATTGTAAGTCTAAGTCGCATGCATCGAATCGCGTCGCAGGACTAACGGCGTTATCAGGACTTATCTTGACAACATCGACGTCACCATTGTAGGCGCGCGCGTTGGCTCCCGTCAGCAGCGCGCTGGCATGGCTGAGTGAGTCACATGAGCTCGCAGTCAGTCAGTTGCCACAGTCAGCCTCACTCAGCATCCCTCACCGGGACCTGAGTTTGCCGCGTGTCGCGCCTCAGCCATCTGACATGGCATGTGTTCTCGCATCTTACTTCAAACACCGCGACATGTTACAGGAGCTGGTGGATGCAACCTTCCCCTCTCCCACATGTCAGCCCCAGTCACACTGTTGCTTGCCAGCGGTGTGAACGTGGACGCCCCCACCGTCGCTGTCCACCACACGACAGACGGCCCTGGGGTCGCGCACTCATCACTTGCATCGTCCAGCGTCGTTTGTGTGCGCAAACGTCTGGACCGCGTTCTTGCGCCGATCCTGGCGATCACGCAGAAAGAGGAGGAATTCCAAACGCGTTGGAGAGCGACAGAAGAATCGCATTGGAGGAGCGACATTGTGACGGATCTTCACATTTGCAGGTTCTGCGGCGTTTTTTGCCAGACCTGGCCTTTCTTTCTCTCGATACCCCCCGCTTCCGCAAATCGGAATGCGAAATATGTATGCGCGCTTGTGTGCGCAAAAGGAGCGAGGCTTATTGTGGCTGATAAGCTCTCTCGCCTGTTTTTCCTTTATTGATACCCCCACCATTCAGCCATCGTTTAGATAGATACCCCATTTGAATTTTACTGCTCGTCTTACCTTGACAACAAGAAACATATCCTTGCCATGTCCAAATAGATTGCGCTTTTCGTGATGCCCGCCCTGAAATAGGATAGCGATGTGATGGGGATGTGATGGGCTTCGTTAGCTGAATTTTGGTGTGTGATTGTTGAGATGTGTGGCGCTCCCAGAGCGGGCTTCGGTAGTTCTACCATGTTTCTTCTGCATCATGCAGCGAACCCGAAGCCGTGGTGGAATATCGCTTTCCCTCTCCTATGTGTGCTCGAGTCGCGAACGAAAAAGCAAATTGCAGAACGACCAGTTGGGCGCTGTACACGCAACGTCATTTTGCAGAGTCTCGCATGCTGAGTATAATATTGTCGCTGGGAGGCCCTACCGTCCCAATTCGGCAATCCCTTACTATGCGCTCCCTGGAAACATGCCTCAGAATCCTTCCCTTCCTCATCGTCAATATTCCCATATATCGCGAAGATGTCCTAAATTAAGCTTTGCTTCAAATCTCGCGGGATCCATCTGTACTGGACGAACATTCTTTTCTTGCACGGATCAGCATATCGGTCATGCTGTATCACCATACAGTCTAGCTGGACCTGCAGTGCTGATAAGCTGCATGCTTGCCTCACCTAAATTAGTCCGCACGCAAGCTGTCCAGGAACGACACGCGATTTGTGCGAGACAATTCTGTAATTCTGCGTCCCCCGCTGTAGTCTTGCGAATGCCGTGGGGCAGAGTACACAGTACATTCAAAAAGAGGGGCGAAATGCGTGTGGCTGGTAGACGGTGTAGAGAAGTCCGGGATGAAGATCCTTAGTCGGGCGCTTCGCTTGCAGCAAGCCTTGAAGCGGAAAGGAGTGTGAATAATTCATCACGGAACTAAGGCAATGTGTGCCCAACTTCATGACACCCACCCCCGTTTCTGCGATACCGTTGGGTATAGCTCGAACGGTGTAAGACGCTGTCGAGAGCTAATGACACGGCCTGAAGCAGCTTTGCTAAATTGTTTCTTCATGCCGAGAGGAAACACGAGGGTTTTGTAGCCACTATGAACTGGCATGCATATATCACGACCGGGGAACGACGCTCGCATGCCAGATCGGCGGAGCTTTGACTTGCTTGAAGCTGACGGGGCGGGAGTAGATCGGTTGTGCTTGGTTAGCGACGTGTGCTTCTGTGTCTCCTGCCTCTGCAGCGGCACGTTATGCTTTGTGCTTGGTTCAACGACAGAGGGTGGTGGTTCCTGGGCCGTATATGTATGTATCAACACATTAGTCGGGCATGGATTGCAAGACGTTACCATGCCCCCGCGATACAAGCGGCTGGGTTTGAATGTGAAGTCGGAACTACCATCTCCTGGGGTCTCGCACGTCATGCGCGAGGTGTTGATGTTTCTTCCGGGACGGGCCATGGCTTGTGCAGGATAGTCGTTCAGGGACCGTGACCTTTGTGCCACCAACTTACATATCCGCTCCCGAGCGTTGCGGGTTGAGCGCGTTGCGCAAAAAGCTTGGGCACGATGCGCTAGCTGCCACGGTCAAGGCCGCGCAGTATGCGAACGGCTGGCCAAGCGGCAGGAGAGAAAATTGTGAACATGTCGTGATGGCGCTACCGTCACCGTACTTTGAGAAGAGTCATGCCAGCGTCGAGAACAGAGAGTCGTTATATGCATCGAGTCGACGAGGCATGTCGCATATTTGAGCACGTAGGGATCATCCTTTACGGGCCGGTCCAAGGCGGCCGCACCGCGATCTGATACGCTGGTTTCGAGCGCGAAAGTGTGATGATTGTGCGGTAGGCACATGTGCTGGCCAATGAGGGCGGGCATCTCGTGTACTCTGTCGACCCCAGTCTTCCGCGTCTTCGTCCCTGTGCCGTTCAGCCCTCTGAGAGGCTGGTCTGTAAACCCACGCAGGCACGCCGGCGCGAACCTAACCATTAACGTGCGGTGTCACCAACTTGGCTTCCAGGATGGCAGCATGCGTCTGCTTCGTTCGTCGAGTCCCCGAAGGTCCAATGTCGACCTTTCACAGCTGGCGAGCGAATGAGGCTGCGCAACCCCAGCCCGTTAACGCCTTTCGCTGCCGGGTATGCTGCTCGTTGGCTGGACGGCACCAACCGATGCCATTCGTACTATTTCGAGCGAGTATCAGTCGGGCTTTGGAGCTCTAAGCGCCGTTAGTGATAGGCGGGCGTCCACGCGCTTCAACTCACACATCGCCTGCGCTGTTGTCGCTTTTTCTCTACCTTCTCGCTGCTTGCTTGCTTGTCTGTCTCTTCAGCTGCACGTTGTTGTACCGCCGCATAAGACGAAAGCGGTACCCAAGTTCTGTTTAACCGCCTCAACTTTGATCCCTGTAGAGACCGGGGCGGGGCCAAAGGGTACCCTCCTCCAGACGCCGTGGAGCTGTCAGCGCATTGCTGTTTAGCGCGCTCTTGCTCTCTGCAGTGAGTTGGATTCCCCTGACGTCTTGCAGTTTCACACTCGCTCTTGTGCAAGCTCCTGATTGTACTCCCGTTATCCCAAATCGCCATCGTCTTCAACGTTATGCGCTTCGCGGGCCCTTGCGGACCTGACCCGACTGACGACCACCCATAGACCCAGCCCTCACCATGTCGACTGGACTAAGACAGCGCGCGAATTCCAATTCCATCAAAAGCAACTCGGTTCGGTCCACAGACGTCAAGCTCAAACCCCCGACGCCGGGCCAAGATGAGTTCGCATTCGAGCCCTGTGCAGCAACAGGCTCCTTCCTGCTCTATGCGCAACGCAACGTAATACTGGTCCTCCACCACGACACACTGGCGATAGAGCGCCGCTTTGATAGGCATCGGGAAGATGTATCGTGGATATCAGTCGACACAACAAGCGAAAGGGGAGCAGGCCGGTTAGTCGTCTCGTACGACGCCGGCTCAACTGCAATTGTGTGGGACTTGTTCACGGGCGACGAGGTGGCGAGATTTGCGTCGTATGAGCAGATCCGCGTCGCGACGTGGATGAGAAATGGAAATGTTGCTTTTGGTGAGTGACGGGATCGGGCAGTCGCCATTGCCTGTTCGGGTGCTAACATGTGCATAGGGAACGCGCAGGGCAACATCATCCTGTTCGAGCCTTCCACATCCGAACACCTCTCTGCCAGAACCATCTTCGACCCCATCACCGCACTCGCACCAGCTTCAGACTGCAGAACATTCGCCATTGGGTGCGTACAAGGGACATCCAGTGAATTGGGCATCAATGCTAACACCTGCAGGTATCTCAATGGCTCAATCCTCATTGCCACCCTGCAGCCATCCTTCACCATCCTGCATACTCTCACCACCCCAAGGAACCCTTCGCCTATTGCGGGTCTCGCCTGGCATGGCTCTTCATCAAAGCAAAAGTCCGAGATGTTGGCGGCCCAAACATCAGACGGCGACCTCCGAGTATGGAGTGTTCCCAAGGCCCAGCACGGCAGTGACGCCCCATGTGTAATCCGTGTGCTCAACCAAAAGGAACAGAGAGAGCCCGGACCTTGCTGGTTTGCCTGGTCAAAGAACGGCAGGATCATACAGTACACCGAAGGGTATGTATCTTGGCATGCGCTGTCAATTCGTCCTCCATGCTAACACGTGATATATAGTCAAACCTGCGCATGGGATGTCCGTACCAAGAGAGTGTCGTACGAAACTGTGCCGACAACCGATGGCATCGCTGCGATCTGCAACTACGGTCCTACTGCCACCCTCTTCACCATTGGACGCAACTCGAGCATCCAACAATACGACATCAACCCCAGCAATGGACCTGCCACCATGGTAGCTAACGTTCAGCATGCGCCTGCCAACACGCCTCCATCTCCACCAAGCTCTCTGGACGAACAGCAAAAGCAGATGGAGACACCACTTACTGCTCTCCCATCGAAGTCGCTCCCACTAATGCTTGCCGACTCAGAAAGTAGTGCCGACGAGGGTGTCGCCATGTCACCGCTGCAGAAGATTGCCCAAGAGATGGACCAGCTAGAAGAGGAGCGTCGCGATCGTGTTGGTCCCCTCAGTCCTGTGTCCAGCCGGGGCTCCCAGAGCTCCCGATCATCTGGCAGCGGCCGCGCTCCCCGTTACCGATACGACAGACCATCGCATGGCTCAGCGTCGCAGAGATCCACCAGATCGAAGAGCTCGAACGGCTCCGGTACCATTTTCTCGTCCGGCACGTCATCCCTTGCTGGCACTTCAACACGCGAAAGCGTTTCCATCCGATCGATATCATCAGCTGCATCTTCATCCCGGTACGGCTCCTCAGCTCTCCGCAAAGAGGTCCTGCGAAGTCCGGAAGAATCCAAGAAGAACCAACACATGGATCTCTTCCCGTTCACCAAAATGAGGCTGAGCGACGTACCTTTCCGCCCCACGGATCTTGGGCCAGATCGCACCCCAGACGATCTTCGACTCAACATGCTCAAGGTCGTGTTTGGTTGGGACCAGGACATCGAGGATCTAGTACAGGACGAACTGGCACGTCATTCTCCCGGTTCCGCCGCTGCAGTCCTTCTTTCGAAATGGCTTGGTGACCTCGGCGCTGATCTCATGGCTTCCATGGTCGGTTCTGAGTCAATGACTTCGTCTGACTGGATGTTGCTGGCTCTGAGCAACATGGGTCAAGGCTCGCAAAAGAAGGTCGGTGAAGCCTTCGTTCAGCGTCTCCTGGAGAAGGGCGACATCCACCCCGCCGTGGCCATCTTCCTCGGATTGGGTGAATACAACGACGCCATCGAGGTCTACGTGTCTCGGAAATATTACATGGAGGCCATTCTGCTAACATGTTTGACATTCCCAACTGACTGGCAGAGGCAATCTTTCCTAGTCCGCAAATGGGGAGAGCATGCAGTTCAACACGGCAGAGCGGAGCTGGCTGTGCGATGTTTCTCTTGCATGGGTCTCGAAACTACAGAGCCTTGGTTCTCACCACGTGCGCAGGATGCCGTCTTCTCTGCGCAGAAGCAAGCGCTTCTAGGCTCACAAATGAGCCCCCCTCTGTCGCCTCCTAGTGGTAGTGTTGGCAGTAGCCGAGTCGCGGCCAGGATGGCCTCACTCAAGCTCGTCACGGACTTCACGCGCGGACCTCAACCCAGGCAGATCGTCCGAGAAGAGGACGAAAAGACACCCATGAACGCCGGTGTCACGCCTATCGCAGAATCAGCTATCAGCCCAGCTGTAGGCCATGGTGGATGGCTTGGTCGTGCTGCACGTGACGCCTCCAGGGAGCCGTCATCGGCACGAACTGCCACACCAGGTTCATACAGCAGGAAGCGTTTTCCTTCGCGATCTGACGCTGGCCGCAAGACTACCAACAACGAAGTCCTTGCTTCGTTGGCCATCCCGGATCGAGGTCAGCGTAACGAGTCTCATCCAAGAACTGCCATTGACAATATCGGCCGCGAAGCGGAGACCTTACCATTCTCGACACGCCGAGCAACAAGTGGCTCCAAAGATTTCGTCCTTTCCGCAGCGACTTTCAACCCGGGAAAATCGAGCGATCACCTACCTTCCCCAGCAGCTGGAGTGTTCGATGTTCTCGAGAAGAAACGTGCCGAGTCTCGCGGCAGCTCACGCAGTCGTAACATTCAAGAGCTTCACCTTGACATGCCGGACGCTGTAGTTGAAACAGGCCCAGAGACAGGCTACAGCAACAGCAGACTCAGCCCACCTCTCACCGGCGCAAGCATCAAGAGCGCCAAGGCACGCAGCATTGATCAGTACATCAGCAGTCTGGAAGAAGCAAACCACTATTCTCAGAACCGTGCCAACTCCAGAAACGAAGAGAGGCCAGCTTCGCGCACTGCGCGCACCCGTAGTCGCACTCGTGAGGAGTCACAGAACCGCGGACGATCGGGTGTTCGCTACATTCGTCAAGGGAAGCGTTCCCCGTCCTCACCTGTGCCAATGTCTCCTGAAGACGCAGGTATCTATTCTTCACAGAAGAAGGAAATGGGAACTAGCACGGAAGATTTCGATGATGAGAGGTTCTACAAGATGAGCATTGCTTCTCCGGCTGTCACAGAATCTGTTGCCAGCACCCGCACTGCACGCAGCCGGGCACGACAGGGAGTCAGCAAGACAAGATCCTCGTCCAAGGCAGCTACTCGCCGCACTGAATCTCCTGAAGGTGCCGTACGGGCCCGAAGCAGAGGCGCTAGCCGCGCATCAAGTCGTCGTGCAGCTGAGGGTCGCGGACGAAGCGCTCAGCGCGGAGAACACTCCCCCGTCTCTCCTCAACCCATGCAGCGCGACGATGATGAAGGATTTGCTGGATATGAGCCCCCTCGCCAGCGACACCGCAGCAGTAGCCGCCGGCCTTCTGACAGTGCTATGAGCAGCCGTCGAGAAGCCTCCGAAGAGCGCCGCGCGCCACGAGACCGATCCGTGAGCAGGAAGCCCACGCCATTCCTGAGGGAATCTAGCCGTACACGAGGTTACGGTCGCGATGCTTCTCCTGATTCATTGACTTCAGGGCGTTCGGGTGCGTCGCGCATGCGCCCTACCACGTTGTCAAGGAGGGCCCTGGCCGCTCGTGAGTTGGAAGAGCGCAGACTGTCTTTGGCTCGCCGGCCATCCGCTCCAGTCATTCCCCATCCTGGAGATCTCGCATTCCGACCAGTGTCTCACGAGCGGTCGAACACTGATGACATGCTAAACTCAATGTCGATGTATCGCGATCCAATTACGAGAAGCCAAACAGCGGACCCGGAGATGACCAAGAGAATCGGCGGCGCAGGACCAACATCAACGACATCTGTACCAATTGGTCTTCCCGCCAATCCTCGTGCCATGCGTCATCCCAGGTACATGAGTGCTGACCCGAATGATGAGGATGACATTCCAGCAGTGCCAAGTATCCCAGACAACATGCAATTCCAAGACTCGCACTCTGGAGAGACAGACGACATTGGGCCTCTACTTCCCGCAACCACTTTTGGTCAGCCTACTGCACCTCCAAGGTCCATGTCGGCACCTCCACAGGACATTCTCCCATCCAGCACCTACAACTCGCCTACCTTCCCGATGGGCAGACGCCCCTCTGTAGGTGGATCTCGCGGTCACTCTCGCCAGAACACTATGCCCGATGTCCTTCCTCAGCCCAACTACAAGCGCCATAGCCCGCCGCCCATCACTGCAAGCATCGCCGAGACGATTCACGAGGGTCAGAACCAAGTCATCATCATCGACCAGGAAGAAGACAGAGCCCCTCCTCTACTGTCTCAGCTCCAGCACCTAGCAACCCCACCGCCTCCGCCACCACCACCGCTAAACCTTGGTGGCCACAACGGCAACGGCATCGGTATGATCAACATTGCCATCGACAGCAACAGCCCGGGCGAGAAGCCCATGGAAGTGTCACCTACCAACCCTTCCGCTACAGGCTCCCCACATGCACACCGTCGGGGACGCGGCAGTGTGAGCGAAAACCTGGGTATGACATTCAAGCGCGTAACTGAACGCATGCGTAGCACCAGCCGTGGGCCTCAGCGCGCCAAATCCCCACCTATCACTATGACCCGCGCTGAGCGATCCCCCTACGAGAGCGTACCAGAGTTCTCCTTCCCCCGCGGACCAAACACGAGATCCCCTCCTGGCGACTCGGGCAACCACCACGACTCGTACTTCAACCAGGTTCCTCCTCCGCCTCCGCCGCCACCACCGATGCCCCAGCCCATGGAGCAAGTCATTCCTCCGGACAACGGTCAGCCTTTCTACAGGAACCCCAAGGAGCTCCGCGCCAATATGCCTCCCAACACTCTCCAAGCTGGTGTATACCAGGGCGGCGAAAACACCCCCATGATCTAGGCTCTTAGGCCTTCATCACCCTTTTCCTCATATACCATGTACAACTGAGACGGCCTACTATAACGACAAACCTTTGCATCTTCAACACTCTCCCTGGCAACCTTGACCGTTGATAACAACATCTACTTCTCCACCACCTCCTTTGGCATCTTTTACCATCATCAAGCGTGTCATTACCGCATTGCTCTATTTATCTTGTCTTTCTTGTTCTCGTAGTATCATTTAGCGAGTTGGGTTGCAGTTCAGTTTATCTTGTTGTCCACACATGTTTTGTATCTTCAAGCCAAAGACCTGGATCTGGGAAAACTACCTTATCTTTTCCCACTAACGCTTCGCGGCGGATTATGTCGATACCCTTTTTTTGTATGTAGTTAGCTTTGGCATTTTGTGTTTTGTGTTTTGAACAAGGCGGGCGGGTATTAGCATTGCATTTGGAGGATGAGGATAAAGGGAGAGAGAATTCGCATTAGGCGGATTGACGGGTCTGTGGTTTATGGTACATGGGGAAAAGAGCTGGAAATCTTTCATCTTCAACGTTAATGTACATGCTTCATGATTGCGCTTTCTTGCTTACCTTGGCCTGCTACGTCTGTCCTTTGCTGCTCTGCTCTGCTCTGCTCTGCTCTGCTCTGCCCTGCTATCGTTCTCGCACCGTACTTTTGCCCAAAGCGACTCAACCCCACCACCATGTCTATACAACATCACTGTTGCCACGAAATTGCTCAGCCACTGATTACCGCGCGCGTTGTTTCCTACTCAATATACCAAAGATAAGCGCCTCACGGCACCAAAAGCTCGCTCTTTCTCTTTAACACACTCTTTTATCGTCAGGGTACGAGAGTAGGATTAATAAGGACATCTTTAGTCTATTTCAGTCTAATCTAACTCTATCCACTCTCTACATCTTGCACGGGATAAGTGTTGAAGGAAATACCAAGTGAATAGATACATGCATCTTGTTGATGTATCTACTACTTCGCTAACCTCCTGTCATGCTGACCCCCGACGTACATCCCATCGCCTCGTACTCATATCCATGTAGTAGATGGGGTATCGCATACATCCAAACCATATCGCCGTGCCTCTTGGTCAACTGATCCGTGGCACCAAACGTATGTCTCATCATGTGCATATCCGATATGCTGAGGTCCCCGATATCGATGATTGTAAGGCTATGCAAGTTGAAGACCTAGCATAGAGATATGTCATCTCAATCTATGTTGTGTGGACTGCGGTATAGAAGGCGCCCGTATTCGTTAGGATGTCGTCGAAATGCTGATGTCTCGTCACTGTCACGTGGATATGCATGTTCCGTTCACGTAGCGGTGTTGGTATTGGCGACAGGTGCAGGAGCGGGAGCAACGGCAGCTGGGGCAGTCGAGGCAGCATCGCCAGCACCCGCAGCGGGAACAGGACCAGCATGTGCGCCGCCTCTAGCACCTCCACGACCACCACGTCCTCCACGAGGTGCAAAGTTGCCACGAGCGCCGCCACGAGCAGGCCCGGTCGGTGGACCGTTGAAGCGAGGAGCTCTGGCGACCTTTTCTTTCCGTTCAAGAACCTGAACAGCGCCTTGGGCGATCTTGATGGGGCTGGCGGCCATGGCTTTCTTGAGACCATCCGGCTCGGCAAAGTCGACATAGGCGAAGCCCTTACGCTTGTCAATCTCGACTTTGTCAATACCTCCAAAGGTCTTCATGACTTCTTCGATGAGGGGCTCGGTGATACCCTGGCTGGGATTGGCATGCTTCAGGAACGCTTGCTTGCTCGTGGGTGCGGGCACAGGTTGAGCTGGTGCTGCTTTGGGGGCATTGTTGTGCGCCTGGGCGGGTCCCGCATCGGCCTTTGCTGGAGTAGAGTGCGACTGTGTAGGAGCGGGGCTGTTTCTGGCTGCGGCAGGCTCGGTGGGTGGAGCTCGTGAAGCAGCTGGACCCTTGGGAGCCGTCGGAGTCTGAGCCTGAGGCTTCTTCAAGATTTGCGGCGCAGGAGTCTTCAACGGCGTCTGGGGCTTTACATCGCTGGCAGTAGCCTTGTCGTTGGGCTTGTCGCCCTGATTGGCCTTGAAAGCGCGGCGTTCTGCTCGAGTCGGGCGTTCCTTCCTGCTTGCCTGCGCATTCTTGTCCGGAGTTGCTGCTGCTGGTTGTGAAGCAGGCGAGTCTTTGGCCTTTTCCTCGACTGCCTTGGTCTCCTTTGCTTGCGCATTGGACTCGGGCGCAGGCGTACCAACCTCGCGCTTCGTTCCACGTCGACGAGTTGGGACAGGTCCTACACCGAGGTCACGCTGCAGCATCGACTTTGCGAGTGCGACGTTACCACGCTTGCGCTCCGGTGCTGGGCTGGCAGAGGTCTTGTCCGCCGAGGCTGAGGCAGATTTGGAGGATGACGCTTCCTTGTTAAGGATCTTGACAGCCTCCTTAGAGGCTTGAGCCTTGTCAGCCTTGCTTATGCGGCGATTCTTATCTCCCGAGTTTAGGGCGTTCTCTTTGCCTGGCTTGGCGAGTATCTTCTTCTCACCATCATCCTTGCCTTCTCCACGACCTCGATTTGCCTTTGCGCTCGGCTTCTCCCTGTTAGCCTTCTTTTCCCGGAGCGCTTCGATCAGAGGAGTGGTTTTGACCTTCTCCTTCTGACCCTCATTGTCGGCGGCCGGGGGCTTGGTGATGGGGTTGGTGAGGCTCTCGAGGAAGTCCTTGAATTCCTGATCCTGATCGATGGTGCCCTGGCGGTTGTCGTTCCTACGGCGGCCACCAGGCATCTTCGGGTACGGAGCGTATTCGAGCGTAGGCGGGCCGACGAGGGCGGGGTCCTGCCATGACTTGGTGGCATCGTGGAAGGTAATGGCGCGCACGTGGTCGCCGAGGGCCTTGACGTGGTCCTGCTTGGTAACGTGGATGTATGCGCGCGCTGGCTTGGAGGGTTTGGCGGCACTGAGGGGGTCAATAGGCCGTCTCTAAAAGACAAGAAGGTAAGAGTACTCAGTAGAAATCTTGCCCTTTCTGTAATTCATCCAATCGATCTTGCCAGCACCAAGCTTCCACTCGTCGCCTAGGGCCTCTATGAACTCGGTCTTGGTAAGACCAGGAGGAAGTCGCCGACATATCAGCTTCAGGCGAGGCTGGGCTGCTTTGGGTCCACGGGGCGACTGGGCCGGGGCGTTCTTCTGGAGAAGTGTGACTGGCAGGACGCCGTTGGGGTTGTTCGGAGGGGCCATGAGAGCGCGATGATGCTCGTTTGTGGGTACAGTCGGTATGCTCGAGTAGATGTTTCTTCTCTATAGTTAGCTGTTAGTGATGGTTGTTTGTCATACACAAACATAGTATATACCGTGGTTGTAGTCGTATTCAAGAGCCTGTGCCGGGTGAATTTATCGCGCGTGTCGCTGGGCAGAGGTGAGGTGGAGGAGGGAGCGCCGGTTCGTAGATGAGGACATTGAATGGCCACTCGAGAAGGCAGTACCAAACACGGCGATTGTTTTGGTGAGAGTTGCGGCAATGACGCAGCGACAACGGGCGCGCCTTCACGAGACAGTGGGCGAGGGCAGGCGCAACGGCAAGCGCCGAGGGGCGGCAGCTGCCCCACCGGCGCCCGCGTCTCGACTACACCTCAACCACGCCGATATATCCTCAATACCCCGAACCTCGCGCTGCCCACGACGCAGCGAATTGCCGCTGACTGCGCACACTATCACTGCGAGCCACGCTGACCCATGATACCCTATAGCGCATCCCTCAGCACCCCCATCGGCACACGACCCGCCTCCCTCCCGCCGCCATTGTCGCCTATCCCGACCTAAACGCATCGCATCGAGCTTCCCCTATTCATTCTGAGCTAGAGCACGACTGAAAAATGGGCAAAGATAGCGACGTACCACAGCCAGGGCCCGCGCGCCTCGCAAAGGGCGCAGGGCCGGATGAATGGCTGGAGCAGGCCAAGCAATGCAAGTACCTGCCCGAGGCCGACATGAAGCGACTATGTGAAATTGTCAAGGAATGTCTGATGGAGGGTGAGTGAAACAATGCCGCATGATCCACGCAAGGGAGGAGAAGCATGCCTATTGTGCGGCATGATATCTATATCCATATATAAGACTAACCTACGTCTACCAGAATCCAACATCCAACCTGTACGAACACCCGTCACAGTATGCGGAGATATCCACGGCCAATTCTACGATCTCCTCGAGCTCTTCCGTGTCGCTGGCGGCATGCCCAACGACTCCCCTGCCGCGCCCCTCGCACCGCCAGTCACATTACCAAGCACAATCAACCCCGCCGATCTCGAGCCTCCTACCAGCATAACAGACCCCAAGGTCAAGCGCAAGATGAAGAGAAGATTCCAGCGCGATCCCAACTACACTGGGCCAACAAGTCCTCCTGGCGGCGATGGCGATGAAGAGGGCGACGACGAAGAGGAGGAGGAACGCGGCCGAAGCAGGAGCGTTCACGACAGGCGAAGTCTTGGCTCGGCATCGGACGCAGACTCTACCAAGAACACAGTGGGTGGAAATGGCCAGCAGAACTTCATCTTCTTGGGTGACTTTGTCGACCGAGGATACTTCAGTCTGGAGACCTTTACCCTTCTCATGTGCTTGAAGGCGAAGTAGGTCAACTGGCACACAGAACTACATTAACGGTACTAATTGAAATAGATTCCCTGACCGCGTCACTCTCGTCCGCGGAAACCACGAGTCGAGACAAATCACCCAAGTCTACGGTTTCTACGAGGAATGTCAGACCAAATACGGCAACGCTTCGGTATGGAAGGCCTGCTGCCAAGTCTTCGATTTCCTTGCCCTAGCCGCTATCGTCGACGGAAAGGTGCTCTGCGTACACGGCGGTCTAAGTCCGGAAATCAGAACACTAGACCAGATCCGCGTTGTTGCGCGAGCCCAAGAAATCCCTCACGAGGGAGCCTTCTGTGATCTCGTATGGAGTGATCCGGAAGATGTCGACACGTGGGCTGTCTCACCCCGAGGAGCCGGCTGGCTTTTTGGAGACAAGGTGTCTTCAGAGGTATGCATTCATCTTCCTTCTACCATTACCCCATCGCTGACTGTTGCAGTTCAACCACGTAAACGGTCTCCAACTCATCGCACGCGCCCATCAATTAGTCAACGAAGGCTACAAATACCACTTCAAAGACAAAGACGTTGTCACCGTTTGGTCCGCACCCAACTACTGCTACCGCTGCGGAAACGTCGCCTCCATCATGAACCTAGGCGAGGACCTCAAGCCCGAGTTCCAAATCTTCTCTGCGGTTCCAGATCATAAGCGCGCCGTCCCCGCGGGTCGTGGAGGTCGCGGAGAATACTTCTTGTAGAAGACGCGTATACCGATGTTGTGTCCATGGACCGGAGGAGAGTGATGTTGTCGGCTGCTGTGTATATGCAATCTTACGATACGATGAGAAGCGGAGAATTGAATACCCCTGGGAGATGAACGAACGAATGGCATGTATACAATCTTTGCCTTGACATGGCTTGTACGATATCGCGTTGATGACATTTTCTGGTAGTACAATGGTACAAATACGTTTCGCATGCTCATTCAAACGATTGTTGAGCTGCTTGTCTTTGCGCTGGCCGACTCGGTTTGGCTGGCTTGTCCATGTCTGCCCGACCGTAAACCCAGGCTAGCAAATCGACTCAAAGCTTCCCAAGATTTTCGTCCCAAGTCCAACACGTCGACGGTCAGAAAGAGATAAGACACCAAGAGCAGAGGAACGGTGGCAACGAAGTACACCCATATACTGACGGTATTACCATCGAGCTCCCGAACGTTCATCCCGAACAAACCTGCGACATATGTCGCAGGAATGAAGATAAAAGCCAAACGCGTCAGCCGAATTACGCCCTGCTGCTGCAACATTGCTCGCTGGTTTTCTCGAATGCTTGTGTTGGTCATGATGATGCTGAGACCATGCGTACATTGGTCCTTCAATAGTTTCGCCCTCTCAAGCAGATGGTCGAAATCTCCTTCTAATTGCTCTCTTGATTTCTTGGCCTCCTTGATCTGGGACTTCTCGCTTGCGGTTGGCCAGGCATGTCCACCACGACATGCAATGATGCCTCTTGTCTCTTTCAAAGCGTCAATATGGCGACCCAGTAGACGCTCGAGATGAAGAAGGTTGGCCATCGAGGGAGTCTCTTGATCCAAGAATACTGCAGGGTCCATCTCCTTCAAAATGATACCTTCGACAATGTTGAGTACTTGTTTCTGCGTAGTTGCGGCGAACCTCATGAGAGGACTGACAGCATAGAACGCGTCTGTTCTTGCAAGTTCGGTATTGAGCCGCTTGGTATACTCAGCTGGTAAGCATGAGATGGACTGGAAGAATGTAGAGTCTGGTGCTCCTGTGGTATTCGATCGAGCGGGCTTGCTTGAGGATGTGCCATTTGAGCGGTCGTGTTGTTCGAATTGGATGGCGGGGAAAAGTTCGTCAGGGGCAAAGTGCGCTGATGACCATGGACCGCCCGGGCTTGTGCCTAGATCCCGACCGTTGTCGAGCCAGAGAAGCACTGGGTACAAATTTAGTACTCTTAAGACTCTAAGAAGGATTGCCTGGCACTCACGACTCCACTCGCCCTTGGACTTGCTCAAAGATACTGATACTTGCTGTTCCAAACACCAGTGATCGTCATCCAAGACATCGAACTCTCTAACCATGGAATCACCCATCGCCCATTTCTCCTCCGACTTTGCTAACATGTCTTTGTATGTTTGCATTAACGAACGACTCGTAGCTCGCCTCTTGTCGAGCTGCTGCTGTCCTGTTTGTCCTTTCCTGCGCTTGTACCCCACAGTGTAAACGGGGAGCCGGAGCAAAGGACCTGTGCTTGAAGGTAAATTGGGCAAAGAGCCATAATCTGGTCGGCTGATGCACGATCGGAAGATGAGGTGGCGATACCAAAATTCGTACTCGATCTTGAGGGCACTCCCTATCGCGTTAAGCCACTGTCGTGACGCATGTCCATGTAGAAAGACTACTCGAGACGAGCCATGACCAGATGCATAATCTTGACACCACTGTCTGAAGTGTTGGACAGAGGTAAAAGCTTCTCGTTTGATCTCGCTGTTACGAGATAGAACTAGCGCGTGAACGTAGCTTTGGGACCCTGTGTCAGGTTGGCTACGCTTGTGTTCTTCGTTTGCATAGCGCTGATACTGCGAAAACAGTAGCTCCGAAATGTATTGGTAGTGCGTTCCGGAGTAGAGGCTGCCGCCTGCCTTGGATCGTGCGACAGCCTTACTGGCATACTTCTGTTCGGCTGTAGTAGCGTCGTCCGAATCGGTGATTGCAGGAAGAGATGGGGATGGCAGCGGTGTAGTCGCCATAGTAGCGGTTTGCTTTCCATTGCTGTACAGAAGACGCGGCAGGAACTCATTTGTAGAATACGTCGCACGGCTGATGACGGTACGAGCCTGTTACGTGGGTGTAGCGAGAGTCGTGGCTGGGGCAATCGGATCATTACACAGCCCACCTACCCCCAAACACACGCTCTCCTACCACCTCCAACCTATTTCTTACCACCCCACATGTGAAATTCGCAATGGGCGCATCGGCATCGAAAGCGCGCGCTAGCAGCATGAACTTCCAAGTTTGGGAGGCTCTATTACACACAGCTGAAACGCAAAAACCCCATCCCGTCAGCCCTAATCTGACTTTCGACACGACATCGTACGCCATTTGGTCCCAGAGCCACTGGAGACTGACTTTCGAGAATGCACCGCCTCCACAAGATGCGCAATTCCAGCCCTGCTTTCTCTTGAAGATCCCAGCAACACAGCCTCTGAATTTCCCGCAAATCATACAGCAATTAGAGGAAGTCCAGGCCGAAGATGACGTGACCAGCTCAAGCTTCCTTCAACATGTTGTGGTCGCATCTCACGGCCGCTCAAGCCCGGAACTCGACGTCGGGGTCGCAGCTGCGCTGAACGCTCGAGGGCTACAGACTCTCACGCTTGCGACCTTGCAAAGTGGCTGTGACATTGAAACTGGTCCTCACTTGCTGCATGGTAACGACCTCTGGAAGGTGGCTAGACTATATGATGATACAAATGGTGCTTTTATGGCCGCAATTCATCCAGGTCGAGAAGAAAAGTGAAGTGTACTCCGCATTCTAACGGATGATGTACTAACCTTGTACCAAGCAGATATGAGAATTTGCGGCTGTGTAGCGACCAATATCAGACGCTGAGCGTTGCCATACCGTCACGAGCGAGAGCTCTCAATCTGACTGAGCAAGGATCGGACTTGCGACTGAGCGGTATGAGATTCGCAGTAAAAGACATGTACTCCGTCGCTGGCTTGAAAACTTCACTCTGCAGCCGACCGTACTATGCGGTCTCGAAACGAGCGGAAGTGACCGCTCCATGCATCACGAGATTGTTAAGCGAAGGTTGTACTCTGGTCGGGATGCTAAAGTTGAGTTCCTTTATTGGACGTGAAGAGCCGACTGAGGCCATAGACTACCAAGCACCGTTCAACCCCCGCGGAGACGGCTATCAATCACCGGCTGGCAGTAGCAGCGGAAGCGCAGCGGGCCTTGCGTCTTACGCGTGGTTGGACTTCACCCTTGGATCTGATAGTAAGTCAAAGTCTCAGCGGAAGATTCGACCCTAAAGCATAGTAGCTACAGGAAGCGGGCGTCGCCCAGCATTTGTGAACGGCGTGTTTGCACTGCGCCTTTCTAAAGGACGTCTGCCACTCGAAGGAATGGTGCCTACTTTCGAGTAAGTTCATACCATTGCGTGATTGATGCGATGGGTTCGCTGATCGTCAGTCGCTTCGACACGCAATGTATCTTCGCTCGCGATATCAACAAGCTGGATACCATACTCCAAGTATGGCTCGACAATTGCGACATCGCAAAACCCAAGGCTAATGTGAGTTTAATCTGGGCGGGTTGCAATCATACCGTCGGCTGTTTCTGATCATGATTAGATGCCGAAAAGGCTTCTATATCCGGTGGACCTCTTCCCAGTCGATAATGAAGTACAGATGCAGCACGTGAAGAGCTTCGTCAAGGATTTCAGCGACTATCTGCAAGCGCCAGTCACGGAGATCGACTTATCACTGGAATGGGAAAGGTCGCACCCAGAATCCGTGGATGAAGATTCACTAGATGGCTATTTGAGCGAGGTCTGGCTGCATTGAGTTGTCGTGATATCGATGCTGACGTGCCCTAGGTCGCCACAAGAACCTTTTTGTACGACTTCTATCATAGCTTCGACGAATTCCGCGAAACGTACAGGCGCGAGTTCCAGAAGGAACCTTACGCCAACGAATACACACAGTGGAGATGGTGCGCATCGTTGTTTCGGATATTGACATGATCTAACTTCACGCTAGGGATGTCGCCAAAACAGTAACGAGAGAAGAGAACGAGGATGCTGTGGCTCGCCTCGACACTTACAGAGACTGGCTACTCTCTGAAGTGTTCCAAGCGGACAGATACGACACCCTGATGATACTGCCAGTCTCTGAAGTTGCAACAAACTACAGAGATCGGAAGACAGAGCCGCCGAGCAAGCAGAACGCGTTCGATGCGCTGTATATCTCACCCACAATCGAGGCTCCCGAGATTGTCGTTCCAAGTAGGTCACGTGTCTGTAGTATGAGAGGCTGGACTGATAAGCCCGTGTAGTTGCAGAATTCCTGTATGAATCTCGGGTGAGTGAGCGCGAGGAAAAGCTCCCAATTGCGATATCGGTAGTAGGAAATCCTGGTGAGTTCTTTTTCTTCTGAATCGACTGGTGAAGGTAAAGTTGACTTATGCTGCTGTAGGTACTGACCTAGCACTCGTTGCTCTTATGAGAGATTTCCTGAAAGCCTCCAACAGACCTATGCGCGTTTCTACGGGATCGTCGATGTTCGATAGTACCTAGGTAGCAGCCTTTGGAAACCTGCAAGGCTGGAACGCCGAAAGGCGCTTTATGCATAACAAGCGGGGAGTCTGCGTCGTGCGCCGAAAGTATTGTCGTTTATTACTTCTTTTGCTGTGTTGCGCAAGCAAAATTGTTGGGATTTCGATGCAGAGCTTGCTAACCACTTATGGTTCTGTGACGTCGCGATTTTTCAGCCCCAAGCCACATACCTGACAGCCCTACTCAGGCACCCCCCTCCCTCGTCTCCTACACCCAGATCGCGCAACATGTCCGAGGGGAATCAACAGGCCGAGTCCCAACCACTCCTTCCACCCGTCGCGGACACCGCAATCGTAGAGCCCACTAACAGACAGCTAGCTTTAGTTTTAGGGAGCATCTGGGTAAGTGTTACAAATTCTACACCCGTGCTGGCAGCTTCACATAGAGTTCTACTAATGCGCTCAGATTGGTGTCGTCCTTACTGCGTTGGGTACGATCGTTAACCTCAAGACGTTTAGCGGCGGGCACTAGCTGACTCCTATCCCAGATTCCACCATCGTCGCAACACTTTCTGCCCCGATCTCCGACTCCTTCTCCTCACTCAAAACCCTCTCGTGGCTCGGAACCTCTTTTCTCGTTGCGACCGCGGCAACGCAGCCGATCAGTGGCCGCCTGACAGACATCTTTGGCCGACGCGCTGGCCTGCTCGTATGTAATATACTGTTCGGCATCGGCACGTTGCTATGCGGCATAGCTCAACATGAGTGGGTCTTCATACTTGGACGTGCAGTTGCGGGAGCTGGTGGAGGAGCCATGGTCGCAATATCAACGTTTGTCGGGTCAGATCTGGTACCACTTCGAAAACGGGGCGTCGTGCAAGGCATCAATAACATCGCCATGGGCGCTGGAGCAGGTCTGGGCGGCTTGCTAGGAGGGTGGTTGGATCACATCATCGGCTGGAAAAGCGCTTTCCTGGTTCAGCTCCCCTTCCTCGTTTTAGGCACCATACTCGTCAGCATATTCGTCCAGGTACCCGTCAAGAGCACTGAAACGCACGCATGGCGTAGAGTTGACTTCGTTGGCTCCACGACCCTTACTTTCGGCCTAGTACTACTTCTACTCGCGGTGAACACCGGTGGAAACATTTTGCCCTGGTCTCATGCGCTGGTGATCACGACACTGGTAGCTGGTACTATCCTTTTGGGTGTCTTCATGTGGTACGAGTTACGCATCGCTACTGAACCCGTCATTCCGCTCCGCTTGATGACGGATCGAACCATAGCTTCAGCTTGCGCCACGTACCTGCTCACCTACATGGCATCCTTTGGCATCATGTACTACATACCTATCTACCTCCAGCTACTTGGCCTATCCCCAATGTCAACGGGCCTTCGTTTCGTACCTCATAGCGCTGGAACCGCTCTGGGCGCTCTTACGACCGGAATCACCGTGCGTTACACTGGAAAATACGTACAGCTCAACATACTAGGACATGTGTTGCTCGTCGCCGCATCTGTCATGTTGCTCTTCCTCGGATGGCAAACGCCCCAAGGCTATGTCATGGTAGCACTTGGCATATACGGTCTAGGCTTTGGTATCATGCTGGTCACCACATTGCTTGCCTTGATAAGCTCTGCGAAGAGCGCTCAACAAGCGGCTATCACATCTGCCTCGTTTGCCTTCCGGTCAGTCGGCTCTTCACTCGGCCTGACGGTATCGTCAGCAGTCTTCCAGAATGCTTTACGGGACCTTCTTCGTCGCAATTTGGAGCACTATCACAATGTCGATGAACTAGTGGAACGCATCCGCATGAGTTTCGATGAGATATCACGACTTGATCCGACGCTCATTCCTCCCGTCAAAACCGCTTATATGCATGCGATACAGCGAGTCTTCGTTTTGACTGCGGTTCTGAGCGGTCTTGGTGCGTTGACGGCCTGTCTTCAGCGACAGAACGTATTGCATAACACTTTGTCGCGCGAATAGCCTGGGCGGTGGTGTGCCGGTCATATTGGGGGCGTTTCCATGACCAGCGGCGATGATTTGACAACGTCGATTGTGCAGATGCAGCACGCTCAAGTGGGACCAATTTGGTATGCAGGAAGGTATCAGCAACGGTGTCTGGGGCCGCAATGAACGGCATAATTGGTCATGGAGACCGCAATCACATGCACTGCGATATTGGATACATCAGGCTGTGAGAAAGTACTGCTACAACATATCCTATTGGCCTGATCTATGCGCCTCAGAGCGGGGTAGGTGTCACACGCGTTCCTTTTGGTGGAATCGCGGGTAGTGACAGTCCCCTCACTGAACAAGAGGTGGTCTGCCCTACTTTCAAAATCCGCTATTCATCTGTCCTGCATCCCAAATATTCTTCACAAAACATCAATTCCATAAACAAAGTACAATTCAACAGTGAGGCGTCGTGCTGCATTGATCCCTTCAAAACTGACATTGAAGAGATATGCCTTGTGCCAACGGTCCAAAACAGCAACCTTGGAAAGCTTCCTGGCCCCCGGCGAAGGTTGATTCAGGCACGATGCACGGGTTCGCGAAAGGACAAGTTGTTGTGATGGATGGCAATGCTGGCAATATTCATCCTACCCCAACAAAGGACGATTCAGCAGAGTAATTTGGTATGTGGTTTCTTTGGCAGAAGATCATGGCTAACATTATTCCAACAGTTTGTTCCTACTTGCAGGCAGCTCTCATCACTCGATCCGCCATCGAAGATGCGCGTCGAAGCAATTTGCATAGCTTCGGGGGATTCACGACCGTTTAGTGCTCGTAGAGAATAGAAACCTCGCTGCTCAAGTGTCTCTAATGAATATTATGTTGCGTGTCTCAATGCTTTCCCTCGGTGGCTCCGATACTGGCGTTGCCGGATTTTCAAATGACGTGTGAGGTACACCTGTCGCTAGCGTCAGTATTCGAAAGGTGAGCTGTCTTATTCGAACATACTTGGGCATGCTCCATCCTTCGAGTCGGACTGCTTGAAGATCAGAAGCTCTGAAGGCGTCTGACAAGAAAGGTAAAACCACCTTTGCTGCTCCGAATGGTGTAGCCGGTAGTTCTCCGTCACATGCGTCGTGTACACAATGTCTCCACGCACAAAATCCTCAGTCTCGTTTGCCGTGCTCGCATCGCATAAAGCGAGAGGCCAATCGTACAGCGGCCCTTTGAGAGGCTTCCAAGAACTGTCCCGCATCAGGAGAGGTTCACAGGCCGTTCCATTGATAGGCATACTTCACTAGCATGTATCTCCCTTTCTCCCGCGCCGCGTCGGGTCCCTTTGCCTTGATTACCTCCTCCATGGTATAGTCATGAGTCGAGTCTTGGTAACATCAGCAATGACGGTGAGTAGGTTAGATCCACGAACCAATGTGAGCCATCAGAGTAGGCTGGTATGAATTGTAGTCCGACCCAGTGGAGATTGGAAACTCAGGATGACGTTGCCGAAGAGTATGCTCCAGAACGTGTACCCACGTCGCGCCAAACATGTCTTTCAGTGCGGACTGCAACTCTGCATAGTATATCTGCCTCACTTTTGCCTCGTCGAAATAGTCCACGTATTCAAGCTGTGATTGCAGTTGGAGCACCGCGAAGCCTTGCTTGTCCATCTCGGGCGGCTTATCCTCGCCGCGAATATCGTGTATGTCGATGACGTGCGTTTCACGGATCGCATTAGTTCTTGGGAGGTGGAGGTCAGCGGCGGGCTGATAACGAAGAGTGTACGGCTTCTCCTGGTTCCATAGTGGGTCTCGCTTCAGGAAATAAGCAGTTGCTTGTAACATCGCGGAGGCTATAGAATTACTTCACCAACAAACACGATAGCGAAGTCTTGATGGAAAAACCCAGGAGAACCTACGGGCTACGCGCCGTCTTATACGCGGCAAAATGCGTTCTCTCGACACGAGCCAATCGTGCTCATATCGCATGTGTAATCAATTCGCATTGGAATTGTAGCGCGGGGTCTACCTCCGGAAAGGGCCAAATGCGTGCGGGAGCGCAGCTGGCCACCGTGGCGTCGTGTCGTAACGCATTCGGCATAGCTATATGCCCAGGTGCCTCGCCGTGACGCAACCGCATCCTGACCCACAGCTCCACATTCCAACGTACAGCGATGTCGTTCCAAGTACTGTCGGGCCATGGCGCCGTAGAGTAAGTAGAAGCATGTGTCTCGAATAGTAATGGTGCTAACGGTATCGCTTTCCCCTCAGTCTGATCTTAGTGCCAGGCTTTGGCAATCACGACCCAGCCTCGTGGGCTGTCATCAATCCACCGTGGACGAACTGTCCGGAGAATCCTAAGACTTCTGCAAGAATACTAGTTTTCACACACTTACTTCGGCTGGACGACAATTTCTCATGGCGAAGTCTGCTCGACTGTGGAGAAAAGCTTCTCACGTGCATGCAAGACGTACGGACAGCGGCAGAGGCAAGTCTCCAGTCGGTATCAACCACATAGAATCTAACAATCAAATAGCATCGCAACCGACCAATAGTGTTTGTTGCACATAGCCTGGGTGGATTAATCGTGAAACAAGTTACGTGTCCATCATATCCTCAAATAACATTGCTCGTATTGATACCGCAGAATATAGGCGCTTGTAGTCGCAAATCAGCAACACCAGAAACATCGACATTTCCTTGATATGCTGAGTGGGATCCTGTTTTTGGGAACACCGCACAAGTCCCAAGACCTCGCCGTATTATCCGAGAGAAGTAAGCAAGTCCTCAGATCATGCATGCCCAACATCCCGCGGAGACTTCTCAGCTCTTTGGAGGACACATCCGGTCTCAGATTGAACGCTACACTATTTGAAGACGTCAATCTCCGTGTGGACATCATTTCCGTCTTCGAACTTGTGCCCACAAAGCATGGTAAACCCTCATCGATGTGGAAGAGGAGGAAGTCTTCAGTTGTACGTACACTCTCGAGAGCGGAGATAGTGAACTAATAGATACCGATACAGCTGCTCGATGAAAGCCTCACTAGAACAAATGCCATGAACGAGAAAAGGATAGGGCTTTCACTCGGTCATCAAGAGCTAGTACGACTGGTGGGTGAAAATGAAGATGCGCCTAATGAGCTTCTGGAGTTATTCCTACGAATCTTGGAGAACGCTCAGGCTAATGCTGAAGCGCGACTCACATACAGTAAGTTGAGTGTATCACAGTGGATACAACGCTGATCACATCTACCTAAAGGTCGTTCGTCGCCAAGTTCACCAGCAGAGACAGTCGATCTACCAGGGTCGCCAGACTCGGGTCAGCCAGACGAGGCAGCGACGAAAGGTAAGAGCATCTGGATAGTTCGGCTCTGGGGTATGAAGCTGACAGAACTCAGCTTTATCGCATGGGCTTGGACAGCAATCAGCAGAAGCGGAACAAGGCTCCTCAACAGTGGACTGGGAGTTGCTACCGCTCGTAGGAGATCTCGCTATTCAGCGCAAAGAGGCCCGGCTGCCGTGCTTTTCTGTGGGAAGTCACTTGCAGAACGACACTTTCCATGAGCGCCAGGACGTGCTCGCCAAGATCGATGAAGTGTGTTTACCTGATGTGCTTTACACTTCTTCATCGGACAACAAAGAGCTCAAAGTATTTGCACTGTGCGGCATAGGAGGTCTAGGAAAAACGGAGACCGCCATTGAATACGCCTTTTCACGTCGTTCTCGGTTTGATGCCATATTCTGGATCCGGTCAGATGAGAAATCGAAGCTGGAAGAGGATCTCAGTCAGATCGCGTTGGCGCTGGATCTCGCTGATACGAATGAGCCGATCAACCATTTCGCTAACCGAAGTATTGCTCGCGGATGGCTTGCCAGTCCGCGAAAGCTTCTTGATGCCTCGAGCGACAGTATCTCTCAAGCGGAAGCTACTTGGCTACTAATATTGGATAACGCAGACGATCCAGCGGTCCTGGATGAGTTGAAACCATTGTTTGGAAGTGGGTCAGTCCTGATTACAAGCCGTAATCCGTTGTCCAAGAGCGCTCTCGCCACGAACTTGATAAGTCCAGTCGGTTATGATCTCCAACCATTCACCACGGAAGAAGCCACTAGCTTTATTCTCAAGCTTGCGCCTGGCGATTCGCAAGGTGCAAAGCAGATTGCAGAACGTCTTGGGGGTATTCCACTTGGTCTTGTTCACATGGCGGGAATCATCAGAAGCACATTCGTGAAGCACAACGAGTTCCTGGCTTGGTACAGTGACGAGTTGGAACTTCCCGAATTACATGAAATGGCTGTCGACCTTCCTCGACCAACCGCCCGCGGAAATCTCGCAACGATATGGGCGGTGGAGAAGCTACCGCAAGATGCTCGAACGTTCCTCGAGTACCTGGCATTCTTGGATCCAGATTGTATCCAGGAAAGAATCTTCATCAACTTCAGTGGCTCTCTAGCGCTTATGCAGGACTTGCCGCAAAAGAAAGGCGAATGGCTCAAAGCAAGAGGCGGGCTCTTGCGTGCGTCTTTGGTGCATCACAACGAACAGGAAGGCGACCTTCGGATACATCGATTACTCCAGGATGTCGTGCGAGCCAAACTGCCCGACGAAAGACAGAGTCAGATACTCAGCAACCTCATTGTGTTGTTGAACGCGGCATTTCCTAAAGTACCTCTCGACAAACGAGCAACCACGAAACGGTGGCCAGAGTGCATTGCCATCCACCCTCATATCATATCTATCATGCAATATGTCCAGCATAAAGTCAAGGGAGGTCTCATCCAAGTCAACCTCGAGATGGCACAGTTGCTTTCGGAGGTAGGCTGGTAAGTGAAAGCTTCTAGCCCTTTCTCTCAAACTTCTGAAGTTCTGACACTATAGGTTTGATACGGAGCGAAGTGAAGCAGAGTTAGCGAAGCCCATCCTGCTCTTCGCGCTCGAGCTATGTGGGATGCTCCAAGGAGACGACGTCACAGGCTTGACCCTAGACATACACTATGCCCTCAATTCGGCCGGCAACGAGACGAATGACCTTTCGCTTTGCGTAAAACATGCGAAGGCAGGCCTCGAACTCGCAATCGCGACGTATGAAAGAACGAATATACCTTCCATCCGACTTGGAATCGCCTACAACCAGAGGGGTGTCAGTCTCATTGCTACACAAGATTACGACGGAGCAATAAAGATGCTTGAGCACGCCCTGAGTGCTTATGAGAATCTTCCTGACTTCAACCTGGGAATGACAACCCTGCCGCTCGCCAATTTAGCCTGCGCATTCTGGCTGAAGAGTGACTTTGAGGGTGCGATTCGGGCCTTGCTACGCGGATTGGAAGGGAGAGTGAAGTTGACCGGCATGATCGACGACACGGAATCGTTCCGGTAAGTCGAGATTACCCATCTCCAACTTGGTGCTTACTGACGCCAACTTAACTAGCTGTGGAAGGCTTTTGCATGGTATGGGCAATGTGAAGTGGTCGCAGAGCGAAGCTGTGGCTAGCAAAGACCCAGTACTTGCCCGGCAACTAATGGAAGAAAGCGAGTCGTATCATCGACGCACCTTGGAGCAATACCTCAAGACGATTGGCAAGACTCATCACCGCTACGCAGATGTATCGCATCGTGTAGCGAAACATTGCTTGCGTCACGGCGATACCAAGAACGCAAAGTGAGTACTCCTAGTGAACATATTGTACTGGTTCCGCACTGACGATGTGATACCAAGACTCTTTGTGGACAATGCATTGGCAGTGTGGCAAATAGCTCCACGCTCCTACGAAGCGGAGATAGCTCGGACGACCTTCCTGAAGGCCAAGATCCTTTACCAGCATGGGGATCAGAATCAAGCGAAAAGGCTCTTCAGACAGGCCGTTCGCTCGAGATCAAAAATACGCAGAGAGGCTTCCGTAGATGATGGTAGCTTGACTGAAGAGGATTTCGACGGACTAGTCACATTTTGGTCTCGGTAAAGTTAGGGGCCTAGAGCAGTCCTGGGAAGTTTGTTTGCTGACCTTGAACAGATACCCGTATGCTACGCCCATCACTTCAACGTATCAACCAACTCCCTATAAATCTTCTTCAAATCCCTCACATCGCCCTCCAACTCCTCAACCCTCTCCGTCTTCTCCCCCAGCATCTCCAACGCCGTCATCTCCCTATTCTCCATCTCACCCAACCTCTTTTCCAGATCCCCTACCTTCTCCCCCTGTTTCCTCGTCTCATCAACCTCACGCATGAGCTTAACAACTTCTTCGCGAGCTTCGTCGCGCTGGGCAGTCAGACGAGCAAGTTCCTCTTTGTGCGTCGCTTTTTCAGATTCCAAGCGGCGGACTGCGGCGCTCATGCGCTCGACGAGTTGAACGGAGGGGCCGGCGCCGGCGGTGGAGACGCTGATCATGTCGTTTATTGTGCGGTGGGGGGAGGATGTGTTTTCAAAGGGGTCGTTGTCGTGGTCGATGGTGTGGATTGACGGTGTTTCCAGGCCGCCGTTGAGGTTGGACATGCTTGATGGGATGGAGTCTTGTCGTTGGGGGGTGCCGAGTTCGGGGGTGCGCACTTTAGTTGCGTTGCTGGATTTGTTGTGGCGGGAGGAAGAGGGGCGGCGCGAGGCTTCGTCGAACATGCGGTCCATGGGGGACATCATGGGCATGTCCATGCCGCTGGAGATGGAGCGAGGGTTCGGTCGCCGGCTGTATATGCCTAGTGGGTCGGGCGAATGCCGGCGTTGCGCTATCGAAGGTAAGTCTGTTCGTAGATGATGTGAATCACCTAGCAGAGACGGCGTCTGTATCTCCACCTTCCACTTGTTCTTCTCGTCCTCTAGCCGTTGTTGAAGCTCGACTTCCCACACCTTCTTTTCTCGTTCAAGTTCGGCTCGCGCATCTTGTGCTGCCGTCTCTGCTTGTGTGAGCCTAGCTTGGAGCTTCTGAGCTGCGGTACGCTGTTCTGTCAAGTCATGTTCGAACGTCCTAGCTCGCTCGTTGATGCTCTCCAGCTCGTCTTCCAGTCGACGTGCTTTCGAGTTGACTTCTCTTGCTTTTCGTCGGACGTCAGACTCGCGCTTTGCCGTTTCATCGCGGTCTTTCTCAAGAGCTGCCATACGAGACGTCAAAGTGGTCTCGATACCTTGCCAGTTCTCGGAAGCCAGCGAGTACTGGGTCTGCAGCGTCTCAATCTGCCGCAGAAGCTTGGCTTGCGAGTCGCCAGTCGCGGATGATGACGCCTCTTCTGTGCGGCTGCGGAGCAGTTCGAGCTTAGATTCCAGGTTCTATGTTTCGGTCAGTGTCCGTCTGGTTTTCGAACAGGCCATCAAAACTTACAGCAATCTCGCCGCGCAATTCAAGCTCGGCGACCTTTGCTTTCTCTTGCTGGCTCTTCGCTTCGTCCCTGGCCGCCTGAAGCTCCCTCTTCGCGCGATCTTCGGCAAGCTTCTTTTCTATCCGGACGTTCTCGATATCTTCCTTGAGCGACGCAGTGGCCCTCTTCTCTGCTTCCAGCGCTCCAGATTGGGCTCTCTTCTCAGCATCTTCGGCCCGTGAGAGCGCATCGTTGAGTTGCTTCCGCAGCTCAGATATGGTAAGTCCAGCCTCCTCGCGCTCAGCTCTGATGGTCTCGATGTCCTTCTCGATCCTACCCACAATCTTCAGCTTTTCTTGCGCAGACTTTTCCGCCGCCTCTGCACGCCGTGCCCTTTCCGACTGCTCAGTGATGCTCTTTTCCGCCTTTGTCAGCCGCTGTTTGAGAGTCGCAATCTCCTTGTCCTGCTCCATTGTCTTCGCGCGCATTTTCTTGATAGTGGTCAGATGCTTCATCTCCGTCTTTGAGAGTTTCTGCCCCTCTTCCATGAGCGCAGCTATCTGTGCATCCTTGTCCGCCAGCTTCTTGTCCACTGGGGTCGCTTCCGAGTCGGACTTGGCGGCCTTTGCAGAGGCAGCAAGCTGCTCGGAGAGGTATGTGAGTTTCGACTGTAAAGCATCGATTCGCTCTAGGTGAGAGTTGAGCTCCTCGCGATTGTCTTGCATCGTCTCCTCGTATGTCTTCTGCAGCAGCGATAGCTCAGCCTGCACTTCTTCGGGGTCTTTGGTCTCGGTAGCCAGCGCTGGGAGGAGTACGTCGGTTGAAGGTCGCGACGGGTCGCTGTCGAAGGACTGGCGGGGAGACGAGGTTTGCGGGGTGACGATGGAGGGTATCGAGGGCATGGACATGGTGGGAACGGGCGTCGAGGTCGGTTGCTCGGCTACTAGAAGCGTAGGCGGTGGTGAAGTCGCTGGAGGAGAGACTATGGGCGCAGGTGCCTCTGAGGCGGGTTGTGGAGGTTCCTCGACCTTACTTTCATCCGGCTTGAACGTCTCATCTTCCTTCACCGTTGTGGTTTCCTCTTTCACAGCTACCGCCTCCGTCGCTGGCTCGGGCGCTTTCGAGTCTATGCTGGCTCTTGGCGATGCGGTGACAGCATTCACGGCTGGACTCGCGGGTCTTGATCCAAGGTCCGACGAGGTTCTTGCTTCGGAGCCCTTGTTCACGGCCTTGGCTAGGCGGTCTTGTAGTCGAGAATTGGGTCGGCTTCGTGACGAGGTGCGCGAGATGCCTGTGTCGTTAGCCCTCTGAAAGCTGGTAACAGCAAGTGTCTCCAAGGCCACCCACCTGGTTCGACCGCAAGCTTCTTGTCCGTCGCTGCCTTTTCTGTCGCGTCTGATTTGGCGCCTGCCTCTGTGCCCGCCGGCTTGGTGGTGGTGGTGGTGCCATCTTCAGCCAGGATACCGTCAAGGCGCGACTCGAGGCCCGAGATCGCGCTGTTCCACCAGTTCTTCCCACTCATCTTGCCTCTACAGCTGTATGTGTCCTGGGGCGATCCGTCGTCTACGATGCTTCGCTAGCGTTCAGCGTGCACTCGTTCGGCGCCTGTGTCTGTTCATAGCTCAATTGCGCGAGAGGCCAGGTTGGTCTGTTGTAGGTCGTACGCGATCAGTAGGGTTCGCGGGGTGTCACAGCAATGACCATAAGGTGAATGTCGTAGAGGGCAGTGAGGCGAAATTAGTCGTCGCAGCTAGATCAGCTCGTATCATCGGAAGGCGGCCCCAATCGCATGCGTGTCCTCTTGCTCCCAAGGTTCCTGCCGCGCAAGCCCTCGAGATGACGGGCGCGGTTGCAGCATGCCAGCCGCACGCCGATTGGCCGACCAAATGTTCCGCAACTCCGCTCTCTGCCCTGACGCAATTCCCACCACCAAGACTTAATGCAGGGGACTTCCGCATGTCGATCGGTCTATGGACATCTTCACTTTTCCATGCTGTCACCATGCCATATGCTTTTTTGGCATGCGTTTCCAGATGCAACATGCATCTCACGATGACTGCTACGATTGAACTAGCCTCTAGTGGCATCGCGCCTGCCGTCTGTGGCGACAGCGGTATTCTTTCTTTAGTTCTGTTTGCTGTCTTCATATAGATCAGAGGTACCTTGATTCCTTCCACATATTCAAACACACACAATCAAACCAATCAATACCTTCAAGATGCCTCTCGCAGTAAGTTGTTCCCAGTTATCTCTCGTTTCCTTGCCATCTAAACTGTTTCTCAATGTCCATCATCCCATCGTTGCCAACCAGTACCGTCAATGTACAGATTTGAGGCTTTGTAATCCATTCTCTTGATTTGGGTACCTTCCATATATCATCCCAAATCTTGTTCAATGTTGGCTCTTATCTAGAACAACTCGTGTTCCCCAACATCCCGCCACATCTTCACACCGCTCAAGAGAGTACTCGCGAGTCGATATGGACTGTTTCTACAAACCCGACCATAAATCCCTCATACTAACAAGCCCCAGGCAGTCGGACAGATGCGCTCCCAGGCCTCCATGGCCGACAACCTCAAACAAGCCCAATCCCTCTGCCGCAAAGCCCACGAAGCCGGCGCAGCCGCCCTCTTCCTCCCCGAAGCAGCAGACTACCTAACCACCTCGGGCGGTCTCAAACTCTGCAAATCCGTCCAAGACTCCGAATTCGTCCAAGGCCTCTGCGCCTCCGCAAAACAATACAGCCTCCCCATCTCCGTCGGCATCCACGAGCCCACAGACGACGGCAAGAAAGTAAAAAACACATTAATCTGGATCACCGCCTCGGGCGAAATAAAGTACCGCTACCAAAAACTCCACCTCTTCGACATGGACGTAAAAGACGGGCCCCAGATGCAAGAATCCGCGGGGGTAGAACGCGGCGTCCACTTGGGCGACCCCTTCGACAGCCCCGTAGGAAAACTAGGCATGCAAATCTGCTTCGACCTGCGTTTCCCCGAACCCGGTCTCGCCCTGCGCGCCCGCGGCGCAGAAGTCCTGTTATACCCCGCCGCCTTCACGACGCCGACTGGAAAAGCAGGACATTGGGAGATTTTGATACGTGCCCGTGCGATCGAGACGCAGAGTTATATTATCGCTGCGGCGCAGGTGGGTGTGCATGATGAGGAGGGGAAGAGGAGGAGTTGGGGTCATAGTATGATTGTGGATCCGTGGGGGAAGATTGTGGCGGAGTTGGGGGGTGATGAGGGGGAGGGGGGGAGTTGGAAGGATGAGGGGGAGATTGCGTGTGCGGAGATTGATGTTGAGTTTGTGAGGAGTATGAGGAATGATTCGCCGTTGAAGAGGAGGACGGATGTTTATAATGAGTTGGTTTAGGGTGTTGGGATGTCTTTCACGATGGAGTGGGAGATGATAGCTTTGTGTTGTTCGTATTGCATTGCATCATGAGGAGTAACCAAAATCTAGAAGTTCACTAGGAATGCCATTGAACATGCCGTTCAAGTCCAGTCCGATCCAAAAGACGACCGAAACACCCTGTCCTACCGACCATCGACGTCCTCCACATCCCGTCCCTCTAGTAACCTTGCCTTCCCCGCTAAACTCAAATACGCCAACTCATGCTCCGCACTCTCAAGCTGCCGCTCAACCCTCGGCCTAACATCCCCCAACTCACACGCCATGCACTCCGCTAACCTCTCCAACATCGTCGTAAACAAGCTCCTGCCACTCCCCTCCTCCCTCTGCGGCCCCTGCGTCCTGGGCGGTTCAAACTCGCCCTTCGCCGTCCCCCAACAAGGCCAGTCCCAATCATGCGTGCCATGATCATGGTAGAAATTCAGTAACGTAGTCTCTGCATCTGAGGTATCGTGGTGCAGGAGTGTGTCTGAGATGAACTCCGGACCGAGACACAGCGCCGCTTCTGCGAAGCAGAATTCTAGTTCGCTGCGTAGTTCGACTTGGTTTGCGTCCATGAAGCGGCCGTAGGTGCGTTGATTTATCCAGCCTGAGCCGTGGTAGCGGGCGGAGAGGGTGGCGTGGTGGAGGACGAGGTAGATTGCAACCAGGGGGTCGCGGGGGAGGGATTTGATGTAGGTTAGGCGGTCTGCGTGGTCTTCTGAGAGGGAGGTTAGCTGAGGCTGTGCTGGAGAGGGGTTGGCGGGTGGACTGACCGATTGATGTCAGGCGGTATAATAGCAGTAGTCCGGCATTTGCGAGGGGGACGTTGTGTTGTAAGACTGCGTTGAAATTGTGCTCGGAGCAGAGGGCGTCCATAACGTCATCGACAATATCGTAGTTGTGAACGCAATCGGCCAGCCAGTCGACGTTGAGCCGATCATCTCCACACTTGAAGTCTGTTTCTGCGTGCCGGAGCTCTTTCTTCATGAAGCTGCCAGTGATGGATCTTTCGTAATTCCTGAAGATGGCACGAAGTCTAGGATGTGCGCTCCGGATAGTGGTAATGAGCGAGCCATCGTTGAAAGGCAGGTGCTGGATAGTCTTAAGGACCAGCTCTGGAGGGATTCGCGGAGAGATGAGAAAATTCAGGTACGTCGATGGATCGGAGAAGGTAGCCATGCTGCTATACTATGGGTGTATGACGTGCTGAATAAGAGAGTGATTGTGTGGTGCTGTGTGCTAGGAGAGGAGGTAAGAAACCTAGAGTTGATCGATGCGGTCGCGACTTATACTTCTGGGGTAGCTGCAGTCCAGACTGTACTTTCTGTATACGTCTTTGAGGGAGTAAACGGCGCGGATTTAGCCTCGGTACATCGTCCCCACGACAGCTATATAGTCAAACCGTGAAGACCATGATGGGTGACGATTAGCACCATGATGGCGAATCATCCTCAGGATGAGCACGCGTCAGGAGCAAAGTAACGTCACCACGTGGAGTTGCGATTGCGACGTCTGACAAGAGTTTGTCGCGTGCTTCACAGTTGAGCTGATAGTTGATGCCGTTGCCTGTTCGCATCCGTGCGTGTGCAGACGCTGGGACTCGAGGCATGGAATGTAGACTGATCGCTGCGGACAGGCGCTAGGTCAGGCCCCGCTGATGGCATGCCGATGGGAGCGTGGGGGCTAATGCAGGTGATGGGTGCGATTGCGCAATAGGTCCGAAGTGCAGAACACGCGGGGTGCGAGGGGCTGCGAAAGAAAGGCATGTCGAGGTCGGGACCTCGGGAGTAGTCATCACGAGCTCGTGCCACCCCACCGACCAGGCAGCTCTACAGATGGTACAAGGTATGAACACAATTTGCAGACAGTAGCTCAATTATGAATGTTTTCATAGATATGACAGTCTCAATGCGCCGTGACCCTGGGTATCGTATTGACTCCGTAAATGCAACATTACATGTCGTGAGATGTGTCCTGCCTACTGCAGTTCTATACCTTCCCGCTCAGCTGCCTGCAGTATGAAGCTTCTAGTCTTCGCATCTGGCGCGAGGTCCAGCGGTACATGGCCGTCTGTGTCCTTCTTGTCGTGTTCTGCGCCCATGGTGAGCAGCAGCAACGCAGCGTCCCCGTGCCCCTCGCTCATCGCATGGTGCAGCGCCGTCATGCCATCCATGTCCGTCGCATTCAGCGGGCTTTTTGCATCCAGCAGCGCCTTCATCATCGGCACGCTGCCAACCGCCGCTGCTCGATGTAACGGAAGCTGCCCTCTCTTGTCTTTTATCCGTGCTGACGCTGGCGGCTTCTGTGCGAGCAATGTGCGTGCGATGTCGAGGTTCACTTTCGATGCGCAGAAATGCAGGGCGGTCTGACCGTTGTTGTTCTTCGCGTTTACGTCGGCGTCTTTGGAGAGCAGCAGGTCTACTATTGGCTCTGCGTCTTTCCGCGAGCATGCCATCATGAGTGGCGTCCAGCCCGAGCCATCCGTGACATCAGGGTCGAACGACTTGCTTTGTACGAGTGTTTGAACGATAGCGAGGTGGTTGTAGGATACGGCCCAGTGTAATGGTAGGCGATCGTCTGGGTCGCGCAGGTTTGCGAGCTTGGGGTTCGCGGCGAGGAGGGAATCGACTCGGGATGCTGGGGACTATTAGGCTTGGGCTCATAGATAGGAGGGAGTGATGCGCACTTTGACCCTCCCGACAGGCCTCGTGGATAGCGTACTTGGCCTTGTATTCCTCCATGGTGTTGCGGATGATGGCTAACGTTGACGTGTTGGGCAATTCGCAGCTCGGCTCCCAAAAGTTAACCCCGCTATGGCCGAGGCGTCCACGGGTGGAGATCGCCGCGCCGTGACGTAATCACCCGGCTCTCTCTAATCCACGGGTGGCTTCGTACTTTCGAAGCCATGTTGTCAACAAAACTCCTGACATCATATGTCCCATTCACATTCTTCAGCAATGCCTTAGTCCTATCGTATTTGCTACGACCAAGATGTCTGTTCTAATGCCACACTTCGGCGTTGAATAGTAGGAAAAGCAGCGTGTCCCAAATGCATCATCTCCGTCCCAAATGTCTCTCCGTTCTATCGGCCTCGCACCAAACGTCAGTCCGCTATAGACCATTCGCTTCCATCTCAAGAGGGTATGTGGCCCTCCGCACGCTTGGCGGAGCCTTTGCTAAACCTCCAGGCGGTTCCCTTGTATCCTCCGCTACTCAGAGCGGCGCCACTGACTTTGCCCCAGGACATTTCGAGGACTGACCCGGTGATCGGAACACTAGAAAGGTAGACAAAATCTAGTATCAGATGCTCCATGTTCTCGGCAAGAGAGACAATAACCGCGAGCTGTCCGTCGATCATAGGCTCTCCTGGATACATCTGATCTGGACACAACTGATCAAGCCATTGCCTGGCTCGACCTCTTGACGATGATGGAATAACTTCCCTGATAACCTGCTCGTACTCATTCATCTTACTCCGGAAGCGGGGGGCGAAGATAGCGTCGAAGATCCAGGTAAACTTTGGCGATCCGTTCATGGTCATAGTGAAGGAACGAATGTGCTTTGCGAGGTCTTGACGATCAACAAGCGTCTCAAACAACAACATCAAGTCTATGCATTGCTTGGTCGAGAAATTGAGCTCTCGGTAGAGCTGTGGTTCCGCAAGCGATCGATAGTACTTTGATGTCATCGAAAGAGCCGATGCTTCCTTTCCGACTAGGTGCTGGATGATCTTTTCGCCTAGCTCGGTTGAGAGACGGTCCATAGTGGGCGAGTAAGGGAGAGCGAGAGCAGGAAGTTCCTTGTGTTGATGATACTTCTCACGCGAGAGCACCTGATTGGATGGGTGTAGTATTGACTTCGGAAGTCGCGAATGGCTTATTGCCGATGAGTCGCGAGAACGAGTGATATGTCGCGACTGCGCGCCGGCGGTGTATGAGGATGAGCTGGAAATCTTTAGAGATCTGGTCAGTGGTAGTTTGCGAAATGACCTGCGCGTTGCTAGTGGAAGGAGCGATACTGGAACGGACGCACCTGCTGTATTAGGGACACGGACCTTCTTACACGCGCTCACCCTCATTCTCGGGTACGTGCCCCGGTGAGAAGGCTCGCCCGAGTTAGGGATAGCGAGTATCACACGTCGGTCTTGGAGTTGCGCTTCGACTCATTCTCGAACTTCGGTTCCGATGACGTGTCGACAACATCTCAACCAGAATTTACTCCAGTCATGTGCAGCTGCTGGTGCCTAGAAGAACCTTGGAACGAGAATATATAAATTCTCATCGGAAAGGTCTTGCACCTACAAAGACACATATTTTTCCATACCTTCTACGCAAAGGCAACACACTCTCTAGAGGCACGAAACGACCAAAAGATTCTTCCAACATCTCCGCAACATTACCTCTCGACCGCAATCCCTACCCAACCATGTCGCTCTCGGACCTTTCCACTGAAATCGACGAGATGATCATACAATACCTCCCGCATCACGCCCTTCACAACCTGACGCTTACGAACAAGTACTATCGCAAAATAGCGGAGCCGTATCTTTACGGGAACGTCCAAGTACGCAGTTCGAACATCCTCTCCGTACCACGTCTTCTACTGACTCTTATCAGCCGCAGAGAGCTCTCACAGCACATCCGGAGCTTCGCCTTCGATATTGCTAACGAGCAATGGGAAGCAGACCTTCACTATCTTAGCTACTACGATCCGAACAATACCATCGAGAAGGTCAGCAAAGACCTCTCCAAAAAGTCATCAGAGGTACAGAAGGCTCTCAGGGACCTTGCGTACCCATTGAAAGAGCCTCTGTTTGACGTGACGTGGTACTACAATGTGTCCAGAGAGATTTGGACTATAGATGCTTCGCTGGCTCTCATACTCTGTCTCGCAACCAACCTCGAACACCTCCGGCTGATGAACATGAGTTCTGCGATCATCGAAGCCGTCTGCCCCGCACGCTGGCAAAGACTCACCAAAAGCGCGTCCTTGGGAGTCTGGCCTTTGAAAAGGTTGAAGAGCCTAGAGGTAGTCGTTGGTAACGATGCGTCTATTCCAATATTGGCACCTGTCCAGACCCTGAAGGTCAGCGGCGACCGGAGTTCCTGCGATAATGGTTCCCACCATGACCTGCAGTGGTCATACAGAGGGTCTAAAAGGATTGCAATCTTGCGTAACCTGGAATTGCGGCATATCACTTTGCAAACGGATCAGCTCCATCGCATGTTAGCATTGCCGGAAATGCATGGTATAGAGCACCTGAAGATGGGAAATATCCACTTCGTGGAAGGGAACATGTACGACTACCGCAGATTAAGCGACCTATTGCAGCACCTCCTTCCATCACTCAAGACTCTCGGATGGACCGGAGAAGGAAAAGGAAAACAGTACCAGGTGTACCAACCATTCGGTCGATTCGCAGGTCTCAATGAATTGGAAGAACTCGTCCTCGGCTGCAACTACATACGATCAAACAGTGGCAACATCTACGATCCACCCGCGCATCTTCTTCACCCCACGAATTTCTTCCCGGAGAGTTTAAAGACCCTCAAAATCACGGGAGTGCCGCGTTGGTTGCTACATGACCTAGAGGAGGCCTCCAAAGTGTCTCCCTCGCGCAACTATATCCTTACGACTGCCACATCTCTTGGTCTTTCGACCTTTGACCTGTTTCTTGACATGGAAATTTGGTCCCCCCGGAATTATCAGGACAGCATGAAAAAGTTCCTTCTTGAATTGGTGTCTGCTTTGAACGACGTTGGCACGTCATTGCGAATCTATCGACAAGAAGAAGGTTGCGAATCGATACTGCTGTGTGGTCCCGGCTTTGTAGCAGAGCATATCAACTGGGATTATTACTTGCGTAACACTGGAAACTTTGGAAGATCGCAAAGCGGTTTTTGTCGGCGCGATCTCAGGTACCGATAAATTGGCTAGTAAGGCAGTGAAATGAATTGGCCGAAGTTGAGCATACGATACACGAAGAATGGTGGGCTGTGGAGTCGACTCTTCACGTAGATAATAGGGATTGATGTATGCTACAAGTAGCTAAGAAGAAGCATAGAAACTCCGCTCGAAGTACAACAAGCTGTAGCATGAAGCTAGTTCAATATGTGTCTCGAAGTGCTATCATTCCATTACAATGCCGATGCTTATGAACTTTCTGAAACTATGTAGCGCTCAAAAGATTGTTGGTATCCCAAAACTTGACCTTCTAGAACTTGTGCAAGTAATCCCCCAAAAAGTTCTTGCCTAAGTTTTCACCACATTCTGCTACACTACCGAAACCTAATTCCTTAGCGTAGTCGGCGGCGTGCCCTGCCATCTGGGTGTGGCAATTTTCAACAAAACGGTGCTGTACTAAGTCAACCACTTGTTGTCTTCATGCTAATGCATCATAGCTCAATTACCTGATAGGGCCTGTTGTCTGTGTTGTGAAACACGAGGAAACGCTTGGTCATATCGACGTTTTGTCCGTACTCGAATGACTCGTCGACCGTGACCGTGAGATCTTCTCCGTCTGTCTTCTTCGATTTGAACTCATCAACCTTGTCGGCCTGCACAAAGATGAGACCACTAGCGTCGTCTACTCGTCTCTGATCAGTCTGAGACCACCAAGCGAGTGAAGGGGCTTACGTACCACCGGACTTGACGGTGTAGTTGCAGACATAATAGTCTTCACTGTGAGATCCTAGCCACTGGCTCCAGTTCAGGGTGATCTTCTCGCTCTTCTCACCACCCAGGAAATGGGCGGGGACATGGATGGTGTTACCCTTTTTGACGAGAGAACGCATGGCGATGAACTGTTCCTGTGTGTACATTGAGTGCTGTGAGGGTGGATGATATTGAAGTGATGAGTTCCTGTCGGCTGCTGATGGGAAGATAGATGGACGAAGGGTGTCTTTATACTGCGCAAGTTCAGCTCTTCCGCAATGATGAATGACGCCGCCTTGGGCATAGATTCATGCGACTATTCCTATCATGACACCCCGCTCGCAAAGGTGCCAACCAACAAGGCGTGTTGTGCACATGGCTTGCTCTGGATCATCAGCGTCAGCCAGCCCAAACTCGAAACAACTGCGGAGCACTCGTGAAGCTCTCTGGTTCCATGAGTCGTTGCGACGAACATGCAGCCAGCTGCGTCGTTTTCGCCTATATCCATATGAAGGAGTGATAGGGTGGGACTAAGTGCGCTGAATGCGCGTCGGCAGCTGAACGCAATGATTCTCGGTACTTCCTAATCGGCCAGACGCAGGTGACGGCGGCGGGACGGGCCAGCATCCTCACCATCTGACAGGTCCACATCGTGACTTCCAGACTCATACTTTCTACGCATCAACACACTTTCGCTTGCGCCCTTGCATACATTTACCGAACCTAAACTGCTTCGCCTTTGGCGCGGCCTTGCCCTCCACGTTTTCGGGCACCCCGCCTTCTCGGCCATCAAATGGACCCTGGAGGCTTTCCAGCCTGGAGCTGGGAACGCCACGTTTTGGCATCGCGCAACAAATACACACGCTATGAGGTTCTCGTCTCAAGTCTTATGCGCGAAGCCATGTGCGCACATCACAGAGGCGGCCGAGCTATTGCGAAAGCGATCGCATCTCGCTTCAGTCGTCCGGACGTGGGAACGCCTCGTTGTTCGTTAACTTTTTTGGTCGTTGTGGCTTCTACGTAGCTGCCGCATGCGTTTGAAAGTCGACCGGAAAACACCGAGCTGAAGAATAGTCTCGAATTGACGCAGCTTGAGCGAGAAGCCGCAAATGATTGGGGAGTGGGAGAACATCTGCATCCTCGGCAAGGGCATGACAGGCGAGCAGCGCGTGAAAACCGAGCTAGCCGAAAACGCGACATTCCATGAACGCGACTTCTTGGCTGCAGAAGAGAATACAGTAAGCGCGTCTGACTCATACTGCTGCCTGATTTTCCCTCCTGACTTTTAAGGTCAACAATCCCCACCTTAGGCGCATTACGTTTCTCGTCTTGTCTTCCAGTCATGGACGAGTTTCCGAACGAGCTGCTCCTCCAGATCTTCAGTCTCCTGCACACGCCGATAACATGCTTCTCTGCGCCACGTGTACCCGCTCCTTCGCGAGACCTCCTGGCATTGTGTTGCGTCTGCCGAAGCTTCAGAAATGTTGCGAAATCGCTCATCTACGAATCCATTGAGCGGGCAGGCAACATGGATAGCCGGGCTTATCGCCAGTTCTCACGTACTCTTCTGAAGAACGTGGAACTGTGTGGGTACATCAAGAATCTGAGACTGAAGATGGAGGACGGCTTTGAGGTAGGCGATTTTTGGGCGGGGCATAACCTGCGACCCGAGAACGAGCTCGATGACGAAGAGGTCGAGGAACGTGTGACTTACGATGCAAAATGCATTCGCTATCAGAGACGGCATCAGAAGATGCTGGATGGCGATGGAAGTGATGTTGACAAAGGGGTGAGCGACGTACCAGAATACACGCCAGAAGGCTACGAGTGGCTCGGCGAACTCATCCCGGCTATGAATAGCAATCAGGCACATGCCTCTGACCACGACCTTCTTGAGCGCGCTATCTTGGGAGAAGATGTACTACTTACCCCGTATATTCTTGCTGCATGCAATCTGGAACGGCTTTGGCTCCGGCTCCCAAAATCACAACTGGACGAAGGCAGCTCCAGTCTTTTGCTCAACAGCATCGTCCATAGTGCCAACGCGGGTGGGTTCGAGAGGCTCAAGGTTCTTCATCTCGACGTATACCAGAGCGGTGTCGGGTGGCCGGTTCGTAATGCGCTACCTTTGTTTCTGCTTCCAAGCCTGACCAACCTAACCATCGGCAATTGTGGTGAGACTGATTCCGGACGCTCGTGGGCTATTGGGCCAGATACCAATGACTCCGCGTTCATGGGAGAGCCTTGGGTGTGGCCTGATCGCACGTCGTCCATCACCAGACTGTCATTGCTGTCCCCGCACTTCAGCGGCTCCATAGTTGCGAAAATGCTACTCGCTTGCAAGGTGCTCACAGAATTCGAAGTGGTATCTCCATGTCAAAGGCCGCCCTGCGACACCGAGTTTTATGAAGACGTCGGCACAGCCCTGTTGGCACATGCCGAAAGTCTGGTCACTCTGTCGCTTGGGGATCAGTTGGCACTCAATTCGCGCGATCTCTACCAAAGCCCAGGTATATTTCGTATGGGCACCCTCTTGAGTTCACTCACCTCCCTACGAGCCAATCCGTACACTCTTCTCGGCTACCATCTTCCGCACAGGTGGTCAATAAAAACATCGCCGATTTTGAAAGATGCTCTTCCAAATACCCTTGAGCATTTATGGCTTGACGAACCCTACAGGCCATATGCCTTGGATCTGTGGCCATACTTTGCAGGTCTGTTCAGTGCTTTCCGAAGCGGGCAATTTCCTCATTTGAAGAGCATTCACGTCCATTCGCATCAACTAAACCCTGGGGATTGGGGGATGATTGAACGCCACCTCAGAAACCTGGTGAACCTACAAGAAGACGTGGCAAGGGCTGCGGAGCCCATCACCTTCGATTTCACCATGAGAATAGCCTACAGATCCTCTGGTAAGTGAACATCAATCTCCATTTGACCCGAAATTCGTGAAGCTAAGCTGCTCCAGAAAAGGCGGGTTCTGGGCTCGAAGATTTCGCGAAGTATAACAACAGACGATGTATACCGCCAGTAACATCTCCACTGGCTTACTGCAGGAAATCAGATCTTGATTATCCAGGTGGTCGGCGATATTACGTTGAAGTTAGTACGTGCGAGGTACCTCGTAAAACCAAAGAAGAGATGCAAGATGACATGGACCACGGGTATTGGAAAGCTTCGCCCCCACCTAATTATTACTGGTAAAATGCAAACTTGTTCACGGGATAGACTTGAGCATTGCTTTTTTGGACGTGCTAGAGCAAAAATGCGGGCATAATGCAGTTGAGTGACATGGTATTTCATAGCAATGCAGGTGTATCTCCTAATTACGTTTTTTCACGGTAGACAGCAATTTATATAGACTTGGGTATATTACAGTTATTCATGCACATCTAGTCTCTACATCTCGACAACGACGGACACAAGACCAACAACGGCCAACAGTCCCCAAGAAACACTCATTCCCATGGCACCGCTATCAACCTCAGGCGTACCGACTTCTTTCACGTCATCGATCTTGCACACGGTTTTACATCCCTTCTCCGCTCTCTTTCTTCCAAACAAATTGGTGATATCCCTCTTGTTCTCCTGGCTTTTTCCTTCATATGGTCCACTGGTATTGAACGTCATCTCGATCCACTGAATGTGGAACTCGGCGCTATCGCCCACATCCATCTCGCCACTCCACTCTCCACCATCACCCCACATGTTCAGGACGAGGAAACTCTGCTCGCGGGGGACGGAGTATGTGTTTGCTGCGACTTGTTTCTGGTTGAGGTACCAGTAGCTGTTCTTGGGCAGCCAGTCGATGCGGTGGGTTTGCCATTCGTCCCAACGGGGGAGGTCGGTGGGGCCAACAGACGCAGCAGCGACTTCGTTGCCATCCTCGCCCACGGAAGGCTGGTTCGTGTAGCGAATCTGATCTTTAGGATCGTCGGTCAGGATCTCGATATCGGACTCGTTGTCGTCGTCGAAGAAGGTGAAGAACCCTGCCACCGCACCCTTGGCACCCTGAACACGACCATACATGCGCATCGAAACGTGCATGAGGTTCTTCTGCTGGTTCTCAATCTCTCCAGCCGTCTGGTAGTCATCCAGACGCGACGTTCGCAGTGCGAGGTATGATGTGGAGTCTTCTTCGCCGAGGAAGATGTTCGCGAAGGAGTTGTTCATCGGTACGGGGAAGTCTTCGGTGGCAGGCTTGGTCCAGTTCTGGATGCCCCAATCGTAGTTCCAAGCATCGCTGTTGAACAGATCTGGCTGCCATGTGTTCGCCATGCCCGCGATCTGACTATCGTTGAGAAGCGGTGGTGACTCGCTCATCGCGCCTGGGAGGTTTCGGAAGTCGTAGAAGCGGTAGTACTGGAAGTACTCTGGCGTTTGCGAGTCTTTGCCGGACTGGACGACATAGCAGTCGCAGTCTGGGTTGTTGTCCTTGGGTGCCTCGTTCATGGAGCTGGTGTAAGGGTTGGCAGCGAGTGCAGACTGGGCGAGTAGTGCCGTGAGAGGCAGGAGCAGGGCTCCTAGTGGTGGAAGGTATGACATGGCGTACGGTATCCTTCGAATTTCGTATCGTAGATGTAGTGACAGTATCCGAATAATTAAACAAGGATATGAATATGTAAAAGGATCACGGTTGATCGACGACTAGTAAACGTGAAGAGAATAGCGAACGAGTGTCACCTAGCCATCAGCAACGAACAAGAAGAAAGAAACGTGAAAGCGCTCGACAATGCTGCAACAAAACTCGACGATGTAAAGAGACGATACCTAAAAATCAAGAAGGGTCAGCGCAAACGCGGGCTCCGCAAGCTCATATACTAAAAACGTGCAGTAAAGCCGCTCGCTACTCCGCTTACACGGCACCACCAGTCAGGACAGTCTCGAACACCGCCCACAAGTCGTGCTTTTTTCTCTCTAAACAGGCGCGAAGCTTGTCCAAGCTACCTTCGCTAAAGTATGTCTAAGCCCAGAAAAACCGCGCGCTCGAACTGGAGTCAAGGCACTAAGGTAAGTGAGCTGGGCCGCAAAGGCAGCAAAGAAAAAGAGGGATATACGAAACGAAACGCGCGACACATCACACCAACGCACGCCATTGTTGGCGGTGGTGGTGCTGCACTCAGCCACACTGCTTCTGGCCTTTTGGACCGTAAAGGACAGGGGGTTAGGGGTCGTGTAATGTTTGCAGCGCATTCCTATAGGTGGCGCAGGGAGAAGGTTGTGATCCGCCCCTGGTTTAGGCTGCTTCGGGGGTCTCAATAGCCGTGTGCCGTGATGTGCCAGCGGGAGTTTCGACGTAGGCGCCAAGCTTGATGTGGCTTGACCGTCCGACTTTCCGGACGACTCGGAATCGTCTCATGACCTTGAGGGTGTTGTGAGGGTCTTATGTCAACGAGAACTTCTCTTAGTACGTGGGATGAAAAGAGTCTTTGTAAATGAATGCCCGTTCAATCGAGGGGTGAATAGATTATTGGCTTTGTAAAGTTGTAGCCCGTCATCACGAAACATGACAGGGTTTATGGGTCACCAGCCACATCCCCACATGGCCGGGCGCTAACCGATGCACCTAAGTCTCAAAATAGCCCCGATTCAATATTTCTGAGATGCGGCGCCAACGACGAATACGTCCTGCTGAGACGGCCATACGAGCACGTTTTCGCGTAGCTGGCAACACTTTCACCTGGGCAGTTTGTCACAATCTCGTATCTTCTTCACTGGCGCGGAGTCTGGAGGACTTGGGGATCTGGCGATACGGGTTGTTGAGGGGTAAGTATGATTGACATGTCCATGACGTTTTCGATGTCCACGCGTGTGTTGTGTTGTGTTGCTGAACCGGCTATAGTAACGGCAACGATATTGCGACCAATATATTTGTCGGCCGGGCCCCTGAAAAATTCGCCGGCTTGTATAGACAAGCATTGCTTCGGTGTACGACGCTGGGCGCCACAACTTGGCAGCTCAACGACTCCTTTTGATCTATCGTAAGTCACGCGCGAGCAGACCGGTGATTCAGAGTCGCAGCATGCATTAGAAGCACCGTCGGGTTCGATATGGCAAGGGTCATGACGAGTGTCTGGGGAATATGTCCTTCGATATACAGGACCCTCGTTCAGCATGTCTAACATTGCGTTCCATCATAGCGGCTAAAGAAGACTTCTACAGATGTTTCCAGACCTCATTCACGTTGTTTTGACCAACTATCCGGGGTGAACATACATGATACGGCGTCTCTAGCATTGGATCCGACAGCCGATACGTTGTGTCCCTGCCATCTAGGTATCTTCACCGATTCGATATTCTGGTTCCCTTCCATCCCATCCATAGTACTGCGATGACGCAGAGCGAGACGAGCCACTTATGACTCCCGAAATACATAACTACCACATACGCAAAAGGTACTCCTCATCAAATGAGAGATCGCAATCCTTAAAGTCTAGGTATCTTCACATTCTGATCGGAGAGACCACATGCCACACAATGGCCGTCAACAAACCCAATCTCGTGCAATACTACTATGTTGTCGGTTGACAATTGAGCAAGCTCTCAGTAAGCAACCGCCTTGGTCGCATGAGTTTGAGCATGTGATGAGAACCAAACAACCTTCCACCTTTGTTACGCGACTTGCAAGCACGCTTCGCTCAATTTAAATTGCGAACGTAGGTAATCCATCCTCTCTTATCTTTCCATCTGGCAGTTCTGAGCTTGCCCTCTGGAATCAGTACAGAATGTCAATGAAAGGATTATCAACGGAGCTGGACGAGAACATCCTTTGGCGGTTGGTAGAGAGGAAAGATCTCAATGCGATGTCGAAAGTCTCTAAGTATTACCGCGAGATAGCGGAGCCCTTCCTCTACAAGGACCTTGTCTTCGATGAAGATCAGTACTTTCGGATTACTGTCCTTTTTCTCACTATCGTTCACCGACCGGATCTAGCAAAGTACATCAAACGCGTTACACTGTACCAAGAGTGGAACGCACGTCCAATCGGGCTCGGCAACGATACATACTACCGGGAGTTCTTCAATAACATCACCACTGTAAGAGACATGGTCGATGATATCGGCAAGGACCTGGACTGGGAGGTCATCACTCGCTGGTTCGGTAGCATCTATGACGGAGGAGAAACATGCGACGGCGCATTGGCTCTCATCCTTTGTCTCGCCCCAGATCTCGAGCACCTAGATCTCGGATGCAGGACTAACACACTATTGATCACAACGAAGCTCCTGGAACATGAATGGAGACCTCGTCGTAAGAGCCCAGAAATCAAACCTTTCGGCAAGTTGAAGAGTCTTTGTATAGGCGGAGGTGCATGCAGAGCGGCACCTGTGTTCCCTTGGATGCAATCTTTGAGCATAAAGTACAGATACAGATCTCACCTGCCTGGAATCATGTACTTTCCCTATCGGAGCCCCGATACGAATCTACGAATCCTGGAGATGAAGAACGTCGACGCTAGTCCAACTGACTTTGAGAAGCTTCTTTCGTATGCGGAAGTCGGCAACCTCAAAGAACTGAAGGTCCGCGGACTGTACATTAGCTACGAGAGTGAGTGGAAAGACTACGATCTTCGACTGATAACCCAGATAATCGAAGCACATTTACCTGGCCTGGAGATTCTGCATTGGTTCGAGAACGACTGGGATCGAGACGCCCAGTTTTCCCCGAGAACCTTCGGCAGCTTCAAGGGCCTGTCCAATCTATCAGAACTGAAGGTAGACGCTCACCTCCTAGCAACTCATGATCTTGTCTACAATCGACGTGCGGAAACGTTGGCCCTTACACGCCCTGAAGAGTACCTACCCGACAGTCTCAAAGCTCTACACGTTGTATCTTTGAGTGCAGAAGACGAACGAATCGACTCGATTCTGGAAGTAGCCCGTACTTTTAACCTTGAAACAGTTGAGCTGTCGCTCAGCTTGGAAGACTGGGACTCTGGCTGGGGCTATCGTCTGGCAGGAGTCCAGGAGCTACGCAAGAGCCGAAGGAAGTTTTTCCGCGAATCTGTGGCAAGTATGGCTGCATTAGACACAACGATGCGCGTCTGGCGACAGGAGGGCAGATACAAAAAAGAGCGACTATTTGCTTCAGGATACCAAAGGCCGTGGCCCATATGGATCGACGTTGACAGCCACCACTGGTCTAGACATGTTCGCGATGCATGGGAAGCTATGAAAGGAATCCAGAATCCCCGTTCAGACGACGCTCTTGGTTACAGACATTATGAGCAGGGCCGAGTAGATCAGGGTGATAGCAGCGAAGAGGGTGATAGCGATGTCGACGAGGACGGGAAGATTACAGGCCAGGGTGAGAACAAGAAGAAGAGCGATGGCGAAAAGCAGGGCGACAATGGGGTTGGAGATATGGTAGCAGAAAAGGGCAGTGACGGAGATGAGGGACGCTCCGAGTCTGGCGCGGCTAGGAAATGAGATATGCGTCATGAACATGACCGCCACATAGACTGAATTCTTCATGGTACCCATTCCGTCTTCATCATCATGCATTTTTTCTTTACATGTTATACATACATAACCAACAACAAACCACTCATCATCTCAACAAGGTATATCCAGAACAGAAAGAAAAGGCCTCAACCTTGCACACTCATCACATACCCATCACCTAAAACCAACACTTTCCATACCCCTTATCGCACCCTAGCCCGCAAGCCCAAGGATCAATCGAGCACCTCCCACTCTGCTTGCAGCAGCAACCCATCTCAACACCAAACAGCGTCTTGTAGCCCGCGCACGTCTGGCCACCATTATGCTCACCGCACTTTCCGTTGGAGGAGACGGGCAGCTTGGTGGGTGTGGGTGTGGCGGTGGTGGAGCAGGAAGTCGAGCTGGGGCGGACGATGGCGGTGGAGAAGGAGGAGGAGGGGAGGATGGGAGTGGGTGTCATGGTGGAGGTGGCGTAGGGGGTGGAAGCTGCGCTGCTGGGGAGGGTGGCGGAGCTGGAGGCGGGGGAGGAGGAAGAGGCGGAAGAAGCGGCCGGGCTGCTTGATGGGACGGCCTCGGAGTTTCCGGGGGTGGAGCTGGGGTAGGCGGAGGAGACTTCAGAGACGGCGGAGCTGGTGGGGTAGCTGTCCTTGGACGCGGAAGCAGACTCGGCAACTGAGGTGGAGGAAGCAGAAGCAGCGACGGAGGTGGAGTCGTGTTCCTCGGGCTTCTCAGATGCAGGGGTTGAAGCCGATGCGGAGATGTAATCAGAGGCAGAGACTGATGCAGAGACGTACTCAGAGACGGACGCAGAAGCCGAAGCGGAAACGGACTCAGAGACGGACGCAGAAGCCGAAGCAGAGACTGAAGCGGCAACGGAAGAAGAAATAGCCTCAGACGTAGGAATAGACGCGGTGGAGGAAGCAGAGTCAGACTTCTCGCTGGCGCTGGAGACAGCAACAGAAGAAGAAGCAGACGAAGAAGAGGCCGAAGGGCAGTTGCCGTAGACGGGGTTGCAACCAGCACCGCAGTGGTCCTCAGAGGTACCGCAGTACCCCCAAGCAGAGCAGCACTCAGACTTCACGCCCTCGAGAGTGCTAAAGCCGACGCAGGTGTATCCCTTGGTTCCACCGCATGAGCCATCGCGAGACTTCTCACCGGAGGTGGTGGGAGTAGCAGAGGCTGCGGAGGAGACCTGGCTGGCGCTCGAGCTAGCATCAACGGTGGTGCTTGAAGCGGTGGAGGAGACAGCGTCCTTGCTGGCGCTGACATCGGCAGGGGAAGAGGGAGCAGGGCTGGTGCTAGCAGCAACGGAAGAAGCGGCGCTGCTGACGGCCTGAGCACCGCACTTTCCGAAGCCAGCCTGGCATCCGGCGTCGCAGTAGACATCAGTGTTTCCACAGTATCCGTACTGGGAGCAGCACTCGCTCAGACCAGCGGGACCGTTGAAGCCAATGCAAGTCATGCCACCGTTTGCCGCACCGCAAGATCCGTCGGTAGTGGTGGGGCCGGTGGGAGTAGGAACAGGGCCAGTGACGCTGGCAGTGACGGTAGCAGAAGCAGAGGGAGAAGCACTGGGCTGGGCGCCGCACTTTCCGAAACCAGCTTGGCAGCCAGTCTGGCAGTGGTCGGCGGTGTTGCCACAGTAGCCGTATTGAGAGCAGCACTCGCCGAGAAGACCGTCGACGCCAACCCAGCCAACGCAAGATTGAGAGCCACCAGCAGCACCGCACATGCCGTCCTTGGAGGTGGGGCCGGTAGGAGTGGGGACAGTGGAAGATGAAGTACGGGTAGATGAGGTGCTAGGAGGAGCGGGAGTAGAGTCGCGGTACCAGTTCTCCTCGGGGTCCTGCATGCACTCGCCCATGGTGACAGCCCTGAGACCTTGGGAGTAGAGGTAGTCGAGCATGTATACGGTGAGGTTCTCGGCGGTCAACTGATGGATATCATGACCAATAGCAAGCCTGTCGCCATCGAAGTATCCCTCGTTACGGGTATCAATGCCCTTCTTGAAGTTGTCCTTGGCGACCTGGATCTTCTCGGGGGTCAATTGGTTGTAGTCATCGGTATCGAGGTCGAAGTAAGACACAACGTAACCGAGATCGGCCATAACTTCCTGGCAGCTTCCAGTGCAAGAAGAGTACGGAGGGCGCATGTAGGTGGGGTATTTTCCAATGATGTTGCGGATAGCCATCTCGTTCTTGACCATTTGGTCGTAAGCCTCCTCCTTAGTGATAGCACTGAGGTCCTGGTGGGACCATGTGTGAGAGGCGACCTGGTGGCCGTTGTCATACATCTTCTTGATGACACCCGCCCAGTTCTCGTCAATGGCGCCCTTGCCAATGTTGTTACCGGTGATGAAAAAGGTGGCGTGCGCTCCTCGTGCCTCGAACAGCTTCATAACGCCCTCGGTGTAGATGTATGGACCATCGTCGTATGTGATTGCCACGGTTCCAGGGTTGTTGCAGACGTAGATGCCTTCACCGCCGTAGGGGATGCTTCCAAGCTGGGGGCGGGGGTCGTTACGGGTGCTTGCTCCAGCAGGAGTCTTGTTGGCGTCTTTCATAACATTAGTAACAGGTCCATCGTGCAGGGTATAGAATTTGACATACCGCATGCTGGACCGAAGTTGAACAAGCAGTCGGGCGCTTGGCAGTGTTCCTGGGTGGTACCGCAGTATCCCTGTTCTTCTGTAAGTCCACGCTTAACATACGAAGTGTCTCATCCAGTATACGTACGGCGCTTGAGCAGCACTCGTTGTCCGCACAGTTCTGGTTGCCGCCATCCGGACCACAACGTCCATCGGTGGACTGGCGGGGACGAATGACGGGTCCTGCCTCAGCAGCATGACCGCCTGAGTAGCCAGCAAGAGGGTTGCTGGCCCTCAACTGCCTGGGCAAACCAACGATCCTTGGCATACCCTCCATGCCATGAGCGGCGACGAGTGGTGCTACCAAAGAGGCAGCAGCGACTTGGGAGAAACGCATCTTGGCGAATTAATGTTTACAGCACTAGTATAATAGTTGTAATCGACTTCGGTTGTAATAGTGAAAGCGAGTGTGGTTGACAGTAACGTCAATTAGAATTAGTCGATAAGAAAAAACGAGTGACGGTCGCTATGCGTGCAAAGACGAGCAAGACGAGTGAAGAGCGTAAGGAGAAGAAGCCCGATGTACTTATATCACACAATGCCATAGACGCACCTCCAAGGGCGACTCGTGGCGGCGTAGCTACGAGGAGTGGAGCCCACTAACTGGAAGAAGTCAGCACACTATTATCAGCAGCCAAGAGCGCGGCCCTGGGAAACCTTCGTGGGATACGAAGAGAGTGTGGAGACGGCATGGTACTGAGACAACTGCGAAGGCGCCTAGTACAAGCCACCACCAAATGCTACAACATGATCTTGCGTCCCCAATGTGATGGTATGTCTTGGTAGCCTGGCAGATCTGGAGGCTTAACAGCTTCCAAATCCTAGGGACATGTCAATCTCGAAGAGGGATAACAGAGCCCGAACCTGTCCTGTTCCTGACGAGGCCAAGCCATCAAACCGCTGGGGTCTAAATATATGAGCCGCGATGCTGGTTCTGACCGGCTCCCGTCGCGGATATACTGAAGTGGGATGATCGCCGGCGGGGCACAACTCAACAACAGGCTAGAGGAGTACTTGGCATCACCAAAACATCGTGCTTTTCACGTTGTTGGCTTGATGTGGCGTTCAATGGCGTCTCGCGTAGGAATCAGAGGCCGTTTGCTTTCGGCTCTCTCGGTACGCGGCACCCATCAGAGAGCTTCGAAATTGGAGGGCTCTATTGAGGCCTTCGCTGCTGGTATGATCGGTGACCGTAGGATATCACTCGCAAATTCGATGAGATGTCTATCACTGTCAGTCTGAAAGTACTTTGCTCGTGATTCGTGCTGTCAGCGATGTCAGTGTTGTCAACGGCCGTTGCGATACCTCGTGCCGTGGTATTGGGAATAAGCGACAGCGCACCAGTAACGGTACATCGTCATGCACGCCGTTCGTACGACGAGACTTCGAATCGCATTTCGTCCAGCCCTAAGACGAACGCCTGAATGCCAAGCTCAGGAGAGCAGGATTGGGAACGCCCCGGTGGTCGTCCGCTGGTCGCGATTCGATGCTAGGAGGCCCCTGAGGGCCTTCATTTCCACTGCCAAGCTCGAAGCGAGCGCTGGCGTCCGCTCTCAATAATCGATAATGCCGCGCGCGGCAATGAACCACCGGCAAACAAATCGCATGTGCAATGCGATGTAAAACGTTTGGAGAGTTCGCTAAGGCAACGTGACCAGTAAGTACAGTGTAGAGCAGCTGATTGTCTTATACAGATCTGCCGCTGCGAGGAAGCGGCTAAGCGGCTGCGCTGTTCACTTTAGCTCCACGGTAGTGACTTTGGATAGCTGCATCTCTTAGTTGCTCAGCTGTGGTTCGGCTAAGGCAGAAGCGCCACTAGAAAAACTTCAGCTGGTCCTTGTATACGATGTTACGAAGAGGTGGAAATTGACGGCAAGGCCGAGTAAAAGTGGGTATCATTAAGTTCAAGTACATGTCTGGATAAGAGGTATAGTATCATGGATCACGATGCGGACGCAGAAGCAGAAGTATGTTGTGCTTCATCATTTCTTCACAATGCGCAAGAGAGGAGCGATCCTCGCTCGTTTGCTCAGCCCGACACGGTATGGCACCTTGCCCGTGTTGGCTGGCGATGCAGTTGTAGGTTTTATTTTCCGTTCTGGAGTCTCTGACGCCGCAGCTGGAGAGGGTTTCGCTGGTGGTCTTGAATGGCTGGCAGTCGTGGTATTCGTAGCGTCTGGCGATTTCCCGTCACCGGTACCATTGCGTGTGAGATTAGAGTCTTGCTCTATCTCTTCTGGGATGGACCCGGGCTCGGTCGTTTGTACAACTTCTTGTTGATGCTCCACCTCCACAGCTTGTTCCAATGGCTCTGGTTCAGGCTGTACGGGTGGAGGGACAGGCGCGACTTTCTTGGGACGACCACGCGCCTTCTTCTTCGCGGGCGCGACCTCAGGCATAACAGAGGCCGTCTCGGCAGGTTCGCTCTCCGCTTGATCTGATGGTGTTTTCCTGCGCTTTGCTTTCTTATTCGAAGCAGTGACAGAGCTTGGAGGCTGCTTCGAAACGGCAAGTGGTGACTTCTTAGGTATCACTACCTGAACTTTCGTAGGCGAGCGCAAATCGGAAGTTGGAGTTTCTGTGAGGTCGATAGGCTCTGGTAGTACGGCATCATTCGCCACCGCAACATGAACCACGTCCTGCGCAACGGCCTGCGTATCATCCCGTTGATACTGATCTAGACTGCGCATAATATCTTGGATGGCCTCAGAGTCCATCGCCGGATTTTCGTCGCTCTTGTTCATGACCGGCTTGGTTTTGGGTGGACTTGGTGGTGCAAGCTCGTCGTGGCCAACATTGTTAGTGACTAGCCAGTCGATGGTCTGTATGACGTCACCGTTGTTTTGCTTAAGGGCGCCAGAAGTCGTTGAAGGTGTAAATCCCATGTCGCAAATCTGCCGGACCTTTTCAGGTGTTGTAGGGTTGCTGGCATCGGCTGTAGCCGTCGTCTGTCGTCGTTTGCTGACCTTTTTGGCCTTCTCGGGGCGGACGGAATAGTCAATGGGCTGCTCCTCGTCAACCTTGAGCGATCTCGAGCGGCTGGGCCGTGGCTTGTATTGCTCCTTGGGCAGGCCAATAGTCGCAAGATCGTCGTCGGAGCTGGCAACAGGCACTTGTGCGGATTTTGAACGACGAGGTGTCGTCTTGACTTCCTTGCGCCCACCGCGCGGAGTCTTCTGTGGTGCAGATGATGGTATATCCCAGATATCGGCAGAGCTGTCTTCAACAGGTGTCGCCTTTCGGCCGGCGTCACCGGCTCCATTATGGGAAAGTTCGTTCCTCAAAGGGCTGCCTTTCAAAGGACCACCAGAGCCGCGCCTGCTTCGTTGGGATGCGCTATAATCATAGCCTCCCTGTGACGTCCGGACTGGCGTGGCTGAGGGAGGATCATTGGAAGGCGGGTCACGATCAGATGATTCGGTCTGCTCCGTAGCCTCTGCCGGCGTGAACTTCATAAGATCTGACCAGGGTATTGACGGCTCTGGTGGAGGTATGTAACGAGGTTGTTCACTGTCGATTTCTTGTCCTATCGTGAGTGGTGCATTGACAACATCGAGGATGTGTTGCTGGGTCATAGTAGCGTTGGGAACGGTACTAGAAGGCTCAGGAAACATGGCCGGTTCGTGAAGGGCGTAGTTGTCGCGCACAGTACCTTCTGGGAGCCATGGTACTTCTTGAGTTGATTCGAGGGTCACGTCTGCTCGGCCCACAGGTGGAGCGTTGAATGATGGTGAACTACCGAAGATGGATTTCGGTGCCTTCCCATACGTGACGGGTCCTTTCTTAGCAGACACATCATTAAATGGTTTGAGCGGACTTGGATCAGCTATGGTCTTTCTCTTCTTGTTTGGATGTTCAGGCAATGACACTGATGACTGAGGCTCTTCCTGGCTCGGCTGTGACTGGAGATGGTTCCGATGCGCCTTCTCAATGGCTCGCTTCAGAGATTCTGGGCTGCATGTCAGCTCGGTCTGATGCCATGGTGCCGTGAACTCAGCCCTACCGGTGGATCCCGTGCCGTGGGTGTCATTGCTGAGTGGCTGTCTGGACGCGTCTGCTTGTTTGGGCGGCGGGAGGTCGCCCTCGAGATCGCCGTCCGACTCTTCATCGGAATCCTGTACAATGCGCGACATGGTTGTTCAGGCCGTGTGTCTTCAGGTAATTGCTTGGGTCGCAGAGGCGAGACTACCATGGAGTGGAGTGGGGGGATCTTTCCGGGTGACCGCGCCAAATCGCGTAATCACGGGACGAGCTGCTAGCGCGTCATCCCATTTCCGGTAGCCACCACCAGCTTTCTGGCAGTCGCAGCCACCACATATCATTCTGCCAACATGGATAGATTTGCATCCAGTTCAAGCGATCGCGCAGATGCGTCTGGCAATCCCCGCTTCACATCGCAGGCCGCGACAGCAGAGGACTTGCTAAAGGCGCAAACTGTCGGCCTGGTCAACCTCGACGACTATCGCAAGCGACGCGCCGACGCTTTGGACAGGAAGGAGCGAGGCGACACTGCGATCAGTTCGGGTGAAAATACACCCACAGACGGGTATGAGCGGTCCCTTCTCATTAGGAAGTACTCGCTAATTTGCAAAGTACAGGGCATCGACGCCAAAACCCGTCTTCAAGAAGAAGCGCAAAGTAGGCGGCAAAGGCAAGCTATCATTTGGCATAGACGAAGACGAAGACACCGAATCCAATGTCTCCAAGACGCCCACCCCACGCGAAAGCACACCCGCAGACACTTCTGGCCCGGAAGCAGAACCAAAAGTATTCAAGAAGAAGCTAGGCGCAAACTCGAACATCGGCCTCAAACCCCGCGTCATGACCAAGACGGCCCTCCAACGCGAAGCGCAACAGGCAGAATTGGCGCGGCAAGACTTCATCGTTATGCGCGACGCAGTCAAGGCGACGGAAGTGGTGATACCATTCGTCTTCTACGATGGCACCAACGTCCCAGGTGGACGATGCAGGATCAAGAAGGGCGAACAGATATGGCTGTTCTTAGACAAAGCTAGGAAGGTCGGTGCAGAGCTAGGCGTAGGCGGTGACAAGAGTCGGAGAGACTGGGCTAGGGTCAGTGTGGACGACTTGATGCTTGTGAGAGGTGAAGTTATCCTGCCGCATGTAAGTATCAAACTTGGAGACTACCTATCGACCGACCAACTAACCCTGTGTCAGCACTACGAGATCTATCACTTCCTGTTCAACAGGGTCACCGGGTTCGACGGCCCCATCTTCGACTACTCGGCGCAACCCACCAAAGCCACCCCGAGCGCGACCGACGAAGACGCGGGCGCAGATCCCGCTACATACGATCCGCTTGCTCAGCCCCTTAAGAAGAAGAGCAAAGAGTCCAGCATACCAGACGATGAACTCGAGGGTTACGGCGAAGACCCAGCAATAACCAAGGTCGTCGACAGGCGGTGGTACGAACGCAACAAACACATATTCCCGGCAAGCGCATGGACAGAGTACGCACCAGACAAGGACCTGTCCAAGGTGCAGCGGAAGGATAACGAGGGCAACGCCTTCTTTTTTTCGTAAACCACCTGATGGTCCAGGAATAATCTCCAGGCCAGCCTAGGCCTGCTATTCGCCTAGTCCTTATCGTGGAAGCCCTGGCGCTCGATGGGTGGGCTAGCGGGAGGGGTCTAATGGCTCGGGCGGGATCTGGAGAAGCCAGGTTCCCCAGAGCGGAGCGAGCTGCAGCACAACGCTTAAACGTGCCGTGTAGTCACTGAGGTATAATGGCGCGGAGAGTACATAGCCAGTATCAATGCAACCCCACCATCCACATTAATCAGTCTTCGATGCGGTGTGACCCGGACCAGCTACCGTGCCCCCATATGCACTTCCATGCACTGCTAATGACATGCATCCCGCCATGGAAGGTAGTCGCGTGTATGCTTACCCATGTTGGCCCCGCGGTGCACCCGCGCCAGAGTCTTCACGATTGCTACCAGCACCATGCCTAGTTGTGTCGCGCTTCATACTCGCACAAGTTGCTCTATGCAGTGCCAAGAAGAAGCTTTTTCGCGTGCAATGTCCGTCGCGAGCCAAGCTGACAAACATACATGGTACACCGCCGTGACCCGCCGATGCGAGAGGCGCTGAAGCGTGACGCATTAGGATGTGATAATTGGGGCAGGGATCCACCGCTGAACCGAGACATTCAAAGCTTTGCAGCGACGGCGAGTATAAAGGCAGACGAGATTCTGCGCGCGCTGGCGGGAGTGACTGAACAAAGCGCTCCGTCGCCATACGTCATTGGGGATCACTGCGACGCACCAACCACGTCTCTTTTCATCTCAACGTCTTTCACTCACCCGTCCAGCTCCGCACCGATAACACTGACCAGCGATTCCGCCGCTCCAGTGTACTTCCCCTGCCTCGAGCTACGGCTTTCCCTACTTTTGACAGTCCGTTTAACCATGTTGCAGGCGCGCTTTTGTCGAGCTCCGTCTCCTCCAATGAGAATGGACGCCTCGAGCACACCCTAAAGATTCAACATTAACGCGTTGATTGCGCAGGCCGCATGGAATTGACTCTCTGGCTCTTGCCCTGCCGATCATTCAATCCTACCGCTGCCTATATTTCGTTCCTTTTGCCGCCCTCGCCTGCCTAGAGCTAGTTTTATATACGATTCAGAGCTACCCTCGCGCTCAATATCAAGCTCTACCCGGATCCAGTTGTCAACCGATTGTTGCTTCGCCCCCAGGATGAAGTTCGGACACAACCTACCAAGGAACCAGGTCCCGGAATGGGCGGCGTCTTATATCAACTACAAGGGCCTCAAGAAGCTCATCAAGAACGCTGCTGAGGCTTCGAAAGATGGCTCGGCTCCAGATCTTGCTGGTAAGTAGACATCAACTCTGCCAAGACTCATACCAAATACTCCATGGCTATGCTTCACCAAGCTGTTGTGGACATCTTGGAGTCGTCACGAGCGCGTCAAGCCTATTGCGACCATCGAACTTCAAGTTGCAGAACACGTGGCTAACATTCACCCCAGAGTTCTTCTTCTCGCTCGATCGCAACCTCGAAGACGTTGACAACTTCTACAACCGCAAATACGCCGAAAACGCACGACGATTGAGGCTTCTACATGGCCGCTACGGACGAGTCGCACAATTGCCCGATGGCATCGACAAGGATGAAGCGCAGGATCTCATGGGTGCGCTGCTCGAGCTGCGCGGTTCAATGCGGAAGCTTCAATGGTATGGAGAGGTGAATCGTAGAGGCTTCATCAAGATCACAAAGAAGCTGGACAAAAAGATTGAGACAGTTTGTCTGCAGGAGCGCTACTTGGCGTCGAAGGTCAACCCAAAGCCTTTTGCGCATAACCTGCCTCTAAATCAGGATATGAAGGCAGTCAACGAGTGGCTATCAGGGTTGAGCGACATCAAGACGTTCGATGACACGGGCTCCTCCCATTCGGCGGCCTCTCTGGGCAGAGTTCCAGGTCGCTCGTTACACCTTCCCGCGGGCCTGCTCGACGCTGTGGATACGGCTATTCGGGGCGACAAGGTCGAAGATCTCAACCAGAAACTCACAGAAGCTGCTGCGAGCAATGGCATTTCGAGTGCTTCGTTCCAGCAAGTACTCCTGAACTTCCTGCAACGCGCCATCTCATGCCGGGCAAAGTCATGTATCGAGAGATTACTCAAGGACATTATCTCACTAGATGAGGAAGACGACATCAACAAGCGCAATTGCATCCACCGACTTGTCATCAATATCGGCCGATCGAAGACTGGCGACACGTTTGGTGCTGATGGAACCCTTCTCCAGAGCTCTAGCGAGACGCGCAACTTCATTGTGCCTGCGACGGATCCCAATCGCCAACCTCGCCCTTGCACCACCACCGAAGAAGAGTCAACGCAATTACTCAGCGAGAACGATGAGTCGGTACGGTTACTGGTCTACCTACTCGATCAGCTCCAGGCTGAGCAACGCAACGCGCTTCAATCTCGCGACTCCTATGGCAGATTCCCGCTCCATTATGCTGCGCAATATGGATTTGTCGTCATTTGCCAGGTCGTTATGAAGCACATGCAAGACTGGGGCCAATTCGACGTCGCTCAGGGAATCGACTCCGCTTACTGGCAGGATGCTGAGGGTAACGCTCCTTTGCATCTCAGCGTAATGGGCGGACATCCGCTCACCACGAAAGCCCTCCTCGATGCGGAAAACTGGCGCGGTACCACGGAAGAACGCCTTACATCCCGCAAGACTATCGCAAGATCAGGAGCAGCCTTGACACTAGCAACCCGGTCGAACTTCGTAGACATTGTCAAGCTCCTGGTTGAAGCGGGTGTGGACGTGAACTATCGGGATGAGGGCGGTGAGACCGCATTACATATGGCGGCACGCTACGGTTACGATGAGTGCGCCAAAGTTCTACTGGGTGGATCTAGTGTGAACAAGGCGGAGGTCGATGTCGCTGAGAAGACGTTTGCATGGACGCCACTGTTCATCGCTGCTGTCGACGACCATCTCTCCATGGTAGAGATTCTTGCCGCGGCCGGAGCTGATCTTCAGAGGTGCGACAACTCTGGCTGGACAGCAAAGGAGCACGCCACGCTCCGTGGTCACATTGCGGTAGCGATCAGACTAGGGGAACTTGCTCCTGCGACAGAGCCGCCTCTTGTCGCGCCTAAGGATACGCGTATTGCTCGAGCTGGCTCGCCTACACAATCCTCCCTTGACGAGCGAAGGTCTAAGAATCTAAACCGAGACACCAATACGCCTGTTCAAAAGGCGCCCGAACCCGTGAAGACCTTTGGCCATCGTTACTTAACCAAAGAGACAATGATTCTTGTCAGCCTTGGTTCAATGGACGCCAGGAAAGATGTGCCCGCCGTGAAATTGGACGATATCCCTCTTGCCGATGCACATGCGACGCAACTCGATACCGCTCTGTCTGTGGTTGTTAATGCGTCTGGCGCAAACGGAGAACCCTCGGTCATTGACTTGCCCATCCAGGAAAACATTGCGACTGAGCCAATTACCTTCATGACCAGCGATGCCACTAAAGTCAAGCTACTTTTCGACATTATCCCAACATATGCGGGTTCTCAAGAGCGTGTAGTGGGACGAGCAGTGGCATTGTTGTCGACTATCAAGACCAGTATTGGATCTAAGCGCATCTCGCTCCAGGGAGACATGAAGGTACCAATTGTGGCTGCCTCGACACTTGACGTGATTGGCACCGTCAACTTCAACTTTTTGATCATTACGCCTTTCCACCACCCAAGCATGTCCATCACAGAACAGCACACTTACTGGAAGAAGATGGCCGCATCGACCATGGTCATCGGCCACCGCGGTCTAGGAAAGAACACCGCCTCACGCACGTCGCTACAACTTGGCGAGAACACGATTCAATCCTTCATTTCCGCTGCCAACTTGGGTGCCGAGTACGTGGAGTTCGACGTTCAGCTAACTAAGGATCATGTGCCGGTTATCTATCATGACTTCCTGGTCAGCGAGACTGGTATCGATGCACCCGTACACACGCTTACATTGGACCAATTCCTACACATCGGCGAGGGCCAGAAGCCACGATCCTCTCGCGCTGGATCGCCAGAAACTGTGCCTGTCCTGAACGGTGCGAATGGCACAGACGACAAGCCCAACACCCGGAGACTTCGATCATACTCAGTCGATAACTCGAAACAGCGCAACATCCACACTGATCGTCAGAACGAGCTCGCGGAGCGAATGAAGTACACCCGCGACTTTATGAAGAAGGGCTTCAAGGGCAACAACCGTGGCACATCCATCCAGTCCTCATTCACGACTCTCGACCGCATGTTCGATGAGCTGCCTGAATCAGTCGGTTTCAACGTCGAGTTCAAGTACCCTATGCTTTACGAGACAGAGGATGAAGAGATGGACCAGTACGCTGTTGAGCTGAACCAGTTCGTCGATACAGTACTGCAGAAGGTGTACGACAGGATGGGCCAACGGAACATTATCTTTTCATCGTTCAACCCCGACGTCTGCCTGATGCTGTCCTTCAAGCAGCCCTCAATCCCGGTACTCTTTCTTACCGACGCGGGAACTTTGCCCGTGGGCGATGTGCGAGCGGCCAGTCTACAGGAAGGCATCCGCTTTGCTAGCCGTTGGAATCTGCTGGGAGTCGTCACCGCTGCTGAGCCTTTGGTCATGTGCCCGAGACTTGTCAAGGTGGTGAAGGAAAGTGGTTTGGTGTGCGTCTCGTATGGCATACTGAACAACGATCCTAAGAACGTCCTGGTAAGTCATTCCCTCACGGGCTTTCACTTTACGCAACATTTACTAACAGCAACACAGCTCCAACGAAACGAAGGCATCGACGCCGTCATCGTCGACAGCGTGCTGAAGGTCCGCCAAGGCCTCCAAGCACCGCACCAAGACTCCACCAACGGCGTCGTCAACGGCGCGTCGCTCGTAGTTCCGTCCGAATCGGTGCCTACGATCAAGCAGGCGGATGAGGTCTTGCAGAACGGCACTGAGAGCAAGGCGGCCGCGAACGGAGTAGTGTGAGCTGCGGGGACGCACTTTCAACAATGGGTGGCTAGCGTTGGATTTCATAGATTTGAGCGTGTTTGATCCCTAGGTAGTCCCTCAACGGGCTTGGATTTGTTCCGTTTAATCGATTGGTTGCGAGGCGCGACTATGCTATCGCTCATGACTACTACCTCCATGCTCCACACTCAGATCTTCGATCGTAAGAAGTCCCAAACCAAAAGTAATATGCTGTTAAAGCTGCCACAATTGACACGTGAATGGTTCTAGCTATCGGAAATATACACTACGCGATTTGGGCCAGTGCCCATTCATCCAAGCTGTCGTAGGAAGCTTCATTGTCGCTGTGATCGTACACATCTCCGCCATCCTCCTCATCATCATCCTCGTCCTCTTCTCCCGAGATATACTCATCCTCGTACCTATCATACCAACCATCCGGCCGCTCACTATCACTATACGCACTGCTATTCGTATGCACTGGCATTGGATAGCCTCCCGAATCGGAACTGTCGTCGTACCGTTTCCATCGGACGTTCCATCTTCCAAGATGCAGCAGCCGCTCGAACGATTCATAGCCCCACCTGGCTCGGTACTGGGGTAGGTTTTTGGCGAAGTCCATTTGGTAGTATTTGTTGATATCGCGGGTGTAGCGTAGTAGGCTTTTGGGCTTGTAGTGCGCTTTGGGGTTGTAGTTACCGTGGCGGGTTACTTGTGAGGCTTTTTCCTAAGGAGGTGGTTAGTGGGGGATGGAGAGGGATGGGGGTATATGGATAAGGAGCGTCTTAGGTGGAGCTTTGTGTAGAGATGAGGGGGAGTGTGGCGTAAGTCCAATAAGTGTACCAACCTTTTCCCATTCCTCCTTACTGAGGCGGAAGAAGTCTAATTCTTGATCATACATCTTTTTTCGTACTGTTCGGGGGGTAATAGTAACAGAAGCAGTGGTTACCCTCTTCGCTACAAGCACTACCGTACCCATCATCTTCACTTTCACTACCGTCGCGTTCATTTCTGTTACGTTCTTCGGAGAGAGCAGTCTCGGTGAAAGCCTTGTTCCCATTCCATGCAACTTCGACCTCGAAGCCAGCATGTATCGTGTCATACACCGGTCTGCGTATCGTCTCCAGTACGTTCAAGAACCCACGTTCGTAGTCCCGCCGAGCGGTGACTTGATCTTGAGTCCTCGCATCAGCACCGCCACCTGGATAACTGCCCATTGTCAATTCGATCATGATCTTCACCGGCCAACGACGTCTTCCTCGCACAATGAGGGACAAGCCAGACGTCAGTTTCTGATACAAATCGTTGAGGTGTCTCTTCTCCCTCGCAATCGCTTTTTCTGGATCTTCCTCCTCGACAAGCCAGCCCTTCCAGTCCACTTTCGATCGAGTGACTACCTTGTCAATATTGAGGTAAATGTGCAGCACTCGGATAAACTCGTACGGTTTAACGCCGAGATTGAACATATCCTTCGTGAGCGTCTTCTTCAAGTTCGTGACGTTGGTGACCTGGTGCTGTCTGAAATAGTAGTATTCTACTGCTTCGCTGGCGACTTTTCTGCCCACGTAGGCTGCGCTATATATACGATGTTGGTGCTCAACGTAGGCGTTCTTGCGCTGCTCCATATCTTCCACGGGCCAGAAGAATGGTTTTTCGATGAAGTGCATGTACACGATGTCACGTATGTTCCGGGGGATTTTAGCATGAAATGCTGTTGCGAAGCGGCGGCAAGCTTGTCGCTCGAGTTGGGCAGTAGATAGCTGTTTTCTGTGATATTTCCTTCTGCACAGGCGTGAATTTTGCGGAAGGTGGCGACGACGATGCAGGAATGGGAATACCTGGGTGGCTTCGTGGGCCCATCTCCCAGACGCGCATCATCGAGATGATGGCCCTTCGGAGGCATCGCTGCGCTGGCTTTTTGCTTCTCCTGCTTGAAAATAGGTCTGTCAGAGTACGCCCCGCGATGAACGGAGGTGAGCGGTCTGGAAGCATGGTCCGTGCCGACCTCGGGATGAAGGGGGCCATGCGTGGACGCGTCAAACGATGATTGGAGGAAGCCATGGAGAGCTCGATATGCCTAAATATCTAGAAGCTATTTTGGTATCATCAATGCCCCGCTACCCATCCTCGCAGGTACGGACGGCGATGGAGAAGCGCAGCCACTCCAGTATACATATTACCTATGTAGTCTGAAGTTCTTGCATCGCGTCGATCCAGCTGACGTTTGACAATCCTCGGGCTGTTTACGCCCTTATCAGCGGCATTCCGAGCCAGAGCCGGAATACTGAGACGAACATTCGGATATGGATTTAGATTGGAACTCAGAGTACTCATGGGATCTCACTAAGGAAAATTCGGATCCGTTGAATCCGGAAGAAATTGAGTGTTGGAGGATGCCTTGGGTGCGGTACATCGACAAGCCATACAACCGCGATAGACCATCCAAGTACGATCGCCTGCACTCCAAAAGGCTGAATCATACCTGATTAACGTTGTCATAGGGAACAACAAAAGATAGTGGCAAGGCGCGATCGAGAGCAAGTCCGTGAAATTGCGTCCAAATTACACGTTAAACTGCCCCGAGAGTTACGCGATGAAGTGTATCAGTACCTTGTTGCTGAGGAGGACACATTCTGGTTTAGACAAGGTCTGGAAGGTCTTAGCACGGCATCTGATGAGCAATATGTCAAGGAACCCTATAAAGTATTTTGCCCATCCTATGTGGGCTACGAGGTTGCATGCGAAGCCGCGGAACGCTACTATGCTACCAACGTCTTCGATGCCGGCACTCAATCCTACCATTCGTATGGAGACCACCCTACCAAGCTTCCGGGATTACAGTATCTCATGCCCCAACTAGTGGAGGACTTGTTCGGCCTGGGTATATTGCCGTACAAGTTTATTCGGCACTTGTTCATCCGTATCGATCTCACTGACATATGCCCGCCCATGTCGATCAACCCCGAGGAGCCCTCCCGCGATGAACTATCGGATCTCGAGAAGCTACACAATGACCTAGAATCCGGGCTCTCGCTGATTGTGGAGAAATCTAAGCTTGACGTCACTGTTCAGATCATGCCCAGCGAAGATGAATGGCATTGGGGAGGGGAACCGGATGAGAGCGACATGGAGCCAGCCGATGGAGATCCATACCGCATCGGGTTTCTGAATGTGGAGCGCAGCCTTCTTAATGTGTTGGAGGCGATGAGGAAATCTCTCTACGATCTGAAATACTCCGGCTCTTCGGTTACAATCTTATGCCTGATGAATGTCCGTCGGCCACCAAAAGACAGGAGGATACGAGGACTATTCCACCTCACTAAAGAAGATTGGGAGAAGGTCAGTGTGCACATAATGAACAGGAAATAAGGCTAACTATGGCGAAAGGAGAAGGAAGAGCACATGCTGCAATTTGGACACTATAACCCTCGCCAGAACTTCATCGAGCAAAGCATGCTGGCAGACGGCCCTACCATCTACAAGGACGAATTTGCCCAAATGCTACCTCAGTTGAGGAGAAGATGGGGCTATGAAGACTTTGAGACTCTCACCTATGCTTCCGGCACATTTCACCTTGTTGGAGCTAGAAAAGGTTGGTAATGCTGGGCTTTAGTCCAAAGACGCGCGAGGAAGAACGTGGAGTACTTGAGTAGTTGCATTCTCCCTGTTTGTGATGACCTTGATATGTTGGCGTGCGTTGCTTGCAGATCTCGAACCTGCACGGACCTGCTGTGCCCCGCAACAGTGGCAGGGGCTGGTTGGCTTTTCACTCGAGAGCCCGGAAAGAGGTCGTCTCGCATAGGTGCTCTCAAAGAAACATACAAGCAAAACGCGTTTTGCAACGCGGTAATACCTCCCAAACGCAGTGCCCCTAAACGCACACGACAGAAGGGCGAGTCCTCTAGACCGTCAAGGTATTGCCATTTACATGCGATTGCGATATCCTAGGTATTCACGCTGTCCTAGGAAAAACCGTGCAATAGACCCACGTGCGGAAGCACGACGTGAGCGGGAAGCTTGCTATAGTCTAGCGACAGCAATCTGGACCAAACTTCCTCAGAAGTTGCGATGCTCTATATATGAGTACCTAATCGACGACGACTACCCAGATCCGGTCCAATTACGAGCTCGCGAGACTGGCGAGGATGCCTATATCAAACCAAGCCTACGCATATTTAGCCCACCGTACGTACCTAGGGGGCTCGCGCGTGAAGCGGCAACAGTCTGCTATCGTCTCACACATATTTGTTGCAATACAAGAGAACTTCATGATCAGCTTACAAACGACATCTTCGACCTCAATGTCTATCCATACAATTGCTTTTCCATGTTGCATTTGACTATCAGCTTTAGAGGATATGCGTGGTGAGACATCTGCATTTGACCTTTCTGGTTCAACGGCCGCTAACAGCTACCCAGCACAGAATATGGCGAAAGAGAAAGCAGACCTCACTGAGCTCTACCAGACGCTCGAGGAGAACTTCTCCCGTTATTTGGGGGTTTCTCCAATGTCACAGACCGTTCATATCCTCTTGTACATGGAAAGCTACGAGTACACCCAGTCTCCACAGAGGAAGAGTGAACTCAAAGACATGCTGGACTGCGAACGCGTTTTCCTAAATACTCTAGAAGCCATTCGCAAGCCAGTATATGACTTGATACACCGTGGAGTCAAGGTAGTGATCACATGGCAGGAAGATTCCGGTGATTACGACAACGACAGGGGATGTGAATGTGAGGAGGATGGCAAGACCCACGAAACTCCCATGCAGAATCTCTTTCACCTCAGCAAGGAAGAATGGGAGCAGGTACGCAGCAAGATCACTCTATATCATCCATGCCCATGTCTTGCGGAAGAACCAATGCTAATGCGCTGTCGTAGGAGAAAGCCGAGGACATGGGTGTCCATGATGAATGGAATCCCTTGAAACACTACAAAGAGAAGGAAATGATACGAGACTCATTGATGGGTCATTACTCAGGAGGATTCACCTACAGTCTTCCCGATTTCAGAAAGCGGTGGCAGTATCGTTCGTTCGGCAAGCTGATTCGCATCGAAATGCTGGACCTATTCGATAGTGATGAAGAGTCCGGGGTGTGTCCATGGAGTAGTGAGGAGGATGGGGATGGTGATGACAGCGATGATGGAAACGAAAAAAGTGAAGAGGACGACGACGACGATGAAGAGGGTGACAGCGAAGAGGAGGGGTACGACAGCGATGATGGGTATTGGGACAGTGACATTGAAGGGGAGCAAGGAGGTTATGAAGCTACATATGATGATTTGGAGCGGTGGGGAGTAGCTTAGACGTCGAGCTAATGATGTCAGGCTTTCAATATCAGAGCGTGCATCAATGCACGGGCAACTTCGGAATCTCTCCGCATGACGCGAGTTGGACCGGTTCACTGCGACACCGCCAATGTGGGCGCAGACCAGCCGCATCACTCCTACAAAATGCGTAACTTCGGCCTGACCTTCTCGTTAACATCATAACCAGCATCTGAATTCGAGGTTTCAACGGATAAACAAACAAGTACATGGCCTGTGGCCAGTGTTCCACCAATATCATCCGTCAAGAGATCGATGTGTTCTTCCCTTCCAGTCCATTTTCAAAGCCAGTCTGATCGATTGTATGGGAGCGATACAATCATGCGCCATATCAACTATCCCATACGCAAATCCAAAGAGAACGCATGACATGATTGCGTCTCCCGAGGTCGCCCAATGCGCTATTGCACGTGAGCCTGCAAACCGGCTATAAAATCCGCCCTTCGTTGCGACTTCCCTCACCAACAAACTTTCTCAACAACACTACCTAAAACGCAATGTAACTGTCGTATGGAGAGCCTCTGCCTTCGCCGGCTCTCTCAAAAACTGCGCCCGTCCAATCGATGAGTCTTCGTGTCTTCCGACTTCTCAAAAACGTACCCAAGATGAACATGAGAAGAAGTAGCTGGCCTTCTGCGCTCTTCACACACTCAAAACCCTTCAAACTTCCTAGATCATCTGACCCTAGGGATTATATATAAAGTTCCCGAAGTGCTGGCTGTCTTTCCCTCTTATATCCACTTTCGCACTTTGCGACACCAAAACCAGATACAAGCATTCGTCATGGAAGAGCTGTTCTTCCACAAAAAGGCTTTTCCCAAATACAATGGCCGACTCCTTCTTTCGCTTTTCCGAAACTCGACAAAATTAATCTTATGGGAGCTCGCGCTTCAGCGCCGACCCAGTGCTCATACGTTGCTTTCCAAAGCTTATGACCGGCGCCAGCTCTGCGCTGTTATTCTCCTAGTCGCTCGAGGTATAAATACCTCTCCGCTGCTTCGATCTCCGTCCATCCAAATACCCCATTGAATCCTCATATTGTCTAAAACGTCAAGCAATTATGGTCATGTGGGCTGCGGCTGTTTTCCAAAAGCCAAAAAGCCATTATCCATGTTTTCTCCTGCCTCGCTCTCTCTGAAACTGAGAATGGCCTACTTCATGGCTGGAGAAGCCAACAAAAGCCCACAACACCCTCCAAATGCGTGGCTGTAGCTATCATGTCTGGCGGTCGCAGCGGAATGTATACATGCATATGTTTACATATTGCCGTTCGAAGATAATACCACCACGACATATGAGAAGTGTCTCGTGCCTGATATCCAACATTCTACTCTGCATTTTCAAAGCTATATGGAAACGTTCCATGACTGCAGTCACCTTTCTGTCTCAAAACGGTTCAAAGGACAGTTTCATGTGTTCGCCTCTTCTCTGCGCTGTCAAAAGATTGAACGGCTCAAAGCATGAAAGCGCGGTCGCGCGAGGGGAAAACAGTATGCGGGTACGAAAACCTCAGCGATAGTGAGCATGTGAGCAGCGTCTTATCGACCCGTCTATAAAACGAATCTTCTGGCTGTTGTATCTCTCTCCCTTCTTCATCCAACATCCATCCGTCTTTCTCAAAAGCTAAAGACGAGATGTGCATGGGCCTGTGTGCCTGCGCCTCGCTCTCTTCTACATTAAACATACATCCGTCTTCTCAAAAAGCAAATCATGGTCTTGTATGGGTCTGTGTGCCTGCGTCTCAAAATCTACTACCAAGGCACCGATGTGTTTGCCTCTCCTCCTTCGCGTTCTCAAAATCAATCCTGAGATCAAGGCATGGCGGTGTCTTTCTCCCGCGGACAGATTATCTAAACATCAAAAAAGAAAACATGACTTACGATGTGTGCGCGCTGACCGTGCGTCGCCCATCTATAAAGTCTCCGTCTGCGACGGCTCTTCTCTTCTTCTCTACATCCACACTTGTATTGTGGCTTTCCAAAACATGATTTCTTAACACATCATGGTGTTTGTGCCTCTTCTTCCAAAATCTCCATTATGGCCTACTATGAGAGCAGGACTTCGCCTCTTCTTTCAAAAGTGGCTTGTCGAATGCGCATGGAGACTGCGCCTCCTCTTCTCAAAACCGCATCCAGAAGCGTTCATGAGTGTTCTTGTGCTCTTCGAAAACTCACCAAGATCTTTCCCATGACCAGCTGCCCTCGTCCAAAACCATCATGAGCGCACAAAAAGAAAGTCCACCAGCAGAACATAAGAACGAACGACGAGTGGTTCCACTATAAAACCTTCTGCTCGCGACTGGAGTACACTTCCCTCAACACATTGCGTCTTCCTTCTTTCTCTAAAATGGCAGTAGTTTATGTGCATGGAGACTGCCTCTTCTTTCCAAAACTAGCCAAGGACATCCACATGTTCTGTCCTTCTCGTCCAGCCACCGCGACGAGCTTGCCTGCGCCAGAAATGATGCGGGATGTGTACTATGTGGACGCCGCCTTCTCTGCCTTAGCACATAAAACCCCTCTGCGCTTGCGGGACTACACTTCCTGCATCCTCCAACTTCCTCCTCTTTTTCCAAAAGGCTACACCCAGATAAACATGGAGACTGTGCCTCTCTTCCAAAAACCGAATCTACCAATCGCATGTGTCCCGGCCTTCGCCTCGAGCCATACTAGCAATACCAAAATATCATCAAAAGCTTTACACTATACCAAAAAGATGTCGCCCATGTGTTATGTGTGCACGCCGCCGTCCTCGCTCAACTATAAATTCTTCCACCAGCCTCTCTTCTTCTCTCCTCTTCATCCACAACTTTCCTCCTCTTTCTCCAAAAGAACAATGTCCACATCCAGATGGAGACGGCGGCTCCTTCCAAAAAAGAGTCAAGATTAGTTGCATGTGTTCGGTCTTGCCCTCTCTTCCTCTTATCTCGAAACAAAAAACAGCGCGCGACGCTTGACATGCGAGTTGCAATTTCCAAAGTGAGGATAAGGAGAACGCATGAGATCGGAAATGACCACTAAGGAAACGAATGGCTGTCTGTGTGGTCGCTGTGTTGCGGTATCGAAACGATGAGCCTCTACACGGATGAGCAACGGGTCGAAGAGAGAGGGGATGGGTGTGATATAAAAGCACTGTCATCGTACTCATGGTCTCCTTCCTTTCTTTATACACCACAACAGCAGGTGCTACTAAAAATAAAGAGCTGGTTCATGATGTTCCGAAAACAGCGAAAAGAAAAACGATGTCTGGACTTCTGTGCCTGCACTTCCTCCATGTCCGTCTAACGCGTGCGAGGCACCTAGGAAGTCGTGAGCGCTGCGGAGTGCAAAAGCGATGGTGATGGTGATGATCATCATCACACAACTCAAGAACCTGAAATCACGAAAGGTACCTCGCTGATCGTAGAGTGTAATTCATAGGGTATACGCACTACCACCTTACTACCATCCCATCTTTATCAACAATCGCAACCGCCGTGAACTCTCATCATCCATCATGAACCAAAACGCCATATCGCTATGCAAACCACCATTACACCCCTCCTCATCCATCCATCACCCACACCTCTCTCCTTCCTTCCCCTCCTCACCCACCCATCCTTCCCATTACAGCCGTCCAACCCCCATCCTAACCCCCCAATCCCCCCGATTAAACCTCTTCAAATCGCCGCCCGCCTTACGAAACCTCTTCATCTCCCACCTTTCCTTCTTCTCAAACTCCTCCGTGGCGTGTCTCTTGCGTACATCCGCTTTACTCATCCCACTCACACTTCCACTACCACCACCACCACCACCACCACCACTCTTACCAACACCGGCGTCATGCACCACCATCGCATCTTCCCAACTAAACGAAAACTCTCTGTAGAGGGGATGAGTTTGGTTATTGGGTTGGATGGCGGCGAAGGGGTTTTGAGTTGAGAATTTGAGGAGGTCGGGCGTCTCGGTGTCGGGTTGTGTTACTGCTGCTGTTCCTCCTGTCGCAGTAGAAGAATCGGGGTGGGTATTCCGTTTCGAGGTCACAGTCGTAAACGGATCCTTATCCTCTCCCTCTCCCTCCCCGTTCCCTTTCCCGTTCTCGTTCGGAGTAGAAACAGGCGGTGTATGCGCACCCGGCACAGCAAAAATCCTCTTCTGCGGTGGGGAGTCGAGCTGCATACCATCGCCCAGACCCTTGATCCCAAAGATATTACCCTGTCTCCTTGACTCAGGCACCTTACTCCTCCTCGTCCCCTCCCTCCGCTCAGTCACAGCATCGTCCTCAGTCCCACTCTCCGCATCCTGCGTCCCGCCCCTCCTGCTCCTCGTATTCTCCTCATCCTCACTCTTCATGCGCGTGAGTTTCGGTCCGGAAGGCGTGACTTTAACCCGCTCTGTTTCTTTGCCTTTCGAGTGTGGTTTCGCGATGGTTTGGTCCGGTTCTATGATTTTATCTTCGCCTCGCATCTGTGCTTCCCTCACGTCTTTCTCAATATCCCTCGGCACCGCAGCATGGATGTCTGTCATGAGCTTGGCTCGCCTGCAGTATCCATCCCAGTCCTCGACCGCTAGTTTCCCGGCTGCTTCGTTCAATGCACTCGCTGGGTTTGGTTGTATGAGTAGGCAGGATATCGTAACAAGCACATCGCGGAGCTTGAGCGTGCTACTCCAGTCCCTCTTCAGCGTCTCCACACACACGGCGCCTGTTGCCTCGTCGATGTTTGGGTGCCATAATCGCGTGCGGAACTGCGCTGTGGGCGGTGCGGTGGGGTACGTGGGCGGAATATCGAGGTGGAGGCGCCATACACCGCCTGCGTAGGGTGTGCCGACAGGACCGGCGAGGAGGATGTCGAGCGTCGTTAGGTCTGACGAGTCGTCGGAGCCCGGTGGGAATAGGTAGTTTGGGGGGAGGCCGGCGGTGTGGAGGGAGCCGTGGTCCGCGGCGAGGCGGCGCAGTGACTTTGAGTTCTGGGTGTTTGGGTTAGTCGGGGGGACGCGCAGGGTAAGAGAGCGGGTGGTACCATGGCTGCGGGGGTTTGTTTAGGATTGTTGTAGTCGTTGTAAAGGAATTAGGATGAGGACAAGGAATCATTGCGCTATGGTCGGATGCGTGAGGGTCTGAAGTGGCTGTTGATGGCTGCTGTCCTCCAGCGGCTGCAACGCACCTACCTGGAGGTTCGCGACGTCCCGCATCTGCACGCGTTCTAGCGCGTAATTGCAACTCACTCCCACCTAATCACTTTCTCCATCAAGCTCTTGTGTTAATAATACTTCTCTTTTCTAAGGACCTAATTAGATACGTATATATAGATTTAAGTTATAAGTTACTTATCTATATTGCGTTACTGCAGTACTATAGAACAGAAGAGAAGAACTAGACTATTGCATCGCACTTAGATGTAAATTAGAAGAGGGCAATATAAGATAGTCGCACCGCTGCGTCCCTTCTCTATCGATTACAGGACAAACACTGGCAATTCACAAACTGCAACCAACATAGCCATGATTTGTTCAAGATCTGGATTCTCATAATAACGTCTAGCCACTCCACGATCCAATTCAGACCCAGCCAGATAGCAAATCTACATAACCCCCCACCCATCCCTTTCTCAATCCCGCAAAGCCGCCAAAGAACGCCGCGCTATAACACCCAGCAAGCCCTACAGGATATCCATATCATCCACCGGATCCACAAAAGGAAACTGGCCACTCTCAATCGCCGCGATCCTGTCCAATTCAGCCTGATACTCCTTCCTCAGGGTATCCAGGGTGATGATCTGCCGTCTAAGTAGCTTCTTTCCCTGGCCGATGCCCCATTGCGGCGGACCTCCGGTTGCTTCTATGCGCTGCTCGGCTAGGATGTAGGCGTCTTCTTTGCTGACCGATGAGAGTGTGTTGATGATCATGAGGTAGCACTGTGTGAGGGACTCGTCGGCTGGGTCGTGGATCTTGGTTGATGTTGTCTTGAGGCGCTGGAGGCGCTCGTGGAGAATCGATGCGGCGCCGCGGAAGTTGTTGCGGGAGATGCGGAATGAGTAGAGGATCTGGTGGTAGGGTGGGCCGGATGCGATGTTGAGTGTCTTCTGGCAGAGGGATGTGAGGACGTTGTCCACCGAATCTGTTAGTCCGACGAATGGGAACTTGAGAAGCTCGGTAGTCTGCGATTGAGCTACCATGGATGTGATGAGCGTCTGCAGGTCGGAGAGTTTCCTGGAAAGTAGTTAGTATACGAAGTTGTGTGGAAGCTGTTCTTCGACTTACAAGGCCGTGTCGCGATGCCTGATCAGCGCACCATATGCATCCTGGAATCTTGATGTTTGTATCGAAGCGGTGAACAGCCGTTGGAGCAGGTCCGTCTTCAGTTCCACATCTTCCTGGCCCATCAAAGATCGCAGCCCCAGCTTCGCAAAGTCGGCAACGTAGGAGTACGCTTTGGCCTTCTCGAACAGACCAATGACATGACTGTAATAGTGCGCCAGACCTTCGGAGAACGAGTTTCGCTCCACTTCTGATATGAGGTTTGCTTTGTCTTCCTCCGCCACGTCGAACATGGGACCGAGAGCTACAGAGATTAGTATGTTCATGGCAGAATCGCATGTCCAAGACTTACCCAGATAGTAGGCAGGCTTCTGGAAGCACACAGAAGCCAGCTCTTTGTTGCCCAGTGCAAGGTACAGTCGTCCCTTCAGATACGACGCCCAGTGTCCTTCCGTGAGGAACTTGGAAAAGTCCTTGGCGAGCTCGTACTCTTGCTGATACAAGAGTATACCCATCATATCCTCTACCGCGTTTTCAAAGTCATGTTCTTCGAAGATGAATGACAACCAGCCGCGACTCCAGTGAGTAAGTAGACCCGCCTTCGGGTCTTTTGGTAGTGGCACCTCAAAGGCACGACTACCGTAAATGCCCTCGAGGACCGTCTGGGTGATGGGTAACTTCATACCAGTCTTGTATGTCTCGCTCAGCATGCGATTGAGATTGTCGGATGCTAAGCCTGTTCCAGTCTGGTGAGACCACACTGTACGGGCCAACCAAGAAACGACCATGCAGTCTTTATACCGCAGTAGAAGCTCGGCAAATACCTCAGACGCATCCCACTCCTCGTGTGTCTCTCCCTCTAGCTCGATGAACATGAACAGCAGCAGGACAAGCAGATCAAGCAAAGCATTGTGGTCGTTCTCCAGAGTCTCCTTGGAAACGCATGACAACGCATTCAGCCCGTACCGCGCGATCTGCTTTCTCGACTGAGGCCTGCCGTCATGCTCGTAATCCAGTTTCCTAATGGCGCGGAGGAAAGTCTCCGTACCCAGGTCCTTGACTTCCATACCGAGCTCTTCAACAAGAGTGGTCACATCCTCGTCGGTCACATGTTGAGAAAGCTCGCTGTTGCCTTCGATCCATTCCATGCGATCTAAGATCGTGATGTTCCGGCTCTGAAGTAGGTCCATCTCCATGTGACGTTGAACCTTCTGCTGGACGAAGTATGGTAGTCGTTGGCGGAAGGAAGCTGCGGCATTCAGCAGACGTGCCACGTCGCGAGATTCCGATGTATCCAGAGTTTGCCGTAGAGGTTTGCTCAGGGTACGCGAGCCTGAGATGACTGCTGCATTCAGTGTAGTGACTTCCGACTCGCTGCAGTTCCTGATCGCAGAGATGTGGTCGCTCAACACTAGCCACGGCCTGTCAGTAGCCCGGTCGTAACTGAGCGACAACGATTCTCCCCTCCGCTTGTGCAAGTCTTTCACCAAGCCGTAGTATGCCTGCCACTCCGCTGTTAGGTCTTTACTGAAATCTTCGCCATGACCGCGCTCAATGGCGAGGGCGACAAGCGTGGCAACCAGACGTTCTTTCAGTGACCCTTTGTGAACTCGATTTGACCGGTGCCGTATCCCCTCCAAGCCTTTCCTGTATATGCGCAACGCTGTTTCTAATGTCGCGATCGAGAATCGGCCTGGGTAGAACAGAAACTCGTACCACTCATTCGAGAGATCCTGTTCTGGCTCCAACTCCCGCTCGCTTGGATTCGCGGGATTGACCTTCAGTGCCTCGACGGTCAGAGGACCCGAATCAACAGACACCCAATCACTCTTCCACGTTTGTGTTCGTTGTTCGGCGTAGTCGGTGAGATCGAATTTGAGGGAGTAGACTTTGCTGCTCGGTCCAGACCTGGCGCGTATCCAAATCTCTGAGCCCCTCCAGGTGTTAGCCCCTGGAATGATGTGAAACTCCTCCAGCGTCCATACAGTCGTGTTCATAAGTTCGTCGATCGGCGGAATGAGGTCTGAGTCCGGCGCAGCGTCGTAAAATCCGTGTTCTTGGTCATCTGCATCCCTCACGCCCCAAAACTTGAACTGGTGCTGCTTTGGCGAGTATGTAACGACGTGGTATAATGCGCCTCCTACCCCGCCTGGGATGTTCACAACAGCCATGAGCATTGACTGCGAAGGCCCAATGGAGTATGAGCCATGAGACTTCTCCATCGCGAAGTCGTCGGCACCCAGGAGGTCGATGTGCGCGCCTGGCTTGCCTGACGCAATGTTCCATGCTCTGATGGAGTGGTCCAGGCATACTGAGAGGATGTGCTTGCTGTCTGGTGATATCGCGACGGCGGCCGCGGCTGATACAGCAAAGTCTGCGTTCTCGAAGCGAACCGTGGGCTGCGCTTTCCACGAGAGAAGACCGCGCACCGACCAATTGCTCTGCTGGTACCGTGATCCGTCCCAGGTGTTGTTGGCCTTGTCCCAGATCAAGCGACAGATGGCCCCGTCGTCGAGTGTGACTAGCAGTTCGTCTGCGCTCGCGGCGGCCAATCGGTAGGGTATGCGCCCGCTGAAGAGCGCCGGCTCGAACCTCTTGCACCACGTCTCCGAGTCCTGCTCTGAGGCTGCGGGGTTGGCGAAGAAGTCGCGGTGCAGGGTAATCGTGTAGAGCTCGTTGCCCGTGGTGATTGCAAAGACGGTCAATGCATCGCGGTCGGTGGGCTCAGCGAAAGCGACGCAGAAGGGTCGGATTGGGGCGGGGAATTGGAAGAGGAGCGTCAGGTTTGCTTCGAACTTGTCGGTGTAGTCGTGATCGAAGTCGGTCGCCTGGATCTCGAGCATCTTCCTGTTGTCCAGCACCCGCCAGAGGAAGCTGCGCGGGTAGGCATGGTGCTGCCGAAAGTACATGGACCCATCTGTAGCGAGATGGCGCCTTATGAAGTCTTCCTCGTCCTTGTCCGCATAGGATTCTGTGATTACACTGCGCTTTACGCTGGATCGTGTGCTGAAGGGAGAATGCGACGGGATCGAGAATGCGATGGTCGAGCCAGGGTAGGCGGGCTCAATGTTCAAGCGCGCCTCTTTGTAGAGACACGTGCCTCCATGTTGGACCATGGTGCTCGCATGCGAAGGGGGTTCGGCTGTCGTTGCGGGGGCTGAGAGGTTTCGGCGCGCGTTTGGGGTCGAGTTGCGGCGGTCGCGCGGAGGTGAAGCTCACGAAAACAATCGTTGCGCGACGATGGATGCGCGAAGCTGGCTGGTGCACGGACGCTTTGTCCATCACCGCAGGCTACCCTGAACGCAACCCACTTATCTCACTCCCCACATAGCATGGCCATTCAATCCCGAGATAGGCCGAATAGTACTGATAGACATAATGCGCATTCATTCAGGTAATGTATTAGGATATCATACGGCTGCATAAACGTAAATCGTGTAAAACCAAAAGCTCTAGATCGCTACGGCTCCATGGCGCCTCGCGCCTCATCTCCCTCATCTCCCTCATCACCTGTTGTTCCTCTCCTCCAGGTCCTTCTCTTTGGGGTCACCAATACCGTCTTCATTGATTGCAAACAAGCAATCGCTCTCTGGCAGACACGGACTGTCGTAGATCTTGCACACACGCGTCTCTCCCCTGCCCTTTCTCAGACTGAGACGAGTCGTACTTGCGTGCGCAATAATGTTACCTCCAATAGGCTTCTTGGGATCTGGGTTGAACATGGCACTTGGTCCACCGTCCACTTGCGCGACGACTTGGTTCGTAATTACAACGGCGATGCCAAACTCGTCCGCGAGCCGTTGTAGCGTGCGCATAAACTTGGCCAAATGCGTTTGCCTGGCAGAAAGCTCTCCACGTCCAGCGAAATCTGTACGGTATAGCGCGGTAGCGGAATCGACAACGAGCAGCGAGAATCGTGTTTCCGTCATCATCTGTGCGGCCTGGTTGAGCAGCTCCAACTGATGATCCGAGTTGTATGCGCGCGCATAAGCGACATTGTCCAGAACTTCTTCGCCTGAGAGTCCGAATCGATTTGCGACGGCCAAGCATCGGACTGGACGGAAGGTACCCTCTGTGTCGATGTACAAGCATTTGCCCTCACCACCTCCCATGTCGAACGGCAGCTGGCAGGTAACGGCTAGGGTATGGCAGATCTGGCTCTTTCCCGTTCGAAACTCTCCGAATATCTCCGTTATGGAGCCTGTTTCGATACCTCCTGCCAGAAGTGTGTCCAGTTGTTTTGAGCCGGTCGTGATGGAGATCAATTCGCTGCGGCGGGAGTGCATCTCGGTAGCCGTGGTGAAGCCCATAGGGACGAGTTTGGATGCTATTGAAGTAAGCAACAGGCGATGGTGTAGGGTCATTGCCACGTACCCTCTGCAAGCAACTTTGAAGCCTTTTGTTCCGAGATGCCCTTTATTTGTTCGAGCGCTCGCCGTGGTCTGCCTGGCGTTAGAGTTGGGGCGAATTCCTGTTCAATGGTCTACATACGTATACGCAATAGACTCTACGGTGTTGAAGCCGCCCTCGACAATTAACTTGATGTCGCGTGCAGTCAATCCGTTGACTCCCTGAGGTTTTGTCAGTGTCTGTCGCGCGCCCAAAGACGGAGAAAGCCTACCTCAAGCGCAGACACGGGAGTGGGGGCTCCGGGGCCACCCATGGTGCTGTCCTCGAATTGCTCTTCTTCGGCGCTCATCTTGACGGATTAAAGACGGTGAATTTTATGGAAAGGTGGTTGTACGGGATTTGTGAATGTGCTGTGCAGAAGGGAAGGATGAGTGGCGAGCGGGAATCTAGATCAGGCGCGTCTCGCAAGCGCCAAAACGCGAGATCACATGACGAATCGCCACCCAACCCCGGAACAGGCTCCAACGCTCATTCCCGACTTTACTCCGCAGCATCACGCACGCACCACGCACTGGGCAGCTCAAGATCATATGTTGTCATCGATTTGTTCATTCATGGTATCATTGTACGTAAAGCCATCGGTCTTCTCAAAAGACCTACTCGTCATCGCCAAAGAAGACCTTGACCGGCAGCCAAGAGTCACCGCAGACCTTGAAGCGCTCAGGCAGCGCGTTGATCTCCTTCATCTCCTCGTCCGTCAGCTCCCAGCCATCAAGCTGGAAGTTACCCATGATGCGGGATGCTGTGACAGACTTGGGGATGACGCTGGAGCCGCGCTGGAGACCCCACATGAGCAGAACTTGCTGGACGGACTTGCCCTTGTTGTCGGCGAGCTTCTTGAGCTTCTCGTTCTTGTACAGGGGAGAGTCGGTTGAGCCGAGGCAGGAGTAGGCGGTGGCGTGGATGCCCTTCTCCTTGAGGTAGTCGAGGAGCTTGGGTCTGGCGTCACTGTTAATTGACGTGCGCATGGGTAAGCTGTTGGTGATTGACTTACGAGGGGTTGTTGGGGTGGAGCTCGATCTGGTTGACGGCGGGTGTGATCTTGGTGCGCGAGTCGGCGAACAGCTTCTCGAGGTTCTGGATGGCGAAGTTGGAGACACCAATGTTCTTCACGCGGCCAGACTCGGGGAGCTTTTGCATCTCGGCCCAGGTGTCCTTGAAGTCCCAGTCGGGGTAGTGCTTCTTGAGGTCATCGGGGTCGGTCGATGAGGGCCAGTGCTGGAGGTTTGTAAGTATTTCGTCTTATGAGAAATTGGACTTTCACAAACATACCATGAGGTAAAGGTCGACGTAGTCAAGACCGAGGTCCTTCAGAGAGGTGTTGATGCCCTCTTCGACGCGCTTGTGCCATGGGTTGTCAAGCTTGGTAGTAACCCAGATCTGCTCACGGGGAACACCAGAGTCCTTGATACCCTGGCCGACCTCCTTCTCGTTGCCATAGGCAAGCGCGGTGTCGATGTGGCGGTATCCTCCCTCGAGAGCCGCCTTGACGGCCTCACGAACCTCACCAGGCTTTGATTGCCATGTGCCGAGACCGACAGCGGGGATCTTTGCGCCAGTGTTGAGCGTGAAGTGCTCCTTGGTCCAGTTCTTGGGTGCCATTCTTGCTAGAGTACGAATCATAAATTGAAAGGTAAAGTTTGGGATGTAGGAGGATGGGAAAGTGGCAGGAAGCGCAAACTTTTGAATGGTGAGCTGAGCGAGGGGCACAGCCGACGCGTTGTGTACCCCTCCTACGTCAGGGCCAACATTCACCCATTGCATCGCTATCTCCACCGAGCAACTTTAAGCACCGGCATAAAACCTCCACGTATCAGGTCGCGATTTGCCCGCGGGTGAGGTTAAACTGGTGGGGTGTGGAGAACGATCCACCTGTCGCTAGTGCCTATGAGGAAGCCGGAACAGTTTCTACTTCTTTGCCTTTCTGCCGTTCAACTCCTGCATCCACTGCACCGCCCTCAGCATCCTGCGCTAGCCGTATAAGTGTGGACCGCAATGTCTTCAGGATTCGTCAGTGGCGGCAAAGCGGGTGAAGAAGTCGAGCGCGATGACGAATGGAAAAAGGCCCAGCAAGAGATTGAGGATGCCCGGCGCGCCAAAGCCGACTTAGCGAAACAACAGGATGGAAAGAGCCTTTTCGAAGTTCTGCAAGCCAACAAAGACAAGAAACAGGCCGAGTTTGAGGAAAAGGCGCGTTACAAGCTGCATGTTGCTCTAGATGATGAGGAAGCCGACTATCTGGATTCCGTCTTGGAAAAGAAGCGCCAGGAGGAGCTCAATGTGAAGAAGGAGACTTTCGAACAACTGGATATATTCCGCAGGCAAAGGGAAGAAGCCGAGAGGAAGGCGAAAGGTCTTGAAGAAGAGAGTTCAGAGGCGCCCAAAGATGAGGATGCTCCGCAATGGGCAGCAGTTGGGCGAAAGAGGAAGAAGGGGGCTGAAGGTGGTCTGTTGAAGGGTGTGAAGCTGAGGAAGTCGAGTTCCGTACCAGAAGAGAAGAAATCTGTGGACGAAGGAAAAGCGACCGCGCAGTCTGAGAGCGTCAAGACAAACGTGTCATCTACCGCAACGAGTGCCAATGGCTCGAAGAGTCCTGCGACGACGTCCGTAAACACTGTCAAGCCACCAGCAGGGCAATCGACATCCAAACCGGGGAACACACTTTCGCTCGGCCTGGGCTATGCATCATCGGATGACGAGGATTGAGTCGTCGCTGCACCCGACAGCCACCTTTCAAGGGCAGCGCATACAGCTCAAACGAGCGCAATCGTCGATATGACACTTGCAACGCCGGCCCGATATGATAGTAGTTGCGCTTGCGCAGATACACATACATGCGATCCGGCAAGCCTGTACCTCGCCGATGCCGACATAGCCAACAAGCCGCCTTGAACCTATTGGTACCATGGAGCTACATACTGGGATATTCACCTCGACACATGTACGAGGACGGCTGTTCTGCGCGTAGACGAGAAGGTCGCAAGACGCGACTTGCTGATGATGTCATTGGCTGGCGCTCGGCGGCGCTTACCTGTTTGTAGCGCCGTACAACGACCGCATTTTCCATCAAAAGTAACTATCAAACAACATACCATCTATCTCGAGTTAACACTCACCTCAAGACTACTCCCATCCGCATTGAACCAAGAATGAACTCGTGATAAGCTGACACTGACCGCCTCCCCTTTCCCCGTGACGCGTCCCGAACGCGCAACGTAGCAACAACATGGCCCATCAACGCGCCGACAACGAGACCTCGCCTCTCATCGTCGTCACTAGACCCACTGGCCACTCAGAAGAAACCGAAAATGCGAATGACAGTACAATGGACACGCGACTTGTTTTCAAAATCGCAGCAGCAATGTACTCCTTCGTCACACTCGGCCTCTTCAACTCCTCCATCGGCGCCGTCCTACCACTCCTCTCACGCCACTACAACCTCACAGACCTGCAAGTCTCATCCATCTTCCTCGTCAGCCCCATCGGCTACGTCATTGCAGCACAATGCAGCGATAACGTCCATGACCGCTTCGGGCAAAGGGGAATTGCAGTAGCTGGTCCGCTACTGCAGATCTTGGCTACGGCGACTGCAGCGACGCATCCTACTTTCGGTCTTTTGTTGCTTGCGTTTACGTTCCAAGGACTGGGTACGGGTCTACTAGATGGGAGTTGGTGTGCGTGGGCTGGGAGTATGGAGAAGGCGAATACGGTTTCTGGGCTGTTGCATGGGAGTTACAGCGTTGGTGGGGCGCTGGGACCGTTTGTTGTTACGGTTCTGACTACTAGGGGGTTTATGTGGTGGACTTGGTATTCTATTTTGGTAAGTCGACGGATACTCGTCATGGGTGGCTTTTGCTGATGAGTATAGGCTGGAGCATGCGCTCTCTCTTTCCTGGTCTTGGTATTCGCTTTCCGCAACGAGACTGCATCGGTCTATCGCGAAAGCAACCAATCTAAGTCTCATGACCCCAAGGTCGACGTCAAGGCCGTGTTCAAATACCGAGCTACCTGGTTCTGCGCAGCGTACTTCCTCACATACGTTGGCATTGAGACAGCAATATCGGGTTGGATCGTTTCGTTCATGCTGCGCAGCCGCCACTCTACCGCTTATGTCGCTGGCCTCTCTTCCTCGGGGTACTGGATTGGCATGGCAGTTGGGCGACTGACTCTGGGTTTCGCTACGGATAAGATAGGAGTGCGTCGCGCGACTGGTCTTTACTTCCTCATCGCTATCGGTATCGACGTACTCTTCGCTGCTCTATCATCTGCGGCCGCATCTGTGGCTTTGATGACGACGTTGGGTTTTATCATGGGTCCAATGTTCCCGTCTGGCGTTGTTGTACTTACACGATTGCTACCAGCTGAGCTACATGTTGCAGCTGTGTCTTTTGTGGCCTCCCTTGGGCAGGTCGGAGCTGCACTCTCGCCTTTTGCTATCGGCGCTGTTATTGATGGCTTGGGTATTGGCGTTTTCAGGTTCGCGATACTTGCTGAGACAGTGGTGGCTTTGCTGGTTTGGTTCGCTTTTGCAAGACTGCGCCCGGTTTTGCAAAATGTATCTACGATGCGCCACGAGGACTGAGAGAGCGATTGCAAGCTCTTATAAATTTGCAAAGCTACTACTGCATTCGATCTCAATATGATTGCAAGCTGCTGTCTTTGACAACGTTGAAGAATTACGTTTCGAGCGTAGATCGAGGTCATAGTCCGGCGAGCTCGGGGTCCCATCTAATGGGGCGGTCGCAAGATGCGGTGGACTGCGTTTGGGGTAGCCCAGTCGTGACTTCCTCAGCACAAGAAGCTAGCAGTCCACGTGGAAAACGCACTATGATGGAAGGAAGGATCAATGGGAGAATTTGACAGATACACTAAACCCGATTTCCACGAAACCGTACCGTCGTCGCACTCGCAAGATTCCTGTTCTTTTCCGTAACTAACTTTTGCTCTTTTGGACATAAACAACTTCGACAAGAAGCAGAAGAAGCGTCTCCTCGCTGCCGCTAACTCCGCCGCCGCCGACGATGCGCCGCTTTTGGCGGATGACGAGATTGAGCCCTCCGACACCCTCGACGATGTCAAGTCCAAGATCAAGGACAAGGAGGAGTTTCCTCCGGACCAGCAGTACCAACAGTAGCAGCAGTAGCAGAATTAGAAAGAGGAGAAACCCCCGACCGTCTTAATTGAAGGTGACGATCTGTCTAATGATCGTGGAGGTTCGGATTTTCTGTCACATGAAGGCGGGGAGCCCTTCTACCACGGTCCACAAGGAAATAACTAACCACTTCTGCAGACTACGTTGAGATAAAACCATGCAAAGTAGGTAGCCTAAAGTCAATGTAGGCTCTAGGGTGTTTAGCTTTTTCTAGGTCAACCTAAGCACAAGCAAGGTTTCGGGTCGTTATTAGTGTCGTGCGAGGCCTCATTGCGCGGACGCTTCGTAAAGAAGAATGCAATGCTTCTTTGCTTCGGATCGTCGGTGCTCTTCCGCTTTCCCCCCATACTGACTCGGATTGGGATGGTAGTGGTGGGTGGTCGAGGCCTGCTGTGCGGCGAGGCTTGAGAGGCACTGGTATGATATTTTCGAGCGCGCGATGAACGCGACAACGCGATCGGACGCGCCAGACCTCCCCACCGCAGCCCTCACCGCTTTCGTTCCAGGGTCTACATCAACTAGGCGTCTCCTCGAAACGGCATGCGCACATACAGCACACCTTTCAATCCCGAGCGCCTATCCTCTAAGTCTGTTCTTGTCGTGCCATGATCGTCATCGGACGGACGCCGCTACATACTAACAAGTCAAAAACCAGGCAGCTGCAGTAAGTGTACAGTCGCAGGCAAGATCAAGGTAGTACACAATAGGAATTCTGGGACGACTAACAGCAATGTAGACTTCTCGGTGGTTTCCCACACTGCAGCTAGATAGGATTCGTTTTGACGTAAAAGACAAATGAGCCGTAAACGCCCTCTATACCAGATCCCGCACGCACTTACTGCGCCTTCATAAACCTGACCATCATCGGCGGCGCACCCGCAGTGAAGTGATCCAGAATGCCCTCCCAGTAAGCATTCACATCCGTCCCCTCATCAAGCACGACATCAAACTCCGCCACGACCCTCCCAATCACACTCCTCAACTCCATCAACGACAGAGCCTTCCCAGCACAGCTATGCGAACCTGTTGAGAAAGGAATGAACGCGTGCCTGTTCAGTACCAATTCCGGTTTCGTAGTCCAGCGCTCAGGTATGAATTGATCAGGTGCAACAAAGTTTCTCGCGTCGCGCAACAGCGGGAAGATAGGGATATGTACTATCATGTTTCCTGGGATGAAGTGACCGTTTATCTTCATACCTTGTGGCGGTGTGATGCGTTGGGAGCCGAAGAAGACGGAGGGCCACATGCGCATCGATTCTTGGATACAAGCTTCTAGCATTGGCATGGGCCGCTGGCAGTCGTAGGTGTTGATGTTGGAGAGGAACTCGGTGCGGACGGCGGCCATGTAGTGTGGGTGTGTGGCGAGATGCATGAAGAGGAAGGTTAGGGCCGTGGACGTGGTCTCGCTGCCAGCGGAGATTATGAGGCGTGATTCGCCGTAGAGAAGTTCGCGACCCTCAGGTGTTTTGGGCGTGGAGGTGATGAGATGAGAGATTAGGTCCGGCTTCGCATCTCGGACCTAAAGGAGGTTGTTAGCAATGGCTTCGGTCGAGCTTAAAGACGGGAAGATGTACCTGCATGCGCGCTTTCATCTGGCTGACGCTCCAGTCTCGCCATTCCTTCATGGGTCCGGCGAATGAGGTAAGAACACCAACTGTGTTCATTAGCCACGGCATCAGATACATGTATCCCAAAGCCTGGACGCTGCCCATCATAGTAGCGAGAATACTCGCAGCGACGTCGCTTTGTTCGCCTATGATGAAGCCCATGGGCTTGCCGAAGGCCAGCGCTGCCATGACGTCGTAGCTATAGTAGCTTGCATACACAAGCAGCGGAACCGACCTTCCCTCTTCATTGCGCAATCTTGTAAGTAGCTGGTCTGTGAAGTTCTCGACTTGAGGCGCGTAGTCGGAAAGCGATGCCTTCATCGCATTATCCCAGATCCTGCGGCGCTGGCGGTGGAACGCCTTGTCGCGATTGAGGTGCAACGACTTTTCCATGACGTCAAAGAACGGTCCTTTTGACGTCTGTGACTGGGCTCCGAGGATTGGTTGGATCGCAGCTGTATCGAAAATCGTGAGCTCACGTGGCCCTGACGGTGTTAGCACTGGATGTGGAAGGAAGTACACGGGTTGGACAGACCCGTCCTAACATAATCGCCGTATTGGCCTTGCAGCCGCTGAAGGACTCGATGGTAATGCAAGCTGCTGTCATATGTCTGCTTGACGGCCCACCATCTCGATAGTTTCGCAGCCCAAGGTCCAGGGTAGTCGTTGAGTGGGTGAAAGAAGGCACGGTACGCTCCGATGTACAGCCATAGTGGAACCCAGAAGGAACTCGTCACCAGTGTCGCAGCGATGAATCCAGTGTAATATGATAGAACCCAGTATGCGGTAATCGCTAGGCCAAGGATCTGAAGGGTCAAATGGTCGACTTCCACTCGTCGCAAAATGAACTCGTGCAGGATGACCGCCGATAAAGGTGCGAGCACAAAAACAGCGGTAGGAACCGAGCCCATGGTTTCTTGTGGATGGCACCGGGATCTTGTTTGGGGTTGCTAAAGTTCAGTGTATAGAGTGCTAGGGCGCGGTGGCCGAGGGCTATTTCTCGGTTGCTATCAATTGAAGGCGACCGCCACATACCACAACCCCTTGAATAAGGGAGCCCTGGGAGTCAGTATCGCACCGTTGTGATTTCAGTGTGTGTTGTTTTTATCGGGAGTACAAAACGTGGAAGGTTTGCATGTGCGACGCGTTTGCTCGGAAGCCCAGAGTCACACGTGGAGACTGGTACGAGAACGCGATCGGCAGCCCCGGGTTATGAACTGGGACATGGCCAGGTCTCTGTTCATCCTTCTTACCGTAGATTGCGACTGCAGCTGGTGCTCCGCAACAGGAATCTTGCCGCATAGTAATTAGTGTGCAAGGGTCAGCATTGGATGACTAGGTTTTGTTGCACACTATCGTACATAGCCGACTAGCGTCTCGGTGCGAACTCACGTCTAGTTAGTCTTCCAACGTGTCGATATCGTGGAGTTCTCTAGCGGACCAAAGCCGTTTAGTCGTCTGCGAAAGGAAGCATGTGGTGTAGCCTCAATTCTCCGAGCGCCGCATTATTGGATGCGGTTGCGCCGTAACGCGACGTGTGTGACTTTGGTGCGTAGATCAGACTTGGTGCTGCTGAGTGGCGCTTATCCTGTTCAAAGACGGCCTGGAAAAATGTAAGCATGTACATAAGTGTCTGCTAGGCGAGGTGGCGGCAGGGCTGCATTCGCTTAGAGCGCATAGGCTGAATGGGAGAACAGGACATGGTTCCTCATTCCATGATTTCATGAATATCTTATCTGGTATTCGATTCGAGCCTCCAACCGTGCAATTTCGGGAGATGCGCATATCCATGAGCGTTGCCGAGAATGCGCCAGCATCTTACGGTTTCACTGTTGAACGGCAAGGTTGTACGGAAAGGATCTTGCGTGTACCCCCGTCTTAAGATCGCTGGCACCTGGCAAGGTAACTCAGGCTGCGTGTAAGATAAGTTCGATGCATGTCCGGGAGAAAACCCAAGGTCCTAGCGATCACGCCTTCCCTTCAAAGTTCCGACTCCTTCTACGAATCCAAGAAATTCTCCGGCTTTGATGACCGCAATTACGACCATGTCGGGCGTTCTGTCTGCGCCACCTGGCGTTGAGGCAGACTTCAGTGGTGAACGGTCGGATCTTCAGAAGAGAATCGTCGTGGTATATGCAGTCATGACAATACTTTCCACCTTCGTGCTCGGATTGCGATTGTATACGCGCATATTCATCCGTCATATGACCGGCTTGGACGATGCGCTGGTGGTGCTCAGCTGGTGCGGCTGCGTCGCATGGATGGTCATATGTTTCCGAAGTGAGCCTGCCCCTCTGCTTACTCTGAGTACGCAACTGACCTCGAATGTAGCGTTCCAGTATGGCTTCGGTCAACATATGTGGAATGTGACTATGCAGCAAATGTTGGGCTATACGAAGATGCTCGTCGGTATCATGGTGGTGTATGTCTGGACTCCAGCTCTAGCTAAACTCTCGTTATTAGCTTTGTACTACCGACTCAATCCAGATCAGAAAGTCCAAGCAGCCATCTACGCATTGGCAGTCCTGGTCACTGGATACTCCGTGGCCATCACCATAGTCGCCGCCGGACCCTGCAATCCGCGGACCCATTCAGACCAGAAGTGCCTTACAGACCTCAACCTGTTTATGGCCTGTATAAACATAATCACAGACTTCTTGATCCTGTGCCTGCCGATACCGATGTTGCGCGCCCTGCAACTACCTGTTAAACAAAAGATATTACTGGGCTTCGTGTTCGCTCTGGGATCTGGGTAAGTTGCCTCGGGTAATGCGCCATCTGGCGTTCTGTGCTAACAGTTTTTGTAGTGTCGTCGTCATATCAACCGTTCGCATCATCTACGTTTACAGTATGATTAGCGATCCCGATGCAACTTACAACGTGGCCAAGGCATGCATCTTCTCCACGGTCGAGCTCAACGGCGGAGTCATTTGCGCATGCGTTGCGCTACTGAAGCCTTTCATACAGAAGTACATGCCCTGGATACTGGCCCTTTCGAGTGGAAGCGGAAGCGGAGATGGATCCAGGATTCGCAAGTTGAAGATGTTCGTGAAACGGAGCGGGGAGAAGAGTTATGAACTACAAAGTGCAGACGCAGATACAGATGCGACTAAGCATGCTGATGACAGGCCGGATCATCGTATTGCCGTCACCAAGTCATACAGCGTTCAAGGCTCGAAGACGGGGAAAAGCGATGGTGACAGCATGGAAGACCTTTTCGCGCCGAATGCGGGCTGGAATGGTGGTCGGTAGCTGTCGTCCGTAGAATCGGTCGGGAATGTGATCGCGAGGACGTGTAAGGAGGTTGAAGGGATTGCTTCGAACGGGAGTTCCTGATGATCACGCCGTCGCGGGCTTGGCACAAGCCCGATGAAAGGGACCACCCGTAGAAGGACCAGTACCTAGATAGCTGCAATACGACACCGGTGTTCAATCTTGGTCTCGAAGGTAGCTGAGGGTATCTAAAATGCGCATTGAAAGAAGTGGATATCGATAACGGCGTCGCTCTAACCCATCTGCATCTTCTCATCGTCCTGACGTGGCTCGCTCGAAGAAATGGAAAGCCCCTCCATAGCGACCTTAGCCATATACTCATCCACCATCAACTTGATATTACGATATTGAGTGCTGTTTGGGCCGAATGTCGCGAGCGCATTGCGGAGGGAGGATTGGAGCTAGCCTGAGTTAATGGTGCATCCACGCCGCATTGTCGATACCTAGGTAACCCTGGAAGTCCTGACACGATGGAAAGGGTGCGATAACATACCGACAGAAGCAAGTCGTCGGGTTGAGTAGGCATTTTACCTAGTGGGTAAAGTCGACGCTGCTTTTGCGTGATAGCCTATGTTTGCGTTTGTGTAGAGTCCTTATGCGGGATAACGCGGTCTGATAGACGGAAGGCGTGCGCTCGGAAGGCGACCGTAGTATTGTAGAAGATGGTCCAGGTTGAGCAGTCGTGAGGGTGTGATGAAGAATGGGAAGACCTGGCGTAAGCGAGCTAACAAAAATCGCTGTGAGCTGAGATTCGTTTGCAGACTCAAGGCAAAAGAGAAAGAAGATCTCGCAGTCTACTGCATTCAAAGCATTCCATGCGTTTGATAGGCCCTTATCTGCGCTGCGCACTTGCTGTGCATACTCGCCAGCGCAAGCCATGAGCCAGCTACCACCTTCAGCTTTTGACATGAGCAAAAAGGTAAGCCCACATCATGGATGCAGGCAAAAAGATAGGGCCATTAGAAGTGCTGACAAGAGTGGGATTCGAACCCACGCCCGTGAAGACTGCGGAGGATGTTTAGAACGACCTAAACGCAGCGCCTTAGACCACTCGGCCATCTTGCCATTTGATAACTTCATGCAGAACACTGCTTTTTGTATGTTTATATACTCAGCGACCGTTGAGGTTGAGTTGCACTAAGGATGGGCGGAGGATGGGCGAAGCCTTTGTTCGTGAGGTGGAGATACCCCACCATGGACTGCGAACCAAGCGAGTGGATCCCACATGCGAACACATGAAGACGGAATATTGATCGACATGAGATAGGTCGTGATGACCATTCACTATGGCCAGGTGCAGTCAGGGGTATCTAGGTATGCCTTGGACAGCAGTCATCTCTCAGAGATGGCTATGTTCACCACTAGCACAAAACGACGACCTACCGAAGTGTACCGTCGCAATACTATCACGTCAACAGTGCACATCATGTCGTGCAAGCGAACAGGCCACCTAATCAGTCACGACCAACATGCGTCAGTGGGAGTCATAGGCAACAGTCACTATTGCCACAGTCTGAGTTGGCCAAGGCTGAGTCATACAACATCACAAGAGTCACTGCGGCAAAGAGTCATTCGTGAATCATGTAAATATATATATAAGGAGACTATCCCGGAGACTTCAGCACGAAAGCTCTCCGCAACTATGAATGCATCAGAAACGAACCACACCACATTACCACCTGCACCAGGCGGAGTCAATCGAAAACCACAAGGGGGAGACTGCACACCGGCGATAAAACATAAGGACAGAAGCGCGGAAACACCATCCATCCAGTGACGGGGAGGCGACAGAAGCGAAAGGAAATACCGCGGGAAACAACACGGATAAGAAAACTTTTGCCGAAAGGCAAGGCTGGTTTCTTCACCAGCTCCTTACGACCACCGGGAACCATATGAGAGAGACGAGGACATTCATTGTCCACTGTATCCATGAGCCATAGCAATGCTCTTCCACTTTTCGACCTCAGCTTCGAGCTCAGAGTTGCGAGCCTCGAGGGTGCTGACATGGTCAAACTTCCGTTGTCGCGACTCACGAGCAGCAAGGGTGTTGCGTGCGCGCTTCAGAGCGATCTTGTCGCTAGGGTCGACGGTGATGCTGGGCAGAGGACCCTTGCGCCGACGAGACTTGCTGATGCCATTTGTTGCGGGTGAGTTGGTGACAGATGACTTGCGTCGAGAGTAGTTATCCAAAACGAGGGGAGAGCCGGTGCTTGAAGAACCAGATCGCTCCATAGACTGGCTGCTGATAGTGCGGTCCATGGGCATGGAGACAGCAGGTGCATAGACAGTATCAGGAATCTTGGTCTCCTGCTCGGGGAACAGGGAGAACCAGTCGCTCGTGTCGGAAATAACAGGCTCGCCGTTGAACATCGGGGAGCACTCGAAGCTATCGTTGATGAAGGGGGAATCACCAATATCAGGGGAAGTTAAGTTTGTGAACGCCGTAGAAGGGGGTGCAGACCCAAAGCCATCATTGAAGATGTCCTTGGGGGACACGGTGCGCGTAGACCCGGCGGCAACGGAAGGATCGTTGATCGCCGTGAATGCGGACACCTGGTCCATAGAAAAGCCTCCGTTGTTGAAGTTGGACATCAGGCTTGCGCCCGAGTCGAAGGAGTTGTTGCTGTTCAAGTCTGCGGGGAACGTGAGCTCGCGATCGAGAGCGGGGAAAGCGTGCGTCGTACCTGCCATGTTTGGGACGTTGTGCAGTTGAGGAATGTTGTTGCTAGAGCTGGGGAACAGTGGAACCGGAGGACGTTGGCGTAACCGTGGCTGTTGGAATTCTGTAGTAGATGACGGGGCAGAATTTGCGTAGAAGTGCTGGCCGTTGTTAAACGTATGCCCAGGCTGAGGCGCGCTCGGTGCTCGCAGAGGCCGCTGGGAGACCTGAGGTTGATCGTAGAGCACGAAGTCCGACTGCGGATGGGCGAATGCTTGTTGACTCGTATGTTGTGGTTGCCGGGAGGCGTGGGGAGCTGGTGAAGAAAGCCATGATGACTGTTGAGAAGCCGTGATGGTCGACGTGAAGTCGAACGGGAGGGAAGACGGCGAACTGAAGTTGCGCGAGGCGAGACTTGAGTTCAGAGGTTCCGGGAAGGAAGACTCTGAGATTGGAGTGGAAGTGGGGATAGTGGGTATTGATATGTCGGCGGTTAGCGGACGGCGAGATGCGGGGGAAGTTAAAAGGCAGCCATTGTTCGTGACTGTCTTGTGTATTGTTTCGTGGTGTAGTATGATGAGGTGAGTAGGAAGGAGAAATTCAGGCAGCGAGGGAAGTGGGGGATTAAAAGTAACCCGAAGCGAGCGCGGCGCCAGGAAGGGCCGATTTCTGTGACTCACAAAAGGTGCAGCAGTGTCGGTGGCTCCCAACCAATGACTTGTCCCGCCGGTGCCATCTTCCATCAGCCCTAGGGCCCGATGCGGCTAACCAGGCATCACGTTCGCGACAGAGCGCGCACGATTACACCCTTGGATGCTGTTGCGCGGCCTATCCATGGCATCCCAGGTACAATCGCGTCTGTTCCTGACGGCTGGAGAACTTTGGGTCGCTCGTCTACCCACAGAAAAAACTCGTCCAACTTCGCGACCATGGTAACAGTACCGTCCCCCAGAGTCGCAACCACTAGCAATCAGGCATCAGTTTTTGTGCGCCTCTACAATAGGGCGCGCGCCATCGGACATGGGGTACCCCGGTCAGCTGCACTCTGTATTCCAACCGGTGGAGGTGCTTACGAAGAGCCAACCCAAGACGGGCGAGATGGAAAAAGAAGGCGGAGCAGCTGCGCCCTTTCCATCAATCGTAGATTGGCAGATGCGCGCGGTATGCGCCTCTGTTCTCAGATTGATTGGCGATATTGGTGCCTTCACTAACATTTTCTGCGCAGTTGCGCAGTTGCGCGATTGCGCGTAGGCTCTGGGAAAGGTCCAAGATACCACGTCAAGAGCGGTGTAGAATGTGTGAAACAGTAAGGTTGTCTGCCACATCCAGCGCGCTGGGTCGCAGGGTGGCTCGCACAATCCCATCGATATTCGGGGCCGTACTCAGCCTCCGACCTGCTGCAAAAAGCCCAGCACAGCATGGCATTGGACAATGAGAGCGGCTCGGCGTGAATCCTGTCACACGTAGCCTCACTTCCGTGGCTAGCGCTTGCACCTGCTTTTCCTTCAGAGCTGACGGGTTTTGTTGTGTTTGGTTCTACCAGTGCCAACTCACGTGTGACCCGCCTGTCACTGCGAATTTTCCAAGGTTACGCACAATCAAATCGGCCCTATGCGGCCGCGGATAGCTATGTTTCAGATTGGAATAGTCGACCATCAAACAGCTTACCTAACATGCGTGGAGACAAGAACCCCGAACCCCATGTGTCGATATTCGACAATCCAACACGTTATCCGTCATCAAGGTGGGGCTAGTCTGCGCAGCCATTCTTCATGGGGATGTGCATACAGAGGGCGAATTTAGGCGTCCTCCGAGTACGATCACCGATCCCATGCTGAACCACAACATCATTCTGATACTGGATTTGACATCTCCACTTTCAGCGCTATTGCTTCTTTGGTCTCAGCATCTCCGTGACCCAACACTACAATGGTGCAGCAGCATAAGCAACCAGCGGCAAAACTACATGCGGCTTGCGACGAGTGCCGTGAGTACCTCAAGCTAGGCTTCCATCTGCCCCGCGCGACGCTCAACTATGCCCAGGGACACGAAAGTTGAAATGCTCTGGCCACACTCCAAGATGTGTTCGTTGCGAGAGAGAAAAGATTGATTGTATTTATTCGCCGCAAAAGCAGATGGGTCGCCCCAGAAAAAGAATGAGAGAGGACGAACCGGACGAGATAACGGGATTACCTGCGGTAGTGCAAGACGACTTCAGCAACGTCTGGAACGACTTCTCTGGTGTTCCGAATTTGTTAGATCTGGACAACCTGACTTCTCCTTCACTTCTGCAAGACGTGCAATCGTCAGATGGATCGGCAGGATGCGGAATCGTGACGCCACAGCATTATGACTTTACCTTTCAAGATCCGTCTGGGACGGCATCTGGGTCTGATAACATGTATGTCAAGCTATCTTGATGTGTCTCGACCAATGCTAAAGTTGTTGCAGGTACAATTTGGACCCGCCCCTCGACCCAGCACTATGGAATTTCCAGTCTGACCTGCCACCGGACATCCAGCCAACTAGTCTTCCCGACCCAGTTCCCGATCAATCGGATTCAGGGCAGTGCACGTGTCTTACAACGACATGGCTAACTCTCACCGAGTTACAGGCTGTCTGTACCTTTCACTTTCCCCAAGTTATCATACCCTTACGAAAAGCGATGTCGGCGCTCTCGGATCTGATACATTGTAAGCAATGTCCAAAAGAATCATATTCTGCGATCCAGAATGTACAGTCGATAGTTTCTGTGATGAAAGCGGTAGTGGAACGCTTCAACAAGGTGTTGAATGAGGTCGATCGCGAAGCCGCGCGTATGGGAGAGACTGGTCAGAAGAAACCATTTCGTATCGGCGACAACAGTCAGGCTTTGCAACATTTGCACACAGGCACCCTTGACTGCCCGATGGGGTTCAACATTGAGATCGAGGCAAAGGATTGGAGGAGACTAGTCAAGACTGCACTCAAGACGGAGATCTATGGCGGAGGGAGCAACCCACGACCATTGTTGGACTTGGTGAAGGAGAGCGAAGCGAGGCAAGAGACTTGGCACAACGGCGAGCATTCCTGGAGCGATGAGATGAGGCAGTTACACGCTGGAAGACCTGAATGCGACAGCTCGACGAGCTGCGAGGCGTTGGGAGCGCAGCATATACGGAGAGTCATCAATAATCTGAACTGGGATTGATGGCCTACAAACGGGCTTGGGGCCTTGTTGAGAGTAAAGTCACGTATCTCGCTTCCCATTCCGGCCACAATCTCATTTCATGCTGCCGAAGTACTACAACTTGATACAACAAGTGTAGCGAAGGCAAGAGTCAGCCATAACAATGAGCCCGCGGACATACTTACACTCACTTGATAGGTCGACATAGGGCTCGCGCGAGAACCGGCTGCTCACTTTACTAGCAAGCCCGGGATATCACCGTCACCAGATTTGCATACTCAGATCCACTAGGCAGCAGCGCTAGCGCAGATTCAAGACAGACAAATCGCCAGTGACTTCTCCTTCCTCCACTCCACTCCACTCTTTGTTGTCTTATTCGATGGCCCGCACAACTCTATCGAAACTGCACTCAGCCAGCCACGACAAGGACAAAAGAAGTTACAACCAAGAGTCGCATATCTTTTGAACATCTCGAGACATTCCGCCGTGTGCACAGCCCGAATATCCTGTCGCGCCCAAACGGCAATACCTCTGAATGCCTCTTCGCCTTCGAACGCTTTACACGGCTTCCTCACACCCTGTTCAGTGGACCCGGAGATGTTCGTAAGTCACAACAACGCGAACGGCCACAAGAAAAATTCGCAGTGCAGTCTACCGCCAAATTCTACTTTCTTTTGCCCATGGCAACCACACACCGGTTGCGATAAAGACTTCCCGACAGCTAAGGCGCCAGCAAACCACGCGCGCTCACCGAAAAGACAGCCGCAGCCCATACCAGTGATGCGCAGAGGGCTGTAGAAACTTTCACACCGACTTTTACGAACTGGATATGCATGAATCACGATAGACGGCGAGCCCGTCGCGCAAGCGCGAGTCATACATAACTACCATCCCACAACGGGGGGTAGCTACAATTCTTGTGGCGTTCCGCGGAGAATATTTTAGGGCAGGAGCATACGTTATCTTGAAAACTCACTAGTTATTAAGATATAGTGATACGTATGCTGCAAATTGCGACACAAGTTCTGGCCACCTCTCGTTTCACTTCGACGCGGCATGACTATCCAAGCGAAAAAGTATTAATACTTCCATGCAAAGAAGCATCGATACGTTCTTCACCAAGCGCCCGCCCCGACAAGTCGCACGACGATGTGGCTTCGAAGCGCCGGAAGTCAGATTCACACCAACGAATACCCTTTCTAGACGGCAGCCTGAAGGTACCCGGTCTCGATGGCTACAATGTTGAATCGGATGTACGCATACCTCCCGTACCGCAACAGGGTTGGCGAACCACACACGCAGCCACACCAAGTACAACCGAGGGCCATACCAGTGCAAGAAAAACGAATGTGGCGGCTTCTATGCCGACCTTTACGAACTAGCAATGCATGAACATCGTTGCGAGGGAGATAGGTCATCACCAGAGCGTAAAACATCATACCGCTTTGCCTTGACTGCGGCTGCTAGGGAGCCTCCGAGCGTCAAAGTCGTCAATCGCTCTTCGGCGAAAGCCCCGGAAAGCTGGAAGGCCGGAATCAACAGCCTCCAGGATGGCCTTCCATTGGCAAGAGATACCTAGCTCACTATGCAGCTTAGACGTCCTTCAATGTGGCCGCAGTGCTCCACGGCTGTTACAACTTCCTTCTCCTGCTGTGGAAGACAGCTTCTCAGCTGCGTCACAAAGCCACAGGATTAAACAGCATCGAGATTTCATCTTCACTCAAGTGCGAAAAAAAACGACTGTGGTATATTCTATGCCGACCTCTACGACCTAGCCATGCATGAGGACCGATGCAAGGGAGGCCCTCCATCCGATCGCGAAACGTTATACCGCTTCTCATTGACCGCCGACGCCGCCAATGGCGCCCCTCCAAGTGTCATATCAACCGATCTTCCAAGGCTCCGCCGCAGTGCTGGAAAGACGGTACAACCACAATTAGAGAAGGGTTTCCGCAGCTTGGAAGAAAGTACCTCGCACACTATGCCGCGTGGAATGGCTACCCTGGTGGACCTGCAGTACTGCACAGCTGTTACGAGGCTGTCACGCGATATATCCCAGCACCTGCGTATAACAACAGTTTCCTTGGAGAGACACCTAGGCAGATACAAAGAGTCTGTCCCTTTTTGTCTGCGCCTTCGTGTGTACTTCAGGCGTATACATAGTCCTTGTTGATATGAGTGTATCAACGGGAATATTAGCGAGTACCTCCAGGGTGCTTTCTGGCGTGACGTACGAAACATAAAAGATGGTTGTATTCGTCAACGTATCTTGAAACTGGGAGGCTTTCGACGAGATATCGAAAAGCCTCGTCGTTTGATCTATGCAAGAGCAGTACCAGCTACCGCTTCCCTTTGACCACAGCAGCAGAGTCGCGTCAGCCCGCTTCTATTATCATCGTGGATAGAAGCTCATCATATCCCCCAAAGGAATGGCAAGCTGGGACAGCAAGCATCCATGATGGCTTGCCAATCGTCGGAAGGGCAATTCTTGCGCATCACGTCGCCAGGACCGCGTTGCCATCTACCAACGTATCAGCTGTACTACACCGCTGCTCAAACTGCACAACAAGACAGCTCCCATCACTGGGAATAAACAAAAGTATGTCCCAGGACAATCTACATCAGCGCCTTGCCTTCCATCGAGCTTTCAAGTTTACTATGGCCATCACAGGCGACATACAGGCAACATACAGGCAGCGAATGAGGCCGGCATCAAGCCTGTGTTGATCTCCGTGGGTCTGGATGGCTGGGCCTGCGACGTGAGGATGCTTTTGCCGTAGCTACAGACCTCAGCACTCCAGTTCGAGTTAGTAATCCACCTCCAAAAGCTTCAGTACGGCATGACGAATCGCTTCTCCGAGGTACATGGTGACATTTACTGGTGGACATACCAAACTCAATCAATTCTGGAGGCCCTGGAGAGAAGCTCTGGCCGACGAGCTTATGGCAGCATGGAAGCTCCTCCAATCCGGAAAGGACGTCTCCTTCGGCGTGACATGCGGCCGAAACTTCGTCAACACAGCCTCGCGTTTTCCGACCAAGGGCAGACTTCATTAGCGCCTCTCATTCCACCGGGCCTTCAAGTTCAGTGTGCGCGGCCGCCCCACATGCAAAAAAAAACAACTTCATCAACAAAGAACTGCAAAAACATACAACAGCGGGGATTCGCTAGTGGTCACCCACCTAACTACTAATCCGCCGGTACAATGCTTGTATATGGCTGAGCGGACGGGAAGCCTAATTCTCATTGTCCTATGGTCGTATGTGAAGGAATGGGCATTTCTGCAGGAGATGTAGTAAGCGAAATGACGAGCAACCATCACAGGCGATAGACAGGCTACGAATGATGCTAGCATTATACTGTGGACCAGGAGCGCGTTCTGACTTGAGACTCACGGTTGAAGACCTTGTTGCTTCCACCGCTCTTCGTCCCATGGTACTGCGGTGACGCGACGCAGACGAGCTACTCACAACCTCCGAAATCCATATGTACCTAGCGCGACTTCATGACCCTGTCCAAGATACTATCAGGCTTCCATGTATATATTATTGTCAACCGCCCATACAATCAAAGCCCAGCTACCACCGCGGTAGTGTTGAGTCTCGAAACCAATAGCAAGCGTGTCTTCTCCCAAAGACCCATAGGTCCTTCGCCACCATCCATTGGTATCATCTTGCCAACCACTCTCAACCTGTGCTCCAACAATTCGGCGTCCAGGGAGGCACATGGACACCTCATTCTTGAGACACACGGGCATACCATCACGCTTACTCTCAGGGTCCCAGTCCTCTCGATACTCTATGACTTCATTGCGGAGACTTTCGTGCACATCATCAGGGCAGATTCCAATCTTCCATTGTGGGGTGTGGTGGGCTTTCACCCATTTGTTTCTACAAGTCAATCAGTCTCATGGCAGCCATTTATGAAGAAGGAATTTGCTTACAACTTCCACTTCTCAATTTGGCCTTCTGTTTCAGTCATCACCTTTGCCACCTTTCGCCGTCGATCCCACACTCCACTCAGCTCTTCTCGGACGTTCTTTAGAGTCGCCACGCATTGTTGAAGGGCCTCGTCACTATCTTCCGCGTATACGTGTAGATCAGCCAGCTTCAAAATCGTCGACTGGACAGATATCTCTAGGGCTCGAGCGCCGACCAGACGATTGGACCGAGCTGCAACCTGGAGAAGCTGGGCAAGCTCAGCTGCATTCCGAAAGTCTTCTGGGATGGACAGCGACCCCTGCGGATGTTTGATTCTGATGTCGATATTGGCATAGTGTGTAATTTGCGCCAGGACTGGTATAGGCGTGTAGTGCTCAAGGAAGTCGACCCAAGCTTTCTGAATATCGATTGTGTGGAGCCGGTGTTGCAAGTTCCGCGAACTGCATCCAACGACGACGACTTCATGCGTTTCCCTGATGCTAGCGGATTTGTGGGATGAACCCATTTCGAAGGAAGATGCAGCTTCGACGGACACCGTTTTTCCGTTGAAGTCCGCCGAAAGCCTACTGGCAAACTGGTCGAGTTCCTGCTGTGTATCGGCTGAGTAGGTGCTCACGGCAAAGAACGTGGATTGTCGAGTTCTTCCAGTGATGCAGTACTGGCCGTACCTTGTCTTGAAGGTTTGTGCGTTGTCTTCCCCGTACCAATTCAGCCGCCCAAAACAGGACTCTGCTTCGTCAGAGAGCTCAAGCAAATGCTCATGATGCTCAGCAGGCAGCGTAATAGTGCAACGCTTAATCACTGTCATGGACGTCTTGCTACATCGAGCGGTCTTGAGTGTCTCCAGGGAGGCTTTAAGGTTGAAGACAGTAAAGACCGATGCAAGTGCCCGTGTGTCAGAGGTCATGTATTGAAGTAAAGTTTCCTCATCGCGCAATATCTTGCTGCTGATCTCCAGAGTGTGCAGTTCCGTACTTGGAAGTTCAGAGGAAGGGTGACATGGCCAAAAAGGCGAGCGCAGCGACTGCTGTTTGTAGAGATCGTAGCCGGAGCCAATCTTCATGTACTTGTCGTCCCACGGTATGCTGCCGTGTTCGCGGATATTAGACGAAAACATAGATTCCATAATAGGCTTCAGTCGATGAAGAACTATGCAAATGTAAAGAGACGTTACGGTTGTTAACTCTGTTCATGTCCCGGGGGAAAGCCAGTGTACGCGCACTAACATCGACAATCGGAGACATCGGCCTCACCTTGCGTCACGAGCATACCTAGGTAAACAGCGAGCCGCGAACTGTGCCGAAGTTTGGGCTCAGCTGCGCTCAAGAAGCCATCGTGGCTGTCGCCGCATATCGAGGCGCCCACCGGCCCATACCTTGCTCAGCACTCAACGCGATCGTGTTGTAATTCGTGGTCCGGAGCTACACATTCTAATTTGTGCGGGGTAGAGAACGAATGAGCGCGCGATGCGAGTGCACCGGTCGTGAGGACGCGTGCTCTGCAAGCCACCCCAAACAAGGCGTCTGCAAGCCAGGCTTCCTTCTATGCATTGGGTTTATTGTATTGCGGCTGACCAGCCACCCAGCCCTCCAGCCCTGCGATGTCTGCCCAGGCGAGTCCGCCCCACATGTGGCGTGGCACGGCCAGGCGCGTCCCGCTTCCTTCTTTCGCCGCAAACGTATACAACATACCCAGAGAAAGTGCAGTTTGCAAGCTTGCAAATCATGCTATCCGTACAGCAAGAGCATTTTCCTAAAGATGGGTGACTTGAGAGGACGTCGCTTCTCAAATGCCGGTAGCACATGTCGCTCGTAACACGCAGCCACAATGCGGTAGAATGGGCGACTTCCTGGAACTAAGAATTAGTGTATGAAGCTCTAGACGCTTGCTCATAATTGCTTCAGGTGAGGCTGAGCCGACACGGCCCAGGCACACGAACCATTGTTGCACACAGCTCCGAACGACGAATACCTTGCCCACAGCACACGGCAGCCGGAGAAGGACGAGCGCCACTGGCATGCACTACAGACGCCATTTCTAGTGTTTCCGGGTCCAGACATCCTAGGAAATGAGAATGGCTATCGAGCGGTATAGATCAGACTGACTGTGGCATGGGGCTGTCGCGCTCCCTCTCATCGCCTCACATCATTTGAGCAAACTGAAAATTTACAACTTTTTCCCCATCATGAGTGCCGCATCCGAGACAGGTTCTCAATGGGGTTGGCTATGTCTGGCTGTTTTGGTCATACTTGCCGTGAGATACCATTACGCTCCGTCTTCTGTCCTCCTCGAATCGAAAGCGCAACAGAACCCCTCGATGGCCTCCGCACCACCTGCGGAGAAGATTCAGGACGGGCCCCTACCAACGCGCTTGATCGTTTGCGTCGACGGAACCTGGGGTGGGCCAGATGGCACGTTCGGAAGCCCAGAAGGGAATATCAGCACGGTGTTTCGAGCCTTTGCATCCGTGAAAGAAGGCCCTGTTACGGACCAGGTGACAGGAAAACGGTGGCAACAGCAACGAATGTATTTCAATGGTCTTGGAGATAAGGGAAATGCCATGAAGAACTTGTTCTCGGGCGCCTTTGGGTCTGGACTTCCAGCCGAGATCGAAAAAGTGTACGATTACTGCTGTCGCAATACCAATGGCCCGAACGACGAGATCTATTTCTTCGGATTCAGCCGTGGCGCATTTACAGTTCGTGCCGTGGCGAACCTCCTTTGTTACATGCATGTACCCAAGGACTTGCACGATTTCTCAAAGCATTACCAAGAGATGTTGGAGCTCTACCCCGATGTCAGAGCGCCGAACAAAAACGTAAACGGACAGACCCATCATCACTTCATCCGCAGTACAACACCTCCCGTAGTACGTTTTGTTGGGGCTTTCGACACTGTGAAGGCATTCACAGACCATGGCTTGTTCGATGTTTTGCCCCACCCCCACATTCAGCATTACCGTCATGCATTGGCCCTCAATGAGGAGAGAGAGCAGTTCAAACCAGAGACGGCGACACCCGATATCAACGCAGCATCGTCAAAACACAGAATCTTACAGGCTTGGTTTGTTGGTACACATGAGGACCTAGGAGGCGCGAACTCCAAGGATGGTCTGTCACTTTATCCACTACAGTGGGTGCTCTCTGAAGCCGAAGCTCTTGGTCTCACGCTTGGATTTCGACCAATTGGGCTGGAATACAAAGAGACAGCGTACATCCAGGAGCCTCCTAAACCTTACATGGACGATCCCGTGAAGTTGGTCATGCCGCCACAATCGCAGCGCCAAAAGACCTCGAGCAAGCCGTCAGAAACGTCCCTGACACTTGAAAATGGAATTAGTGTTCGCCTTTGGGATCTCTGCGACATACATGAGAACCGCAAGGACGAGTTCAAGGTGAAGATCAACAGCTCGTACTGGGGTCCTGCGCACAGATTAGTTTGGACAATCAAACCTCGATGCATATTCGACGAACACGTATTGATGGGCTATTGCCCCACTTGTATGTATGCCCCATTCTATCCGATTATCGTAGCTGACTCTCGTCTGTAGCACCTGTCGGGACTTTCATCCATCCATCTGTGTATCAAGTGCTCGATGAGAACCCCAGCATCAGCCATGTGTCTGGCGGCTGGGCTTTCTCCAAATCTCTCGCTTTGTTTCGTCACCGGGCCATTCCAGATGAAGGTGAAATCTTCTGGCAAAATTCGTCACCGGCCATGCAGAAACGGCTCGAGAAAGTCCGTATCTTGATTTGTGGTGATGCCGGGGTAGGAAAGTCTTCGCTAATAAACAAAGTCCTCAAAGGCAACCTTGTACGTCCCCTTCGGCGAAGCAGCTCTCATTGCTAATTGTTTGGTCTAGTCTCAGGTCAATGCCAATACACACCAAAAGCATGATGTAGAGGAAGAGATTACGGGACCAGATCTTCCATACATCGTTCACGACTCGGAAGGCTTCCAGTCCGGAGCTTCCAACAAGGAAGCCAGCGCTGTGAAAAATTTCTTGACAACCCGATCCAGAGAGCCTAATCTCCCGTTGAGAGTCCATACCATCTGGTATGAAGTCCTTCTTTTTATGGAGTTTCGTGGAGGCTAATTATAGCAGGTATTGTATACTAGCCGGATCCGAACGCGAAAGTCGACCCGCCCGCGAGTCCGACAGAGATCTCTTCAGAGTGCTGAACGAGTGCAAGAGTACCATCCCTGTCGTGGTGATATGCTCCAAAGTGGATCTACTCAGGGCGACGTACAAGGGCCAAGTGCCCGAGGAGGAGAACGACGACCAACTGACATATAAGGAGCGTCGCAGGTTCGTTGATGCCAGAGTCGCAGAACGTGTTGATCTGTTCAAAGCGAAGATCAAGGAGGCATTCGTGGACACCTCTCAAGGGTATCCGTGCATGGCCGGTCCAATCTTCACAAGCGAGCGTAAGCATTGAATGCTTTTGGTCTTTTAGGATGTTTGAGCTGATGATAGTGCAGAGGATGCGGAATCCATCAAGAATCTTGTTGAAGTCACATCCAGCAATCTGAAGAACAACCAAGTGAGAGCCATGTTTTCTCAAGCACAGGGAGTCCTGGTCGACGTAAAGGTCGAAGCAGCTATAAAAGAGTCTCTGCGATTATACAAGCACGCCGTACGAACGAGCACGGTTCCGATGGCCTATTCCGGCAGTGTCTCAACCACAGTGGTAGCACCAATGATTGTGAGCGCAATCAGTGGTATCTTCAATTTCCACGGCATCAGCGGAGACATCGCTTGGCGATGTATGGCCAACGTTCTGGTCAGCAACACTACTGCAAACGTGGTGCAGTTGTTTACGCAAGCTTTGGGTGGCGCTGGTGCCGTCATGGTAGGGTCAGGCTTCGGAGCTGTGCCTGGAGCTGTAGTTGCCACGAGCGTTGCAGCTGTGTCCATAGTATCCGCACCCCAGTTCGGCAGAGCGTTGCTCATGTGCGCTCTTGATACCATAATCATCCTGGACCATGCATTCTGGCAATGCGACAACGACCAAAAAGAGGTTGAAAAGAAGGACATCGACAAATCCGCTGAATGGTTCAACGAAGGTCCCTGCAGCAAGGTGCATGAGGACATCATAGCTATGATTCGAGTTTGGAACCTATTGGATGCTTTTGACTACAAACGAATCGAGAAAGAGATGAATGCTATCGTCTCGCGGTACCGCTACCAGCCAGGTAAGTCTTCATGCAATCCTGCAAAGATGTTGGACTGACATATATCTTGGTAGTCGTACAGAATGTTGAGGAACATCAGCAACCCTCCTCGCCGGAACCTGCTGCTGGCAATCAGGTTGTTGAGAAATCGTTCTGGCAAGGATGGTTTGGTAGTTGAATACTGTGCCGGTGCACAGGGTGTGCGCCCTGGGCAAGATCGAGTCTGCGCGCAACCCAGATTTCGGACGCATAAGATAGTGTGGAAGAATGGGTAAATAAGGGGTATATCATGGAGCGTTCAGGTCTTTGTAAGCGTCTGTGGGTTTCCAATGATATTAAGCATAGTCACAAGAAATGATGCAACGCCTTCCTCCAACTCTGTCGTGTTTCTCTACCTCTATACCATTTCTATATACTCTCCTCCTATTCGATAACATCACGAACTCCTCCACTAACCACCACCACCACCACCCACTGAAACTGCAAAGTGTGTGACCTAACATCGATGTAGGCTCCAGAGTCTCAAGTTGGTAACAGTCCCATAACGAACGTGCTCTAAGTTGGTATTAAACGTACTAAGCGTGTTGTAAAAAAAAAACGGCGAACAAGGTGAGTGCTCTAGCTGATAGCGAACAAGAAAAAAAAGGCGCCCGCCCCTATGGAACAATAAGGAAAATCGCATGTTGAATGTTCAGCCGAACCAGCTTTCTCCACTCTTCCAAACTCCTAGGCATGCCCATGCCGGGAACGTCATACCATCGCCTACTCTTCTGACGCCCAAACCTTCTCCCTTAGCACCATACGCTCATTCTCCGTTTCCACACCCCCATCAAGCGTCTTCTTCCACGCAAAGTATTCACCCAATCTTATCTCAGCGTAACTCGCATAGTCGAACTCGATGAGCGAAATCTGCGCTTGGATCAACGCCCAGATGCCCCAATAAAACCCTGGAACGCCACGGAAGCGATCGACCTGCTCAAACAGCATCTCGAGCTCCTCCTCCTTGTAACTTTTATTCTGGTGCGCGTTGAAGCTGCGGAGGTATTCGCGGAGAAAAGCGCGGCGAGTGGTGCGTGTGGGCATGGCGTTGTAATCGCAGTCGAAACCGCCCCATTCGGCGAAGTGGTTTGCAATGTCAAAGGAAGCAGGAGCAGGAGTCGCGTATTCGTAGTCGATAAACGACACGCATGCAGCTGCAGTGTCGGGCGAGTCGGACCCGCTCGACGCACTAGATCGGCGCGAGGCAGAGGCAGAGGACGGCGTAGGCTCGAGAATCACGTTGCCGGAGAGGAGGTCGCAATGGGCGAAGACAAACGGATTCGAGCCGCCTACACCGGGCGTGTCACCCAATAACGCTACTAAGCTTTCGAGTTCTTGCATGAGCTCATCGCGCCGCTCGGCCTGCGCCGTTGTGTCGGTCGGCAGCGCGAGGATCCATTTCTGCATTGTTGTCCACACATTCGGGATGGGCTTGCCTGGCGTGAGGGTCGCCATGGCGGCTAGAGACGCACGCTTGTTGTTGTGAGATGTGAGTTGTGCGGGCGCGGGACATGTGCTGCTAATGCTCGATATAGGTAATGTGGCATGCCATTCTCCCAGCCTCTGTGCTACTCCTCGCCATATGTCTGGCCGTCGCAAATCTTCAGGCGTGCATACGTCGCCTGGAATGTACTTGTATAGGAGACCATTTTCAAACCGCGCGTACAGAGAGGGTGCGAGATTGTGGCGTGCGAGCAGCGAGTGGGAGCGGGTTTCCTCTAGTTTTCTTGTTTAGTCTCGGTCGTGGCGGCGGTGCATGGTCACGTACTCTCGCGGTCTATGAGGACGTCTGTTCCCTTTCCGTATGCTCGCAGCAGGATCGCGTCGTCGTCGACCTCGGTCTTGGACAGGCCGGGCAGGTTGTTCACCGCTTTCAGAAGCTATCCGTCGTCTTAGCCATGCGTGGAGAAAGGGGGCCGTGGCCAGTTCATGGCTGCGAGCATATGCATACCGTGTTCGTAATGCCATCGGTAAACCGCACAAACTCAATTGTGTCCTTGGTTTCCTCCCATTCTGGCCGCAGCGCAAGTATGAGGTTGAGGGCCGACTTCTCCGAGTCCGAGTTGTCGTAGCACTGCGGTATGTTCCGGAGTGAATCGTATGGTGATTGTGCTTTACTCATAATGATGTTTGAACTATGCCATGGTTAGTCTCATGGTGCAGTGTGGTGTTGGCTGGGCGGTGGAGGAGTTGAGAGGACATAGATGGTGGCTTCGGCGCATGTGAAAGGGTAAATTCTGAACACCAGCACCCGCAGTCGGAGGGGGCCATGACGTACCAATTGGGGATAGCAATGGCTGCGCGCAGAAGAAAAAGGAAGACACCTGCGGCTCTGGGCGGTCGGGATGTCTTGTATGGAGGGAGGGTTGGACTGAGCATGTGCCGCGATTCGATCGCCTACCCACGGGGGTCGCGTGGGCCCTTTTCTCAAGGGCTCTTCCCCTGTTCTAGCCCCGCAAAACCACACCGTCTGAGGACCCTGCCCTTGCACGACTGCTCGCCTCAGCCACACGCCACATGACGTCCCTCGGCCTGCCGACATCAATGCAATGCACCCAACGCGCGGTCCAAACCAGGCTTGATCCTGTCGCTCGTTGTTACACACGGCGATGCAGCCTGCTCACCACTGCCGTCTGCCTAGGCGGATAGCCGGCTCGGTATGTACGACTTGTAGCTGTCTATGCACATCGACGTCTACTGCGGGGCTTCGACTCTCGCTATTCAAGCTATAGGTGCGCTTCATGCCGCCGATTGGGTGTCGGCAAACCACCTGCTTGATGGAGCATTGCCACAGGTTGATGTACACGTTGGCTCCATGACGCTCGAGTGAAGCCTCCAGTCGCTGCGAACAATCATATGGTACATTGCTAATCTCCCCACTGAGGCCAAGGCCGAAAGAGCCTCTCTGAAAACGCCGCGCTTACTGCGCATAGGGTATATCCGTAGTCTAACACCAGAGCTGAAGTTGCACGTAGATCACACCCACCACCCAGAGCCCGAGCCCACCTGTACCGTTGCGCCGAACATATGCAAATTCTCACTGTACTTTCCTGCCAGTGCCTCTGCGGGCCCTCCACTTGTACGACCCAAGGCCAATATCCATGGCGTTACTCTGGAGGTTTGTCAAGCCATCGAACGACTCTTTGCCCAATGTGATGACCTTCACAGTGTTACCAAAGCCGACGACCACGCTACGCTTCCCTAGTCTAGTCATTGGCCCAGGAGCTGTTACGAAAAGCTCGTCTTCATAAGGGACCTCTGCGGTGCCGTCCAGGTCATCCGGAACGAGTGGTCGTGAGCGAAACTCGCCTGTGCTTGAGAGTGTCCAGGCCTCCCATGTGTCACTGTCGCCAACGAAGCCTCTTCGACTGCCCTTGGCAAAGACTCCCCTTAAGGATTTGGTGGCCTTCGGACTGCCTTGGTTTTGAGCTCGCTGCTTGAGCGCCGACGCGAGCGCCACTGGATCCACGCTTTGACTAGACTCATCAGTGCCCGAAGTCGTCGACGACGGCGTAGGTGACTGCAAACACCTCCTGATCCCCACGACACTGAGCGCATCCGTTGCCTCCCACACTCCGACAGGCTCGACATAATGTACGGCCTCCTTTGCATGGTCGAGCCCACGGCATCCGTGCTTTTCCCTGTCCAGCGCTTTTCCGAGACATATTTGTGACGACGTGTTGTCGTCAAGGGAGAAACTCTGCATGATCATGTGCTCTGTGTCTTGCTCTGTGTATGCGACAGCAAGCGAGTTCACTGTTGGAGCTCCACATTGACATGTCCGTCGCATAGGATACAAGACCCTGAAGGAGTGCGGCTTGACGTGGCCGATCTGGAAAGAGTGTACGAGCGCTCGGCTCGTGAAGTCGAATATTTCAGCCTCCTCGTCGCGGAGTGCAAAGATGAGGCCCAGACTAGGAACAGCCTCTATACATCGAATCTTCGCGGGATTGCTGCCTGGAGGTGGCCCGGGGTCGAGCCCGGCGACTACTTCGGACATGGTATTGCCCTCCTCCATAAGCGGCAGGATGTGCACTTCGCCAGGCTTAGTTACAAACACGACGCTGGTGTCGCCCTTGAGTGAGGTGGACGTTGTGGTACAGACGATGGGACTGCTTGATATGCGCCTGGTATAGTGGATGCCTGTACGTGCTTCGAGCCTGGTCAGGTGTCCGTCTGGTGTGATGATGATAAGGTAGAGCTTTTCGACATCTAAACGTGTCTTGAGGTAGGCAAAGGTAAAGAGAACGGGCACCTGTCCACGAATATCGACCTTGGGAAACAGAAGGAATCGTGATGCTGGGATGTCCCATAAGCCGATCTGACCAGTGTCTGCACAGATCGCAAGGATGTTGCCACCATCGTCCATAGCCGTAGCATATATGGGCCAGAGCTTTGGCTTCATCGTTGCTGTTTGCAGCGTTGTATGCAGATAACCTCCGCGGCCATGTAGCCACAGTGCAGTGCTCCGGTCAAGAGATATGCTGGCAAGATGGCCTCTCGAGCAAGAAGCCAATTGCACAACGTCTAGATTCTGCGGCGTCGGCAATGTCTTGATAGACAATGTGACTTCGTCATCTTCTGTCTCTTCAGAAGTTTTCGGGAGCCCAGTCCAGAGAAGATAGTTCATAAATAATGTTACAGTCGCGATAAACGTAACGACGAGCAAGGCTACCGGAAACGCATGTGCTTGCGCAAAGCGGCGGACTCCATCGGTGAAAGACAGCGGCGGCTGAGGTCGGTCGCGCCCGTATGCCCCTTTCGCAACCACGAGGATGGGGTCGTAAATACGGGCTATGAAGCTTGAAGCACCCGGCTTGATGAATCCAAATAGTTCCCGGGCAGTATTGTGATCTTGAATCCTAAGCCAATCAGCGGGTGTCCTAGCCTGATTGATTGGTGGTGGGCTCCATGTGCTGTCAGGGGTGCGCCTCCGTCTCCTCATTGTGAGGTTTCGGCGAAGCGTATCGATGGATAATTGCTTGCCGTCGTTGTCGAAAAAATGCCAGTTAATAGCGAGAATAATGGAACAGATCGCGACTGTGCCAGCAAAGCGCGTGCTGAGTGGCAGGGTACCTTCTAACAACGCTCCAAGCCAAGACTGCCGCTCCGTTCCTTTCTTGTTGTTGTTTTGATGGAGATCGGCGCGGTCCAGTGAGTCTGAAAGTTCCATTCTCTGCACGTCGACGCTGAGAACAGCGACAAAGAAGGTCAAGTGGAAAACAAGGTCGAATACGAGGGTGACGGCAGCGAAGACGCAAAAGTCGGCTACCCAGGGTGAAACGAGCCGGGAACAAAGGTACAAAAGGGCCAGATTTTGGAAGGCAATGGCAAGAGATAGATGTCCGACTTCACCGAGCGCGTTCCCGATTCGCTGGTGAGGGGGCATCTCCGGGGGTGTCTCGAGGACGACATTAATCAAACGAAATCTAGTTGTGTCAGCCAGGTTGGGGAGGAGCAACAGTGTACGCACATATTTCCCAATCCAAAACAAAAGACAACTCCAGGAAACCATGGGCGGGGTATTCGCGCTAAATCAATTCCAAGATAGGTACAGAGGGTGAAACTGGCGATGACGCAGATGGACATCTGCCCGGTGGTTAGCAGTGGAAGTAGTAGCATGTGGGAGTGAGTATACCTTGGCACATATGGTTACAAGCAGACCAAACCAACTCTTGACTGCTCGCAGCTGCATCATCCTCCATATGACATAGACTGCGGTCACTAGGTAGGACGCTGCTAAGAACAAGTCGTCGTTCAAAGTCATCGGCTTGAACCGGAACTCGTAGAGTCGACTCCGCCCGACCTGGCCGTCGGGCGGGAAGATGGTCCAGTCTGGGTCCAGCTTATCAGCCAGAAGGCGCGACCGTGAGTCCCAAGTATCTCCCAAGCTCGAGTTGGTCTGGTCGAACAGCGTGATAACCAACGCATCCGCGGCGCGAAGTTTGGTGGCCGAGAAGGACTTGCCGGCAAAGACGGTGCTCGGGCGCAGGGTGACATTGAGTGCCGAGCGGATGCGATTATGGGCGTTGATGGTATCGAGGAGGTTGTCGTCTTTCTCGAGCGCGCTCAGCGAGCAGTCCCAGTACATCAACGGCGAGTGCCAGCCCCACTTCTCTCCGGCGGGTGCCACGAGGCAGCCCGGGGCATCGCGCTGGAGCATGTGCTGGTCGTCGTACGCAGCGCTCTCTCGCGTGTCAAAACCGCCGTTGATGAGCACTTCCTGGACATGCATCGCTTCGCGCAGCACCGGCAGGGCAATTGCATTCATGTAGTCGCCGTGGACCCAGACCTGGCGCACGACGACATCGGCGGGGCGCTCGCCCTCGACCTCGGTGGTCGATGTCCAGACATGCTTGGGGAGATTGCGGAGGGCAGCGGCGGCGGAGCTGTCGGCCTGGAAGACGGCCTGGTAGCAGAGCAGGACGGAGACGGTGATGGTCAGGACAATGGAGAGCAGCCAATGCCGGGCCGTGGCAGTGCCGTGGGCCTGGAACGCGCGGCGGATGGGGTGCGAGGTGTCGAGCCGTGGTGGTTCAGTGGTACTAGAGCAGCGTTTAGAGGCGGACGCGTGGTATGGGGCAGCAGCGACTCACCCACGCAGCGGATAGAGAAGATACCAGATCATGGCATGCCCGGGCGGCCGAGGGTTTGCGACGCACTCTCCGTCGAATGCGATGTGTACGGGTGTGGGGCTTGCTGAGCATCTGTCGGAGCAGGCGCGAGGGACGGCCGGCGAGGGCGCGTTGACTTTTGTGGGTTGGGATCTAAAGGCACCACGTCGGCGGGCGAGGGCGATGGCGCAGCGTCACTTTGACTTTGCGGCAACTCCCCAGGGCGGTCTTGGTCTCGACGAGCATGATTGATTATTCGTGGCGTTGGCGGCGGCGCCGGCGACGTCGACAGAGCTGCCAAGCGCAGGCCATGTCTCATCCCATCCACCGCACCTTGGTGTTACACCCTCAGCGCAGCGCGCCAATGGGCTGCCTGCCCTGCAAGCGACTGGCGCACTCGCTCCGCATGCGACGACTCGTCCTACACACAAGTCCTGTTGACGTCGCCGATGCGCCGCTGCTTCGCGTTCGCACCTCGAAGCGGGACGCGACCTCAGTAGCTCGCAAAGCGGGGAATGATTGGCGTGTGGCTTCGTCTATTCAGGAGCTGTCACGGCACCGCTGACAGCATCCTAGTGCCCATCCTACATAGGTTCGCGGCGGCATCCCACATGCAGGGGCCCCGTCCCACGCTGGTGCTGCCAACTGCCTGCCTCAGGTCGCGCGTCTGCTGTCCATCCACGCACCCTGGGTATCAAATAAATCTACACTACATCCAGCTTGTGCTATAATGCACCGATATGTCCCAGCATGCTCAGCCTGAACTACGTCGATCGTAACATCCCAACATTGCTGCCCATGCTGCCCGATATCCCCAATCTCGGTCCCATTCACAGCGGAGCCGCGTATCGCTGACCACCGGCGGCCTCAACACGGCCAAGCCGGCCTGTAAAGTTATACTTTCACATTCACGTGCCGTCCATCTTCTCATTGTCGTCATCGTCATCATCATCCATATCTTCGTCGGCGTCTTCCCAGTCCTCATCTTCCTCGCCGGTAGAGGGACCGAGTACGTCGTTGAGCTCCTTCAATATCTCATCGGCGTGCTCCTTCAGCCGCTCGTCCTCCCACTCCAGCATGTTGTAGAGCTTGAGGCAGTTCTCCAGCCAATCGCGACTGGCACGCAGTAGTGGTGTTGCAACCTTTTCCTCTCCTTCGGTCTTTTGCTTTCCCGCGAGCAAGTGCAGGCACCAACCGCCCAGATACCAAGCATCGACACTGCCGTCGTTCTCGCCCACTAACCGCTCCAACACTTCGATAGCCTCGTCTTCCATCTCAGCTTCCATGAGCAGGCGAGAAAGACTGATACGAGTTGAGTAGTCTGGGACCTTGGGATTGTCTGGGTCGAGATCTTTCCAAAGATCCATACTCCGTGTCAGTGCGGATTTTGCTTCGTCGGGCTTGAGCTGCGAGATGCGTATCGATGCGAGCGTTTGTAGTGGTTCTGGGTTTTCGGGTGCGAAAAGTAGTGCTTCGGTGACGGCAGCGTTGCATCGCGCTTCGGCGTCTTCTTCCCAGGACAGATCCGTCATGTAGACTTCAGCAATACCACAGAGCGAGTTCGCTATCTTTTGTCTCTTCTCCTCCAGCAGCTCCTCGACTTCGTCCTTCTTCACCCGCTTGCCTTCCAGCTCACTGATCTCCCTCTTCAGCACTTCAATGCCCTTCTCGAACCACCGCACACTCTCGGCGCCTCCCTCCTCGTTTAATTGTGCTAGCCATAAGAACTTCTCAGCGCCATCGTTCGCGCCTTCCGGGTCGATAACAATTGCTGCTTGGAAGGCTTCGCGCGCAGAGTCTGGGTCGCCCAGTTCGACGTTGATCTCGCCGAGAAGGTTCAGTGCAGGTAGTGCTGCAGCGGAGGGTTTCGATGTGCCGGGCTGGAGTAGGTTGAGGGCTCTTCGTGCGGCGACCAGCGCTTCTTCGGGTTGTGACGTTTGTAAGAAGGTAGCGGCTTGAATCAAAAGTTCTTCTGGTGACGCCTTCGGTTTCTTCGATTCTTTTACTGCGCCGCTCTTTGCGCTCTTCTTCGCCTTGCGATCGGTAGGTTTCGTTTTCGCCATGATGTGAGATGTGTGTGGTGTTGTGGATGTATGATGTAGCGGTCCAAGATTCCCAAAAATTTCTAGAGATCGGCGGTCGGACGGAGCTAACGTGGGGAAGGCGCGCCCCACCAGAGCAGCCTCAGCGTCACTTGCAGATGCCATCACTGTACTGATTTCCATACTACTTCACACAATGGGTATCGAAGACCAGAAAGAAGAGCGCGAGGTGCTCGAGTCTATCTTTCCCGACGAGATCACAGGTGGCGCTTTCCTGCGCAACATCTTCTTACTATATACTGACACTCCGCAGATGTTTCCGAGACAGAGTTCCGAATCGCAATAACGCTCGACGATGGCCGCCACGAAGACGTTGAAACAGAAGAAGAGCAACGTATGCGCTTGCATTATCTCTACAGACAGACTTAAACTCATGTCCACCAGCTGTCATCATCCTCAATGTCTCCTACCCGCCCAACTACCCCGACGAAGCCCCCCGACTCGACGTAACACAACCGCCCAACGCGCCACGACACCAATACCTCGACATACAGGAAGACAAGCAACGCCTGCTAGACTCGCTCACGGAGACGATAGAAGAGAACCTCGGCATGGCCATGGTCTTCACCCTCGTAACCGTCCTCAAAGACAGCGCCGAGCTGCTCATAACGGAGCGCCAAAACGCGAAGCAAGCCCTCGTCGATATCGCCAAGGCCAAAGCCGAGGAGGAAGAGAACAAGAAGTTCCAGGGTGAGGCGGTCACACGAGAGACGTTCCTCGCATGGCGAGAAAGGTTTAGGAAGGAGATGGAGGATGAGAAGAGGCGGAAGGAAGAGGAGAAGGAGCTGGAGGATAAGAAGAAGAGGATTGTCAAGGAAGAGAAGAAGTTGACGGGTAAGGAGCTGTGGCAGCGAGGCTTGGTCGGCAAGGTGGATGATGATGATGACGATGACGATGGTGTAGACGGAGTGGATGTAGGGAAGTTGAAGATTGAGGCGGCTTCATAGTGACTACAGTGCATTGGCATGGTATATCAGGTCGAACATATACCCATCTTGCGATGCGCAGATACAGCAAGCCATAATATAGTATATTGTGCTCATGGTTCCGGCTTGACGACGCGTAAAGGATGCCTCTTCCTTCCCCTCACAATCGTCTGTCCCTCCTTGAGCGCAAGTTCAGTCTCCATATCTACGATCCTCTGCATCTTCTTCGTCATCAAGATATCCTTCCTGATGTCCGCCTGGTGTGCTTCCTGGTTCGCCCTCAATGAATCACGAACCGCAGTTTGCCATTTCACAGTATCTTCGCGCTCCTTCGATTGCGCGGTTATGAGTACGTCCCACACGTCCTCCTGCTGGCATATGGGCAGCCACCAGTTTTCCAGAAGGACCCTCGTGTCGAAGAGCTCGTTCTTGCGCCGTAGTCGCTGTTGGATGACGCGACTCAGTGCTGGAGGTTGCGGCTTCGTGAGGCGCAGGAAGGGTACGCCGTTTGCGGAGGCGAGGATAGGGACGCGGCGGGATCCAGAGGTTTTTGCATAGGGTCGCACGTTGAGGACGGCTCTCTCGGGTGGAAGGCACGCAAGCCGTTCTTTGGGAGGGTCTGGCAGCGTCGTCTTTTCGTACCGTCTTATGGGAGGGGCGCGTATTAGACCGCGGGGCAATTGAGAGATCAGTTGCGTCAGAGTGCTTGCGCTGGCTGTATTGCCAGTAGCGGAGGCATCGAGATGGTCGAGTGTCTGTACATTGTCAATTGATGAATTCAAAGCTGCAGTAACATAGACCAACCTCATAACCAGCTTTGAAGCTCAGACCTAATTGATAAGGGCTCTGTATCTTCCTGTTCCGCCGAAACTTGTTGCGAATGGCGTTGAACAAAGAGACTCGGTCGTCATCTGGGAGCGGAGCGGAGGAACATCGCGACAGCAAGGCTCGATAAAGAGCGATTGCTAGAAACGATGTTAGGGTTCATTGGTATTTACCAAAAGGCTCAGTGTCTAACCTGCTACGCGGTGTTGTGTCGACCGTTTAGGCTGGAGGAATCGGGGCATGCATGAGATGGCTCGGTGGTGGAGGTCCGAGGCCTGCGCCGCAACGCGAAGGATTTGGGCTGGGATGTTAGATATCACGTGCGCACCACCTCTTTCCAAAAGACGACATTGCGCGTATGCAGGTACTCGATATTCGCCACGCTGTTAACTGACTTCAATATTCTGCTGTAAGAACTTCCTCAGAGACTCCGCAAAGAACGAGACAGGAGCAAAATGAAGTAATATAAGTTGTTGATAATCCTGATCTCTTGTCAGGCTGTATGGCTACGCTAGCAGACCATAACTCCGTTCCATGCGCATTCATTTCCTTCGTGCATCATATCTTATGCCCATATCATGCCTGATCCTTAGATCTTTTCTGGAGCAGGCTGTGCGCGTTCTTCTAGAACATCGCGCCTTCAGGTGGCTGTGGAAGCTTCTTGTTCTGAGGCAGCGCCATATACCTGATGCGCAATTAGTATTATGCAAATCAATTTCAGCTTATGGGTGTGCTAACCTTCGGAGCTCTATCAGTATCGTCTCCATGGTGAAATCGCGCTTCCATTGAGCCAGACATGGCAGCTTCGACCCATCGACCTGATATTGTCAGTATGCGCCCAGCATCTACGCCTCCGACTATCGCACCTTTCCGTTCTGAGGGTTGACGCAGGGTAGGTTGATCTTGGTTGTGAACTTGATCTCCGGAGGAGTGTCGGGGTAGTCAGGGCCGCAGTGGATCGATACGCTGTAAATGCGGTTCTCGTGGACGCTCTGCGACGGGGTCAGTATGCAGATTGTGACGCGGAAAAAAGGAGCACATACGTGTGGTGGGCCGAGAATGGTACCGTTCCAGTCGGACATCAGCAGGTCGTCGCCATTATCAAGACCGTATGAACAGGCCTCTGTAAACTCTCAGTACCCTGTTACCCACGGCTATACCACAGATCTACCATACCAGCACCGAGACCCTTCTCGCCCTTCTCGAGCTCTTCCAGCAGGCGGAAGTTGCGCGGAACCTTAGCGCCCATAGTAGCGGTAGTTATGTGTAAAGGCTGAACAGAGGTGTGGCGCGTGAGGAAGTGGGATGGACCCCGCTATGCGATATTGGTAGCTGTTGACGGTTGTGGATAGTTTGATTGAGCTTTGTAGCTAATGTAGCTAGAGTGTAGATTGCTGGCAGTGTACTCGACTCAAGCGCAATTGTTAAGTTCTGGGTGGCAGCAGGATAGATGTTTGTCTAAACATGCCTGCCGGGCCCGCTAGCGTCGATGGTTATGACGAGGCACCCGTGGACCAGGGTCTCACCTGGCACGCGTGAATCGCTTGGCCCGTCGCCCCAGACGCGACAACGTTGCCTTTAGCGATTCGACAGAACAACAACCCAATACCCAACTCTCAAGTCACTCCTTTGCCTGGAAGGACCGTCCAGATGCTTCGGCTCCTACCAAAAGAATGACAGCTCAAATCTTGGCGGCTGAACTAGGCAACCTCATACAGGATGCAAAACGCAAGAATACCGAGCTACGCAATGCTGCAGAGACGGCCTTGAAGGACTTGAAGTCGCTTTCCAATACTTCAGAAGCCCAACTCTCGGCTGGTGAGATGCCTACTGTCACTTGATCTGCACGTGTTGACGGAATCAAGATCTCTCGCGACGACCACATTTCATCTCGCCCTTCTTGATTGCTTGCGGAACCCAAAATGCCAAATTTGCATCTACTGGAATTTCATGTCTCCAAAGACTCAGCGTTTCGCGAGCATTGCCACGGGAACGGCTAACAGAAGTGCTTGAAGCGTTCAAGCAATCTGTACCATCAAGTAAAAAGACCGAGCAGGATGCTTCAGACGTAGCTAACGCTGTCAGGTCATGATATCCAGCTGAAGATACTGCAGGCGCTACCTTCACTGCTTCAGAACTATCCCGCGGAAATACGCAGCGAGTCATTATCCGCTGTTCTGCAAATATGTTCAAGTCTCCAGAATGCGAAGAACTTTGCTGTCAGCAACACGGCTGCAGCCACATTGCAACAGTTGGTGATTGTCGTATTCGACAGAGTTGCGTCCGAAGATGGTATGATGCTGAGTCAAGGGACATAGGTGTTATAGGCTGACCAAATGCAAAGAGAAAGCCTTAGAGATTCCCACAGTGACCGAGGTGAAAGGCGATGATGGCCAAGTCTCAGTCAGACCGGCAGCGAACGATGCCTACAAGGTTTGTGATCTTCTTAAATGCCAGTAGCTTTACTGACGAAGTTTAGATGTTTACCGATCTCATCGCACTCATCGTTGGAGAGAAGCCAGTCTTCATGCGATTTGCTTCGCTACCGCCAGCCTCGACGCTGGAGCTGATCGAAGCAATCCTATCAAACCACAACAAGATCATGACGACGCATCCGGAACAGATTTACATTATGCGAACGCAGTTAATGCCGCTCATCATCCGCTCTCTATCCGATCGTTTGTCCTTTGCGGTGACTGTGCGCATCATCCGGATACTACATCTGATCATTCGGTATCATCTTGACACGCTTCCCTCCGAATGCGAGATTGCGCTCGGTCTTTTGAACCATATGCTCGATCCTGAGGCCTCTCAGGCATGGAAGAGAGTTCTTTGTCTTGAGGTGTTCCGCAGCATTTACGCCGATTCTAGACTTCTCCTAGCAATCTATGCCCTATTTGATGCGGAAAGCGGAAAAAAGAACATATTTGGAGACAACCTAGCAGCTTTCGTGCGCCTTGCGACTGAAAAGCCATCCGCGATTGGCTTAGGTCAGCAGTCAACAGCTGCCGCTGGTTTTGAAGAAGAGGTATCGGATCAAGCTGTCGCTGAAGCGGGCGCATTAGCTGGCGTCATAGGTGGTTCTGTGAGCGATACTAGCAACCATGTTCGTCCTTCTGGCATCAGCATGCAATGGAGTTCTCTCAAAACTCCGTGCATCGAACACCTCGACAAAACCGATCCACCTGCACTACCCGAAACGTACATCTACAGTCTGGTGTTGACATGTATCACCAACATTTCTGAAAGCCTCGCAAAATTCGTTCTTCCTCTTACTGTACATCATGAGAGCAGAAGCCGGAAGAAAACCAAAGCCGAGGAAATGAATGAAGACGACACGGATGTCGCATCGCCAGATCGAAACACTCGAAAGCTTTCGAGGACTCATTCTTTCCGCAAAAAGACTATACCAGTCAATCCTCTGGATCTGACCGATCACCCGGCTTACTCATACGTGCAGACCTCGACCAACTTGGTCACTGAATGCTGGCCTGCAGTACTTGCAACCTGCTCAACATTCCTTAATGCTACGCTTGATACGGACTATTACAGGGCTCTGATCCGAGCCATACAAAAGTTTACTCAGGTTGCCGGACTGCTCAGACTCTCAACGCCACGAGATGCATTCCTCACTACTATGGGTAAAGCAGCTGTCCCATCGAACTTGCTGCTAGCCAACGCTTCGTCTCCTACTAATGAGAAGTCTGGGATCTTCTCTAATGCGAGAGGGATGCTCAGTGTGGACAGCTTTGTGAGCCAAGCTTCCTCAATGTCCACCGACAAGAACAGGCGCCCTTCACACGATGTTACAGCCCCCACGCTGGGCCCTCGCAACTTACTGTGCCTGCGGGCTCTACTCAACCTTGCAATTGCACTAGGACCAACGCTACAGTCAGCATGGTCTATCGTCTTTGAGACGCTACAAGTAGCCGATCTAGTGATGGCGTTGTCGAGCCAGAACAGCAGTCGCGCATCTGGATCTGGAAGCCGTGCGGACATGGATACCAATACAGAGAAATTAGAGGCAGAGACCTCAGCCGTCCAGAGTGCTGCGCGCAGGCTCTTTGAAAGTACAGTTGACTATCCTAATGAGTCCTTTTCCGAGGTACTACAAGCGCTTTGCTCACTGCTAAACGGGGTATCATCATCAGAGAGCGGACAAAGAACACCGATTACCTCCAGCCGTCCTCAGGTTTCACATCGGCGTCTCGGTAGCGCATCGGGAATCGGTCTCAATACAGATGCTAACTCTCGCGACTCGGCATTTGCGTTGAACAAAATTGGAGAGCTGGCGTCATTGAACGAAAGCAGATTGTCGCAATATGATCCCGCTGATAGTGGATGGGACATCCTGATTCGAGAAGTTATACGCTACTCCACTGACAGTCGAAAAGCGACGCCTACAAGGCTGCTGGCAGCCGACATCTTAGCAAGGACAGTTAGGGAGATCGCCGAGCTCTCCATGTCCGACGACCAACGCGAAGAGATACAGGCTCGCATACTTGCTGCACTGCAAAAGCAGATTACCGACCTCCATCATTATGATGGGGTCAACAAAGACACGATCAGCGACACTGATATACGGGTACATCTAATAGCTCTAGAAGCACTCAAGAGCGTGATTGAGCAATGCGGCGAGTCCTTAGTTGCTGGCTGGACTTCTGTCATTGAGAGCTTGATGAGCGTATTCACACAAAAATTGCCATCGGCGCAGAAAAACCCGGAAGACGTCGAGACCTCTGGAAACAGTCAAGCCACAAGTTCCACTACAGACGTTATATCAAGGTCTCTTGCTCGATCGGCATTTGCGACAGCCAATCTCGTCTGCTCGGATTTCATGACTGCTGTTCCGGATGCTTGCCTCTCGACGCTTTTAGAACTCTTGCGCAGGTTCTGCTCCCAAAGAGAGGATTTGAACATGTCTCTCACCGTGAGTGATTCTTTCTTAAATGCGTGATAAGTGTCTAATTTGTTATAGGCGATCACCTTCTTTTGGAATGTGTCAGACTACTTACAGTCACGGACCGATCTCTCCTCATTGGTGGAGGTTGTTACTCAGACTAGTGGCAAGAACGACGTCGAAGATGCCGTAAGCACACATTCACGAGAAGGAAAGACTGCGGCATTGTGGCTTCAAGTTCTGCTAAATCTCTCATCCATCACAACGGATGAACGCATTGAGGTGCGGCACTCTGCGATCCAAACTATACAGCGGATCTTCGAGAACTGTTCTGATCAGTTGTCATCGGAAGTTTGGTTGCTTTGCCTTCGTACAATCCTGTTCGGTATGGTGGAGGCCAACTTGAACGTCCAGAACGATATTCGGATACAAACTTCACGCAAAGACGACCACAAGGAATGGGATGAGACTACAAAGGCGGTTCTTCAGACCCTGACCGTTCTCAACACTACCTACATGGAAAAGTTGGATACGTCTCAGCTTGGTGACGCATGGTCAGAGCTACTGGAACTCCTGAACCGCTACTTCGAATACCACTCGCATGCGTTAGGGGCTTCGGTGTTCGCCACAATGACAGGTGTTCTCTCTTCCACCGAAACTGCTCAGGTATGGAGTACCGATCCTCTTCTCAAGACTGCAGCGGTATGGAGAAGCTACTTTTCCTCTTCAGACGCTTGGCAAGAGGTACACGAAGAGGACAACCAAGACGCTTTCATTGCGTATGCAGAGGCTTTCAAAGCGATCTACCGCCTCTCTGATCGGCTCCTTAACAAGGATCTGCCTTTGATGCTCGCGAACCTCGAAGCTTGCGTTGTCAACTCGGACGAAGTCGCTTACTCTTCGGATTTGGACACTATGACCACTCTCCAGAATCGGGTGATGGAATGCTTAAGGATGGTCAAAACGGAAGAAGACAACGATATTCCACCGTATCTGATACGTATGTTGGGCCGGTTCATTACGCTGCCGTACACCTCCTTGGCTAAGTTCCCGGAAAAGCGCGGGCCAACCTTTGTCGCACTCTCAAAAGCCTCAATGACGCTGCTGCAAGACATCGTCGTCAAACATGTTGAGCTGAAAGAGATGTACATGACTGATGCACTGTCTTTCGCTTTTACCAGTCTGGCGCAACCGATTGAAGAGAAGTACGTGTGGCAACGAGAGGGTCGAGCACCGACCTTATGGCAAAAGGCTACAACAACATCTACAGCTATACTTGAGTCGGTATTGCCACACGTCAACTCCAATCAGGATATCTGGACCACCCTTGTCAATATTGCGCACTGCATCACGCGTGCACAATCGTTGCCTAATGCACCCGCCTCTCTAGAGAAGGACGAACAGTTCGACATTGAATCTTTCGCTCAATTTCGCAGCCTAATTACCCTACCACTGGGCTCGACTTCTCTCCCACATAGTCTCCGGCAAAGCTATGCGCGCAATCTCTTCAGCACATCTCTGATACACAGTCCTTTATCCGGAGAGCTACCTGACATTAGCACCTCTCCACTGGAGGAGCTTTACAAAACACGTCTTGGACAGACTGCCGAGCTGAACTACACTTGGCGACCAGATATGAGCTATGTCTGTCTTTCCGAGCTCTTCAATCTCGTCGCCGTGAACGATAGTAGTCGCGAACGTATCTGGCTGGCCAAAGCAGCGGCCCCATACCTCATCTTGAGATGCGCACTTCCCCTCAAGACGTATATCGCAGACCAGCCCCTTCGCGGTCGTATGCCGGCGCCAGAGTCGCAGAGACGCGAGTTGCTCTTTGTATTAGAGCAACTGGAACAGTTGGAAAGCGAGCCGCAGGCTATACCTGATGCTCCGGGTGTCAGGTCACAACATAGGAGACATTTGCATAGGCTGTATCCGCTGCTTCTCAAAGCGACGAGGGTAGCTAGGCAGGATGCTGAGGTGTTTGAACACTTGGCGCAGCTGACTGATCTGGTTGGAGAGGAGTTTGGGTTAGACGATGATTGAGAAGCAGATTAAGCCATCAAATGAGCATTTCTCCCTTTTTTTGAAAGCTACTATGCACATATGATGCCCTGGTTGTCTGATGAAACCAAGATCCTTATTTTCAATAGGTAATGGCTCAAAGTAAACCCTGAGAAGATCGAGCGCCTTCGTACTTCGTACAGCGGCTCGGGCTAAGCGGATCCTTCAGGGCTTCCATCCCCGCAAAAGCACAGACACCGGAGACATCTAACAGCTCCACACATTAACTTCTTGTCGCGGAACACTCGCGCGCAGGCGGAATTAACCATGAGCGCCGCATCGCCAGCAGACAGGAATAATGCGAGCGATACCATGAGTCCGCCAAACGAATCCGGCAGTAGCGCAAAGCGGAAACACGAGAATGGCACGCCCGTCCAGCGCGCGAAGCGTAAGTAAGCCCGTCGTGCATGAGATGGCATGTGACCCGACACTGACTCTGTCTACCCGTCTCAGGCAACAGGTATATCAGCATTGCGTGTAATGAGTGCAAAAGGAGGAAGATCAAGTGCAATGGCGAGACGCCATGTCAGCGCTGCGGCAATCTCAACCTGGAGTGCGCCTACGCTCCCAACTGCTGCAACTCGTTCAAAGACAGCGACGAGTTCAAGCAGATGTCGACGCATATAACTTCTCTCCAGCAGCAGGTTGACGATCTCTTCCAAAACCTCAGCGCGCTCCGGGCCCAGGTCGACGTACAGAGCAACGGCTCCATCGGCACACCCTTCAATCCCGACTACCAGCAGACGCCTATGCTGCCTCCCCCCTCCGCCCGCTCACGATCGAAATCCTTCAGCAAGCACCCCCGCTTCCACGGCCCGACGTCGAACGCATTCAATGTAGGGGTGGCGAGGTCGAGCCTGAAGACTATGGGCATAAACGCTGGCGAGGAAGGCGAAGACGACGGCATCTTGACCCGCGACGCGACACCCAGGGCATCGCCTCCCATACCCAACGCTATGATGCCGAAACGCGCCCTACACGCGGATAAAGACCCCATATGGTCCATCTCGAAGCACGAGGCTATCCGCTTGGTGCATGTATGGCACGAGGAGATGGGTATTATGTACCCCATCTTGGAAGTCGATAGACTGCAGCGCTATGCCGAGATGCTGTTTACCTTTGTAGAAGCAGCGGCTAGGTCGGGATTGATGCAAGGTGCTCTTCCTGGGTCGGACGCAATGGTGGACGATCAGATCAGCGTACTGAAGCTCGTTCTCGCTATCACACTGGTTCTTGAAGGTGGAGGGAAGGATCCTCTCGGCGAGAGGCTCTTCGAGAACGTGCATAAGATCGTTGACAAGGCCTTGTCTGAGCCTGTTAGCCTCCATGGAATTAACCTGCTGGTGTTGACAGTAAGTAGTATGTTCGGTGTAACTGGACTCTGCTTACAGACCTAGGCTATGTATCACTTCACTCGGGACGACGAAGCCATGGCATGGCGAGTGATTGGCCTGGCGGCACGACACTGTCTGGAGTTGGGTTTACATCGTCGAGACACTTATGTGGCTCTCTTCCCTGATCCTGAAGAGCAAGCGGCGGCGATCCGGACTTTCTGGACTATCTACGTGCTGGACCGTCGGTGGAGCTTCGGCACTGGCATGCCTTTTGCTCTGCAAGACGCGGATATTGACACTAATGTTCCAAAACCGGATATATCAACGCACGAATCCACGCCGTATCTCAATGCCATGATCCAGTACTCTGTCATCGGTTCGAAAGTATGGAAGTCTGTCGCCGATGTAGGACACCAGGATAAGATCAACAAGGATGATATCTCTTTTCTTGACTTCCAGGTTCTGAACTGGCACCGCAGTATACCGGAGACGCTGAAGTTTGTCCACCCGGATAGTGGTAGACAGGTTGACCCTCCTGCACGGGTCATCCATCGTCTGCAGGTCGTGCTCTACCTGCGAGCCAACCAGATGCGCATCCTCATCTACCGCCCAGTATTACATACCGCAACTACCATCATGGAGAACCTCGACTTTGCACACGTCGTAGTCAAGGTCGCCAAAGATACCATCCGTATACTGACATATATCAACCAAACTTCAGACATTTACAGAAGCCAGCAGACCATGTTCAACTACTTCCTGATATCGGCGCTAGCGGTACTCTTCCTGGCTGTGGCTCACGCGCCGGCCGAATTCAGCCAGCAGTCTCGCGACGAGTTCTACATGGCGCTTGAGCTTGTCCGTGGTCTTTCGTCGAACTCATACGTCTCGAAACGCTTGTGGAGAACGATCAAGACGATCAAGGAAGTTGGACCCCGTCTCGGACTAGTCATACGCAACGATGACACTCACGATGCGCACTCTTCCGCCGCTGTCGCAATGGCGGGCCTTGCAGGTCACTCGATGGATGATCTTGCCCTGTTCTCGAATGGGCGTAATGGACCTAACCTCGATACACCGCATGGAATGGCTAGCGATTTGACGACGTTGTTCGAGGCTGCTGGGGGCATCTTCAACCTCAACGGCTTTGGGGGCGCAGGAAGTGAGCTGCCCAACTCAAATGGAGAGTTTGTGAATGGTTTCTCACATGAGAATGACGAGCTGGCGAGGATACTGAGGGACTTGTTCTGATGCCCGGGCAAAGCTATTGGGCCACCATTCTTCTGATATATCATGGACACTTACGTCGCTCTTGTAATACTCACTACGTACTTGAAATAATATTCTGTAGGTATCAGTACATTCGTGATTCCTCTGCACTATACCTAGCACCTGCAAGTTCGCAGGGCCTGGCTAGATCACGTGGTACCCAATCGCTAAGCTCGGGCAACCTGCGATCTTCACCTGCCAAAACACAGCTTCAAACATACACCTGTGACGCCTGACGATCGGCCGTACTGATAGAGAGGCAAATTCGGCGCACAGAAACTTTAACGCTCTCCCATCAGGCTCTGCGCTCGCTCGACCCCTCCCCCACCGGCCTCACCTGGATTACGACTTTCGCCGAGCCCTTCCCTGTCCGCTACCCCAACGCCAACTCACATGCGATAACAAGGCTGCAAGTGCAGCTTCGCAAAAGAAACATACCCTCACACTCAACCGTGCTCTCCTCCCCGGCACCCTTCGCTTCTGTCTCGATCGCGAACCATTACCCCCACATTCGCATTTTCCAACCCCTCGCCCTTCGTATCCACGCACGCATTGCGGCTGCGCGTCATAACCTGAGCCGCGTCTAGACAGCGGCCCCGACGCCCTTACACCCCAGACAGCATGTCGTCCTCTTCGCAGGTGGCCGAGTCGTGGATCGCGTCCTTCTGCGGGCTATTGGGTCACGAGTACTTCGCTGAGGTGTCAGAAGACTTCATCGAGGATGATTTCAACCTGACGGGCCTGCAATCGCAGGTGCCCATGTACAAGGAAGCTCTGGAGATGATACTGGACGTGGAGCCGGAGGACGACGAGGACGAGGAAGACGAGGAGGAAGAAGAGGATGAGGAAGACGAGATACTGGGCGATGAGCGAGCACCGGGCTACCGACGGGCTGGCGACCGAAGACATCTCCGCATAGCCTCTGATCTTAGTGTGATAGAGAGCTCCGCCGAGCTGCTCTACGGCCTCATACATCAGCGCTACATCACCTCGCGACCAGGCATACAGCAGATGGCTGAAAAGTACGAGCTCCAGCACTTTGGCACCTGCCCGCGCGTAAACTGCAACTCGTGCAAAGTCCTGCCAGTCGGCCTCAACGACAGTCCTGGCCACGAAACAGTCAAGCTGTTCTGCCCTTCCTGCCTAGACGTATATACCCCGCCCAACTCGCGCTTCCAGACCGTCGACGGAGCTTTCTTCGGCACCACCTTCCCCTCGCTCTTCTTCATGACCTTTACCGACCTTGACATTGGCGGCGGGCTGCGCAACAACGCATCAAACACAGTCGATGCCCTACAACAATTACAATCGCAAAGCACCGACGGCAAGTCGCGGAATACCACACCCTCAAACGTCACCTCGATCAACGGCGTCGCACCGCACAACCTCGCCCCCGGCCTCGGCACAGGCAGCATCTACGAACCGCGCATCTACGGCTTCCGCGTCAGCGAGCGCGCACGATCAGGGCCGCGGATGAAATGGTTACGGATGCGGCCCACGGACGTCACCGAGCTCGACGAGACGAGAAGATACTGGGAAGAACATGACGAGGACGCAGACCGGCCCGACGACGACGACCTCAACATGGTCGACGTAGCAGAAGGCGGCAAAGGCGCGCCAGTAGACCGAAGAAAGAAGGCAATCCGCACACGACGACGGCCGACAAACGGCTCAAACGCCGGAGGGGGCAGCCCCATGGACACGAACGGTGTCGGCGCAGCGGCGGGCTAGATGTCCGAGCCGCGCTTTGTCAGTCGTGACCCCCTGCGTGCCGTGATAAGACATGGTGAATGGTACGAAGAGGGCTGATGCCCAGATGGCGGGGAAACACACAATACACATTACTATGGCCTTTGCAACCCCCCGCAAATGAGAAAAGGGCGCGAGTCAAAATGGAGAGGGGGGGCATCATGTGCACTTGAGTTTGGCTTAGTTGCAAAGAACGTCCCTCTTTCTTTCTCTCTTTCTTCATCGTCACTAGTTTCACGCTTTTCACACTACAAAGGAAAGGAGCATCGTGGGTTTGGGACTCTTGCGTCGAGGTTAGTTCTTTTTTCTTGTTCAAGTATTGTTCAGAGACGTGTGAAGGGTGGTGGAGTGGGGGGTTTTATAGCAGATTCTTGGTATGTGAGTCGATGAGCTTGGATGCCGAAATGAGAATCTTAGGAGTTTACTGTTCGGCTTCTTGATGTGCGGAGTTGGTGCTGTGAGTGATTTTATGGTGAGTGGAAGTGGTGTTGCTGGAATGGTTGGGTATGCCATTGGGGATTCTATACGCTGTTCATGTTGAGGGCACGTGTATACGGCGATTACAGTGGTCACCGGTGTATACGCAGAACGGAGTCATTAATAGCGTATTCAACATCTACACAAGCAGAGCTATTACCGTCTACCCTCAAGTCATAGCTAAGGCTACCCATCCTCACCAATCCAGATCAAACCAATCATTTACATCATCCATCCATACCCTTCTGAAATACATACATACACATACACAGCATGTCAAACCGACGTGCACAGAAAGAAAATTGGTATAGAGCGATTAACAAGTGAAAACGCAAAGCAACAACAAAGGCTTTATGCGCGATGAGCCCATTCCGCGAGCTGATTCGCCGAATCAACAGAGTCTTGATTCTTCTCGTGGTGGCTCGTCATGGCCATGCCTGCGCCGTGTCCTTCGAGGGAATGCGTCGACATGCCTTCATCGATGATGTCGTCGTCGGGAATTTTGACTTCGCGCGTGAGCTCGACGTAGTCGTACTGCGTATACGTTAGTTTCGCAATTCTTCAGATGATGTTGTTTTGTTTAGGACATAAACTTACAGCGAACTCGCCAATCTCGACGTCGTCGATACCGGCGGCTTCTTCTTCTTCAGTTGCACGCAGTCTGAAGGCGGGGATGAAGCGGCCGATGAAGTCGAGGGCGCCGAGAATGAGGCAGGTGCCTAGGAAGGAGTAGGCGCCGCCGGTGAAGGAGTCGGCGAGTTGGTAGCCGAGTTGGATCCAGTGGTGGTTGAGCCATCCACCATCGATAACGGTGTATCCATCAAGATGCGCTATGTAGTCACTATGTGGTTGTTAGTCATGGAATATATCGAGACTGACAGCGTGTATGACTTACGCAGCGAAGAAGGCAGTAAGGATGTTTCCAATGAAACCACCAACGCCGTGAACCGCAAAGATGTCGAGGGCGTCATCGCAGCGCAGGAAGTACTTGAGCTTAGTCGCGTAGTTGCAAGCGACACCACCGCATACACCGAACACCACCGCAGCCCAGGCTGGAACGTATCCGGAACCAGGAGTGATGCAGACGAGACCAGCGATAACACCAGAGCAGAAGCCAACAGTTGACCACTTGCGTTCGAGACGGTAGTCAACTAGGCACCATGTGATACCCCCGACACAAGCAGCAAGGTTGGTGCATACAGCGGCCATAACAGCGCGAAGGTTAGCGGACAGCGCGGAACCAGCGTTGAAACCGAACCAGCCCACCCAGAGGAACACGGTGCCGATAACGATGTGCGTGACGTTGTGGGGACGGTAGTTGAGCTCCTGGGTACCGTGACCACTTCGCTTTCCGAGCATGTACGAGTAGGCGAGGGCAGCACATCCGGAAGCGATATGGACGGGAGTTCCGCCGGCAAAGTCCAAGCCACCCATCTGAAAGACCCATCCGGATGGGTTCCAGGTCCAGCACGCAATCGGGTCGTAGATAATCGTCGTCCAGACAAACATGTAGATGATGCAAGGCAGCATGCGTCCTCGCTCGGCCACGGCTCCAACGGCAAGTGCAACACTGCATATCAAGTTAGCTTAGACCCCACGATTCCAATATAAGGTGAACATACGTGATGGCAGCGAACATGCCCTGGTAGACACAGAACATGAGATCGGGAATCCGCGGGCTTCCCACCGAAGGCGCACCCAACACATTCATCAAACCGAAGTTATCCAGCGCGCCGATGTACTTGCCAGCCTTGTGCGAAAAGGCTAGAGAGTAACCCCAGAAGAACCATTGGAAAGAAACGACCGCGGTCGCCATGACAGACAGCCATAGTAGCGATAGCGCCGACTTTCTTCGCGCCAATCCGGAGTAAAAGAATCTGCAATTCTGTTAGGCCCGTATACATGATAATGCATGTGCCGGGAAGAATGGTTTACTGACCCTACACCCGGTATCATGAGAAGCACGAGGGCGGTTGATGTGATCATCCAAGCGATGTCGCCGGGCTAGAAACATGGCAGGTTAGCCCCGCGTTACTCCAAAACCTTAACAAGTTCCCGTAGCCAGAATAACTCACGTTGTAGAACACATTGAGATTGTATAACCTCGAATCGCCGCCCGTGGCATCTGTGGTATTACCAAACGGCTCCAGAGGGAGTGTGGGGTCCAATCCCGAAGATACTGGATCCATGATGTCGTGTGTTCCCGGGTCCTCGTCGCTCTTTGCGACTTAAATGCTTCTTGTAATGTATCGCGGTATGTGTATGTTGTATGCGCAGTTTGTGACGAAAATCCGAAAAGACGTAGGAGGGATCGATATAAAACTCCAGAAGATGGGTTCGTAGAGAAGGGAAGGGATGGTGCGCGTGCGCAAGCAAAGTGAGGATTGGACGATCGCTACACGATCAGGGATCTCCAAGACTGCAGTTGAACCTTGGCGTCCGCCCCAGTATCTGCGTAGCTCGAACAAGCCAAAAAGTAAAGGTGTCGCCGCTGGGAGGAGGAACGCGCAAACAAAAGTTGCATGTGCAAACGGTGCTAAATATGTGTTATAGGCGAGAGTGGCTTGGGTGGTGGACACGCTCACGACCAACAATCAATGGAACCGAGGGGTCGGTGGTGGACTATATGGGTATGCCTGAGAAACAAGAGAGCATCCAAGCTTCAGTTGGCTTCCGTCCGCAGTGGAATAGGCGATGCCGCTTTGATAATCTCCCAGCAAACCGGCATGAACATCCCCCTCTCTCCCGAATGCACAAACGCCACGGGCGGTGGGGTGTCTGATAGCTGCTGTTGACGGGTGGGCACTGGGATGGGCAATGGCCGCCCCAAGCCAGGCCCTGTCAGCCAATGTCCGACTACGGGTGCGTCGCTAAGCCAAAATGCAGAACTGCAGGGTGCCGCCCACACTTGGGACGGGGCGGAAACGACGGAGGCCCTTGAGAGGCGCTGGGCCTGTTACGGCTGTCGAACCACACGTGTGGGATGACCTCAGGGCTGTGTGTGATCGATTGCCGCAAGGCCTGGATGCGATCATTTGGTTCCACCACCCTGTGGAGCAGCTCGCGGTGATCTTGTGCCACGGTTTGGTATCTCTTTTCTTGATCGACATGGGATGCACTTATTCGCTTCATCTTGTCAGACTTACCAAGTCCTGGGGTCACATCAGGCAATGCGTTAACTGAGCCCCCTCTGCACAGCTCGTTCGCTATCAGCGCAATGATTCGAAAACATTGTTCAGAGCTTGGGAGAGCTGTTGATGCAAGGGTAGTGATAACGTGAGGGCGGCTGATAGGCTGCGTTCGTGCTTGGAGTTTAGAAACAAGTCCAGGCCATCCCTGGCCTGACATCTTCCGGGGCTGGGCGAGTCTCCTTTCGGTAAGGTGCGCAATTAGCGTAGACATGGCGATCAGAGACTCCATGCAGCATGTCGTTCCCGAGTACGGGATAAGGGATATTGGTGTCTTGAGCTTACGGTTTGTGGTGTGATCACTCTGTTAGAGTTTACAAGTAGTTCGTTCCCAAGTGTTTCAGACTTCAGTCTCTCCGGATGCCGTCGGAAATGGCCCAGGAATCCCTTATCTCCCCCGTTCTCTCAATCCCACGCCCAGGCCTGCCGGCGACGCTACCCACATCCCGCGACTCCCTCCGCAGCCGCCTCCAACATCCATCAGATGCAACATGCAGGTCCAACGGGGATCCTCACCCCTGGCGTCATCTCACCATAATTATGTCCAAGTCTAGAATAGCATCACACCATGCTGCTGCATTCATTGTTCGCCTCGTCTACCGCAATCGTCTTGCCTGCATTGAACCATCTTGCTTTTACCTGCGCCATGCGCCGCTATCCCTGAGATTCACCGATAACTGTCGCGGCTGGGTGCAGGCGACGATGATGCTCAGCCTGAATTATGGACCCTGTCACTGCCCTATCTGTCCATTTGCCAGTGAGTATTCATATATGGCAGTTGGTAGGGTGCGATATGGCCGCAAAGTACCGAGATCATGGCTATTGGTACGTGAGAAACAGGGACAATGAGCTGAGACTGTTGAGATGTGGGTATAAGGCTTCCAATTGGTCTCGTCAGGAAGGCTCTTGAGCTTTCATTTGAGGAACTTCTCTAGGCATTATCGCGGAGATGTTTCCATCTCTTGGGCTTGATTGTGCTGCCAACTAATTGCACCGAGTCTTTCGGATGCCAAATGATCCTCCAATGCTACGGGCTCGGCCGACGCTTTGGCAGGTGAGTAATCAGCAGAACTAATACCGCACGCATGGCTGTTGAAACGTCTGTGTCGACGGCAAAAGGATCATGCCGCCGTGAACTGAACACTGCGTTGAGAGATCTCCCCACATAGAGTTGCAAGCGCGCGTGGTATCATAGAGCCACTTGCGTAGGCGAGGCTTCGGAGAACAAAGTATGCTGGCACGATTTCCAATTCGAAGGGGAAGGCTGTCGTACAGCCGTCCTAGTGGCTCAATACGCCTACCGTCAAAGTCTCCACATTCCCCCAAAACGTGGGCAAATTTGCGTCTTTCGGTGGAACTAGCCTACGCCACGGGCCGGGGAATGTAGCAGATATGCATACACGTCCGAGAAAGGTGTAACGCGGTAAATCATGGGATCTGGTGGGATGGATTCCAGATCCGAGATCAGTATCTCAACCATGGAGTGGAGTACCAGATCCTACAGGAGTGTTTGCCCCTGGTGTTGCAGAATCCGTCCCGGCCTTCTTCTTCTTTTTCTTTTTGCGTGGTATCAATGCCGGCGGGTTCATGACAGCACTGCGCAGCGATAGATAGGAGCCGCACGTCAGGCACAGGTTATCAGGAAGATCCGGGTTGCAGAAGACTGATGGAGGTTAGCACTGTGTTGATTGGGATGGCATGTTCGATTTGGCTTACTGCTTAAGCACACACTGCAGACAAAACCGATGTCAACAACCCTCCTATGGCAGAAACACGCCGCACGGAAATCGACACCGCCGGCGCTGGGAACTATGAGACTTGTCCGCGCTGTTACATCTGGTAAGAATGCCATCATCAGATATTGTAGCAGGCCCTCTGGGCGATCCGGCTTCATGTATACACCTCCAGTCGCATCGCTTGCTTGCTGCAGCAGCACAGTGTCGCCAGCCAATTTCAAGATATCTATAGGTATTCGCTTTCTTTGTGCGGCAAAGATGGAGTTCATGACGGGTATGTACTGGTTGGCAAGGTCGCCGGATACGGATACGATGAGGATGCGAGATGTGAGGGGCACGCGGTCGACGTGGGTGTTTTCCGAGTCGGCGAGTGCCGCGAGAGATGTGCTCTCAGCGGAGGCGGCCGTGGGAGCATGCAGGATGGTCTGCTTGTTGATGTGGGTAAGGGCCATTGAGAGGGCACCACCGATGAGCGTGGTTGGTGTTGCTTCCAGATGGCTCTCTTTCGTCTCGTTGAGTAGTTTGGCAAAGTTGCGTAGGATGGCACTTTCTACAACTGCGAACGGCCGGTACTTGTTCGCACTCTCTGCCATATGGCCTTCCTTGTCCTTTCCATGTCCATTCGTCTGTGCATGCCCATTTGTATGCCCACCCCGTAGTTGAGGCTGCGGCTCCGCAGGAGTTGGATAGAGAAATGTCGTCTTATGCGAATGTGAAGCTATCACGGCAACTTCATTGGCGTTTCCCGAGGCCAAGTGCGCGTTGATGAAGACGAGGATGTTGGCTAGGGCGGCCGAAAGTGAGAGGGTCGAGGATAGATGCGCCCACGCATGCGGGTTGGTATCGAGCACGATCGCAAGCAATGACGGCGGCGGGGCTGGGAAGTATTAGTCACGTCCGTATTAGCTGAGGTATTCCAGCAGCATGCCTTCGTCTGTCTTGACGTGACGGTCGGAACCGTCGATGGTATTCATTGCGCTGGAACGTCCTTCTCTGCGCAGATTCGAGGTGACAACTTCCTATTCAAGGACAGTACATGGTTCAGGAAGGCGAACAAATCTTCCTCAAAAGGTCCAACTTGTTGGTGTAGAGGGTCTAGCTGTTGCTGAATTCAGTTGATGAGGTCAACTCGGAAGTTCGCGACCGCCTAACATTATGCGCCCGTGCGCTACCCGCGTCAGCACGTGAGAGCGTTACACCTGGGCAAGCAAGACCTCCTACTTGTTTGGGTAACTATTGAGCACCACTACATGACTTGAAGGCAGCCTGTAGAGATCTCTGTCCAAGAAAACGATCATCGAGCTTGTTCTGTAGAACGGGTCTTGTTATTGGCTACATGTCAGCCAGCGGCGCAGCCATAGACTTGTGGCTTACCAGACCCATATATTGTTCAGCCTCATTGCATACATAAACGACGTGACTTCCCGCCTGGCCTGAATTCTATGGATGTACTGTATTTGCCAAATTACAAGATTGACAGCGAACGTCTCTCATCCATGGCTCGAGAGCGCTGCTACTCAACCTTGAGAGAGGATCAAGAGGTATCAATTGGCTGACCTATCGGCTATGCAGTCTTGCAGAAAGAGACGGAAGCGAGTTTCAGCTTGTGCGGAGGTATGGTCATGAACATGTGAATCCTTCAGAGACAGGACAAATCGCGGAATACCAAGGTCGCCGATATGTCCGTCGTTACATGACGTGCCATCTCGCAAAGCTAACGCGTTCATGCCAATCTACCGAGGCTCAGGACATAGTTTCGCCCCACGCCATGCACTATGGAGGACGAACGTCCCGTCCATTGGCAAGATGGTTCTCCATCAAGGAACTGCTGTCATGTCAACTTCATCTTCACATGCGATCGACTCTCCGAGGTCTTCACCAGCTCGACCACCGAATAAGGCGCCCGGCTAAAGTTTAATCTCGACGAAGCTGTCGTCGGACTCATAATCACGCCTCGTACGCTGCGTTGAAGCTCAAGGCGAACCTTTGGACGTCTGCGTATACAGCCTCTCAGCAACCCGACTGCTTGCGAAGATGATCACCGAGTCTATAAGACGTGTTAATGGCTACGAGAAGGATGCCTACACATATTACCCCGTCATCATTGTCGGTGCAGGCGCATCTGGCATTGCTATGGCCTGCCAGCTGAAGCAGCAACTTGGATTTGATCAGTTTCGCGTATTCGATCGGCAAGCAGGCATTGGAGGAACCTGGTGGATCAATCGGTACCCCGGTGTCGCTTGGTAAGTCCGCGATCTCCCCGAAGACATGCAGGTGGTCACAACCAGGGTCTCTGTATTCAGCCGCCACCGTGCCACAAACACGAGACTAACAGCCACACAGCGATATACCCGCCGTCTTCTACTCCTTCAGCTTCGCCCAAAACCCCAGTTGGTCCTCGTTCCACCCGCCTGGCAAAGAAATCGTACGCTACTACCACGAAGTATGCGAGAAATACCGCATCACGGACAAATTCGAGCTCAACACGGATATTGAAAGCTGTAAATGGCTAGAAGACGAGCAGCTATGGCAGGTCACTCTCCGTCGCATGATCTCAGGCATGGGCGACCTGTCAGCAAAGGATCGCATGAAGATCGCGCAAGAAAAAGGCGAGCATGCCGTATACTCGGAGACGGAAGTTGTGAAGGCCAAGGTTGTGCTTAGCTGTGTGGGAGGACTGGTCGAACCCAGGGGCTGGCCTGACGAGATTAAGGGCATTGAGAACTTCAAGGGCAAGATGTTCCATTCGGCGAGGTGGGATGAAAGCGTCGACTTCACAGACAAGAACGTCGTTGTTGTTGGCACTGGATGTAGCAGCGCGCAACTCGTTCCTCCTCTACCCCACGCGCCTTACAACGCTACAAAGGTCACTCAGTTGATGAGATCACCACCGTGGGTCACTCCAGCTGTCCACGCGCCCGGGGGTGACGAGTGGTGGGAGAAGAACGGCCCTAAGCTGATGAAGAACGTACCGGGCCTCAAAGAGCTTTTGCGCTTCATCATCTTCGCCACGGCAGAATCAGGCTTCCTCAAGATCTTCCCCAACACACCATACGCTAACAAAGAGCGGAAACTTTACGAAGAGAAGGTCCTCCAGAACATGCGCAAACGCACTCCAGAAAAGTACTGGGAGATCCTGACACCAGACTACGGCGTGGGTTGCAAACGACGCATCTTCGACAAGCGATGGCTCCGCAGCCTGAACGACCCAAAGATCGAGCTGACTACACAGCCGATGAACAGAGTCACAGAGCATGGTGTTGTCATCGGTCCGGGGGCAACGTATCCAAAGGACGCGAAGGAAGAAGATTACCCCGAGCGAGAAATCCCCGCCGATGTTATCGTCCTAGCCAACGGCTTCGACACAACGCGCTGGCTCCACCCCCTCAAAGTCATCGGCCAAGGCGGAAAAGACCTCGTCCAAGTAATGGAAGAACGAGGAGGCGCTCAAGCCTACCAAGGCACTGCCGTCGACGGCTTCCCCAACTTCATGATGATCTTTGGACCCAACACTGCAACTGGGCACTCCAGCGTCGTCATGGCAAGTGAGAGTACGTCTAAGCCCTCCCAACTAACGCTCACCGTTATTCATACCAAGAACGTTACTAACACAAACCCCAGACATGGTAAACTACTCCCTAAACTTCATCCGCCTCCTCCTCCACAACGAAGCCCGCACAATCGACGTCAAGCACTCCGCCGAAGTCGCCTACACTGCCGAAATGCAACGCGCTCTCAAAAACACCGTCTGGCAGAGCGGCTGCTCAAGCTGGTATTTCACCGGCGACGGCTGGAACTCGACCGTGTATCCCTATACCCAGATTGAATTTTGGCGGAGGTGTACTTTTGTCAAGTGGAATGACTGGAATATAGAGTATACGCGCAAGGGCATTGTGAGGATGAGGGCGAGGAGGCTGGTTAGGGCGTTGGCGGTCGTGTTGGCTGTTGGGGGTGCGTGGAGGTTTTGGCGGAGTGGGTTGGGGGTTAGGGATATTGGGGCGCTGGTGAGAGGGGTTTTGGAGGGGGCTGTTAGGAATGTGAGGGAGGTGGGGGACATGGTCAGGAAGGCTGCCTTGGCTTGATGTGTTGGTATGGGTAGAACAGGGCTAAATCGTCTGGCATAATTGATAATATGAAGAAATTGGTCGAGAACTCTGGTGCGTCGGTTCACAAGATTGTCGAAAAGTCTTAACGTAATCGACAGTATTCCATTAATAGAGTTACGCCTTCCCATATTCTTCACTCCCAACAAAATTCTGTCTTTTGCGACAGCCAGAAAGAAAGACAAGACCATGCATCCAGCCTCAATACCCGTCGTTTTCATTGTCCTGTCTACAAACATCTTCAAGTTCCATGGCACGCGCAACTCGACCACTGAAAGCCTCAATAAACAAGAGCTTTTCTTCAGCGCAGGGCCAGTTATAATGGTACACAACCCCAGCCCACACCCAGAACCCTGTTGGGCAGACGATGTGGATCTCCTCCACACTACCAAACTCCATGATTTCAGGTGAATCATCCGGGTCGTCTCGCTCAAACTTGAGGCGCTTGACGGCTGATGCGATGGAACTGTAATCGTAGAACGCAGAACGGCCGATGTCCAGCATATCGATATCGAGATCCAGCCAGACATAGCGCTGCTCAGTCTTGAGGCAGCCTGCCTTCTCGAGCTCTTCTCGCTGCTCATCCGGCGTGAAGAATTTCTCGATGAGGACTTCCGGCGCGTGGTTGTTTTCGAATTTCTTTACCACGTCAACTTCAAAGTGGACACGCTTGTACAATCCAAGGTTTCGCGCTTCCCGGCAGGAATGTAGTATGGCTGGTATGGGCGTAGACGAGACCAGTTGGCCATACCTACCTAGGTAGGGTTGAGACCACTTATCTCGAACACGCCGCACGTCGACGGTACGTGGCTCGACGGTATCCTTCCAGATCTGCTCTCGGAGCTCGAGAGGAAGCCGTGGAAAGGGATGGAAAGTGGTCATGGTGTGGGATGGAGATGTACAGGACTTGAGCGCAGCCCGCGCGAAGTTCCTACTACTCAGGATTAGGCAACCGTGGCATCACGGGACTGGCACTTGAAGTTCAGCCGCCTTCGCGACCACGAAATATACATTGATTGATTACATCTCGAAGAACTTGAAAGATATCTCGTGTAGGATAGTAACTGAGTGTGCTAGCGCTACCGCTAATAGATCCGTGGATGGTTTGGAAAGAGACAACAATTTTGCCCGTCTGCTGTTAGTAGGTAAGCTAGACTACTGGTACGTAAATATCCATCGATCCAGGAATACCAGCAAAACTCCTTTCACACAATCGCTACTGTATGCCGCATCATCCCGACCCCACAAACGTCATTTAGATATCCCATTTCCGGACCTTCCTCCGGATCATAGAATCCTGGGGTCTAGCTCCAAGCCTTCGCGAATAGACTCCATCCGACGCGCCATTTTAGTCTACCCCATCCGATTACCACGACTAGTCAACGGTAAACTCTGGACCGGACTAGACTCCGTTGGTCTTCTGGATGTAGATGTGGTTTGCCATTGTGCATTAGACATGCATATCAAACGGTGTGTGTGTGCTGAGCTAGTTAGAGTATAAGCATCGTGATTCACAGTCACCTGCATGGTCAGGAAAGCTTGAAATGAGAGATCATGTGTGTACTTCATGTCATAACGTCATGCTGGATCACATGTTCCAGGAGCCAACGTCTTTCCTGATCGTCGACAACCATGTTTTCCCAATCCAATCCAATCCAGTTCCCTTGGTCATTATCTGATAGAAAGATATACGCAGAAGCAGAAGTCAAGGAAATGGATATCTTCGCAGAGAACAATGCCACAGATCCAATGAAATCCCGTGATAAAACTTTTCCGTTCCGTGAAAGAAAATCGTGACATCATGCTCGATGATCGAGATTGTCGTTTTATGCCTCAGCAGTAAGATCGTTACCAGTGTTCAGCCAGTCTACATCTCCTAGTCCGCCTGAGATGCCCATGTTGGCGTCGAGAGCTGAGTCGTCGAAGTTGAACGCCTCGCCGACTGCATCCAAGTTGAGGAGCTGATCGAAATCGCCGTCATCGAACTCGTTGTTTAGTGGCAAGCTGGAGAACAGCATCTCGTCGTCCTGGTGGTGGTTGATGTTGTTGGTAAATGGATTCGCAGGAAGGTCCATCGTACTCCACTTATTGAAGGCCATCGAGTTCAGGTTGTCGTGTGTGTGCGAGTCCGACGCAGAAGCCGTGATACCGTCCATGTGTGATTCGTCGGCAATAGTGATACTGGGCATGTGCTCGTGATCGGACTCTGGTGGTGTAGATGCGAGGAATGTTTCGAGACGGCGAGCGACTTCCTCATCGGTGACATTAGGCTGGTCGTGCTGCTTCTCGAGAGCGTGCATGTTGGTGGTACCGTTGTCTGGCGGCGGTGTCAATGTTGAAGGACGTAGGTTCTGTGTTCCTGTAGTCGCGTTGTTGATCATCTCCATTCGCCTCCCAGCGTCTACAAGATCTTCGACTGTAGTGACCGGCGAAGGCTTGGGCATTGGCGTCGCTGGGGCGGCTGCTACAGGAGCAACATGGATACCTGCCTTGCGGATAGCGGCTTCCAGGAAGGCCACTGAGTAGTCGGCGGCAGCGTAGAGATCCCGCAGTTTACCCATAACAGCCATGCACTGGCAGAAGCCGCGTAGAGAGGTTCGACGAGTCTCCTCCTCTGGGGCCTTTATGTCGAGGAGATGGATGATGATCGCCGGTAACAGAACCGTGACACCTGTGGTTGGCAGGTATTTAACAAGACCACCCACGTCTAGGCGCTGAGCTATCGATGTGATTGCTGAAGCAGCCCGACGGACATTACGGCGAGAGACATCGAGCAGTTCGGACTCGACATTCTCCTTTGTTGGAGCGCTGGCTGGACCGCCTTGTGAGTTTGGTAGAACCTGGGGCCGATGCAACGCTGACAACGTGGTGAAGAAGACCATGTGTAGTAGAGACCTTGCAAGATCGATGGCTGCTTCGCCGCTGGGTGTGTCCGTGTACTTGGCTTCTTCTGGAAGCTCCGAAACCCATTTTTGGAGCTCTTCATCACAGGCCTTGACCTCACTAGTCTCGGGATCTAGTTTCTTCGGTAGCAACATCATGGTTGTACGGTCATTTTGCAGGCCGTGGTTGTTGTTCAATACGCAGTATTGCTTAGAAAGCACATGGGATATGCACAGACACAGCCTAGCCTTCTCAATGCACATGATAGCTAGTTGTCGCTGCGCATCCACATCCCTCGCAATACGGCAGTCAGCTGGCAGGCAAGTGATCGAATCCGGGAGAGGTGCAATCTCAAAGTCATCCAACGTCAGCATGGGCACGTCGAAGTCCTCGGTCTTTATCCTTGTAGGGCGTCGCATGCCAAGTGCAATAAGTCGGTCGCGCATGTAGGTTGACCACCATATCCGCTTCCACAACTTCACGCGCTTGCTGTCCAGGTTGGTGTTGTCCGGATTGCGATGTAATCCGATGGTGTGAGCAACCGATGTAGCGACGCCCATCCAGTGCCAGGTGTCTTTCTGGTCATCGGGAGTTTCGTAATAATACGTCAGCAACAACAGTGCTTGGACTAGTGAAACGCGATCGGACTCATAATCAAAGTCGTACAAGATCTGGTGGCAGAGTTAGCACGGTGTTCACATGTTATCGGCCCATTGTAGGTCCGTCGATTTTCACATGTCGGCATGTCCTCGGAAAATCGGTGTGTCCGAATCACCCCGATAGTGTTTGGGTCTAGTCGGCCAAAGCCCATGACTTGCCAAGGCATCCGAAGAAGGGTCTCAACTTACTCTAGTCTTCTGGAAGAAGTCTTTGCGCGCGTCCTTCCGAGTAGCGTAGCCCGCTGTGCGCAAGTGTTCCATATCAACAAACGCCGATCCGGCGAACATGACGGCCTGGAACAGGATCAAGCTGACTTTTCCTTTGCTTCCGTCTCGTTTGTCAACCATCGACAAGAAATCATGCAGATCCAGAAGTGGCATATAGGGATGGACAAATTCGACGTATGCGCGAAGCATTTCACCGCGAAGATTTCCCTTTGGTACGGTCAAGGCACCTTTCTTCTCCAGATAGGCGATCTCGTCAGGTCCGATTTTCGCCGGGAGAGGTTTGATGAATCGGGGTAGCTCTCCAGGGGCGGGTTTCTGTGGTATGCTTCCAAAGAAGGGTGCTCGTGGTTCATTGGAAAACGGCGAAAATGGTAGTGTGGGCAAGCCATTAATTTGTGACGTGATGGAAAGTCGGCGCTGGATATCTGAGATACTGGTGACGGAGTTGATACGATGGCCATGACTTTGGTCTGTGTTGAGATTAGCCCAGTACGACTGATGCCGTGATGCAGTAATCATACATATTGAGTGAGGCACGTGCTCATCTCGCCTTGATTCCGCCTCATGTGATCCTCGCGACGAGCTTCGGTTCAAGGTTTGCGCACCGTCCAGCGCGTCACGCGATGCGATTTTGCGCGTCGCAGGTGCAGTCGCGCTTGCGTTTTCTGTGGCTTGGTCGTCATCTTTGCTCCATTTCCTGCAGCTGTCAGTAGTCGTACGAGGCGCACATTTGGTGTGGGTGCATCAACAGCCATTGGCTGAAATGCTCTCGGTGATTGTGATAGGTGCAGCGCAGCACAAGTGGCTAGGCCAGAAATACCGAGCTCCCAGCCGACGTTGGATGACGAAATCGATGGAACATGCCATATCGAAATTGTTGATCAAACGATAAAGCGTTTTGTTTGTGGAGACGTCGGATATTGCACGGGAATGTGGAACTAACTTTTTGCGCCTGCTCTCCGACACAATGCACTCGACTTCGTCCAGTCTGCAGTTTGTGCAAGGAGCGCCATGCTCCGTGACATTGCATCGCACTTTGCGAGCTCGACAACACTGACACGCTTTTGAAGCCCTCCTCTTTACTGAACGCCCGGTTCCATGTCCATCGAGGCCGGCCGCGGTGGCTTTTCGTTTCGGTGCTTGGATTTCGTTGTGATGGTCGGACGGAGATGCAGAGTAATCAGACATGGCTACGAGATGTGGATGTCTGGAGTCTGCGTTGAAGGCACGATGGGTTGCAAATAGCGTTGACAATTCCTACCACACGCGAGGGGCCTGGGGGGGTCCGAAGATTATAAAGACCACAATTCGCGAGAGTGGATTGCATGCCAGGGCTAGTCGTGTGCTAGGACACACAGACAAGCCGCGCTTCACATGGTGCGTTTTAACGCTCATGACGCCGCCTCCGTCCCCACTGGGGATCGTTAGTTAGTACCCCAGTCCCCCAGATGCGGCTGGTCGGCGCTTTATCCTTGGCGACTAAGACGCCGATGCCTTTCGGATGTCATCGGGACAAAGCCCGCTCCTGGATACAAACGCGTATCCGCAACGTCAGCTGCTTGACCAGTCCTTGTGCACGGGTAAGTTGCCGCGGTTCTTGCATTCGCTCAAGCCGACGATGGCCTGTACAACTGGCAGCCTGTGAATGCCAAGAGCACGCTCCCTCCGACTACTACGGACGTATGGCACGCGAGTACCAGGTGTCTTTGACACCCAAGCTCGAGTCATGATTGTTGTGGGGTGCACGGCACTTTCGATTCACGTTGCGTCCCACAAACGCAAGGACAAGCCAGGCGTAGGATCATCGCTGTAGAGTGCGGAAATGAATATCCCAGGGACGGCGCGATTGGTGTCTATGAGCGGAATGCCATGACCAAGCCAGACAGCTCTGGATCCTATAGCCGAAGTGCTAGCCGTCTCGGGTGCACGTGAGGACACATAGGCGTCCAAGTATGTTTGCGGCTTTTTGCCAATCGTACGGACAGGTCCATTGCCCCGACGCACTGCCCCAGTACACCCCAATAAAATCTGCATCGTGAACCTTAGTGGGCACGGTGCTTGCCGTCTTTTTTTGATCTGCTGAGAGCTGGCTGACCGCTCTAACAACAAACACAGCGCTCGGTGCACGGGAAAACATTGCGATGGATGACGTGAAGGCAAACTCTGAGAGGCTGCGCATCATGCAGTCGGCGCTCGGAGCAAAGGCTCTTCCAGCTGCATGGTCAGTGGTTGCGGTAAAGGTGTCAAAAATGGCACGCGTAGCGAACGACTGGAGGTTGATCTCTGGGCGTGCCAAAATTGCGGGGAACACGCCCTTTCCCCTCTCGGTGAAGTCTCGGACGACGCCATGCTGTTGCATGAGGCAGAGAACGCAACCACCAATCTGCAGTGATGCACACGTTCCATCCTTCCAGATTGCCCCTAGATGCTCGGCACCCTCATGCACCTCCCGCTCAATTTTTTCTCTGCATCGCGATCGTGATCGAGCGTCCGCGGCCGCAGCCCGAGCCTACCCGTCGGTACCTGTGACTTTCCCGGTCACTCAAACATCTGGGGCATTACACCCATCATCCTTACTACTACATTGGAAAGAAGCGAAGACCAGGTCAAGCCTTGATGCGCACGTCTAATGACACCATTTTAGCGGTCCCACGCGACATGATCTGCAGGGAAAGTAACTGTCGCACGACATGGTCTGGTTCATGAGCGTTCTCCGATGGCTGAGGCTCAATGTCTCTGCATGTACCAACCGTGTCATCACTGGAGAGTCAGATCTCACTGCCCCCTCCAGCTCCTTTGTTCGATGCGGGGCTTACCGCCACATCAGCATCTTTGGGAAAGGCATGCGTTGCAGGCATGATTAATATTCACTATCCAATCCTCGTGCGAGCTTTCGGCCGTTGGGACGGAATCAATTTCCGCTCAGGTCATCGGAAAAAGGCATTCAAATAAAGCCAACGAGGCTATGTCATGTCGGGCGACTAAAGATGCAGGACTGTCACTGTACGGAACCACTAAGTTTTGAGCTCCACTTTGAGAATCTGGAGTGAAGATCCCAAGGTCGGCGCATCATCGGTGCGGTAACTAGTAAGTAACCTGGCTGGTTCACGCTTCAGCTAGAAGTAGCGTGGATGGTCTCATCTGACAAAAGAATACAAGCTGGAAACACAAGGTGGTCTGAATTTGGCAAGAAACCCACAAGATGTATCTCGGTTGTATGTGTCTTCCATCTCAGTATCACATGGCAGACATGACCAAATCTCATCCAATGCGATCCAATCACGACTCCTCTGACCCACCACCATAGATGAGCTCACATTTCTGCTCAGCATCAGCAAGTGCACAAACGAAAAACAACCAAGGCAATGGAACGGTTAAGTAGTCACTTACAAGGTCGCTCGTACAAGTACCATGTTCTCCTCTCACTGGGTAACATCGATCCAACGTTGCCTGTTTACATTCGCATTCCTGTCAGGCCGTCAGCAAAGAACAATTACACTTCATCGGCACAACATTGTACATACAGCCTTCAATTCCAGCGGGCAGATCGGTGGCGGTCCACATGAACAAATAGGTAGAGTAGGTGGGGCTGGCGCTGGCGCTGCTAGGGAGACGGCCGCTAAGAGCACGGAGACGATGATGGCGGACTTCATTCTGGAGAAGCAGGCAACGTCAATGTCAAAGTAGCTTCAATGAATAAGTGTAGAGTTGAAATGGTTTATGGCACGATATATTTATATGTCAACCAGCTCTACTCGGGGCTTCACCATCTGACGTGATACCGTGTCAAGTCAAGAAAAGGCATATGAGACATTCAGCTCTCGCTGAGGAAAGCCCGAGTTACCGTTGCGAATAAGAGACCATATCTGGGTCTTGGACTGCGGCATAGAACTCAAATAGGAAAATGTGTTTAGCCAAGGGTATCGTGTAATGATCTTGGAACACCTGATGCTCGCAAATGAGATTGCATGACCGTCTAAGTCTAGATGCTGCTGATGTTTACCACATCTAAAGCTTCGATGATCCCTTCGGCCTCTCCATCGCCTTAGTCTTACTCTTGAAATTTTTGACGAGCTGTCTCACACCCAAGTCCAGCATGACGTCTTCCGCACCACCTGGTATCCTTATACCTGGAACCTCGCGGTATATCCCTAAGAACATGTTAGTTACTGCCTGTAATTCCGATACTCGCAATACTCACTCTCAATCAACTCTCCCTGTCCACTCTTCGTGTATCCATTTCCGCCAAATAGCAATTGCGCCGTTTGAGCGCATTCGTTCAGCACGATGCCGCTTTGTGCCTTGACCATGGCGGTCAGGCCACCCAATTCGATGTCTGCTGACGCCTTTGGTAGGTGTACCATTTGGTATACGAATTGCTCGACCCAAGCCCATTGTGACTCTAGCAGCGCACCGGCTTTTGCCAGACGGTGGCGTACGACGGGTTGTTCGACGAGTGGTTTGCCGAAAGCCTCGCGCTTGAGGACGTATTCCATTGCGGCGGAGAGGGCGACACGCGCTTGACGGGTTGCGCCGATCGCAATGCTGAGCCGTTCGTGGTTGAAGTTGGTCATGCTGTGAATTTTCCCGTTAGCTAGAGTACTTCTTGAGACTTTCGTTATCTTACATGTACTTCATGCCCATACCCTCTTCTCCAATGAGATTCTCAACCGGCACTTTGACATCGTCAAGTTCTATGAAGGTCGTTCCTGCACTGACTTGACCGCCAACCTTCAGTCTGCGCATGTTTACTCCTGGGTTTCCTAACAAAGGCACGACCAACATGGACAGACCTGTGGGTCCAGGGCCACCGGTCCTAACAGCCATCGAAGAGTAACTTGACCAAATTCCGTTTGTGATCCACTTCTTGGTTCCGTTGACGATGTAGTGCTTTCCGTCGGGTGTCTTTGTAGCGGTCGTTGTGATGTTTGCGACGTCTGATCCGGCTTCGGGTTCGGTAATGGCAATGCAAGTTCGCTTCTTGCCGGTAAGGAGTTCGGGGAGGTAGCGCTCTTGGAGCTGCCTGCTGCCGTATTTGATAATGGGCGGTACACCGAAGGACATTCCTGTGGTAAGAGACCCAGCCGGTCCTGCAAGGCCGGTTCGCGCCATCTGGTACGGCTGTTAGTTGCGCTCAAACTGGGTGTTGGGAAATCCTACCTCATCGGCGTAGATCATGGTATGAATATAATCCCATTCCTCGACCTTGACGACACCCAGGATGTCATGAATTCCGAGCTTCTTCAGCCATTCCACTGGCAACGGGGCAGGTAGTGTCGGTAGCAGCATGCCTGCTTTCGCGAACGTCTCAAAGACATGCTCAGGCACAGTCTCCTCCGTATCCCATGCCAGAGAATTCTCCAGGAGATGCTCGTCCACGAATTTGCGACACGCTTTCTGCCATCTCAGATGCGTCTCCTTGTAGTATGGAGATGGTAGGCCGACGATGTAGGGCGGTTCGGAGAACGGGACGAAAGCTGTGGAAGACATTGCGATGTTGTCGAGGCGAGCCGAAGGTAGAGTAGAAGATGCGAGCGACGGGGCTCTGCTGCGTGTAGACTACATGATGGTGTTGCGCTCGGTATATGGAGAGGAGAAGTGGAGTCCGGGGTAGCTTCAGGCCAGCCGAGGTTCGCCAGGATTACACGCTTCTGACATGTCATGAACCGACGACTACCAGATCGAGGCGCAAGCCACGCTCCTTGGCCCGAGAAATCTAGACAGTTTCAATTAACGCTAAAGGGACAAATGGAAAGACTATGTCGGTCTGCGCTTACATACGAACTTCGGTCCCGAGGGCTTGGACATTGGTGTTGCGCGCTGTTTGGCATGTAGTCCGAATCAGGCAAGTTGCCAAAAGCCGTCGATTGCGGGCGTCTGGAGAGTTACCACAGGTCATCTGCACAACGATTGTCACTGCACGTATGTAGGCACGCATGAATGCCTCCAGAGTACAGATCTCGGATGCTGCGACCTCTGTCAAACAAGCACGGAAACTTTGTTATGTCAAGCCAGCAGGCATCGTGTACAACATAGAATTCGTTCCCAATTAATGCCATAATCCACTCCAGTATGCATTTGCAGTGTCGACTCGACTACCAAATTCCGGATTGGGATACCAGTCAAATATAGTCTGGAGTATGCAGATTGGCAACGACTGCAATCACTTCGTACAGCATGAGCATCGACTGTTGGATATTAATACTTTTCATCGTCGTCAAAGCAGACCATTGCCGCTGATATCAGAACGCACATCAAACATATGGTAGTTCAAGATCATAGAGACTGGTAGTATTCTGGCTATTTTTTTTAACGCACTCTACGAGGTGATTATGGTACATACTCTCAAGCTAAGGGTGTAATGGTAACGTAGCCGAGTAATCGAATGAATGTCAGAAACAAGGTACCGTAACTTACTCACATGTAGTTCCAGTTGTTGACTGGCTGGGGACGGTGAAGAGTCGTCTGTATCCTACGAGACGGGTGTATCAGCGAGAACTTCTAATCCTCCTCAATTTCACCTTCCTCGCTTCCACTGCGGAGGGCGCGGTCTTCTTCTTCCTTCTTAATCGTGCTGGCTGCCTCAGGAACAGGCGTCTTGGACTTGCGGTCAGGGCGTGGAGAGTAGCGAGCACGCTGTGACGAGGTTAGTGTCGTGTTCTCAATATATATGGGGCGTAATTTTGCGGACCTTTGTCTCACGATCGCGTTTGGAAGAGCTCTCGTCGCTTTCCCGACGGCGTCGAGCAGACGACGTGCGACCACCGCTGTCACCGTAGTCTAGCAGACTAACCGTGGCCTCACGAGGGTCGGCCCTGCTGACATAGGATCGCTCACGCTCGGCTTCACGCTCGCGGCGCTCACGTACGTAGTGATCACCGCCAGGGCTGCGACGAGAACGCTCGTAACGATCGTCGTCTCGGCGCTCACGGCGCGGGGGAGGAGACAAGCCTGTACTGTCGTTGTTCCTGTAGCGCGCCTCCCTGTCCTGCACCGCACGACGGCGCTCTGCAGCATACGGGTCATGTTCAGGTGAGCGAGTTCGTGTACGATGACGACGATGAGAGTCAGAATGACCATTGCGATACTCACGATCTCGGTCACGCCTGTCCCTACTACGATCACGGCCATCGCGCCTGCTCCGGTCTCTGCGATCGCTCTCCTTCTCCTTCAGGCGGGACATGAACTTGTCGAAAGCCGATTCGCGGAGGGTATCTGATTTCAGTGCGCGATACTCGTCTGTCTTTTCAACGCGGGGACGTACCACTTCCCAGGTGTCTGACAGCGACACCGGTGGGTCAAGATGCTTGATGACTGAGCGAAGCTTGTCCACAGTAGAGCGCTCGTTGTACTCTTCGTCTTGGCGGTCTTGTTCCTCGCGCTTCTTGACCTTCGCAAGGACGTAGTTGTATATGCTATGCATGGACTGTTCGTCAATATCAGCGGTGCGAGGATCTTTTCGCATAACGTTAAGGAAGTCTTCCACAGGGGTCGACGTGGTAACCTCGAAGCGTTGTTGCTAGTAGCACAGTTAGTCCAGTTTTAGTGGGGAGTTGGGGTTCAACATACCTCCAGTACATCAAGCGCCCTTCGGCGCAGGGTGCGGAACTTGCCCTCTTCCTCCTCCAGAGCATCACGGAATAGATCGAGTGGCGAGGATCCGCCCTGCCCAAGCATGGCTGTGTAGCGCGGTTCGTTCTCGATGTGACTGTGAATGTCCTTCCACTTGGTACCAGCGCGAAGCAAACCGTCCCTCCTAAGCTCGTCTAGAAGCTCGAGGAATGCATCACGGTTCTTGCGCTCGACGCGGTGCTTCTTGCGTCGCTCAGCTTGGACTTTGTCGTTGTGTTCGCGCTGGAGCTGCCTGATGTGCTTTTCGAATTGGTTCAAGACATCCATTCGAGTCAGAGTTTCGAACTTCTCGCTGTTGAACTCGTTGTTCTGCTCCAACTTTTCTTCAGCTGCCTGCCAACGCGTGAACGGCTCCAGGTCCAAGCCCTTCAGCAAGCCCATGACCTCATCGATTGCAGAGCGCCTGCTCTCTGCCTCTTCCTCTTCGTGCGCCTTCTTCAAAGAGATGATGTATTCTTCGAACAGAGTCCTTCTCTCGTTGTCGTCCTTGGCTGAGCGGAAGATGGTTTCCTCTTCGATGATGGGCAGAGCAGTCTTCCAGCGTGTGTAGTACTTGATCTCGGGGTGCGAGCGCAGCATGGCGGTGAAGTCGGATCGTAGCTTGGCCTGGCGATCCTGCTCCTTGTGCTTCTCCTGGGCGCGCAAGTCTTCGCAGTACTTCTTGAAGGCCTCCTCGCGCTTCTCCGGCTCGGGAATGGCGCGCCAGTTGGGATCGTGGATACCGGCGCGGACGGCCTGCTGCCAGGTCCAGTCGGGCTGCACCTTCATCTGCCTGAGCACCTTCATGAAAGCAGCCTCGGCTTCCTGCGGAGTAGAAAACTGCAGCTCGGTGCCGGTCGTGAAGCTGATGTTGGGGCGGTCGCCGCCAAAGCCAGATTCACGGTCGCGCTCGCGATCACGGTCACGGTCATCGCGGCGGTCGTGTCGGTCAGGGCGGTACTCGTCGCGTTCGGGGCGTCTGTTGTCGTACGAAGGCGCGCTCGAGGCTGGTCCTGTTGGCCATCCCGCGGGACCGGCAGGGGGCGGGCGCTGATTCTGCAAGCTCTGCCTGTACTCGTCGATCTTCTTCTGGACCACCTCGGGAATCTCCCACGTAGTCTCGCTCGTGCCAGTCTTTGCGTAGTATCGCCTGCCGCCTGCTACGTGCGCAGTCCAGCCGGTGCCGGGAATTGCGCGCTTCTTAGCGTCAGTATTGTCTCGCTGTCGAATGATCATGAGATCAAGTACCTCTACATCGTCCTTGAGCTCGTCGGGCTTTTCCCACGTGGTTTGGTTGGTGGCTTTGTTGAAGTAGTACTCCTTGCCATCGGCTGCTGTCGCGACTGACCATACAGAAGCTTGAGCCATTGGCGGCGCGTAGGGTGGGCCGTTCATTGCGCCGGTTGTGGATGGTTGCGCGTGGGGATGGGTAAAGTCAGAACGCCTGTCTGCAAAGAAGTTGTGGAACTTACTGGCGCACGGACGGTTTGGGTAGCGCGAAAGCAGGACCCCTAGTTCAGGCACCACATTCACGTGTTCCTTCACATCTACCTTCACCTCGATTGTCCTGTGGAAATCATGGCAGACGATGAGGTGATACCACGCAGGAGCCTCGAGTTTGCCGAGAGCTCAGTGCTGGAAGCTGTGGTGCCTGCGAGTTCCGACATCGACATCAAGAGCGAGATCGACTCTTGGGATGGTGCAGCAGACGACAATGGTTCCATATTGCCGTTCCTAGCACAACGAAATGTGCTACTTCTCGGTACGTCTCCAACAATTCCCTACAATCAGCACCTCTCTTACTCATGCACAGGCCTTTAGATGAACTTTTAGCCGTATATGTTGTTTTCCAAACACCGCTGTTAGACGAAGCGACCTTGAAGTCGTACCTTGCAAGACTGGTGATCAACGTAGAGGCCTTCGCATTCAGTACGGTTCCCCCATCTGATCAAGATCCAAAATCTACGCCTCCCAAAGAAGTCATCTTCTCAGGTACCATCAATCACACAGATGAACCTACGGTTGTCAACCATGGTGAAGGGGACAGTGCTCATACCTATGTTATCTGGAAGGTGGATGTTTTCATAGGTGAGACAATCAGCCAATCTCTCATAGATCGTATCTAATCAACAGCAGCTCGCCCACAAGGCAGATTTCATAAGCCTGCAGTGTACTTCCAACCCACGGCCTCCTTCAAGCCAGAAGAAAAGCCTCAAAAAGACGCGTCAGAGGATGACTATCTCCCAAGTGGCGTACCCACACCCTTAAACCTGCTGCAGTCATTCGAGAATGATCCCGCTCTTGTCGGTGTCCATCCACGACTCTCAGCAATGCGTATCAGCAAGGTCACTCCAACTGCCCCTGCTGCAAAGGAAATGGCTCGACCGATTCGAAACGGACAAAGACCACTATTTCGTGTGCTGCCGCCTTTGATATGGAGGATACGTTATTCGAGGATTCAAGCATCAATAAGCGACCTGTCTTTAATGGCCTCTCTAGATCTGGAAGTCGCTCAATTCGCTACCTACGACGTCAGAATCAAAAAGGTCAGCCTGGCTTTGCATGGAGGCAAGGTTCAAGAGTTGAACGAAGAGCTGGATACCACGACGAGCCACAAACCTGGTGATCAGCTAACGTTTCTGTACAAGATCCGGCCTGATATTGGTACCGATGGAACACCAGCACTCGGGAGCAAGGGTCATTACTTAACGTTGAATGTTGAGGCAAATGTCACAATGTCCGATCATTGCCACCCAGACATTGCTATCGAGTGGAAGACACCCGTTGACTTTCCGTCAGAACAGGCGCTCAACTTGGCCAGGGCTAGTCGGCCGAGTAGCTCTACAACACAGAGCGCGAACGCAGCCAATCCCGACGCCCTTGTCACTCAAGATGCCCAAGATCAACCCGAACAGGATGCTTCCCACAACGACGTCAATGTCACCCTGACAGTGTCTGGGCCGCCTAGTGTCAAGGTTGGCGAGATCTTCACGTGGGATGTGTTTATAGTCAACCGATCGGACAAAACGCGAAGGCTGGCAGTTCTGGTCATCGCGAAAAGACCGAGAGACTCGGGGAAGCACAAGTCACATCCATCCGTCTCTTCTGTAGGCGGTCCTCGAGCGGACAAGAAAGAGTTGTTTGGAACGGCGGTCGTTGACGAAAATGTCGTGTACGCTAAGCAAAAGAGTGCGAGGACCGATACAGCGGACTTGATCTGCTTGACAACCGACATACGGCTCGGGTAAGTCGGATTAAGCAGAAGGGTCATAGAACGAATGGCTAACATGATCAGGCAACTCTCACCCGGCTCCTGCTACACGGCCGACCTCAAGTTTCTTGCGCTTTCAGCAGGAGTATTGTTCGTGGAATCGATACGAGTCGTTGATCTGGTCAGCAACGAAGCTGTCGATATTCATGATTTACCAAGTATTGTTGCTGTAGCCTCGTGAGCTCGCAACACTTCCTATAGCTTAGACTATCTTCAGTCAATGAAGCGTGCGATGCAGATAGTGTGTCACCCTTTTATGTTGCGCCGTTACTTGTAGTAGACCATGGACGGGGTCGTGTTTGTGACGCCGAGACACACTGTGGAGCTCAGCAGGCGCTCAGCAGAGTGGAGCACAGATGCCACCACCGGATTCGGTCCAAGAGAAAGTGCTAGACATCCGGGCTCCCAACTTTACGTCTTGGACATAGCTCGATAGTACGAGCCATAGGCGCGCGGAACTAGGCTGATGCCAGCCGTCGCTTGATGTCTGAAACTCGTCATTGGTCCCGGCGTGAAACTCTCGCCACTGTTGCAGCACCTCCGCACTGAACCCTGGGCTGCGGCTGCGCATCGCATGCCTCTGCTACACTTCCTACCACAAACCGCTCTTAATCACGATAGTATTGTCGCCTGCCCTATTTCCTTATCGCGCTTTTGAGCCGCAACAGATAGGACCACTTATAGCCGCACACGGGCCTGCGGCTACGTTTCATCAACGTCATCGCGATCTTCGAGCAACGCTACACCTAGAGCTTTTCACAGGACCCATACTAAACATGAACAGCACCAGACACAGACTGCTTTACCAGCTAAACAGCCGCTGGATATACGGGAAGATTGTGAGCCACCCGTCCTGATACTGTTTGATGGTCGACTAATTATTTCCAGCCGCTGCTGCATTCGATAGTATTCCTGCTCCAAATGGCGGCCGTCAGCATGCTCACGCGCAAGTACAACCAGTACTATGCGGCGCGTCCAGTACTCACCACCATGATCACCAACGCCGTACGTTTTCCATAGCTATAAGCACCATGCGCATCGAGTGGCATGTCGCGCGACCGCCACACCGACTATTGCGACCTCTGCGCCGACGCCGACATATCTCAGACATGACGAAATAGGGAGGCTAACACCATGTGCAGGTGTTGGGTGGTATCGCGGACACAGTAGCCCAGACGCTCACCGCCGTGCGGGAGCGCGCAGTACGCAAGAAGGGCGGCCCAGGCAAGGACGACTTCCTGGCGATTGAAATCCACGAGCTCGACAGACGGAACCCGTTCAACGAGAACGACCTCATCCCCGACTCGAAGATACTCCCCCCGCCTTTCGATTTCGAGCGAACCACAAGATTCATGTCCTACGGTTTCCTCATGTCGCCAATCCAGCACAGGTGGTTCGGCTTCCTGTCCAGGACTTTCCCTGTTTCAAAGACTGCGACATGGTTGCCAGCCCTCAAGCGCGTGGCTTTTGATCAGTTCCTGTTCGCCCCAGCTGGTCTGGCTGCCTTCTTCACTTTCATGACTGTTGCCGAGGGTGGCGGCAAGCGTGCTGTGCAGCGCAAGTTCCAGGACGTATACGTGCCTGCGCTCAAGGCCAATTACATGGTCTGGCCGGCTGTGCAGCTCATCAACTTCCGAGTCATGCCCATCCAATTCCAGATTGTAAGTATTCTGCTCCAGTTTACGATGCTAGCGACTGACGTGTGCCAGCCATTTGTATCTACCGTGGGTATTGCTTGGACAGCTTACCTCTCTTTGACGAACTCGGCCGACGAAGCCTAAGCCTATCCAGTTATGCGAACGAATTCCCATGTTTAAATATCATACGTACACATAAGGTCTGGTCACGGTGGCATCGGGTGATTCCCCTTGAGCGTCTCGCGCGTTAGCATGTTTGGTTGGGCATTTGCACGGCGTCAGGTTAGTTGACTTTGATACGGTCGATGTGTTATGTACAGTCTTGAATTTGATACAGAATGAAACTATCATCATGCACAAATGTTGTTTACCTTGCGTATATGCTTGGATTGTGTTTTACCAAGTCTCTTCATGTGGAGAGATCATGTAAAACGCGTTGCAACGATACCCCCAACACCACTGAGTACTCTCGGCCGCGGGGGATGTCGACCTTGGCTGCCCACTTTGGCACGCCCCAAGACGCGCGGACAGCAAAATGTGTTTTACATCAGCTAATTTCTCTAGTCCGGTCACGTCAACTTGCTTTTTTGTGGTTCGATAAGGAGCGCGAAGCTTTGCATGCAGGAGAACCCGTGGATTGCCCCGCTACACCCCACCAAGCCTGCCCATGACGATCTGAAGCTCGACAACAAACATTGAACACCTCCCGCGCTTCTTCCTTTCTCCAACTCATTGACGTAAGTGGACCTTTACCTGAGGTATATAGCTGGCAGTTGTACACTTCGATTGACACATCTAAGACTTCATTAAACTCACACCATCACAGTACTACTATACACCCACCATGTCTCTCTCTAACAAGCTGTCAATCGCCGACGTCGACCTCAAGGGCAAGCGCGTCCTCATCCGAGTGAGTATATTCAGAACTTTGGTATGAAGTACAAATTCAATTCTAATCGCGACACACCAGGTCGACTTCAACGTCCCTCTCGACTCCGACAAGAACATCACCAACAACCAGCGCATAGTCGGCGCTCTTCCCACAATCAAGCACGCTGTCGACAATGGCGCCAAGGCCGTCATCCTCATGTCGCATCTCGGCCGCCCAGACGGAAAGCCAAACGCAAAGTACAGTCTCAAGCCGGTTGTTCCCGAACTCGAGAAGCTACTCGGCAAGAGCGTAACCTTCACAGACGACTGCGTCGGCAAGTCGGTCGAGGACACCGTTAACGGCGCTAGCGGCGGCCAGGTCATCCTACTGGAGAACCTGCGCTTCCACGCCGAGGAGGAGGGCAGCTACAAGGATGACGAGGGCAAGAAGCAGAAGGTTGACAAGAGCAAGGTTGAGGAGTTCAGGAAGGGCTTGACTGCTCTTGGTGACATTTACATCAGTGAGTGTCCTCGGCGATTTATACAAGTAGCATACTAACGGATTACAGACGATGCCTTTGGCACTGCCCACCGCGCACACAGCTCCATGGTCGGCGTCGACCTCCCACAAAAGGCATCTGGCTTCCTCGTCAAGAAGGAGCTCGACTACTTTGCGCAAGCGCTCGAGGAGCCCAAGCGCCCCTTCCTCGCCATCCTCGGTGGTGCCAAGGTCTCCGACAAGATCCAGCTGATCGACAACCTGCTCGGCAAGGTCAACAGCCTCATCATCTGCGGAGGCATGTCATTCACCTTTAAGAAGACGCTCGAGGGTGTGAAGATCGGCGACAGCTTGTTCGACGAGGCCGGCAGCAAGACTGTCAAGGACCTTGTCGAGAAGGCGAAGAAGAACAACGTCAAGATTGTCTTGCCCGTTGACTACATCACTGCCGACAAGTTCGACAAGGATGCCAACACTGGCTACGCTGAGGACAAGGACGGTATTCCAGATGGCTGGATGGGTCTCGACTGTGGTGACAAGTCGATCAAGCTGTACAAGGAGGCCATTGGCGAGGCGCAGACCATCCTCTGGAACGGTCCCGCCGGTGTATTCGAGTTTGAGAAGTTCGCCAAGGGCACAAAGGCGACACTCGATGCTGCCGTTGATGCTGCGCAAAGCGGCAAGATTGTCATCATCGGTGGTGGTGACACAGCCACTGTTGCCGCCAAGTACGGCGTAGAAGACAAGCTGTCCCACGTCTCGACTGGTGGTGGTGCGTCGCTCGAGCTGCTCGAGGGCAAGGACCTGCCCGGTGTATCCGCCCTGTCAAGTAAGTAAACCAGTCACTCATAGAAGTGAACGGCAGCTCAAGATGAGGGAAGGTATATCTTCGAAGTTATGATTGTAGCTATAGCTCTTTTCGGTTCAATAAAGATACCGCATTCCACCGCATGGCCTATGGACGTGATGCGTGGAGTCTTTGGGCTCACTTTTGCAACCATGTATGTGTCTCGAGCTAGCCATATCCTCATTCGTTTGAAGGGTCGTCATGTTTTCCGTTCGAATCGCGTATGTTCGTGTCGACTATAGGTATCGCTCATTTGCCCAGCTTCTTAAGCTCCTCCCTGGTTGTTGTTAGCACCTATAATACATTTCCAGTAGACAAGTGTCCTACCTCAGCTGAACCGCAAAGTCGTCATTCGTGTCATCATCGTCCCAGCTCTCTTCCCAGAGATGTGTGTTGCCGTTGGGGATCTGTGTCTCCTCCTCAGTCCAGTCTGTAGACACGTTAGCTTGATGCATCCCCCTTCAACCATTCCAACATACCCTCTACAGGGAAATCCTCAAACTCATCATCCTCCTCTAGCTGTGTCGCGGGCTTCTTCTCGGGCGCCAGTGGTTGCTCGCCGTTCTTTGAGTCGTTGACGACGGCCTTCTTCATATCGTTGCTGCCTTGTGCTGAGCCGGACATTATGGCGGTTTCGGGAGATGCGATCGGCGATGTGTTACGGTACGGTTGGGTGAGTCGAGTTGTGGTTACGCGGTGTTGTGGCTTTGGTGAGCTTTGGTGATGCGGCTCTAACAGCGGAGGAGCAGCGGCGGCGATTGTCCGCAAGGCTTAGCGCGACGTCACGTGGTGCACCTGGCAACTGGGTTCGCGGGGTACGAGTCCGTCGAGGTTGCTGCTTGGCTCCGAGAAAGTTCCATGTGATGCATGGTGGTGCTTTGCTGTCGCCGTTGCACCTCATTCACTCTTTTTAAGCCGGGCCTGGGGTGCATTGGAGGGCAAAGTACGGATAATGAACATGACGTACACGTACTTTAGCTCCGAGTAGCCGGACGAAGCTGTAAGCACCGCCCGTCTGGTGGGCTTTAGTAGGTGTCTAGACACGCGCTCAGTGTCTTAGCTGGCGTATCCGCTTTACGCTGAGATTTGGATATACTTACTACCTCTCTTCATTCGATCTTTCTCGTGTCTCTCTTTCTCGGCCTCTTCTGGTTAACCTTTTTTCGACCAGTCTCTCCGCGGCGCGGGATTATTTATCCAGCATGTTCAAAGTCGGCGGTTGGCTCAAGGGCCATACGCCTGGGCATTCGAAGAGCTTAGATTCCTTGAGCGAAATGGCACAGAGTAAGTTCAAAAGCATGCATAGGTCAGGCAGGTACTAATACAACACAGTTGAGGATGCCATGAGCGGTACGAACTCCACCCAATACAGTGGCGCAGACAAGTCTAATCACACGCGAGCACAGCCGTCACCTATATCATGGCCGATGATATCGAAAGCGCCGAAGCACACCTTAGCAAAGGATCCAGTCCATTCCACCAGGTACACACCTACCTTCCAGCCCTCGGGCCCATACTTCGGTTCTAGTCTTATATCGTGTAGCTCGGAGCGGGTGTGTGTGTCTTCATACGGGCGACGCTGGGTTTCGAGCCGGAAATCGTACGCGAAGGTCTGATCGCATATTCAACATGATGTCAAGGAGATGCAGTGACTGACATGGTCGACAGCTGCAAATGCCCTATCAGTGGCCGAAAACTCCGCTTACGAACACCAACGCCGTATTAGCAAGGATCCGAATGCGTATAAATCACCTATATACCCGCCAGGCACCGAGTATGCGGTATGTCAGGCAGAGGCACAGCTGATGAGTGCTGTTGTCGGCGTGCTCAACGAGAGCTTGACGGAGGCTATCAAGAGTTTCTACAAGTTGAGGAAAGCATATCTTGCGCTGGAGGGTGTTATGGAGAACGAGAAAAAGTTTCTGGCAGAGAGGAGTACGAGCAGCGTCAACTCGGTGGGATCACGCCCCTCTTCGAAGGGCTCGGTTCGATCAAATGTGGCAAGCAGTGCTCTGAAGAGCTCTCAGGGTCCTACGTCTACCGGACCGTCCGCTGCAGCGTCGACTTCGAATCCGAAGCAGACTACTACAGTGACTGGACCGGCTGCGAAGAAGGCCACAGATGACGACGATGACGATGTCGACTTCGTGGACGCTCCAGAAGATCACGCTGGCGGTGAAACGCCTGTGGAATATATGGGGCATCTCAACGTCGCCGCTGACAAAGGTGCTACTGTCGAGCTAGACAATGCTCAAAAGAAGGTGGATGTCGCAGCAAGCTCGGCACCAGGGCTTCCTACCACGAACGAGAACCCATCCAACTCGCTACCAGACGCTATCGAATACTTCGAGAAGCTTACCTTGAACGATGAGGGTGATGCTGATGCAGACATCGCGTCATTCAGCAACCACCCAGTCGATGTGTTCATCCTCTCCGGATCCAACTTTTGCTTCGGCATGCTGTTACTTATTCTTTCGTTCATCCCGCCGTCTTTTGCTGGATTACTGAAGATCGTTGGCTTCAAGGGTGATAGGGAGCGAGGAATGCGAATGCTGTGGCAAGCGACTAAATTCCACAACATTCACGGTGCCATGGCTGGAGTTGTGCTCATGGGATATATCAATGGCTTCACCAACTTCTGCGACATACTTCCTACAAAGGGCGAGGGAGCATACCCGAAGGAACGGTGTCTGGCTTTGCTCCGATACATGCGCGCAAGGTACCCCAAGAGTCATCTCTGGCTGCTTGAGGAGTCCAGGATGCTCGCCTCCGAGAAGAAGTTGGAAGAGGCTGTTCAGTTCATGCACGAAGTGGGCGAGTCGAAGCTAAAACAGCTTGAGGCGCTCACGTGGTTTGAACGCAGCTTGAACAACATGTACATGCACGATTACGAAGCTACCGCTTTCGCTTTCGAGAAGTGCATTGGCCTCAACAACTGGTCCCACGCGCTGTACTACCACATCATCGCCGCCTCATACGTCGAACTCTACCGAAAACACAAGACGACCGACCCAACAAAGGCAAAAGAATATGGAACTAAGGCAGAGGAGTACATGAAGAAAGTCATGCCCAACGTCGGAAAGAAGAAGTTCATGGCCCGCCAACTCCCCTTCGACATCTTCGTCGCTCGCAAGATCCAGAAATGGGAAGCACGCGCCAAAGAGTGGAACTGCGACATCGTCGACGCGGTCGGTGTCTCCCCACTCGAGGAAATGATCTACTTCTGGAACGGATACAAGCGCATGCGAGACGATCACCTCCAAGTCTCCCTCGCCAACCTGGCCTGGAGTGAATCACCAGCCAACCCACACTGGGACAAGGAGGGCGTAGACGAGAAATCCATTCTCCACGTTTTGCGCGCCGCTACCCTGCGTAACATGGACCAAACAGCTGAAGCCAAGGCCATCCTAGAGAAAGAGGTTTTGCCTGTTGATAAGTTGCTCATCACGGGTAACTTCAAAGATAACTGGACTGCGCCGTGTGCGCGCTACGAGATGGCCGCGAATATCTGGCGCGAGGCTGATGCGGATGGGCATCCGGAGAAGAATCCGCAGATACTGGTGCAGTGCAAGGATTGGTTGGATGAGGTTACGAAGATGGGTGGGTTTGATTTGGATGCTAGGTATGTGATTTTTTTATCGGTGTGTGTGGCATGTGGCTAACGTTTGGATAGGATTGGTATGAAGATTACGACGGGTAAGGAGACGCTGCGGAAGTTTGGGGTGCAGTGCTAGAGGGTGATGTTGTTGAGGAACCTTTCGGGTTTTGTAGGTATGGGGAGTACATATAGATGGTAGGGATGTAGAAAGATAGAACGGGATGGAAGGGCATGAATACACCATAGTTCATCCTCTTGTCTCCGACATGAGAGCAGTGTTGATAGATGCGCATGGCTAAGTATCACACTAAGCCTATTGTCGACTATCTATAAGCTGCTCTACGAGACGTTACTTAGTTCCTCATCTCGTCTCTATGGTAGAACAACTAGAAGTCGAGACTTGCCAGCAGCAGCAGCGGCATCTGGGTAACAGCAGAGATGCCCTAGAAAGAGGCGAATCGGCAGCTAGAAAACACGATACCTTGCTTACGTTCACGGTACATATCGCCTGAAAAGCTCATGTGCTCGACGTCTCCGCTGCCTCCAGTACTCTGGCATGAGAGTGCCCAGCAGCTCCCAGACCCATCTCACGTCAACCTTCCACCGCACCTCTCAAACCGATGTATGAGACCCTGCGTCACAACCTCCTCCTTTCGCTATGGTCGGTAACGGGCGCTGGGTGTATGGATATAGAAGCGTATCTCGGATGTTCAATCATGATCTCACACTAGACACGTTAGCAGAATCTCCTTTCATCCGCAGACGTACATACCATCAAGATAATCCGCTGCAATCAACAACTCTAAACAAAGCTCGGGCGGGATGTCCATATCCGACACGTCTTTGCTTTCCGCGTGCTTCTGGTTGTAGTAGAGGTACTCGCAGACCTTCTCTAGCACCACACCACTAGATACCACTATTAGCCTCTTCTCTTAGGATATTTAATCTGGTGGAGATGTAGCGGGACGGAGCGAGAATGGGAGGGAGTCATGGTTGGAGTAGACGTACTTGATCGTAGGCAAGTCAACGCGATTCTGTGCGTTTTCCCGGAAGCCAGCTATTGATGCGTTAGCCGGGTCATACGACATGTATCCGGGAAGAGCGACTCACAAAGTGGATCCAGTGCTTTCTTGATCGTGCCTGCTATGCATGCTGCTGAGCGGAGGATCTTGAACTCAAAGCCGTCGTTTGAGACGAGGGTGACGTATTCGGTGGATTTGTCGTCGGCCATTGTGATGCGCGGTATGGGATATAAGCCCGAGAGCTTCTGGATGTGGTCTGAAGACGGGGCGGTTGTATATAGGAGCGTCGAGTGGGAAGTTGTGTGAGAGACGGTGGATATCGCGGGGAAGTTGCGGAGGACAGCGCGCGCTGTCACGTTTTCTCGCGTGGGCGAACGTCGAGATGGGGGGTGGATGGCTTACATCACCCATCTACATTAGACTATACCGTCTTAATTTCTTGTGAAAGAGAGCCACTACGAAGACCAATTGAACAAAGATTCAAACCCAACGGCAATTCCCTCCCCACAGACGGATTGACCGCATTCCACAAACGCAAAGTGCCCAATTCATGACCATGGCGCACCGCCCACGACACGTCCTCATCACAGGCGGCAGCCGAGGCATCGGCCTCGCAATCGCACAACTCTTCGCCAAAAACGCATACCGCTGCACCCTAATCTCACGCTCAGAACCCGATCTGAAAACCGCCATAGCAAGCCTAACACCCCTCCCATCCACCTCATCACCAGATACACCTTCAAATCCCGAGACACATGACCCTGTAGAACCAGTATCATACCAACACGGCTACATCGCAGGCGACATATCCCTAGGTTCCAACTTCTGGCATCTACACCCCTCGCGCCCTTTCATCGCTCGTCTGCCCAAGCCAGAGCGCACGGCGTTCTCGACACATCCTTCGCGCATCGATGTGGTTGTGAATTGTGCGGGTGTCACGCAGGCGAAGCTCTTCTCGGGATTGAATGAAGAGGACCTGGAAAGTATCATTCGGACGAATCTTACTTCTATGATGCTGGGGACGAAGTTTTTGTTACGGTATGTAAAACTCAATCGCAACTCCTACTACTTGTGTTTGTGTTTCTGTTTGAGTAGCCACGTTGTTGACTTGCTGATGCGGGTGGTAGGAATGGGTATCTGAGAGGTAAAAGTCAAGCTGAAGATGAAGATCCTGTCATTATCAATGTCAGTTCGCTACTGGGATTGCAAGGCGGCTACGGAGCCGTTGCGTATGCGGCGTCGAAAGCGGGCGTTTTGGGGTTTACTCGCGCTTTGGCTACAGAGTATGCGAGTCACAAAGTGCGGGTCAATGCTATTGTACCTGGATACGTGGAAACAGACATGACAAAAGGTACGCATGCCACGGTGTTGTTTGTTAAGGCGTGCTCTAACCACGGCCAGACCTGAATGCCACTGAGCTTCAGCAACGCATCCCGTTGAATCGTTTCGGCAGGCCCTCCGAAATCGCTCACGCAGCATTGTTCCTCGCAGAAAACCGATATGCACATAATTGTGTGTTGAACTTGGATGGCGGCTTATCTGCCGTCTGATTCCATTAACTTTACTACGCTGGTTGGTATTTTTCCCATTCAACTGCCATTCCGGCCTTGCAAGACGGCCCAGTGGCGTTCTCCAGATGTGATTCCTTCCACCAGATGATCCAGACCGAGGTATATACCCAGTGAGTCCTCCCAAAAGACGCCCATGCCAAACGTTTCCATGCGACTGATTGGTGTATAGTACAAGAGAAAAAGAAAATCTATATGCCGTTTGTGCTTCGGTAGTGGGCGGTTTGTTGGACTGATGTTCGTGGTGGGAAGAGTAGAATGGCTGTCAAAGACGAATGAGCGCTGATGATCCAATGGCAGGGCAAGAAGAATGAAGCATATCAGATACTCCAATCATCATCTGCAGATGGCCAAAACAATCATGAGGTTCAAGGTGAGGACGATGCGCCAAGATGCGGCCAGCAACAATTTTCTTGTTGTGGGCTTATTCAGTCGTCATCAATGACAATTGCTCCGTCCTTGTCGTCCTCAATGGTTATGTGGCTGTCGTCTTTCTTTTGCGACTCCTCCATGACCTTGCCCTTCTTTCGGACGAGGTCGTCCTCTAGACCTGCTTGACTGGCTGTGCGCTTCGCAGCGCCATTCGTACTTCCATTTGTGACACCATTGGTAGCGGTGCCGTTGACAGTCGCATGACCGTTAGTCTCCGGCGCAGGTGCCTTGGGTTTGGTCGGAATCTTGATCTCATCGGGTAACCTGATCGGATTCGCGTTCTCGGTAAACTCTGTGTGTATGATGCAGAGCACTAGATCGACTTTTGCGTCTTCTTCTGAGTCGTCAGAAACCGTGAGGAAGGTGTCGTTCTTCAAGTTGAGTTCCTCAAATGTCTTGTCGAGATGAATGTCTTCGTCCATGTCATAGAGTATATCTGAATCGCGCTTGACGCTGAACTCTTCTCCGTAGCCGAGCTTCTCCTTCAGGACCATGTTGATCAGATCGCTTAGCTTCGCGCGCGGTGTATCGACGTGCAGGGTGGCATAGCATACACCACACGTCGCACAGTGAGGATTCGGTGGTCGGAGTGATTCGCTTGAAATGACGCGCTCGGTGCTGCGGGTGAGGAAGACCATCTTGGCTTTGTCGAGCTGATCGCGCATGACCTTGAAGGCTTGTAAGACGCAGAGACTGGCCGTCATGGCGTTTGTTGTCGCGATGGCGGGGATGATGTTGCCAGCCATTTCTGTGACGTGTTAGCAGCTATTCCAGCATTGTGTGAGCGCTTTCTTACGCTTGATGTCAAACTTGGAACGCATCTCGATGCCGAAGATGTGTGAGCGCAGATTGGCACTCGCAACCACAAAGTCCAGCGTGTCCACATCGTCCTTGTCGAAGCTGAGGATAGGTGCCGCATTGCCAACGTCGGCATTTGCGCGCGTCTCTTCCAGCCGGGTGCTGAGTCGCTTGATACTGTCCACGAAGACGGCGAAATTCTCGGCTACATTCCATGTGACTTGGTCTTGCTGCGCGATTCCCGTGCCCACACCCAGCGACTCCTGCATGAGCGCGTCGTAGTCCAGCGCCTCTGGCGCCCGTTTGGTCTTCCACATATCTTCCATGCTCCGTAACCGCTCAATGTCCTCTTTGAACACTTTGTCAAATACGAGTCGCGGGAAATCCTGGGAACCCATGGAATCGCGAATGCGCTTCAGCGCTTGTGCCTCCTTCTGCAGGTTCGCGACTTCGCTTGCGTTGTCGGCATCTTCGCTGTGATCTAGTTCGGGCGCTTCGTCTTCCGAGGTGCCAAAGATTTCGGCGAACAGATATGACTTGCCCCATACTATGCAGTGGATGGGTTGCGAGGGTGTGCTTCGGATGGTGCATACGGGGAAGGACTTGGGCGCGGCTTTTGGCGTGCAGTCGTAGCATTCGGTTTCGCCCTATAATACAATTAGCACAATCGTTCAGTAACGTAGTCGCATTGAGGTCGCGCACCCTCTTGATAACCTGGACCTGGCCATTGAAGCCAGTCGTGCCACTCTCGATCAACGGCACATTGGCGGCAAGGCACATCCTGTTGACATGTCGCCGCGCATCGAGATTGTCCAGCGCATTGAAGACGAGGCCGAAGCTCTGGAACCACGCGACGTTGAACTGGCCATCCTTGATGTTGTCGTGGTACGCAACGATGCTGACGTCGGGATTGAACTTGCCGGCCGACTCTTTCGCAACCTATGAGCTGTCAGCGCAAGGCCTTTGACCTGCTTGTAACTGATATCGTGCCGTACCAGTGCTTTGGACTTCTTGATATGCTCATTGCGGAACAGGAACTGGCGGTTGAGGTTGCTGAGATCGATGGTATCGAGATCGACGATGTGTATCTCGCCGAAGCCGGTGAGGACGAGGTTCTTGAGGAGTTCGCAGCCAATGCCGCCAGCTCCTACCATCAAGACGCGTGACTAGAGCGCATTAGCGACTGCCTGATACCATGTTTGCGCGTGGTTGCAGCTACCTCTTTGATGCGCTGATGGAGCGTGCCACCGAGGCTCTGTCGAGCAAACTTGTCGCGTGCCATTGCGGGTTCGGGGGTGGGAGTAGGCGCGAGCGAGGTTGTGGTGCGGGCGAGGCTACGACATGCGAAAGTTGGCGAGGTGCCCGTCTCAGGTGAAGGCGACAGGTGAGAGACGTCAGTGCAGCTGGTAGCGCCGCTCCACTGGGCCTGCGCCGCTCGCGTTCAGCCTCCGAAGCTTGGCACCTAAACGAGCGCCCTATGAGTGGATCGTGGGCCTCTGGACTGCCGGGACACACTCTGGCTGCTGCTCGCTACGACAAAAAACTTGCTTGGGAGCCTGGTGGAGCTTACTAACGACATATACGAGCCGCCGCAGAAGTCTCATTCATCACGACTACCGGAACCGGAGCTAGCGCACACCGTCATCCATCATCATGTCGGACGACGAAGTCGACCATGAGCTGCTAGACCTCATGCGGAAGCACTGGGGTGGTGGTGCCAAAGAGGAAGGTCCGCCAGAAACAAAAGTTCTGGAAAATGCCCAGTTCATCTGCGATAACAGCATGGACGTTGCCCTCGACATGCGCTCTACCAAGGTCGCTGCCCAACTTGTGCTTGACGAGATGGAGAGGCGGGAGTACTCCACCAAAACATGGTCAGAGCATGAGCTGCACCCCAAAGCAAAAGACGAGAGCACTGTCAATTTCATCTTCACGATGGATCTGCTCAACTTCAGCTTCTGGAGCGAGAAGAGCGACGAGGAGCGCTTCGCAGTAGTCTACAAGGGAAAAAGATGGACTGGCTACTGGAGTCTGGTTGCAATTCTGCAAAGAGCGTTGGAGCAAGACATACCCATCACTAGTCCGGAATTCTGGGTCGACGAAGAATTGTGTTCGAATGAAGTACTGCGAACTGTATTCTCTTCTGGCACCGACGAGGAGATCCCCATGTTCGAGCAAAGGATGCGATGTCTAAGAGAAGCAGGCCAAATCCTAGAGGAGGTGTGTTTGTGATGCATCACCAACACAGAAGAGGAAGTTGACTTATGACTGACGTTGCAGGAATTTGACGGTAGTGTCGTCACACTTATTGAAGACGCGAACAACTCCGCTGCCGGCCTTGTGAATCTACTCGCCGAAAAGTTCAACTGTTTCAGAGATGAAGGCAGATTCGAGAACAAGAATGTGCGCTTCTTGAAGCGAGCCCAAATCTTCGTTGCAGATCTGTGGGCTGCGTTCGGTGGCGAGGGATATGGCGAGTTCAACGACATTGACAAGATCACAATGTTTGCAGGTAAGACATCTCTGCCTCTGGCACAATTTATATTCCAGCTGACTGATGCATCTGCAGATTACCGCATTCCTCAAATGCTACACTCACTAGGTATTATCTGGTACTGCCCGCCTCTCGAGAACAAGGTACGCCGCCTTGAGACCATCGAGTCTGGCCACTCCTGGGAGATGCAGATCCGAGGTTGTAGTATCTGGGCTGTAGAGCTTCTCCGCAAAGAGATTCTGAAGCTGAAGCCGGACGCCAAGGTCAACGCTATTCTCATTGACTTCTTCCTGTATGATCTTGCGAAGGAGAAGGAGAAGGAGGAGGCAGACGTCATACCACACCATCGGACGAGAAGCATATGGTATTGAGAGCCAAGAACAGCGGTGCACATGAAACCGAATCACACATTTGGGCGCCCTATCGCTTTCTGATCGGTGGGAATTAGTAGTTGGTCACTTCGTGGAGAGGTCAAAGGCGGTGGGGTCGCTTCGAGCATTCGCCACTTCCAAGTTTGCGCAACTTCCAGAGACAACGCACATCTCAGTCGTCGCATAACGGCACAAGACCAACCGCTGGATTCGCTCTCATGTCTTGTCCGCGCGACAGGCTGAGGCTGGGGCATGCAACGTTTTCTTGGCACCGTTACGCCTTCCCAGTTATCGTTAGACGCCTATGGTAAGGCTGGCCATTCAACCCCCGCAACGGCCTTACCTAACCCTGGTCTCCAGTATTCGTAGATAAATTACGATCATACTGGTGATCATTATAGCACGGATGAAGCCGCCGGTCACACATTTTCAGTAAAGCAGGGGTTTGACAACCGGGCCTATTTGCCAATTTCGGTGATTCGGGCGGGTGTTTGCACGATAGCAGCGCAACGATGAGCACGTGTGATCCACACTCTATGTCAGCAGTTCTCTTGAAATATCTAGGCACTTGGCCATCTGTCTAAGAAATTTCATTTTCGACCGACTCTCGCTTCATTCATTATTTTCATTTCGTAAGGTTCCGTTAGCGGCCTAGCTAAGGAGCAGGTGAGAGTGGTGGCTTAACTCATTCACATTTATGTACAAGTGCTCACCTGGCAAACACTCGCTTTGTTAACATTCGAACCGGAGTCCAGTTCTGCCAGCAGCAGCTCCTCTGACCAGAGCGCCTCCCACTGAACGATGGGAAACCAACAAAGTTCGGCCGTCCAGCAGTGTCTGGAGCAAGCTATCGGAAAGGATCATGTCGCCTTCAAGAACACACCACTCTACCAGATCTCACACGTCAAGCCCTACAACCTCGGTGTTCCGGTGACACCAGCGGCGGTTACCTACCCCAAGACGGCCGACGAGGTCTCCGCGATTGTAAAATGCGCAGTCGACAATAGCCTCAAAGTTCAGCCACGATGTGGTGGACATTCATACGCCAACTACGGTATCGGAGGTCAAGACAACACCATTGTAGTCGACATGAATAACTTCCAGCAATTCTCCATGGACAAGTCTACCTGGCAGGCCACAATCGGTGGCGGTACGCTCCTTCGCGACGTCACTGAGCGACTACACGACAACGGTAAACGCGCCATAGCCCATGGAACTTGTCCACAAGTCGGAATCGGAGGTCATGCAACGATAGGTGGCCTGGGACCGACTTCACGCATGTGGGGCTCCACTCTCGATCACGTAGAAGAGGTGGAAGTAGTCTTGGCGAATTCGACAGTAGTGCGTGCTTCCGAGAAGCAAAACCAAGATATCTTTTTCGCGACAAAAGGCGCTGCAGCCGGTTTCGGCATAGTCACAGAGTTCAAGATGCGCACGCAGGCCGAGCCCGGCGAAGCAGTCCTCTACTCTTACAACTTCCACGGCGGCTCGTCTGCATCAAAGGCTGAAGCGTTCAAGCAGTGGCAGAAGCTCATATCGGACCCGGCCCTTTCCAGGAAGTTCGCGAGCCAGTACATCCTCACCGAACAGCTCGGCGCCATCATCACAGGCACCTTCTTCGGCAGCCAAGCCGAATTCGACAGTCTGAACATCACATCTCGTCTCCCAACCGGTTCGGCTCTGGAATCGATAGAACTAAAAGACTGGCTGGGTGTAGTAGGCCACTGGAGCGAAGACATCGCTTTAGAGATTGTTGGCGGAATACCATCCAACTTCTACGCGAAATCCCTTTCGTACACCGAAAAAGATATCATACCCGACGAGACCATCGACAAGTTGTTCAAGTACATCGACGAAGCAGACAAAGGCGGTGCACTGTGGTTCATCATCTGGGACCTTGAGGGCGGCGCTATCAACGACGTTGCGCCTGATGCTACAGCCTACGGTCATCGTGACGCGTTGTTCTACCACCAGGCTTATGCTGTTAATCTCTTTGGCAAGGTCAGTCCCCATCTCATCTCAAACAGTCTAGCAAGCGTACTTACATCACCACAGGTCAGCGACAAGACTCGCAATTTCCTCAACGGCTTGAACAATGTCGTTCTCGATGCGCTGCCCAACCACAACCAGGGAGCGTATGCAGGATATGTGGATCCTGCACTGGGTGAGAACAGCGCGAGTCTGTATTGGGGTGGTAATGTTGAGAGGTTGGAGCGGATTAAGGCGGAGGTTGATCCGTTGGATGTGTTTCACAATCCGCAGAGTGTACGGCCGGCGAAGAGATAGGTGGAGAAGAGGGTGCTGATTTAGATAGAGGGGTGTGGCTTGGTGATATGAATTTGCCTGGCCAGGAGGCTCGGCAACGGAATAATTCTTCTTCTCATAACAATTCTTTCCAAATTCTGTGCGACGACGTCGCGATTAGTATGGTAATCGTGTGCGATGACATGGATAATTCCCGACTTGACAGCTGTCTTTGGTCGAACTTGTCTGCGCTAATGCTTGATATTGTACAGATACATGACTGTAGGACTGGGCCATACCACATGTGTAACCCAACATAGCGCAGTTGTGACCGGTTGTCTCATGCGCAACGAAGGACATGAACTAACCTTCAATACATATTATGGGCTACGTCGTCAATCTGTTCTCCCCTTGTCGCCCCAACTCCAAAATATCTCCTATGATATATCTACTGCATTCGCTAGCCAATTACCTTCAACTCAAGATATCGGCAGCCGCTCTCGTTGCAGAAGTGGTGACTACTCAACAGTCAGCAATGCCCAAAGGACACACCCGCTTCACGATGCGTGTTGGCGACGGGGTACCTAAGAAGCCTGTCGTACCCCATCGATGTTACCGCCGTGAAAGACTCGATCGAGAAAAGGAATTGAAGAGTAGGATCCGCTGTAACAGTCATTCTGAAGCATTGCGCGCTGTGGCGGAATTTCGGGCATTGAGCGTGTCTGTAGCCATCGTCGTTACAACTGCGCTCTTCTGGATTTTTCGGGATAGGTAGATTGGCAGAGCAGACGTTGAGTTGTGTTGAGTTGGGTCTGACAATCCTTTCGCTGTCGTGATTGCTGGCTGTGCGCGAATGAGACGGAGGCTGGCTCCTACATGGCTTCAGCGAGGATTCTCCGAGAACTTAATAACGTTGATCAACAAAAGGCGCGTCTCTACTGCATCTGACAAGAGTTATTCGCATAACAGTTCGGATAGTCCTGATTTGGTGAACGGTGGCGTCGGTGCATCGGGACGCTGAAAGTAGCCACCTCTACATCGACTATGCGACTGCCTACAATTTTACAATTCACGTGTTTTATTTGTCGGGGTTTCGTTTGCGATCGATGCTTCCTGCTGCAATTACCAGAGTTGTTGATGGAAATTTTGTGCTGCCTAAGGAATATGTGACTTGTCGAGGTGGCAAGGCTTGTCTGTGCGGTCATGCACTAAAGATTTTCGTCCCCAGCGCCGATGGACCCTTGCTTAATTTCCACTACTCCTTCCATGGATATCATCAGAATCAAGTGCCAAGCTCACCTACATTGAGCGTATCTCTCCCCAGACTCCCAATTCCAGGCAATTGGTCATGGGCCGTTCGTTTATATGTTGACGTTGCGCTGGTACGCACCGTGTGGCGCGTGTCCTGTGGTCCAATCAGGATGTCGCGTACCAAACAGAGCACTTTGCTGACATACTCCAGTCGTTCCGTAGTATAGGCTGCGTGCTTCTGTCATGATGCCGCGGAAACCTTTTCTGCGATTGAGGCGTTTTCGTCATCATCTAACTTCAAAGCTCTTTGGCCGCTCCGACACATTCACAAACCATTTGAGGGTTTTCTTAGGCTACGATCGTCGACCAGAAAACATGTGGAAAATTGCAAGGTTGTTATATGGGACGCGCAGCCCGCTAGCTGAACATTTCGGTCGAAAAGCTCGTATACCCGACCTTTTTGATCGGAGAGATCAAGTTTACCTGGCGCTTGAGGCCCAGCGGTTGCATTGGCATATGCCCCCACCGTACGCCTATCATGATCTGCTTGACGCTGCAGCGAGAGTGGGCCGTATTGAAGGGATCATGGGCTACAAGTTCAAAGACAAGATGATTTGCATCGAAGCGCTCAAGACCACTTCGGCGACTACACCGCTTTATTTCAATGGGGTCGTTCATCACATAGACAAAAACAACCGCCTGGCATTGCTCGGTGATCGAGTTATCTCTTTAGCTCTATGCGATGTTTGGTTCAAGACAGGAAATACCACTGGTATGTACTGCAAATAGCTCTGTTGCTTAAGCTAATACTGCAAATAGCGGAATACACTTTGATGCAGCCGGATGTAGAAAGCAGAGTTGGTTTGGGTAAGAAAGGATACGCACTCGGTATAAACGACAATCTGCTTCTTCACGATCGGCAACCCTCCACATTTAATCATGTTGCCGAGGCCTTCGAAGCTGTTCTTGGTGCTATCTACTTGGACTCTGGAAACAACATCGAAACCGTTAAGGAAGTTGTCACCGGAATCAAGCTCGATAGTCACAAGGGATTAGAAGAGCAGATTACGGCCCAGGATCGTCTGGACAGTAAAAGGCTTGCGGCGCTACAGTACTCTGATTATATGACGAACCAAGCTGCCTACACTAGAAAAGCCCAGCTGGAGGCCAATCAGGCAGCACTGGCAGCGAAAGAAGCAGCAAAACTGGCGGAAAAACAGGTGGCAGATCAGCCTAGAAAGGAGGCGCAAGAAGACAATATGTCCACCAAAAGTCAAATACACGATGGACACTCGGGAACAGTTCAGCCTCGAAGTAAGAAGAAAAGCAGCGTTGCGCTCACACATGCGGAGGCCTCGAAAAATCTAGCCGATTCCGTGATCGAATATCGCACGAATGGTCACCCAAGTGACGCAAAGGATCTGGGCCGACTTGCTAGACAAGACGCGCAACGCCAAAGTCCAGCCTCGAAGGGAAAAGCACCATCGCAGAATTCCAATCAGGGATCAGATTCAAAACTGCAACGACGCGCGGTCGTAGCTGCCAACAAGCTATCGAAAGAAGGCTACCTATCAAATGATGTCTTAGAACACGATGACAAGAAAACAGTCTCTAAACGCCAAGATTTGCCAGTATCTCACGTCGAGAACCAGGACAAGGTAGTCACCCTAGGCACCAAACTATCGCCGGAGGAAGAAGCAGATGAGTTTGTCGCATCGATGAAGTTTCCAGCAGAAATAGAATCATCTGAGGGCTTGAAAAGCAGTGAAAAACGCATCATGAGAATAGCATGGGACATGGCGGTACGAAAATGCGCCGACAGCATCAGAATAAGCGAGAAGAGAGACTTTGAGGGAACGTTTGCGCATAGGTTGAAGCGAATGGTACGGTACCAGGTAAATGCTGGTTTAGTAAAAAACGAATCGAAAGAAACGACGAGGCTTCACCGCCTGTCAGCAAGGCTTCGAGGCCACAGCCAAGGAGAAGAACAGGAGAAGACATATCGCAAGACCAATTCAAAGGTTCCAATCAAACCTAGTCGAGAGACAACACAGGCACCGGTGAGTGTTTCACCAGAGCCGAAAGCTGCGACGGCAACGAAAGCAAATCCTACACCACAAGAGACAGATCCTGCACTGGAGATAGTAGACACTGTACTAGAGAAAGCAGAGCCTCTACTAGAGACTGGTATGAACAACGTTAAGCCAGTCCAAAGACGTTCAGACTCGCCGAAGGAATCCCATCTTGCAGACGCAGCCACCACAGAGATGGAAGATGAAAAGAACATACAAGTGCGCACCAAGGATGTTGAATCACTGGAAAGAGATATTCTCAACTCGCATAACACCGTATGGCAAACGGCCGATACCGCAGATGCGTCAACATTAGAGCAGCACAGCGGACGCACAACTCGTGCACGCCGTTCTGCTGCGGATGGCCAGGCGGAGAAGCCATCTGCTTTAAACGAATTCTTCGAATCGGACACGGACAGGTTCATGTCGAGCATCACGCAAAACGATTCAGAAGCGTCCGACGCCCCTCAACCGAAACCTCGTGAGGAATCTGAGATGCAGTCTTCTGACTCTTCTAAGGAGCCAGGGGAATCGTCCGCCCCATCTGCAAGGATAATATATCCCAAACGTCCCAACCGAGCCATGCGTCGTCGATCACAACATTCATGATTGCTTTTGCTCCTGGCTACAGGTACGCCAGCTGCTTGTCTATTACCGTATATGCGTCGATGCATGTGTACAATATAGTCCGAATGTATGATAACTCAGCGAGACATGCCTTTACAGTTGTACATCCATGTCTGGAAGAGTACGTGTAACATATTTGTCGCAATATCGAGATACAGAATGCGAATCTGCATTTACCCGCTTCCAGAGCCATTGACGTCTGCTTTTGAGGTCTTGCAGCCTGGCAAAGGCATCTATCTTGACCAATTTCACAGGAAATTAACAATTAGTGAGCTACTGAACATGTCGCCAAGTATCAATACGAGTTGTTGTCGTCGGTTAAGTTGGCATCGCGTCTGTGCATTAGGCGGCAACCTCGAATGTGCTAACCTCTTCTCTACCAGCGGCACAGCGAGATGTCTACTAAAGTACCATGTTCCTCGCTCCAACCCTCAACGCAAGGAGTTGGCAGGAGTCGATTTCAACATGGCATCCCACAAGCGCCCACGACTTCCACCCACCCAATTAGCCGCCATAATGAACGACTATTACACCTTTTTGACCACTCTCTACATACCATGTTCAGCTTTGAAACATCCGCCTCTGGGTGGTTGGCCGAACATTACTGCGGAGGCGACAAAGTGTCTGGACAAATCGCATGTTGTCATTGAGGTCATGAAGCATTTACCATACATTGATGAGGCTGAGGCCGGCGAGATGATCACGAACATTCACTACAAGAGCGACGTAGTAGATTACTCCACATACACGAAAGAGGACTTCGAGCGCTATGATGTATCGTATGGAGAAGACGGGCTCAAAGTTTGCATTGAAGAGATGGAGGAGCGGAAAAGGGAAGAAGAAGAGCAGCAGGAGCAGGATGACGAGGAGGGTGAAGAGGAGAACAACGACACGAATGAAGATGAACAGAACAACACCAACGAGGATGAAGAGGAAAACGAAGACGAAGAAATCAATAGCGACGACGAGAACGCACCGCATGACGAAGGTTACAGTTCCGACGAAGAAGAAGACTACGGCGACGACCCCGACGACGTCGACATAAAAGACATCCTCCTCCTATCCATGGGCTACGAATCCGGCGGTCGAATCCTCCTCCTCGACGTACACAAAGGCATCATCCACGAAGACATAGTTCGCTGCCAACTCGTCTCTGGTGTATGGATAGAAGACTTCTTCGACGATATGAAGGACAAGCTCCGGAGGCTGGATTGCGTACCCGTAAGAGGCGAGTTCTACGAGGGCGTGCCTGAGGTGGAGGATGAGGGGCCGGTGCCTGAAACGGCGGATCCGTCGATGGACGAGCATGACGAGGAGCATGTGAAGGTATTCAAGAGGATTTATCGAAAGTTTGGGTGGCCGGGGGAGGGGTATAGGAAGGATGAGGCGTTGGAGGCGGTGGAGAAGTATCGGATGAGTGCTTGGGGTTATTGATGCGGAGGTTGTGGTGGAGAATGGAGTTGATAGAATGAATCGAAGAATAATACCGTAAACGAGTTACCTTAACGTCGCATAGATGTAGCCGTCGCACTGATTACGGTAGCAACCGCGGTGATACCATAACGCCACGCATTCGTCCTCGCCCACGTCTCAGCAATGGTCTTCATATCCACTTTCTCAGCCCACTTCTTCGCGGCCTCACTCGCCGTATCTTTATCTGTACCCTGCCCAACACCTTTCAAAACAACTCCCTCATCGCGCAATGTCTCTTGAGCCTTCCACTTTCCGGCGCCATTCACTCCTGGCTCCATGTACAGGGCTGTGTACGGGATGATACTAGCATTTACAAGTCCTGCAACAGCGTACAGGAGCCTTGCGGAAGAAGATTGATCATTGCAAAGGTAGGCGAGGAGAATGTTGGTTGAAGCGCCGGATAAGATGAGAGGTGCGACAAAGATGGGTGCGAATTGGTAGGCTTGAAGCCATTGCTTTGCTAGCAGTTTTGGTGGGGCATGCGTGATGAGGGGTGGCATGACGACATGACTGTATGCGAAAGTGAAGCCTACCAGACATAATTGTCAGTGGCTGTTTTGAACGATTTTGAGGCTAATATACCTGTGTATATGGCCGGGGCGATGGTAGCGATCGCTTGCAAGATGGGCACGACGAGGCTAGATGGATCGCTCATTGTGGATAGTTACAAGGTGATGGGTCCTGGTATGCGGTAGAAGCAGAACTTGGTTTGCAGGGTAATGTAGAAGCTGTCCGAAGTGATCTGTTCACGAGGCGTAGATATAGGCGCTTGGGGTACAGAGCTGACGTACTAGCGCGGTGTTTTGGATGCATCAGCATGCCTTAGCTGCATATTCTGGAACAACAGTAGAACGAACGAGATCTTCCAAGATCTACATGGGCTGAAGCACGTATTTATAGCATCGATATGATCTGCACCTGGGCTCTTGTGCAACGACGATCATGTCGTTTTGCGCAGCCCTGTCGTGAAATCAGATAAGCCTTACTTGTACAGGTATACTACAACTGATCCAGCAATCCCAAGACCTCTTGCCTGAGTTCACCCAAACCAACATCCTTCTTGAACCCCAATCTCCGGCATTGCACCTCTAATTCTCTCCTGTCTGTCCAGCCTCTGCCTAAGACAACGACGACCGGATATCCAATCAATTCTGCATCCTTTAACTTCCACCCTAAGCTCTTTACCGCTCGATCATCCATCACAAGATCCACATCTCCATTCCGACCTTCACCGTAGATTGCGTCGTACACTTCTGCTGCGTCGCTCTCATCAACCTTTGGAGATGTGAGGATGACGGCTTCATAGGGTGCTATCGCCCTTGGCCAGTTCAGTCCTTTGGGGTCTGAGAGTAGTGATGCGACAGCTCCGATGATGCGCGAAACGCCGATACCATGGCAGCCCATTTGTATTGGAGAGGAGAGGTTTTGGTCTGGCAAGGCAACGACTGCGTTGAGGGGCTTGCTGTACCGGGTGCCGAGGTGGAAGGTGTGGCCTACTTCGATGGCTTTCTGGACGTCGAGTTTTCCGTCCGAGCAGCGAGGACATGGATCGCCAGTTCCGACGGGCGTGAGATTTAGTTTGGAAGATAGAGGATTTGAGAGTGACCTATCGTTCTTATCAAAGGCAAGGGAGGGGTCGAAGAGGTCGATGGTATCTCTGCCCTTTCGGAGCAGAGAAGCGAGTGATGAGGATTCGATACCGGTGTCCAGCTCGATCTCCTCTGGAAGTGCTTTCTTGACAGTGTGAAGATTGACATGCTCATGTCTCTGTCTTACATCCGTCTCACTCTCGGATGGACGTGGTATCCACACGTTGATCTTTGTCTTTTTATCGACGCTTATACCCGTGTACGCCAGCCAGCTGTCGGTACATGACGCTACAGCTTGGCCGCTCTTTTCCACAAGCTCCTCGTTGGCGACGTAGTCGCATGAGTTGCAAGACCATACGTTGTCTTCGCCTTTGGGAGAAACAAAATGATACTCGTGGCTCAGTTTACCTCCCATGTTGCCAGAATCGGCATCGGCGACTAGGTACGGCAGTCTGAGCTCGTTGAACAGATTGTTGTATGCCTCTCTGACTTCTTCGTAAGTCTTGAGCGCAGCTTCTGTTGAGTGATCGAATGTGTAGAGATCTTTCATCATGAATTCCTTCGCCCGCAATAGACCTTGTCTTGGTCTTCGTTCGTCGCGGTATTTGCGTCCGATCTGATACAGCCTCTGTGGCAGATCTTTGTATGAATGTATCATGCTGGCTACAAGTGCTGTGATCTCTTCCTCATGAGTTGGCGATAGTAAGAAGCCAGAGTCTCTTCTGTCTTTGATGCGCAGGAGTTCCGAGTTCGCGGAGTAGCGACCAGACTGCCTCCATAACAATTCTGTAGTGATGGAAGAGAGCGAAAGTTTTGAAGCACCAATCGAGCTCATGTGCTTGTCAATTAGCGCTTCAAGCTTATTCTGAACGCGTAAACCTAGGGGTAGAAGATGAAAGACTCCCGAATGTGCCTGCGCATGATGAGACAAGTGCTAAAAGTCAAGAGGTTGTAGATGTATACCTGACGGAGAAAGCCACCTCTAACGAGAAGAGAGTGAGACTCATCTGAAGAGTCGTTAGTCAATGTATGCTAGTCGCTCCGATGATCCTCACCTTGCTCGCCGTCCTGGGGTGATATACCACCGGTTGGTGCCCAGAATTTGGATAATCGATTTCTTGAGTCGGTCTAAGCCAATCATCAGCGTTGCCATCTAAATCACGAACTTTTATTGGGACAGCTTACAGCTATATATCTAGCATGTCGAAAGCCTTGTATTGGTGTTCGCTGGGTTCGCGATTGCCATGCAGCTCTACGAATATACGCCGCCATGCGCGCACCACAATGACGATGTTCGATCAACTTCAAACAAAGAGCTCGGAGTCACGCTGTAGATTTTAAGACGGAAAGGAAAGAGTGGAAATGTTGCATGTTCCGTAAGTGGTGCACAACAGCGGGAGATCTGCCTCCAACATGATGAGCACAGACCACCTCGAATCCCAAAGCGCATGGAAATATTTGGAGATCGAACCCACCTCTCAATTGCTCCACGACCACAACTCACGTAAGCATAGCGATTCCTATACTGGGACAGTATATCTTGGGAAGGTACTAATCGACATCCAGAATGCCTCCACGGATACGCATCAGGCCACGCGCCCTCCGCGCCTGCACCTCGAACCCAACCCACCCCATCTCTCTACCCGCAATCGCGACCTACGCCACAGTAGCAGCGACCACCCCCGCGCCCCCAATCCAGCAGACATACAAAGCCGCGCCGCCAGTACTACGATACCCACCCACGCAACCACCCTCTCACAAGCCACCGGAGGTCCGCAAAACCCAACTCCACCGCCAATACCAATCGCTGCTCCGATCCTCCCCTCTGATCCTGATATTCCAGCACAACAATGTGAAAGCGGTAGAATGGATGAGCATAAGGCGGGAGCTAGCCATTGCCCTCCGCAAGCTGGATGCCGAGAGAGTGAAGAACGGGCAAGAGACGCTTGCAGAGGAGGTTAAGATGCAGGTCATCCAGACCAACATCTTCGCAAGCGCACTGCGAGTCGTCGAGTTCTTCAACCCGGAAACTTCGACAATGGATCATGCGCAACATCCTACGGACCCGCGGACACCGACGAGCGCGCAGATACCGAACACGAGTAATGACGCCGAGGACGAGCGCTTCACACACGGCCTGTCGAGACGGGCATACGAGATTGCGAATAATAGGAAGTTGAAGCTGGAATTGGAGCCTCTGCTCTCGGGGCCCCTCGCTGTCGTAGCGTTCCCCGATGTTGCGCCGCAATACCTCAAGACCGTCCTGTCCATCCTCTCGCCTTCGAAGCCTGGTTTCCCCGCTCCGAGCCGAAAAGCGAACCCAGACTACTACGAACCAGCAGTTCAAGCTGGACTCCAGAAGCTGATGCTCTTGGGAGCGAGGGTAGAGGGCAAGGTCTTCGATGTGGACGGCACGAAGTGGGTTGGTGGTATTGCTGGAGGTATTGACGGACTCCGAGCTCAGCTTGTGCATATGCTGCAGGGTGTTGGTGGCAGTCTTACTGGTGCTTTGGAGGGCGCGAGCAAGAGTTTGTACTTTACTGTTGAGGGAAGGAGAATGGATATGGAGGAGAAGGAGAAGGGTCCCGAAGAGGAGAAGAAGGAGTGATTGCGAGAGCAGTGTACATTATGTGTATAGCCATTGACGCAGAATATACGAGGTCGACGTATGAGTCTGAAATGTAGCATTTTCATGGTTTACATGCGTGCCAGATCGAGTTGATATGATCGATCCACTCGTTGATCAGAGAAGCATGATATAATGGAATCATTCTTTCATGTTCGTTTTCGAATGACTCTGTTGTGATAGTTACTACGTACTCATGAAGTACCGTAACAAAATACTCCCACACTGTTCCATGTGATAGTGGCCGTTCACAGGAGGTGATGTCTTCAAGCGGTCCTTTGTCCCAGCGGTGTTACATCAGCATTATAATTATCGTAGGGCAAATCATGAGTGCCGACTTCAAATCAGTCCTCACCACGCAAAAGTCAAGTCTTGATTTATACTTTACGATTCGATTCGTTTTATATAGGTATCCACATATGCTGCGTGGTGTCCTAAGGGTATCATGAGGGATCTGCCTGCCCAAATATGCACACTTCGAAAGATTTGTAGTGGAAAATAAAAAGGACTCCCCTTCTTTCTTCGAGAGACAGAACTCGCGCGCGCGCGCGCAGACACACACAAACAAAAAGACACAAACTCAAAACGTCCTGGGCGCCCCAATCTGGTTCCTCGTATATATAGGAGAGGTATAGGAATGTCGTGGTCGTCATATCCCAATTCGCTCGATCGATCGCTCGCTCGCTTCACTCCTGCCGCGCATTATGCCAATAAAGAATAGTTTGGTGTGTGTGTGAGAGTGAGGGTTGGTGTGGAGAAGCATGTTCAGTCGAGCTCAATGTCGCCGTTGCTTTCGTGAACCGATTTTTCCGTTAAACGCCGATTGTGGAGAGAGATCCGTAACCCCGATGCTGCTAAGTTGATATGTGCGAAAGGAAAATCTGACGTCGCTATCGTCGTGCGCCGCCTACTTCGACCGAGTGTGATGTTCGTTCAAATTGGAGCTTTCGTCGCTTGTTCGCCATGTTGCCGCCGGGTGTGTCTTCGCCTCCGGTGGAGTCTGCATAGTCGTCTCCAAAGCCCTCGCCGTAGCCTTGGAATGCGGCATCGGTGTAGCCGCGCTTCGAGCTTGATCGCTCTGGCCTTACTGCACCCCGGTTCATATGGTTGGTCGGTGTTGGTGCGGAGGATGTGAAGGATGTGGCTCGCTGTGGTGGTATTTCCTGTGGTTTGGGTTTTACGGCATCGTCTGTGCCGAGATAGGCCTTGTATTTGGCAGCTTCTGCGTTGGGGAGAGGTCCAGGAGCTGTGCCTGCGAAGGCGTCGTCGAGAAGTCTGCTGAGGTTTGAACTCAATGCTGTGCCGTCTGCTGTCAGACCCTGCTTCTCGGGCTCTCTGTTCTGCACATGTTGCGACTGCCAAATCTCTTCAGGCATTAGCAGCAGATCCCGGAAAACGCCGTCCATCTTAGTCGCTTTTGGCTTGCCGGCGATCTGCATCTGCTTGATATGGCCCTCGTAGGACTTGCGAAGCTTGTTAATCTTCTCGCCTGTTACCGGGTCATTGCGGGCTACAGATTTGGCGAGCGGGTTGAGCCTGTAGAGTGAGATGAAATTTTGCGAGGGTTGCGGCCGTGCTATCTCAATCTTCTCGCTGCTGAGTTTGAACAATTGGCTGCCGCAAATGCCTTGGGCAGCTTTGAGTCGACCGTCTTCGGTGTATGGCGATTCGGCTTGCCGGTTGTGGTTGGACAGCCTGTGGTGACGCAACCGCGTTATGTCATCGTCCGCGCTCTCTTCCATCGTCGCATCGCCATCGCTGTCGATATTGGCGCTCGACATGAAGCCGGCAGTGCTCGCGGGGGTCGGGAAGGGGTGCTGGTTGGATGCCGATGTTGCCGACTGGGAGAGCGAGGTCGACATGGGCAGGGAGGATTGCGGTGAGCGGTCCGACACGGCGGAGTTTGTCGTGGGGAAGCCTCCATTGGATTGCGAATTCATCGAGTAGGGTGGCGAGGTGGGCGTTCGAGGGTGAATGAGCGTCTTTGTCGTCTGGCCGCTCGCCTTGGCAGCGACGTCAAAGGGCGGGCTGGCGGGTGAGAATCTTCCTATCGAGTCCAAACGTTGCCGTTTCGCGCTGTGATCCGACATAGAGGCCGTCTTCGGGGGTGGAGCGAGAGGGGAGAGCTCGTCGGCGTGCGTGGAGCGTGCAGCGGTGGGTGAGAGGAGGGCTCGTACTGAAGCGCTTGGCGTCCTCCGCGCGGGTCGACCGCGGCAGCAAGGTGGGCGCGCTACTCGATGGTGCGCATGCGAAGAGAGCGGACGGCGGCGCTGGCGACGATGGGCTGCGGGCGATGGGGCGGGGCGTGGGCGTGGCGGGATGCGCAGGAGGGTTGTGGGCGGCTGAGGGTGCGAAGATGTGAAGGAGATGATGGGGTTGACCGGCGGTTTGGGCTCAGCGCTGTCTCGACTGCTCACGTGACGTGCCGGGGCCCATGGTCCGCCATCTAAAACCGCCTTTCGTGTTAGGGCGTGTCAACCATTCATCGACGCTGCAACAACAAGACAACCGGACAACAAAGGCTCGCCCGCTCTTCAATGCCTGCACCGCCATTCTTTGGTCGGTATGGATGACAATAGGCCGCGCGCCGGTGCCTCTGCTGCGGCCGCCTCACCTGGTGCAGCGCCGACTGCGCGCCCCGAGGCATCGAATCCACCCGCGCCGAGCAATGCGCCCAAGATCCAGCAGCCGAAACCCCAAGCTCTGCCATCGCGATCCGGCCCCAGCGCCATCCTGGTCTCGCCGCGACAGAAAGGCAACCCCATCCTCAACAGCGTGCGCTCCGTCGCATGGGAGTACTCTGACATTCCCGCCGACTATGTCGTCGGTGCCACAACATGTGCCCTCTTCCTGTCGCTCAAGTACCACCGTCTGCATCCCGAGTATATCTACAACCGCATCCGAGACTTGAAGGGCCAGTACAGCCTGCGCATCCTCCTTACCATGGTCGATATTGAAAATCATGAAGATCCATTGAGAGAGCTATCCAAGACGTCATTAGTCAACAACGTCACAGTCATGCTATGTTGGAGCGCACCGGAAGCCGGTCGCTATCTGGAACTTTTCAAGACATTCGAGAACGCTGCACCGACCAGCATTCGCGCTCAGCAAGCAGGCACTTATTCAGAGAAGATGGTCGAATTCATCACCGTACCACGCAGCATCAACAAGACAGATGCAGTAGGCTTAGTCTCTAATTTTGGAAGCATCCGCACTGCAATCAACGCTGGGCCTGAGGAAATTGGCCTAATAGCAGGGTGGGGTGACAAGAAGGTTCAACGATGGTGCAACGCCGTCAGGGAGCCCTTTCGGGTCAAGAAGGCAGCGCGACGAACCGTCGGTCAAGACAGCGGTGCAGCGACCATGTCACGCGACATCTCCATGGCAGAAGGCGAAAGCCAGATGCCGCCGACAGCGGATGCTGATGATACAGCACATCGCAGGGTGGACGATGCCGGGCCTCTTGCACTGGAGCTGGAGAGATCCGCTCCTTTTGCAACTTCAGGGTCGGATGCAGACAAACGGCCCGATCATCGCATCGCTGAAGATCTCAACCAGGACGATGAAGAAGCAATGCGTGAGGCAGAGTTGGGTGCAGTCCCACGAGGCAATGAGACTCAACCCACTGCTCCAAAACCAGTGAAGCGGAAGCAGGCAGAAGAGGAAAACATGAGCGAGGGCGTCATGGCTGCACTCAGCAAGTTGAGGAAACAATGAACAATGTTCTACGACACTTTCGAAAATGCGACATGTGACTTTGCCCAATTGATGAGCAACAATCAATCCCTGACGTTCACTTTTCAAAGTCCGCTGTGGTCAATACAGCATCGTTTGCAATGGCTATCGCGAACAAATTCCATGTGCAGCATGCCGTCATGCGCCCTCTCATTGGTGACCCCACTCTGGTCCTCGCCCTGCAGCTGCAGCCTAGCCTGCCCACATGCACCTACTTCACTCGGTAGCAAACACATTCAGCCTTACTCCTTCAGCCCAACCACCATTCCTTTAGATACATCGATAGACCTGCTTCTCATTGTGAGCACGTCAAGTTCAGCCATACACATCGAGACTCTTTTAGCAGCCAAATACTACCAGTCACTATCGCCCAAGATGAGCCAATTTAAGCAGTTGCCAGCCGAACTCCAAATCCAAATCTTCGACTACCTTCACGCTGCCGACGTCAAATCCGCAAGAGCTGTGAGTAGAACGTTCCGAAACAATGCTACGCCTGCGCTCTTCCGCAGTATCGTTGCTTGTGCAAGATACCAAGCGCTGGGCGCCTTCCAAAACGTAAGTTCAAAACGAACCCTGGAGGTACCCGCACTATCTTTCGTCATGAGAAAGTCAGTGTTAGCCTCATGTATACCTCAAGACCACAGTTTGGTATCAAGTAGACAGAGCATGGGCATATTGGCTAATGACACGAACAGGTATCACTACACTCGATATACTCAGGCTATGTAAGAGAGATCATCTTCGATGGAACACTATACGATGAGCATCTCGCGAAAGACCATCGCAACTATTCTCGAGCCGAAGAGGCTAGCGGCAAATTCCAGTCCGGATCCTTCTACGCAATGCGAACCAGGTGGAAAAGATACCAAGAGCTTCACAAGGAGCAAGAGAGCATGAAGGAGGACGGCGTCTTGTTACAATCATGCGCACGAGGCCTTGAGAACATGCAGAATATCTCGTCCATTGTTTACTCGCCATATCAACACACCATCCCTATGGAGGTCAAGACACTGCGCGATCTGCTACCAAGAGGAGCTCTTCCAGGCGCGCTCACAGACAACCGTACCACTGACTCGGATCACCCTTTCCGCCAACTTATTGGTGCCGTTTTTTTGTCGAATTACACTGGAATCCGACAGCTCACGATCGAAGCACCTCGCGAAGGCCTTCCTCGCACTGAGCTCTCTTTGAATATGTTCAGTTTCCCAGACGCCAACGACCTGAACGCTGGCAAACATCTTTTCCGAAACTTGGTTAAGCTAGACATAAGTTTGTCTATCCTCAACATACCGAGTCAGATGATACATACTATGACTGTGGTTGACCCTCCTGAACGACAGCTCGAGAACCTGGCCAAACTCCTCGAGGCTGCTCAAGAGCTGAGGCACCTTTCTTTTAGCATACTGAACTGGAGGTATCTTGACGAGCTGATGTGGGGTGGGGGCAACATTCCAGAAGGACGCTCTATCATAGACTTGATCGGTCTTGGAGCAACATGGCCGAAGCTCCGCTCCATGGAGCTCAAAGGCCTATACGCTAGGGAGCGCGATCTGTGTGAACTGATCAACCGACACAAGGACACACTCAGAACCCTTACCTTCGCAAGAACCACTCTGCGCGCAGGTCTGTGGATCGAAGTCGTGAACGAGGTTGTTTTCAATGCGTCTATGATCACAACATTCGTGCTGGACCGAGTCGATGAAACCCACAGCGGATGGAATCTAACCAGCGCCAACGGGGCTTTAGAAGGATATGAAGGCCGGCTGATAGTGACCGAGGGTGGAGAACGCGAATTTGTACGCAGAAGTCCTTGAGTTTGATTTGTCTTGCTACTAATGATAATGTATAGGTCAGCACCAATCCAGATGCACCCTCGGTTCACGACGCCCGCAACAACGCAGCAAACCCAGCATGATCCACTATTCCGTTACCTCGCTACCAATCTTGACGCACACCAATTACTGGGTATTGGCGATTGCTCAGACATCCATTCATCGTTGGTAGCATGAATCAGGTATTAGCTAATAGTCATACATTGTTCTGCTGGCTACATACACCCGTAGATTCCATTTCTTTGCTCATTCAATGTGATGTAGGCCGCAAAGTTTGAGTCTGGTCCTCGCGATGATACGAGAGCCTAGTATCAGAGAGCCGTTGCTCGGCTGCCCTATATGCAGGACTGCCAACCTGTGCTCTAGAGGCCATCACGACCTGTTTCCAACTGCTTACCCATTCAGGGTACTTGTCTGAGTCTGTCTGCGACAATTCATCATCGTCTTCGTCCTTCTGCCCTCTCGTGCACTCTTTCAGGGCATCGCCTTCTTGCTCCTCAATCCTCCCCTGCGCCCCCAGGCAACTAAAACATGAACCTTCCGAGTCCTGCTCTACCGCCCTCTCCTTCCCCTTCCAGACCTTCTCCTTTACTGTTTCGGCAGAATCTGTCTCAGAGTCTGTCTCCGCTCCGTTGATGCCCTTCCGCATCTCCGCTTCCTCGTGTATCTCCATCCCTTCCCGATTTCCTACTTTCGCCTTCTCTTCCCCATCCCCCACATCCGCCTTCTCTTCCTCACCACTCTCCTCCTTCTCCCCAGCTCCCCCTCTCCCTCCCTCCCTCCTTCTTCTCACCCTCCGCATGCCCCTCCCCCAACCCACCAATCCACTCCGCCGTCCTCACCCTCCTCAATTTCCTCAAACTCGTCCTCTCCGCATAATCAATAATTTCACCTCCATCCCAACTATAATCTATCCTGCCAATCTCGGCCTGACTGTCTGCGACGCGTCGCTCTTGCCATTCCACCCACCCGTTACTTCCTGGTGCACAGTAACTGCGCACGTCGTCGTCGCGGTGGTGGATGCGTGCGGCGACTGGTTGCCAGGATGTGGGGTGTTGGCGGTGGGGGAGTTGGGAGATTTGGACTGGTGGGCGTGCGGTGGTAGTCGTGGTTGTGGTGGTTGTGATGGTTGGGTTTGGGGCCTGAGTTGGTGGGTGTGGATGTGTCGCTGGTGGAGGGGCGGGGACAGAGGCAGTCTGCTCAGTTTGAGGTTGGGCTGTGCGTTGGTTCGAAGTATCTGGGTTTGGAGATGGGGTATGTGGTGGTGGATTGCTTGTGGAGGGGTTTGGTGGCGCAGCGAGGGGGGCTGGTGAAGATGGTATTGATGCTAGACCTTGAGAGAGGATTGATGTGCTGGCTTGTTGGAGGGAGGATCTAGCTGCGTCCGCGGCTTCCCGTGGGCTTGACATTTTGGTTTATGTGAAGGGTTGAAAGCTTAATCTCGTGACGTTGGGAAGAGAAGAGAGACTTTCTGGGGAGCCATAGTGAATACTGCGCAAAAGGTTATGTCAAGTCGGACCACGGTAGCAGAGATATCTCCTAGAAAAATATGTGACGGTTCATTCAAAAGGCAACCCTGGTGTTGGTGGGCTGAAAGATTTAGCATTAAACCTTGGTACGCTATCGCAGTACCATGTACTATATGACTCCCTCAGCATAAGGACCAACCGCATAATAAACAACAGTCATCAATCGTCAATTCAAGCCCTCTCAACCCTCTCAGTAGCACCTTTGGCGTCATTGTCCACAACAACACTGTGATGCCTTGCCGGGTCCTTCTCCTCAATGGCCGCGCCTTCAACAACATGGTTCTGACCACCAAAGATTGCGTCCATCTCCTCGAGACTAACCTTCTTAGTCTCGGGAACGAAGAACCAGACAAATGCGGCTAGCAGCATGTTGATGGCGGCGAACATGTAGAAAGCGTAGAAGCCCTCGTTCTTGAGGAAGACGGGGAAGAATTGCTGGACGATGGAATTTACGACGTTTTGGGTTTGCGAGCACATGCCCACGGCTTGCGCACGGATGTTCATGGAGAAGATCTCGGCGGTGAAGATCCATACTGTTGCGCCCCAGGATGGCTTGTCTGTGATAGTTGTTAGTGCGTGTTGGTGTTGAGATGGTACTGAGAGGGTGTGACTTACAGAAGAGAGCGAAGAGGAACATGAGGAACACGATCGCGATACCAACTGGCTCCGACTTTGCTCCACTGGGAAGAGTAGGTGTCTGTGTTTCCACAGTAGCAGCGATAAGCATGCAAATGCCCATACCGATACCACCGACGATGAACAGGAACTTGCGTCCAAAGCGGTCGACAGTCCAGGTAGCGTTGAGGGTGAAGATGATACTGAAAGTAGCGTTCAAGGCGTTGATCAGGGAGATGGTGTCGGCGCTCGTGAAGACCTTCTTGTAGATGATGGAGCTGTAAGAGTTGAGTGTGCCCTGTCCAGTGATCTGCTGACCACCGTTGACAATCATCGCAATGTACATGCGCTTCCTGACAGACTTGTCCTTCCACAGAGCAGAGAAGCCGGAGGAGATTGCTTCGGCTTCGAATTCGATAGCCTCGCGGATTGTGGTGATCTCATCCTCGACATCCTGCTCGGTAGCACGGACACGGCGAAGCGAGCGGCGAGCCTTTTCGTAGTTGCGGTTCTTCTGGACGTACCAACGGGGCGACTCCGGGATGAAGAAAACTTGGGAGAGGATCAGGATAGGCACCATCATCTGGAAAATGACTACCATCTTCCAGTCCCACTCGCCAAGTTTCTGGGGGTTCTTGGAGGTGCCGAAGGAGATCCAGTATGCGATAAAGGAGCCAACGGAATAGAACATCTGCCAGAATGACATGATCTTTCCACGGATCTCAGGGGGCGAAAGTTCTCCGATGTAGATAGAGCCAGCTGTCAATGCGAGACCTTGTCCGATACCGATGAGGACACGACCAGCAATGAAGACACCGATTTGTCCGCGGGGGGCGAATGTTTGCATGATGGTCGCGATGATGACGCATACAGATCCAGCAGCCATACCAACTCGACGGCCAGCGAAATCAGCGAGGGGTCCAGCCTGCACACAACAAAGTTAGTACACGTTTTGCGGACTGATGATATACAGACGTGACGTACCATGAAGAAACCAGCTACGACAGCACCGACTGTGTATGATGTGTTGATGGCGCCGATGATGTTGGGTCCGGGGTTGTTGTAGTAGGCAATCCAATGCTTCGAGTTTTGCAACGCGTTGAAGACGGACGCATCGTAACCGTAGAGCACCATGCATGATGCTGCAACGAGCGAGATGTACCAGTTGTACACCCTAGTCTTGTCGACCATCTTGACGGTAGTCACTCAGGATTTCTCCCAAAACGAAAGTAACAATAGCGCTCGACTTGGTAGCGATTGACAAAGGCGTCCAGCTCGAATTCCGCAACGGATACAGCGAGAGGTTCGTAGAGCTCTGGAGTGGAGAGCAATCAGCGGAGACTGCGATGGGCATATATACATGCCACATGAGAAGCCACCCTGTGGATTACTATCTTGCCCCATGTCAACCCCATGGGCTCGGGGAAGCGCCAGTTCCAGCACCCAGGATCCGATGCCTACGCCGCTACCAGACGCCTCTATCCAGAATATCACCACGAATCAACATGCCCAGACCGCCTCCAAAGCTTGCTCTAGTGCCAAATGCATCCACGCCTAGCACTTCGTTCTCCGTAGTCCCTGAATCTGGGGAATCTGGGGCTTGGGACGGGAGTGTCAATGGAGAGATTTTGTCCATCTGATGGACGGAGAGGCGTCGTGGAGTTTTTCCACGAATGGGCGTAATAGAGCTAAGTGTTGAGGCGCCGTTGTTTTGAGGAGAAGCGAGACCGACTCATGCCGAGATGGTGTTTAGTGCGCCATCTAGCCCGTGAGTAGCTAGGTTTGCCGGCGACAATGTCGATAATGGGTAGAATTTCCTCGTGGACGCAAGCATGCCAAGTCAGAGACAAGGAAGACGCAGCGAAGCAAAGCTTTTGGCTGCCGCCTGGGCTCTCTTATTTTGTGATTAATTGAGGCTTAAAACTGCGAGAGTGGTTCTTGAGAAGCGCATGTGTGGCGCTGATGCCACAGTCGAGTCGTAGAGAGAGCGTCGGATCATTATGGACGACTTCATGTTGTGAACGGAGAGTAGGTATCACATGAATCATGCTAGAGAACATCGCTTGATAGCCAGCTGTGGAGTTCGGGTGGGTCGGCACATTGGTTGCGGGCGGTGACCATCATATCGCATCCTCCAGAGATGGGCACGCGGGGAGCCAACAAACGAACGAGCCTAAGCCAATATGCCCCTAAGATGTTCTCGGGCAACACCACGCGACGCGCATGTGTTTTCGGTGATGAACTGTTACAGGTGCATATGACATGCCGCGGTATCCCGGGTCGCTAGATGAGCCTCATCAGCGCTGAGTTGAGCTCCAGCTTCCCCAGCTCTGGGACCAACACGTGATTGATCACGTGTGCCCATCCGCCACAGCTCTGTGGCTGTGCGCATCCCACTTTTTCGGGCGTCGAGACCCTTTCCCACCGCCCGCGACCGCCTAACGTTTTCGACGCCCGACCAAATCTCTCCACCCTCCCACCTACACACCGAAGACCGGATTACCAGGCCAACCGATTTTTTCAAGATGCCTTCAGGACAAGGAGGTGAGCGCCCTAACTTTTGCGCAAACTGAAGCGGGGTCAAGGCTGACAGAATACCACAGCCGGTACAAACCCCATCCACAACAAGCAGAAGAAGAAGAAGGCCGTCGAGCTCGACGAGGATGACCTCGCCTACAAGCAAAAGCTCGCTGCTGGTGCGTAACGCCCTAGATCCCATTCTCCGACGCCTATACTACGATCGGCCCCGAAGCGCCACCACAAGGCTCCGAAGAACAAGGACAGACGTGCTGACAATATACAGAGAAGAAGCAGCGTGAGGACCTAGCCAAGACGGTCGGCAAGGGCAAGGGACCGCTCAACACCGGCTCCCAGGGCATCAAGAAGTCCGGCAAGAAATAAGCGCCCGACATACCCACGAGCGAGCGAGCAAGCGAAGAGACACGGCAATGCGGCAACGACGACGATTTGACATGAAAGATACCACAGGCTGAGAGTCATGACTTGGCAGGGCGTTCATATACACATATCATGAATGCACAGGAATGAGCTATCAATGACCTTTGCGCATGCCAGGTGACTGTTTTCTACGTCTTCGCTACTTGCAATTTAGGTCGTCGCACACTGCAGACGTAGTTTACCTCCTCCCTGCCTTCATGTTTGCCCCTTTCAAATTAAACACCGTTTCCGCGTTCCCCCACGCAACTCTGTCCCACTCCACCTGTGTCAAGAACCCGCTCTCCCTGAGTTCCTCCATCAACTCTTTCCCTCTTTCTTCAAGCGGGTAGTTGCTCGCATACAACACCCTGTCTACGGGTATCCGTTCCAGTAGCGCTCTTAGACTCGACATGTCTTGTGCGTCCGCTGTCGTGAGGTAGATGTTGTGTTGCCAGACATCTAGGAAACTTCGCTTCGGTTTATCTGCAGAGGGGATAGTGGTGAGCAGCATCTCGATGCGTGGAATGAGCGAGGGTAGCGCGCCGGGATGCGCGAGTATGAGACGGAGAGCAGGGTGGCGATCGAAGACGCAGCTGAGGTAGAGGTGTAACAGCGGGAGAGGAGACGTAGTTTGCGACGAATGGATATGTGTCAGGAGAGGCGCGTATACCGAAGAAGGGAAACTGTGTTGGTAATCCGGTATCTGCGCATGTCAGTCTACATGCTTCCTCTTCCTCTTGATATCTGAAGAACGGAAAAGCAGCATACCTCCGATCCCACCGGCCACATCTCCCGCAACAGAATCGGCACTCGATACCTCTCCGCCACATCCCAAAGGTCCTCCCACTCCGCCTCTTTCAACTTGATATTCCGACTCATCCCAATACAACCGCCCACGAACTTCATCTTACCCACACACCTCGCCAGCTCTTTAGCCGCCTCCTTGCCCTCTGAAGGCAACATGCTCAACGCAGCGACTTTCTCCCCGTTCATTATGACCGCCGAGTGCATCGTATCGTTGATCTTGCTGCAGATCGGCGGTGCGGCGGCAATGGGGATGTGGCTGATGATTTGTTTCGAGTGGCCAAGAGTACGCATGTCTTTCACGCGGCCAGGGCCTATGTTGCGTAGCTTGGTGAGGGTAGCCTGGGCGATTAGATGGAGTGACGGTTGACTCGGTGATGTTGGTGGGGATGTGAAGACCAAGGTGGGTGCAAGGTGGGATTCTAGGGACGCGATTAAGGAGGCGGCTGTTGTTGTGGTCATGGCGGCTTGAGGTCTGCTTGGTGATGGGTCGCCAGGAGGAGGAGGAGGTGGGTAGTAATAGGTGGTTGAGGCGGATACAGGACGTCCGGGCTTGAAGAGTTGGCACCGGTCAAGGTTACCAGATGCATCTTTCTTCTAGACTTCTGAGAGAGGGAGTTGCGCAGTTAGTGCTGAGTAGTTGCGATCCAAGCTGGCGAGATAAGAAGGACACGTGCCAGTGAGTGCAAGTACAACTGTGGGCATCGGTACTGCCAACATAGCGATGAGGGTGGGACTGCTTTTGGATGGCTGACCAGCATGATCAAGTTATCTGCATTCATCATATGTCTCAAGATTGACAGACTATCGCATCAAGCACATGGTTGTTGAAGAAGTGTATGATTATTAGGTACATGTGTGCTGCGATTCGCGGCTAGTATGAAAACAGAAATCTTCCGGCAAAGATAATGTCAACGACAATTCCGTTCCACTACCAGGTATTCCAAGCACTAATTCCATCGTAACTTTCCATCACTAAAGCGCACATTGTGGCGGTGTAAGGATGACGACGATGGGGCGCGTGTGTTATGGGGCGCGTGCTTGTCGTGGCACTAGCGACCACGCTATGGATGTTGTTGTGATGACGTTTCAATATTCATCCGGGTGTCGGCTAGGCGGAGGCTGACTGACGGCTGGGCGCTCGTCAGGCGATGACTGTTCTCTTCCAACGCTTGGTCGAGAAAGTCTTGGTGGTGTCGTTATGGTCTGATAACCGTTGTTCATAGCTATTCGTAATGGGCATGTGGAGTGTTGACGCATGAAATGGATGCGCGTCGAACTTCATTCATCAGGAGGTTCGGCGACCCTTCTTGCTGCCCAGAGTGAAGGCGCGCTTGAGCTTGCTTTCGGTGGCAGTGGGTGATGTAGGACTCGGTGTAGAGCTGCTGCCTGACCGGCGAGGGTCTGAGCTAGCGGACGACTGAGAAGAGGATCTCTTGCGGCTCTCTTCTGCGAGGATGTCGTCCAGTGAGACGTTGAGGTGGGGGTGACTGATCGGGACCTCTTCGAGGTTTTCGACAAAGCGAGAGGCCATTGCGTCGATAGTGGTAGTGAAGTGTTGGAGTGGGTGAACGGTCGTTGTGTGTGAATGGATGTGGGGAGATGCAGATCTTTATAGCACCAGTATCGATATATAGTGCTGGGTGGCTGATATGATCTACGCGTGATGTGTCGAGCGTGGCTTATGGTATATGTTCCAGACTTCGATGTGGCAATGTCCGGATATAGTATACCAAGAGAGCAGGCAGTTGCGGATACCGGAAATAGTGTAGTAGCGAGAGTGGAAAGGGTGAAAGCTCGAAGCGATGGTAGACGATATATGCCGAAGTAATGAACAAAGCCTAGGCATGCAAGGGCGGCGAAAGGTTTTTAAACATATCTCAGGGCGTGTGTGGACGAGCAGGTGGACGGGGTCCGTGTGTCGACGGCACACGAGGCCAGGGACTTGCTACAGTGCGATCCAGGGTCTGTCCCGCCGATCGCGAAGCCTCGATGCATATAACGGCGGCGCTAAGGGCAGGGTATGACGTACCAAAACGTTCTGGACAGCGTTCTGCTGGCAGCCACACGGTCTTCGTGCGGCCATAACGGGCGCGTAACCGCGTGCGACAAGTCTCCAGTCGCACAGTCCCATGGGTGGGCGTACTGGAAATAGCAGCGCTCGCAGAACTGACATATCCGTAAGGGCTCTCCCAAGCCGCTTGGAAGCGTCAACCAGATTACGGACGTCTTCGCACGACTGCTGGCAGGATTGCGCATCCGACCCGCCGCCTCCAGCCTCTACCCAGTCATGCGCAGCGCGACAGCGGCGACCTTGTGAGCCTTGGGTATTCTTGCTCAGCACGCGCAACCCTTTCGCCACAGCTTGCGAATATCGGCTCGCCGTGTCAAATAAACTTGCGCCTAACATGCCTGCGATCAGCACGATCCCCAGGCAGTCGCGAGGCAAGACCGAGCCTGAGCACTTTATCCGCAGCAGTTATATTGAAGCTGTGTCCGCACGACGGCAGCTCGCATGCGGTGTTCTCGTCGGGTCCGCTGCGTCCATCGCGAGTATGGCCGGGCCTCTGACGTAGGACGAGAGCCATCCAATATTACAGCCACCACTTTGGCTATAGTTTCCAAACCACGGCCTTGTCTAAAGCGCCGCCCGGCTCCGCTTGCCAGCGAACGATTGCGACAACAGGACAAGCTTCAAACGAGAGGCCTCGCCTAGGTTTGCGGTGTATTCGAAATGCCATACTCGGCAGCTAGTCGACATCATCGTGCAGGGTCCTCATTCAAACTGTCCGGCGCCCGGACCCTTGTGGGTCTGTGACAACGGTAGACCCCAAACTTCTGCGCCATCCGTCATGTCAAGTGGGCAGCGGAGCCGACTTTTCGAGGTTAAGTTGCAGATATAAGCGGACACACGACGCTAGCCGCGTGTGCAATTTGTTAGTCTTGGGCACCAATTGCACTTGTCATGTATACAATGTCGTGGCCATCGAGCCATCGTGAGGCTACACTGGTATCGTGGAGCATATCGCAAGTCCACGAAATTTGCGCACTCTGCTAGACTGTTTTGAAGTTTGAGTAGTGCGGCTCTGGATAAGCTGGACGGATGACGACTTCCTTTGCATCGTTCAAACTTTCGTATCGGCTCAGGCATATGGTTAAGTCATCACCATCTTCCCCGACCACGACCACCCCTTCCGCCCCTCCCACGTCCCCTATGCCCTTGGCCACGCCCACCCCCTCTATGTCCACCTCCGCCTCTTCCCCCGCCTCGATTGGACCGCTGTTGCTCCGGTCTCGGACCGCGTTGCGCTAATTGTGCCCGCTCTTCATCTGACGCATGAAACACATTTGGGATCTGCAGTAAGTTGCAAAATGACTGAGTGTGCGGGTTACTGTACTCTTGCGGGGTAGCCTGGACATGTATGCCTAGTGCGGGGTCGTATGTCGGCGCAGTTGCTGTAAAATCCTCAGGTATCATCATCTTGTCAGCTCTAACAAGGTTCTCTTCGATCCAAGCTATCTCTTTCTCCACAAGAGGTCGGTAGACCGCATCGCCTTTGTCTGCAGGGACTTGCGCATAGGGATCCCCTACAGTAAGGTGATCGGCGAAGACACGAGTAATGGCAAGCCACTCCTTGTCATACTGCAATCGCAGAGGCCGTTGCAATTCCGCAGGTGTATGTGGTTGTATTTCCAGCAATTGCAGGAAGCTCCGTTTGGGCAAGCACTTGTCTAGTGCGAGGAAGTTGGTCGTCTTGTTCGTTATATCTTCAGGAAAGGGGAGGGTCTGTACTGTCTCAGCCTTCGGACGTGAGAATGATTCCGGCAAGAGGCTGCGAATGTCTTCTGGAACTTGAGTCTCGCTCTCCATATCAGCAGGTTGTATAGGCTCCTTGGGCTCTGCGACTGGTACAGGGACCACCTCGTCCTCGTCCAAATCCATGTCAAGATCAATTTCGGCATCATTCTTAGGTGCTGGTATTGGCTCCTCGTTTGATACATCCAGATCAATCTCGCCGTCGTTTACGACTCGCGGGATAGCACTATCAGCATCTTTTTGCGGTGGCGGAGCAGTCGGAACTTCTGCGTGGTCCCAAACGGCGGGAAACTTAGCATGCATATGGGCGCTGAACCAATGAGGTGGTCGCAGGCGCTCAAGGACTACCTTTGCAGCAACACTACCAAGAGTACCGTCCTTGGCCTCTTGCTCAAAGTCCGGCTTCCAGCTAAAGAGCTGCCGGTAATTGCCTTTCCACTCCATACCGCGCGGCCAGTCATGGCTCAGTCCAATGTCAACCTGCGTCCGTATTTGAAGCAGTTTCCGCACGTCGAGTTCTCGAACATGATAGATGCTCCGAACATCGTCACTGTTGTAGGGCAAGCGCTCATAGTGTGGCTTCTTGTAGTTGTAGCCTTTCCAGATACCAGACAGACCAGCAATGCGCAGTGGTCCCAGCCTTATCACATTGGCTGCGCCCATGTAGTATATCTTTGGTGCGGCCCACCCACCGTAGTAGAGCTCCCACATGTAGTTGCTCGCTTCGTGGTTGCCGCCGATGAATATGGTGAGATACGGGGCTGTGCGCAAGCCTGAGTAGTACTCGTGAAAGTCGTGCATGGCGTAGTACTTGGAGGGCATCGATACTGCCTTGAGATCGGACGCGTTTCGAACAGCCTACAAAGTCAGTCACTGGATGAGCATTATGAAGGGTTGACGTACCTGGAAGTCGCCGCCAATAATTAGGAGATCCACATCTGGCCAGCCTTTTAGCTCGCAAGCTTTTGCGACAGACGCATAGATCTCGTGTAGCACTCCATGGCCGCAACCTTCGACTGCTATGCGCACGCCTTGCTGTTCTACCAGTTCTGGGGCGGCCATACTTGGAGGTTGGTGAACTGGTAGTTAGTGAGAGCAAGGCTTGTTAGTAGCGCGATCGCAGACTTGCTACTAGAGCTCTGTTGCGCAGTACAATAGCGCAGAAATCGCAATACGCGCAGAGTAAACATTGCAATGAATGCTGCTGTCGAAGAAAGTAAGAGCACGGCCCTGCAGCACTAGCGTCGGGGGTCGGAGTTATGATAAGCTAGCGAGCACGTGTAGATACTGGACCTGCAGGAAGATTCTCAAGATCTGCGCAGAGATCATTCAGGTCCTCTAAATACATGGCTTCAGCAACTCAAACAGAGCTGAGGGCGAAGTTCCTTCAGGAAGCCGCTCATCTCCTCGCAATTCCCTCGCCAACAACAGCAGCGTTTCTAGGTAATGCATGCAACAAGCTAATCGAAGATGCTGAAGTCGGTATTTCAAGCAAGGAGACGGATGCCCTCCGACGAAGTATTTGCGGCGCATGCGGGAATGTCATGATTCCAGGATGGTCGTGCAAAGTTTCGAACAAAGACCAGCGCAAAAGCACTGGCAGAAAGTCGTCGGTGCCCGAGAAAAGTATTCAGTATACCTGCTTGCGATGCCAACGAGAGACACTTCAGACGCTTCAGCGAAGGCCTGGCAGACAGGTCAAGAGATCACGGTCTCTGTTGGATACAGTCCCAACGTCCGCGGCTCCGACTACGACTAGGAAAGAAGAGGATGCAGCCCCAAAGACGATTAATGCAAGCAGCAAGCAAAGACAGAGGGCACGCAAAGGCGGCCTGCAAGCTATGCTTGAAAAGAAGAAGACACAAGACTCGGGCACGGGCGGACTCGATTTCATGGACTTTGCGCTGTAAGTCCCGTAGGGCTGAGTGAATGCAGCCCACCTGCATGGAAGGGCCTAGCGACCCGTGGACACCCCGCTATGCAAGCGCGGGGCTCAAAAAATTCGAGGAGTTATGTCATCAGAACTTGCGAAAGTCAATACAGTCGCAAGCAAAATTACTTTGTCCAACACCACCCTACACCAACATTAATCGATTGCAAACATGGCACAGCAACAGAGCCTTGCGAAGGATCTCTTCGAGGATATGGGCCGCAAGGTCGCCGAGGCGAGCGCCCAGGGAGACAACGACGACACAAAGGTTGTCGACGAGATCGAAAGCATGTGCATGAACTGTCACGAAGATGTAGGTGCATTTGAAAAGTAATGATAAATTCAGCTGATATTTTAAAGGGTACTACGCGCCTCCTCCTCACAAGAATCCCCTTCTTCCGCGAGATCGTCCTCATGTCCTTCTCATGCCCGCATTGCCACTTCAAGAACTCCGAGGTTCAACCCGCCGGCGAGATCCAGCAACGAGGCATCAAGTTCTCTCTCAAAGTCGAAACGGCCGACGATCTGAGCCGTCAGATTATCAAGAGCGACACCGCAGTGTTCCGAATTGAGGACATCGATCTAGAGATACCACAAGGGCGCGGACAACTGACGAATGTGGAAGGCATACTCGCAATGGTAGCACAAGACCTGGAGCAGAAGCAGGAGGAGAGGAAGGCGGTGGTGCCAGAGGTGTACGAGCAGCTACAGGGAGTCATCACCACGATTAAGCAGATGGCCACCGGAGAGAAGCTGCCGTTCAAGATCACAATCGACGACCCTGCCGGCAACTCGTCAATCGAACCTCCCAGTGTACTTGGCGCAGGAAAATACTCTCGCAACGAATACCCACGAACGGCGGCGCAAAACGAAGCGCTCGGTCTGGGCGACACCAGCGGAGACGCCAGCGGTGAAGCGCCCGCCACAGAAATCCGACCAGAGTACCACGCTTCGCAAATGTATCCAGAGATGCCATCCTCTCACGCCCCAATGGTGAACAACGTGGATGAGGACGACATTGTGGAGAACCAGGTCTATTCCTTCCCTGCCAGCTGCCCGGGATGCACCAAGTCGTGCACCACAAACATGAAGATGGTCAACATTCCCCACTTCAAGCAGGTGGTCCTGATGAGCACAGTATGCGATCACTGCGGATGTAAGTTTATATCATGGAACAATCAACGTTTACCTGCTAATGCAATGCAGACCGAAGTAACGAGGTCAAAACCGGAGGCGAAGTTCCTGAGCTGGGTCGTCGTATCACAGTCACCGTTGACAGCAAGGAAGACCTGTCGCGAGATATCCTCAAGGCCGAATCATGCGCCATGTCCTGTCTCGAGCTCAACCTCAGCGTTGAACCCGGTACTCTTGGTGGCAGGTTCACCACGATCGAAGGTCTACTGACCCAAGTACGCGATGACTTGAAATCTTCCATCTTCGACGCTGGCGGTGGAGGAGACTCAATGGACTCAGAGTCCAAGCAGAAGTGGAACACCTTCTTCCACAACCTCTCTGCAGCCATCAACGGCGAAGACAAGTTCACTCTCGTTCTCGAAGACCCTCTCGCCAGCAGCTACGTCCAGAGCTTCACGGCACCGGAGCCCGACCCAAAGATCAAGGTCGAGGACTACAAGAGGACAGAGGCGGAGGAGGAGGAACTTGGGTTGCTCGACATGAAGACGGAGGGCTACGAGGAGGAGCATGCGGCTAGCATGGCAGCGAACGGGACAACGACCAATGGCGCGTAGGGCTAACTTCGATGTCTCTTAGATTTCCTTGACTCTTGCATTAGGTCGGCGCTCGTAGATACCAAGGCCTCGCCAGCCATGATCAGTGTGACATGATCTTCTTCCAACTCTTCCCTGCGTCCATGCTTCGTGATGCCTATAGCGACTCGAAATCCTTCTGCCCAACGCCGATAGTGTGAATGGTCGGCTCTCTCAGATCTTGATCCGCGCTTCCTTTTTCTGCAGATGACGCGACATCCTTCAGGCTCCAATCAGACACTACGCTTCCAGCTTGACATGAGTCGCATTACTACCGCTGTGCCCAGTAAAATATTGTTCATCCTGCCAGCGGGTTTGCATGAATGGTAATATTCTTGATCTCCATCTTCTCCTGCGGTCTTGACTTCTTGTCTACTTGAACGGCCTCCATGTCATCCAGTACCTCCCATCCTTCGAGCACCTTTCCAAAGACGGTGTTCTTCCCATCCAAGTGCGGCGCAGGCGCAAACGTGATGAAGAACTGCGAGCCGTTTGAATTCGGTCCCTTGTTCGCCATGCTCAAGATGCCTCTCGCATTGTGTCGCAACGCGGGCCGAAGCTCGTCCTCGAAGAGCTGGTTTGGCGTGTCGTAGATGGATGTGGAAGTCTTGGACTTTGGGTCGGAGGCTGGCGAGCCCGTCTGGACCATGAAGGAGGGGATCAGGCGGTGGAAGGGTGAAGAGTTGTAGAAGCCCGACGCGCAGAGGGCGAGGAAGTTCTCGGCGGTCTTGGGGACGGCTTCGCAGAATATTTCGAGTTTTATATCGCCCTTTGTCGTATGCAGCTAGTCACTGTTAGCAACAAGCTTGCAGTAGGCAGGCGGTTGGACTCACTGTGACGGACATGGTGGTGGGTGCAGATCAGTCGTGTTTGTGGTTTGGAAGGAGCGATGATGGCGCACGAATCGGACCCTCGAAGTTGAGCGCCCATCCACCTCCACCTCGTCGCGCCTAGAACATCGCGCGTCTATCCGACTGCGCTTACTGTGTGCAATCGCCCTGCATTCGCTGTCATCATCATTGCTACCGCCCGCTGCCCACGCTGCCTCCTCTGCTCGCGACACTGGCAGACGGCCGACCTCATCATAAGCGCCGCCGCATAAGCTCCACCCGGCGACAGCCCTACCACGCTCGGGACGTAATCCACCACAGTATCCCCGCGCATTCACGCAGGACACGCCCATTTCTACATCGCAAACCTTAGCCGTCGGCCCGCCGCGCACCCACCGGCCTCACTGCCACGCTGAGCCCCGCGGGTTCGAGATACGAGGCGCCTACATCATCTCAACCCCACAATTGGCTGCCCGGAAGGCTACCTAGCTCCCAGCACGGCATAGCTGCCCGGCGCATCACTGCCCTAGAGCCTCCAACGCGCGACTCGGACGAGGGCACCGCACTCTGAAAGGCCACGGACACGCCCATGCAGCGCCCGCTGCCCTCCCAGGCCTGCGCTGCGAGAAACGAACATGTCGGCCTTCGTTCGCGTCTCAGGACCGCCAAACAGTAACTTCCTGGTTGGCTATCCGGGCATATCAGCAACACTAGTACGTGTCTCCAATCTGTTTCTGTTATGAGTGCACGTCTTGCGCTCCATCCAGCCGCGTCGAGTCGCTGTATGACCGACTCCCTTCGACAAGGGTACTGGCCATTGCTGACATGTCATAGCCTCGAATAGAAGGCAAAGTCGAGATACGGCCACTCATTGGAGTGTCGGCGCCCGTCAATGTCTCCCTCGTCACCATCGCATTGCACCGTCGCGAAACCATACACCCGTCCGCCGACTCGGTTACGAAGAAGCATCTGGCAGCCCCGCGCAAAGAGATTACCGACATCGTCGGTAAGGAGATGCTCCTATATCGATGTTCTCCCGGAAGAGAGCATGAGAGTATACTATGTATGGACCTCCCGTTCGTCATCTTCATACCGTACGGACGCGGCGGCGAGGAGGTAGCGAGGAGAGTCCCGCCCGCGAGTCTACAATTACCGAGTCGGACGGCGGAGACGTTTTACGAACTCGTCGTGACAGTACAGCAAGGGCCCCAGGAACAGAAGAAGTATCCCTTTGCCGTGCCGATACAACGATACGACACCCTCTCTACCTTTGGCATGTACAATCGACCCGAAAGCGCAGAACGAGTGACGGACCACCTCGTCACCCTTGGCATCAGCCTGCCGAGATGGAGTTATGGACCCATGGACCCAGTCTCAGTATACATCAAATTGAGTCCCAACCCCGACTGGCTGAGCAAGGCGAAGAAGGTCACAATCAACAAGATTACAGTCGGCATAGACGAAGAGATCATCTTCAACCACGAAGGAGATGAGCCGACTCGTAAAGTCAAGACGCTGGCAAAAACGCAGCAACACGTCGGAGTGAGGATGCCCGAAGCGGGCTATTTCACCAACCTTGGGCTAGTCTTCCCCGCAAAAGATCTACGAGACAACGCAGGTGTTATCCCAAGAGGGCAGAAGGAGTTTCCCATGTACGCTGTTACTGGTTTTACGACGACTGGTACTCTATACAAGATTGAGTACTACCTCACAGTCAAGGTAGGCTGGACTGGGCGAATTGCAAGTTGAAGATTATGCTGACTGAACGCAGGCGCAAATGTCGTCAGCCCGAGACATCCTGCTCCGTCAGCCCATTGTGGTATGTCCTTTTGACCATGCAGGCTGTAAAGAGGAAATGGAGGCCATTGAGCAGGCAGCCAAGGACGCCGCACACGTCACACCTGACAACCCCATGTTGCCCGCCAGTACCATTGTTCGATCCAACGACCCAGAAGGCTTGCGCGCACTCGGTATCGCAATTGTGGGAGGCGTACGGAAACCGCTGATTGAGTGAAGAGCTGGTCGCGCAAAAGCATTGAGGATTTTGAGGGACGCGATTTTGCCATGCGTAGGATACTTGTGTTCGACATTCCGCACGTTTGGTCTCTGCGATTGGAGGATCAAGACGGACTCGAGCACGAAACGTTGTTGGATGAAGCCACCGGCAACCAGCCGACCCGACCAGGACAGACGATCTGCACTACTGTGCACGCAAATTACTGGATCGCGCAAAGGCGATAGCATATAACACAGGCGCAACACCGATCATGCAACCAGCGGAGCCCGGAGTCATGTCGAAGCTACCATCTACAGCACGCATTGGGTCTATTTGAACACAAAAGGCGCAAGGTCATTATACCCAGTGAGCTTGTGCATTGTTTATAGGGAGCATTATTTTGGCTTTTCATTGGCGTTACAAGGAAGGGCACGACGGGACGGCCGCCTGTTTGTTCATGATACCTTCGAGTCGTTCGTTCCTATTTTAATCATCAGGTTGGAGGGAGAAAGGAAGAACGCCTCGGCGGGTACCGGGAAGTTTTGTCTTTGGGAAAGGATCCGTGCATTGATTGGAGAAGGAGGAGGAGGAGGAGGAAGAGGTGATCTAAAGAGCGAAAGAAAAGCCACAGTAGGTGGATCTCAATAGCTAGGGCAGAGAAGTTGAAGAATAACCACTACTCATGACACTTCACTCAATCGTCCCTGCCTGGCCCGCTTTCATGCCTATACACAAGACCGGCCTCCTATCCATACCCTCATTCTCCCCCATCAGGCCACTGATCCACCAAACCCTCCGCCCCAACCTCCCCTCCCGTCCTCCCAACCAACGCCCCCAAATTCATCCTAACACTATACCTCAGATACTTCGTCTCAACCCCCTTCGCAAACCCGCCTCCCAAACCACCAATATCACTCTCCCCACCACTCGGATGATGGTGTGCGAAAACCGGTGGTTGAGTCGTTAGACAAACCCTCTCATCCCCCTTCACACCCACGCCGCCACCTCCCCTAGCACTGCCAGAAGCGTGCTGAGCCTGCCGCCCCATATCCGGATCGTTCCCAGCACACCACCGCCCAAGCTCACTGTCGAAAATCCCGTTCCAACCCGCCACCCCAAATTGATGCAACAAGCGCCGGGCGCCGCGTTGCGAGACGGCGTATCCGACTGTACAGAGGGTGCCGCCTGTGGCGCGGTGGTAGATGCGTGTGTGTGGTGGGAAAGCGGTGGCTAGGGCGTCTAGTTCGCCTTGGAAAGGATGGGCTTTTAGGTGCTGGGGTGAGGGTACCGTGGCGTCGTTGGTGTGCGTTAGGGTTATCGTGCGGTGGACTGCGTGGTCGTAGACTTGGGAGTGCTGACCGGGGGCTGCACGTGACATGCCGGTTCCGCAGTGGCCGAGCCAGAGTATGTCCCATTTTGTGGGGTCGCCGTAGGGTGATGGTGGTGATGAGGTGTGGGTAAGGTGGGATTGGCGTGGGAGGGATGATAGAGGGAGGGAGATGAGCTTTTTGGCGAGGTTGGTTGTGTCGATGATTTGGAGGGCGGTGTGTGTTGTTTCGGTATTTCGGTGGGCGTGCAGTTTGGAGAGGGGGATGAAGGTGTGGTTTGAGGATAGGAAGCGGGAGGCGAGGGCGAAGCGTTGTAGGGTTTGGCGGACGCGGATGTCCCAGTCTACGTCATCTTCTAGGATGAGGGCCGTAGTAAGGTTTTGATTGACTACTCTGGATGTTGTTAGGTCAATGATGTCTCCTGGTCAAGGGTGGAGAATGTGTACTGTTGTAGGGCGTTCATGTGTGTTCTCCAACTTCCTCGGATACCTGCTGAAAGCTTTCTGTTCTCTTCTGGTAGAGGATATGCCTTGTTGTTGATACTATCCCCTGTTACGCCTTCGACGAACTCGAGCTTGATATTGGAAACTGCTGCTGAAAGACTCATTGCATCGCGACGATCGGTCCGGAAGGGCAGGTTGAGGACGAGAATCTTCTCAAACTTGGGTGTGTTAGTGTATAGCAGAACGTGGGAAGCTAATAGGTTGTACTCCTAGAGTTATGTTCAGTATGTCTCTTAAGCTCTCGTCCTGTACATAGGCGGACGAATCCTCTGGTATCAGGGCTTCACTTGTCCCTATGTTGAACCACAACCACAAGACACTGAAGAAGACACATGTCGTCAGCAGTCTAGGCGCTGACATCCACCCACTCCTTTTCCTTGCGACCTCAAACCTCGTGCCGCTCTTGGAAGACATCAGTCCCAGGGTATCAATGGAAATGCGTCGCATGCGGGCGGTACGCAGGAGCAACACTGCAGAGGTGTGAGGAAAGAAAACATGGTGAGCAAGTCAGACTCCCGTGGCACGGCATGGTCAGGAGTAAAGCGAAATACTATATTCATGTTGGTCATTTCCAAGTTTGTTGCCTTCCTTCCGACCATTCGATGCGCGGCTTGCCAGGCTAAATCGATCTGCCGAACAGCATGCGGGGCGCATGCTGTATGCTCCTGTACTCCGTGAGCGAGTATATTGCGGCAGCTAATGTAGCCAAGTGTGGATATATGTCCCTGCTGTACTCGACATTGGCATGTGTAAGCACGTGAGAAGTGACGGCGGGCATGCAAAAGATGTGGATACCTAGGTAGTGTGGCGGCGACTCGCCGCGGAGGTTTGTAATCTCGGAATCTTTTGGAAATGCGAGCCTATCGATAGGCCGGCGCGTTGCGTGACTGCTTTCTCCGCGACATTGGGGCGGCGTGAGTTTTGGACTTTCTTAATTGTATCGCGCTCTTCGTTCTTCCTCCGCTCATTCCTCAACATTTTGCCTGCATAGTCTGGTGTTTGCTGTCTCTGCGGTCGTTTTTACTCTCATCGCAATACCGCTTGCCACCCCTCCCCCACTAGAACACGGCGCAACATGAGCGCCATTCTTTCAGCAGACGACCTCAACGATTTCATATCACCAGGTGTCGCGTGCATAAAACCTATAGAGACGCTCCCCGTACAACAGGCAGACAACTCGGTATGTCAGGTTATCGCATTGCGTCATGCGCGGGCGCACTCTAACAATGATGCTAGAACCCATACGAAGTCACAACTGAAGAGAAAGCCGCCGCCTCAGAACCGCCGCCACCCGCCTCGATATCGCTTACCGATTGTCTCGCCTGTTCAGGATGTGTGACAAGTGCGGAAGCCGTATTGGTTTCGCTGCAATCGCATACCGAGGTCCTCACAACGCTTGATACCCACCCGTCGTTACGCGCACCGTGGCTGGCACACAATGGGACGAATGGACATACGAATGGACACACGAGCAATAGGACAGAGAAAGATATGAATGGGCAAAATGCTGAAGGAAAGCTATTCGTCGCAAGCGTCTCACCACAGTCGCGCGCAAGTCTGGCAGCTGTCTTCAACATTTCCGAGGTAGAGGCTGGAAACATGATCGCGCAGCTCCTTAGTGGACCTTCAGGCCTGAGGTCTGGCGGTCACCAAGGAAGCGACTTCACCTGGATTATCGACACCAACGCGATGCGCGAAGCCTGTCTCGTTGCCGCAGCAGACGAGGTCACAAATGCACTCTCTCCCGAAGCATCTAAGATTACACCAAAGCCTGGATCCGAGGGCTCAATCGATACGACTCCAAAAGCTCCTATACTCACATCTGCCTGTCCGGGATGGATATGCTACGCAGAAAAGACACATCCATACGTACTCCCGCATCTCTCGCGACTCAAGTCGCCGCAAGCTCTTACCGGCACTTTGATCAAGTCGGTTCTTAGCGAGCGTTATAACGTGTCGCCATCTCAGATATGGCACCTCGCCATCATGCCATGCTTCGATAAGAAGCTTGAAGCTAGCCGTGGAGAGCTAACATCAGCTGCATGGCTACCTAGCTATGACCAGTCGCAAGAAAAGATTCGCGACACCGACTGCGTAATCACAGCTCGCGAACTCCTACATCTCGCAGCGGCCCGTGGCATCAACTTCGCCTCCCTTCCTCGTACACCACTTCCATCTAGCGACCGAACGCCGTTCCCAGACCCAAAGCTAGATGCATTCCTATTCCCTTCTTCGCGCCGGAAGAACCAAAGCGCAGCTGCCGGCCCATCTGGCGGATATCTACACCACATACTGCAAACCTACCAAGCTCAAAACCCGGGATCTTCAATATCGACAGTTCGAGGGCGCAATGCTGATGTAGTGGAATACTCAGTAGTTCGTGGCTCAGAAACGATTATTAAAGCAGCACGATTCTATGGTTTCAGAAACATTCAGAACTTAGTACGGCGACTGAAGCCAGCAAAAGCCAGTAGATTACCGGGCGGCAAAACGGGTGTTAGCAGGAGACCAGGTGGTGCAGTCGCTGCTGCGGGTGAGGGTGTAAAGGACTATGCGTACGTGGAGGTCATGGCTTGTCCCGGTGGATGCACAAACGGCGGTGGTCAAGTCAAGGTTCAGGAAGTGGAAGAAGTGCGCGTCTACGAAGGGATTCAAGAGGCGAATGAAGATGCGCCCGCGCCCAAGCCAGGCCCAAAGGAGCAGAAAGAGTGGCTGGCAAAGGTGGACGAAGCCTACTTCTCGGGTACAGACTCGGAAGAAGAGAGATCAAACGGGGACGGCGATCAACACATGACAAATGGGGAGGCGAATGGAAACTCTCCTGACCAAGATGTCGTTGATGGGATATCGAGGTCACGCATGAAGCAGCTCATGGCACATTGGGCTGATATCACGGGCGTCGATCAGCAGAAGCTGATATACACTTCGTACATCAAGGTCGAAAGCGATGTTGGCAAGAAGAAGCCGAGTGACATGGAACGTGTTGCTGGGCTGGCTGTTACCGCCGGTGGTGGATGGTAAAGCTATGCTTACGAAGAGACAAAGGCATTAGATATAGGCAGGAGCATTGCACGGCGTTGCTTAGATATGGGGAATACTGTAACGGCTATGCGGCATCGTCTCTACAGAGACTTGGAAAGTCCATACTAGAATCAATAGATTCGACCATTGATTGCAATCAACTCGATGTAGCACCACATGAAACAACGCAAGATCAGTCATTACCGGAAAGTTCTTCCGTGTTGAACTAACACTACGACGCTCGCGCTCGCGCTCGCTCGCGAGCTAGATAAACCATACTTACTTTTTATCCCACCCCAATATCCCCCCTTTAATGCGTACCAGACTCTGCCCCCTCCTAAAAGCAAAAACAGTTTCAGTTGAACATGCCAAATCGAGCTCGTGATCGCAATCGCGACCGCAATCTCAATCGCGACTACCGACGTCATACCATCTCCTTTTCCGTTGTGGTAGTGGCTGGTGGCTGGTGGCTGGTGGCTGGCTGCATATGTACACAGACCTGCATATGCGACGGGCCGTCCCCGCCGCACCTTACCGTGTTACCTTTCATTTCCGCGTTGTAAGACACCTCGGTTTGGGCAGGTTAGATAGAGCAGTGGAAATACGCTGTTGTGCTTTGGGTGTAGCAGAAGAAGAGGTGGTGATGTGTGCGCGTAGACGAAGATCACCAGGTTTATGGACTTGGTCGACGCTGCGGCTGACTGTCAGCGTATGCCTGCCGACTTCACCGTGGTGGACGAGGACACCGCTGTACACTCCAGTACCATGTATCCAGCCATCTATCTGGGAAGATGCTGTCAATGGTAGGTAAGGAATGACTGTCATACACATGCACGCTGAAGATCACGAGTAGGACCGATGGAGATCTTTCGGAGGCGAGAGAAAGATCTGATTAGGGAAGATGCTTGTAAGTACGTGAAGACGTGGCTAGTGCACTTGGTCGTGAACGCAAGAAGGGTTCATGGCAGTGGCGGGAGTGATGCGTTGGCTAGTCGAGGGTGGTCGAGTAGGCGAGTGACGCAGTGGCGTTGCGTGTCCTGTGGAGCGGATCACGCAACCGTCAAGGCTGGCCCGAGGCTGGTAGATTGATTTCACAGGGTCAGGCATGGAGATGGGAGAGCGGAGACGTAGTGTGGTGTTTTTGCAGTCTGGTGCCGCGACGGAGGCAGGCAAGCGAGCAGCTTTCATTGATGGTAGGGAGATGGCTAACTAATGGTACATAGGAGATGCGCGTTCGGCACCGCGGCAATCGCTTTGTTGATAGTAGATAATAGAGAAAAAACAAGCCAGGTGGTATCGAACTCCTTCCCATGAGCCATGTGCGTGGATAGACGCGAGGCAAGAAACGTACAATGACTAGCCATCCTGGGCTATATGTCCTATTACATATTACAACGGGTTGTGTGTGGATTTGCAAGAAAAGTCAAGATAGTGAGATGAGAGTACGCAAGGAGAATGCAAGTAGAAAACGGGACGCAAAGAGAAGAGTTGAAACAGGGCCAGTTGATCGCTCAAAAACTATTCTACCCACCTCCCATGTTGTTACCAAGTTTATCCCAAGAAAACATGGTTTGCCTCCCTTCCTTCACCCCAGCCTTCCCTTTTAACCAACAAGGATATATAGTAGAGGAGATAAAAGCTGACGGTATGATGTAGTCGCCAAATGCTCAAATTGGGGGGTATCCGCCGACGAAATGAAGCACATAAAGGAAAAAGCTCGGTCTAGTATAGTACGGGATAGCGCCAACAAGGCGCGCCAAAGAGAAGCTGAAACAGAAGCAAGGTGTACACTGGGTTTTCCCAGACACGGACAATCCCTGCAGTAACACCCAAGTAACTTGATGACAAGGTATCGACAATTTCCCACGAAATGAACAGACGACAATCTCGCGTCGATCCGCCACAAGTATGATGTATGATGCCGCCCGAGATGATGATTCAAAAAAAGAAAATATGTGGTGGTGGTACAGAGCGAATGTGGAGGTGATATTGGAAAACGACAACGTTAACGTTGTGAGATGATAAACGATGGTGATTGCGCAAAAGGACGATGATGTGTTATGACGCCAGTAACACCGTCCCAGGAAGTGCGCTTTGCTTTTGAGGGCTTTGCAGCGCGTCGCGTCTGTGTCTATCTTTCTGTAATCGTGCACCGTTCCAGACGGGAGAGCTCAATGTCGTACGGTCGTATAGGGAGCGACAAAGAGCGGGTGCGGTGACCCAAATTACAATTATATGGATGCAAGAGCATGCAACGAAGGCAAGGCGAAAAGAAGTATGGGTCCCGCGATGTTGGATATCATCGGTGTCGGGTCTGTGCTGCCATGAGGCTGGCAGCCACACTTGAAGCCCAGTCTGAGCCGTCATCGGGTGGTGTGGGCCACTTGGAAACAGGCTGCTCGTTCTTGCTCTGATGTTGAGAGATGTCCATAGGCTTGCTGGGTGTCATGTAGTCAGACTGTCCGAAACCCACGCTGTTACGGTTCGCTGATGGCGACGGTGTCAGGTAGGATGCCGCAGGACCACGTGGTCCTTGAGGTTTCGGGTTGTCCAGCTTCTTTGCAGCCTTTGTGGCGGATGCCAGAACTTCGCTGAGCAGTTCCTCTTCCTCATTAGGCGTCTCGTACCTATTTGATGGGTTCGATTTGTTCTGCATCGCGCGTCGTGTCCTGCTGGAGATCGGTGCATTGGGTGCGTTCTCAGAGTTCCGGGGCTCGGGACCGTGGGGCACTGAGTGGTGGCGTTTGAGCATTGGGTTAGTTGCAACACGCGAGCTCTTCGTTGAGGCTGTCTGTTGGGAGTGCGCTTCAACACTGTCCCTGACATGTTGCAATGCCTTGTCTAGCTCAGAGAAGTCTGAGGTAGAACCAGACGCTGCGCCTTGTGACTGGTCCATCACCAATGATTGCCTAGCGCTAGTGGCAGCCCATGGTGCACATCCAGCGTTGGCCTCGATATCGTCAGAGTTCGGCGACATGGGAGTCTGGTAACGCCCAGAAAGGCGTCGAGCACGTTTCCGCAGGTGTGAGAAGAAACCTTCCTTCTGTCCGTTTGAGGGTGAAGTGACTTCTGATTGACCATTCAATGCTCTTTCGGCTTCTTGTCGATGCACGTCTGCGTAGTGGTTGCCATGTGATGCGAGAGAGAGTTGTCGTCCAATCTTGCCGGCGGCTTGCTCTCCATTGGCAGCACGTACATTGGCTTGTGCAGTGACTTCCGCCGATAAAGGAGAGATCGGCTTGATGGAGGGCAGAATGGGGATGGGAGCTCCGTTGTTGGAGGCCCCATTCGTCCACGTAGCTCGCTTAGTGGCAGCAGGACGCTGCTTCGTTGACCCACTCACATCGCCAGAGTTAGCATGGGCTGGAGATGGTCGCGGTGACAACGGCTGCTGTGTGGTGTGTTGCGGGACTGCTGGTGCGCTCTCACGTGCGACCAATGATCGACGGAGCCATGATGAGGTCTTCGACGTGAGCTTGGGCGATGCGTCTGGGGAGTTGGTGCCGGAGAGTTCGGATCCTTTGCGACCCAATAATCTGGAAGATGAGGACTTCAGTCGTAGAGGGTCTACGGCGTCTTGGAAGTACTCGTGGTCGAGTGCTTGTCGGGAAGTAGGCCTGGCACGGGGGTCCCAAAGCAGGCACCATGTGACGAACTGTGCCAAGCTGGCAGGCCATTGTGGCGATGGCAAGATGGTGTCTATTGAGTGAGGGGCCATCTAGATGACCGTTAGCTGGAGATTAAGACTGTAGTTTCCATGTGACATACCTTGGGGAATGAGAAGCCCAGCTTCTGTGCCAACCGGACACCGTCTTTCCACTCACCACCACCGACGCGTTGGCCGTGCTTGTTGACCCAACCTCCGGGGCTGCCCATGATTTCGCACACCCTCCAGACCTGGTCAACCTCGTTTCCACCAGGGAAGAGGGGCTTCAAGGTTGCAATCTCGACAGCCATGGCACCAACTGCCCAAATGTCGACTGGCGCTGAGTATTGACCGGCACGTAGGAGCACTTCCGGGGCGCGGTACCATCGGGTCGAAACGTACGTGGTGTAGGGGAGCTTGGAGTGAGTCTCTCTGGCAAGACCAAAGTCGGCAATCTTGATTGTGTAGGCTGGGGGTGTCGAAGGAGGGGTCATCATTGCTGAGTAGCGGCGGAAAGGATGCGATGTGTCGTTCTGTTGCGATGTCGAGACGAGGATGTTCTCTGGCTTGATGTCGCGGTGGAAGAACTCGCGGTCGTGGATGTGCTCCAGTCCGGACATTATCTGGAAGAGGATGCTCTTTACACTATGCGCGTCCATTGGCTTGTGGTCCCGGGCCTTCATGAGTTGGTACAGGTTGCCGTCCATGAACTCCATGGCAATGTGAAGCCTTCGGCTGTAGGGGTCCAGGAAGATGTCCAGAGCCGGTACCAGATGAGGATGCGGTGGTAGCGACCGTAGAAAGATGACCTCTCGCAGTTCAAGACAGCTCGAGAATGAGTCAAACGTCTTCTTCATAGTCTTGATCGCGACCTATGACGCGTCAGTTGACTCGATATCTTAGCTCCTGTGGAACGTTGTACGTACCAGAGTACCACGACGAGCGATGTGAGATCCCGCAGTTCGAACGCGTGCGAGCGCGACGCTGCCGAAGCTGCCGTCGCCAATCTCCTTCATCACCTCATACCTCTCCTCAAGAGAGGCCCAGCCATGTGGCTGTGCTTGTGATTCTGGATGCATATTGATGTGAATGTACCCTTTTGAGTTGAAGATCTGTTATAGCAGATGCTCCCAATGGGAAGGACTGTGGAAGTTAGAGGGAGTGTGATGATGGAGCAGTGATGGGGCTTACCAATGATGAAGTCCTTGGGCGATGATGCTCGATTCTCGAGGGTCCTTTAGTTCATCTCATGTGAAGATTCGCGTTGCAGAAGGTGGTAGTGGTAGGTAGACGTCAGGGGAGGTGTGGTTGAGAGCTGAGGGGGAGGGGGAGTTCAGTGCGTATCGAGGGTTTGAGATGCGATAGGAGCGTGTAGTAAGGGTCCAGGTTGATGCAGGTGCGGGAATGTCGAGAAAATGAGAGACGACGGTTGGGAGGGCGTGTGGAGTCAAGCCCAGGACCACGGTAGACGGGTAGTATTCCGCAGGTTAGGATGTTCTAGTGAGGTTGAAAGAGGAATGACTCTGTGACCATAGCGCAGGTGGCTTAATGATCGGGCTGGGAGATTTGAGCGTGCCTGTGCGCTCGGGGGAGTAGGGATGTGGACTTCCGAATGGTGCGAGAAGAGGGTGAAAGCTGGCCAGGTCCAGTGATGCGGCTTGGTGAGTAGAAGACGGAGCGATCTAGCGGGAGCGAGATGTGATGGAGGTCAGAGCCACACGAACGAAAACACGCCGGCTTTAGGAGGGTGCTGTGATTGATGGACGGCGCGTGTAATGAGAGACAGCAAGGGGTGCGGTACTGGGTCTTTGCACGAGTCGGCGGGCTAGCCCAAGAGATTAGAGTGGAAGCGGCGCTCGGGGAGCGTTGTGAGTCGTAACAATGAAGATCGGGCGGCCCAGACGGGACAAGCGCGGTCAGAGGGCCAGCAGTCGGCCTGTTGCTATGGTGAGAGCGGTCGCTGCTGCGTGCGTTGGCAGCGAGGCGGGTGCTGGGCGGAGAGAGGCAAAGACGGCTTAGTTAGCAGCGCGTGGGCGAAACACGATGCGCAGCGACAAGACGTGGTGGGGGAGGCGAGAGCAGGTGCAGAGCGGTCAGCGCAGGAAGCATGGCGACGCGATTGTTTTTGGGGGAGATGCGAGTGTGGCGCTGGGGGGTGGAGTGAATAGGCGCGAAATGAGCACCGGGGGCTGACAGTCAAGGCTCGGGGCGAGTGGTGAAGGACGGCGCGAAGGTGGTTCCAAGCTTAGCAGGAAGGAGCGTTCGGCTGCCCGGAGCGGTTAGCGCCCAACTGTCGGGCAGCCCATGGCACGAATTTGTTGCAAGATGTTTTTTGTCGACGCCCTTCATTGGGCCCCCTGCGCTGACTTTTGCTGCCATTGTGCCTTTATGCCCCCCACGTGACGTGACGTGCAGACGAGAGCCATTTTGGTCCTGCGCGCATACATGTGCATTAGCCATGCACGCGTCTTATGTACGGCCACGACTAATTCACCGCGCGCGACATAGCCTCACCTCTGTACAGCGCACACACCGCAAAGCCACTCTCAGAATATCCTCACTCAAGTAGCTGCGCTCTGCCTGCCCTCGCGCCGCCTGCCCTGCGCTGCTGCCCCCTGGGTGCCGGCAGCCCTCCTGCAACCAGCCCTCGATCCCAAGGGAGCGTCAGGAACGTCACAGGCACAAGCAAGCATCAAGCTGTCATTTCGCTGCGGCCCACGTTTCCACCCCTTTCATCCTCGCTCCGGCGCCGGTTCCTGATTTGTGGCAGGTTCCTGGATGGCCGTCATGCAGCCTTATTCCATTGGCCGTCAGGGGCTTAGCGCGTGCCGCCATTGGCAGAGTCCGCCGTGGGCACCCGTCAACGTGGTTTCGCTGTCGAGGCGTGCCTCTAGCCTCCCGCGGCACCACGGAACAACGACGGCGAGATAGACCGTCAGGCTCATCCCCTGCTCGAGTCAGTAGCGTAGTGAAAGGACCGTCCTTGATGCGCTCGCGATTTGCTCCTCCACAGCGATGGACGCGGCTGCCAAACATGGAAACAGAGACAGGATTCTGAGCGGCTGCGTCACATGGCATCATCGATAAAGTATGATCTCAAGCGTCTTCGAGAACGATGCAGGGCGCGGCGCGTTGTGGAGTGCCCGACGCGTCGTGTAACCTCCTGTGATCGACCAAACGGCAGCGAGCGCAAGGCCCAACTCTATTCTGCGCGGGAACCTTTGCGGAGGTGCGGCAAAGTTGCTTTTGCCCATCAATAGACCGCGCCTCATTCGAGTCTCGAGAGAGTTTGCACGAGTAAAGCAGACTTTCGACGGCCACTGCAAGCTGGCCGCTCCCTCCCGACGCGCGCAATTCCGTCGTTCATCCTGTCAGTCCCTGCGCTATCAGCGACGGACCCTGAATGTCACCCAAGAACTGCAGTCCATGCGCACTCGACGATGGTTTCGTCTTTTGCTGGGCGAGCTGTTGGGCCCAGGGAACATCAAGATTTACGACGGGGCCCTCATTCTTCCAGAATCTTTCTCCCGTGTTGAGATCATGTCACAGGCTATCCGAGTAGATTGCCGGCCCACCCTGAATGCTGCCTGATGCCAGATGGGCACAGAATCTCCGACACGAGCTCTCCTATTTCGAATTTTCACCTCGATCGCCCATCACCTCAGAGACGTACGACCAAGTCTGACTAGCACGCTTTATTGACGACCATCTTTTTCTCTATTCAAACACCCATAATTCTTGTGCGCGGCAGTATCACCAGGCCAACAATAGTTGGCCATGTCATCTGGCAACCTCCGTGTTATGAGTGCATTCAGGCAGTTGTGAAATCCCAATACCCAGCCAATCGTGCACCCATCCCCAGTAGCCCAACAAGCTTACACCAGAGACGAGTACGGTGCACTGCAAGTCATACTCCGCACCCTATCCGGTGCGCATACCGAAATGTCATCAGTCTGAACACCGCATTCGTCCCCCACTCCGCATCGGTAGGCTCTGCAACGCTCATCGTTATCAGCCTTCCCGAGCACCACCCACCTGCAACAACAGCCGGGACGTCAAAGACCCACGCGACACGGCACGAACATAGGAGGCATCCTACCTCAGGGCAGCCCGTGTCCGTTTGCGTCACCCGTGAACAACGTCGTGCTATTGTGCTCCTCTGTGAAAACCGGTTCTCCTTGCGCACCCGACCTAAACGACCTGGTTCCTGGGGCCGTTCTGCAACGCCGACTTGGCCAAAACGACGGGCGCTGACACAGGAGAGAGATGGCATCGCTCGATCGCGGCACACTTGCTTTGTTTCAGCTGCCATGCCTCTTGTCAAAAGCATCTGTGTCTCGGAAGAAGTAAGGAGACAGACGTTGGAGAAGAAACGTGCTAGCGCAACGGTAGCTGAGCCTCGAGCCAACCGTTCTCCCGATTACGATAGAACAATCTGTCGTTGCTTCATGCTGTGGCGCTGGTTGCTGCACGACGACGTAGGTGGTACTGGACCTTGAAGTCAGGTTGCGCAGTCATATTTGTCTTTATTGATTTCATTGCGTTGAAACAGCCACTTACGTTTCGCAACATCTCAGCTACCGTCCTGTACATCAGCAGCGCGCTCAGCTGACAATGCCAGCTTTCGGCGAATGCCAGAGTTCAGCCGGCCAACGAGCCTCTTGTTGCCCATATAATCGCCGATTTTATCAATCTCGCCATCTCAGGGTCTCTGCAGTGTACGGATCACCACTGCCTCCCCGCTTTCCGAACGTTGCCTATCGGCATCTCTCATCGGAGACATCCAACGTCAGCTCCACGGACTCCGCAAGGCTTCGGTCCGAAGCAGACACAGGACATGTAAATCTTCTGCGAGTGAACTACCGTTGTTGCGATCGCAATTTGGCCCTCGGTCCATCGAGCTAGTGTTTACGTGAGCTGAGCAACAGACGACCTGTGTACAGCAGAACCACCGATGTATCCCCCGCAAAGCTGTGCATATCCTCTGCATGAGATACTGCCCGTTCCGTAGATCTACCGTCACCTGCTTCATCTCCCCTCCAACGTGAACAACTCATACGCTATGTAGCTCTCATCACATTCACATGCGGTCTCGTGACTGAAGGTACAGCACACAACACCAATAAAGTCAAACAACCCTCTGCCTCAGCTCCCATATCAAACTTTTTCATCACCCCGCCTCATCAATACATGCACGTCTTAGTCGTGTCTCTCGATGCGAGGACGCCACAGACCGAGAAACATGCACACCCCACACTACACGCACCACGTCATCTCACACCAATACTCTAGAGCGTCAAAACTAAACCTCTTTCTCATAAGACAAGACGAGACAACACAGCATAGAGACAACACAATACGAGACAACGCAATCTACTGTTTCGCCAACACCAGAATAGGCTTTCTCCAATGCATCACCCGCGTGACTTACTTCAAGACTCCAAACACTCCATCTCCCTCGCTCGCAGCAGAGACAACATCGTCGACATCGTGAAAACCTAGCAAACCGTGCGCCCATCTGATAGTGATACCTAGTGCTGATAGAGACGACCCCAACCTCCACCCGGCCTCAGCTTTTTCCCCGCTTCACCAACGCAAACTCTGAACAAGTGCGAAAATCTTTGGTTGCTCGGGAGATAAACAGATACTACTGCAAGCAATTCACACCGGCGAGAAGGGGAAAACAACAGGTGGGTACCTGCAGAGCTAAGCTCTTTCTTGCAGCGATTTTGACAACAGCGGACATCCTGTCCCTTGACCGCCATTTCATGCAGGTGTCGCGTATCGCATGCGCGTTTAACTGCGAACCAGACCTAATATGGTTTGCATAGACGCACCCAAGACCCACGATGCTGGTAGATGCCGGTACAGGGAATCTGGTCTCGGGGAGCTGGCGGGTGCGGGCGAGTGAACATGTTGAGGTACACCGGATGGTATGCGGTGAGAAAAGCGGTCACCGTGGGCCGTTAGAATCTATGCACTCATCCAAGGATCATCATTCCAACACCATCATATTTGAAACATTGCGCCATCACGGTCAAGTTGAAGGGAATCAAATCTGGTTCATAAACAATTGCATTGGCTATATACACCTCGAGCATCGCAAAGCTGCTCAACATCGACCAACTGGGATGATTTACTGTCCATGGTTAGCCAGCAAGTCCAACACATATTGGAGACAAAGCGACAGATGTAAGGTGTAGGGATCAGTTCTCCAAGGTGATATTATCTTCAATGTGATTAAGAAAGAACACAGCGAATCATGTTGTTCATCATACTAGGGGTGGCGGGCGAGTTGGGATGCGATTGAACTTACCGAGCGATGCAGCATGAAAGACATGTGAGGGTGAGAGGGTCACTGGTGTCGATATGTCAGCGTACGTCCACAGAGACATGCGACATCCGTGATGGGATGAAAAAGTACGAGTCCATCAAGAATCAGCCTGCGTCATGTTAGCGAATGTTCGCAGGATCGATGGCTTTGATCCAGACTTACCTCATTAAATCAGATTGTGTTTGTCGTGATCAGTAAGACGGACGCTCGTTACAACGCCGCCTCTCACACAGTGTGAATATCATAATCATCATTATAATGATGGACCGACTGCTGGAGAAGAGAGTGTGCCATACCTGCGGAGGCTGTTAGTTGAACAGTCCGCAAAGAAGCAGCGCAATGTGTTGTTTGTAGAGGCAATCAGAGATGCTGTTATCAACAAGTAAAGCCTCTTCCGAACACCCACAGGTTTGTACGCCTGCTTTTGATGGATGCCGGTCAAGGCATACGTTATGTCCGCCCGACGCATCAGGGTTTCATCAGGAAGCCAGGTGTATTCGGGAGGGAGGAAGGGATCGAGTGTGGGAGTATGTACCTGCGAGGATCAATGTTAGCACGTTGATCGCAAGGAAGTTTTGCAAACATGCGATAGCATTGAGCAGGATCAGACAAGGCTGAAACTAAAAGCAAGGGTGTCGACATTGTATATTCAGGTCGAGGAATGCCTTTCCGTGTCGTGTTTTCATCACTCTGCGGAGGGGGGATGGGAGTAGTGGTGAAGTCTTACCTTTGAAGAGATTGAGTAGAGAGGGAGAAGCCAAGCGCGATATGGATCGCAACACTGAAGCGTTGTTAGCAGCTATTCGGAATGAATGTTCTGATAATGCCGCTGCGCTTGAGTGCATCATTGTAATTCTAGAGTTGTGTAGTCCTTCACGGTGCTGTAGGATTTGGATTGTTCGTATGTGATAATCTTCTGCAGGAGTCGCGAAGCTGGGAAAGGCTTACCTGGTAACTAGAGCATACGCGATGGCTGCGTTAATATTGATCAAGGCGCTTGAATGAAAGCGCGCGCATCATAAAGCGCGATGTGGTGCTGGTGATGAGGATGATGTAGAGAACGGTTTTGAGCTCCAGAAATTTTAGCTTGAGCCTCGGCGCCGAGCCTCCGTAGCGCGCTTATGTAATCAGCCCCGCTCGTCCAGCCTCCCCATCCACAGCGATGCAAGTTGAGTGTATTGGATGTCAATCATCTCACGCGAGGTCTTTGCAAGACATGTGTCTACCGAGAAACAAAACATCCTACAAGTACCGTTATGTCGCAACGCGAATCGACTGGGCTCTCTCATGCGGTCATTGAGCTTCACAGCCTTTGAAGTGACTCTTCTAGGCTATGTACTCCTCTAAATTCGAGCATCAAAATGATTTGTCCGGCCTTCGAGATTTATACGCCCCAGTTCGCTACACGTATGCTTGGTTCTACCCATGTGACTGGAAACTACCAGCCGCGAAAGCATATCGAGATAAAAGGACTGGTCGCGCATGTCGTGCACGATTCGCAGACAACATAAGCTTCAAATATCAGAGAAATGCTCTCTGTCTCGGTAGATGTTGGAAGTAAAAGAGGCGCAAGGTTTTCAAGAGCACAACACATCCTGTGTTACACAGCACATCGATATCATACAGTAGGAAGGCCCAGGGGAGCTCCAGATCGTGCTTGAAAAGTCCATTCCTTTGTCATACTGCGAGGAAATGGGCAAGCGATTACTATCTTTTCCTCTGATGGACCTCGGGAGGGCGCACATCAAAGAAGACTCACTATGAATCGATCTCTTACTCCGAAGACTGGCTATAGTGCTCACCTTTGCTAAATACAACCTTGGAAGGTTTGCGGATATCAACACCTCACCTACACTGTCCCCATCCCCGTCCACATCTTACCAAACACCGGTCATAGATACATTGAACATCTTGTCCAATGTTTCGAACACCTCACGCAAACGTCTTCCCAAGCAACAAGCCCTAACACACCTCCAGCCCAGCAAACCCTTCGAACCACCCATAGCACCATCCATAACTCAAATGCACATCTTCCTCCCTCACCAAACTCCCCAACACAAGTGCAGCCCTCAAATACACCCACGCCGCACCTTCATAACTCACACATCTACACAATCCAACACAAGCGAACCGTGCGAAAATCCAACTCCCCCGTACTCGCCCGCGTAAATCCTTCACAGCACAACAACAAACAATACACGATCCCGCACCAACACCCCATCGCATCCATCGCGTCCGCGCCGCTACCACTACTAGTCACCTACCCAGGTACCACGCCGCACAGATTGCGGCACAGAAACACGCGGCAGGTACACGACATGATTACTCATATACCGAAGGATGGCCGGGGCGGCACAGGCACAGGCACCATGCCATGCACTATTGTGGAAAGTAGAAGGAAGAGGCACGGTAAACCTTAGCGGCGAGGCCACTTCGATCCTACGTAAATCGCGATCTCCTGCGTTTAGGGCTGGGACGCGAAATTACGCGTCCGTCGTCATAACTGTGACGAAGGGGTTTCGCGATTTTGTGATGGTGTGATGGGAGTGCAGGTGTTGAGGGTCATGTGATATGATATGTCAAGGGCTTGCTTGCTATAGCATTTCCACCATGTCGGTTCTATAGATCAAGGGAGGCGAGACGAGGTGGGGTGATGCATTGTTTGTACGATCAACGTCAAAGGAGGCACAGCGGCGAAGTCATGTTTATGTAGAACGAAGGCATGATATTTTGTTGTCCCTTGGATCATCCATCAGAAAAAAACCTCCCTCTCACATATATCCCATTTCATCTGCCCGTCCCACAGAAGAGAAATAAAAAGCCCGAATTAGGAACAAGAAAGGTAGAAAGAAATGGAAATTGTTCATCGTTTCGCTCTCTCTCTCTTTCGCTATGCACGCACCAAAGCAATTTCAACGTACAATCCAGATAGCCTCTCTTCGGTTCCGGCTCTGACTAATTGTGGTCCATCCAAGCTGCCAACTGCCGTAAAATATACATTAGGAAAAAAAAAGTAATGTGGCTTGAAGTGAAGAAGAAGTGAAAAGGGGGGTATGGGGCATGCAAACATAAAGGCAAGAAAGAAGAGAGAGGCACCAAGCAAAGGGTTCCCCTCAGTGTCCAACCGGCCATGACCGCGTCCAATGGTAAGTGTGTGCTAGAGATGCGAGCATTGCAAATCGTTGAAAGCATAAAGACATGTCGAAAACAAAACATGCTCCAGAAAGCGTCGAACTATGTAGAGCAGGTGTATCGGGGGTATGTAGCGCGGTGTGTAAAGATCCCTTCCAGTGTACGCCGGTATAAGCAGATGACAATGAAGCAGATACATGAAGGTCAAAGATGTGGGTGGGTGGGTAGGCGGAGAAGCCTAGAAGCAGTTCAGAGTGCCCTTCTTCTTGCCCTTCTTTTGTGCGTTGTTGAGGGCGGCCATGCGAGCTTCAAGGTGGGCGCGCTCGGCTTCAACGCGAAGGCGGGCGTTGCGCTCCTCTTCCACGGCTTGAAGAGAGTGGCGGGCTGCGCTGCGTTCCTTGCGCATCATGTTCAGCTCTTCCTCTAGGCCGGCGCACTTCTTCCTGAACTGATCCAGATCAGTCTTGGTCTTGGTGCTTGAAGCCTCGAGGTCGGTCAGAGCATCCTCAAGAGTAGCTGTAAGCTGCTTCTCAGCAAACAGGTGCTTCTCGATGGTACGGATGCGAGCCTCCTGGTCTTCGACCAACTGAGCGTGAGCAATGTCTTTGCTCTGATGGCGCGAAGTAGGAGGAGACGGCGCACTGGCCTGAGGTGGTGGGCTGCCAGGCGGAAGAGGTGGGAGAGGGATGGCAGGTGGTGGTGAGGGCAGAGATGTGTGTGCTGTGCTTTTGCGCGCAGTGGAGTTGTTCGAGTTGGATCGTTGAAGGTCTTCACGAGGATCAATAGAAGCACGGTTAGAGTTGCGCTTCGCGTCCACGAGTTGTGACTGGTCATGTTAGCTAATTCTTCGAAGCCAAGAAGGTGATGAGCTTACCTCTAATAACGCGATCTTGATGCGTGACTCTTGTACTTCCTTCTCGAGCTCCTCGCCGTGGGTCATCGCGTCTTGCAGCTCGCGAGTGCGCTCGGTCTGGAGAGCCGACAGTCGGTTGTTGGCAGCCTCGTGCTGGTCCCAATTCTGGTTGAGCTGATCCTCGAGCTCTTGCACGAGTCGGGCGCTCTTATGCTCCTTCTCGCTGACCTTCTCGAGCTCCTTGATCGTCTCGGCGTTGATGAGCTCGAACTCCTTCAGGTTGCCCTTGAGCGTACTGATGGTGTTGTTGGCTTCCGTAAGCTCTTTCCTGTGGGTCTCCAGCTCGGCCTGAGCCTCCTCCAGTTTGGTCGTGATGGACTTGCGTTCCTGGACCAATGCTTCGATGTGAGACTGAATGTTGCTAACATCCGTCTCCTCACCAAGGACAGCCGAAACGCCCTCAAGGAGCGTCGCCATCTCAGACTTGGCCTGAGAAAGGTCCGCTTCGAGAGAAGAGGTTGTCTCTCGATGTGTCGTAAGCTCCGCTGTGAGCTTCTCGAGCTCAGCTGCATGTGACTTCTGGATAGAGTCCATACCCTGCTGATGGTAATCGATCGCTGCTTTGTGCTCATCGATTTGCCTCTCCAGATTGGTTACAAGGGATCGATGAGTGTCAAGCTCCTTCTCGGTGAGCGCTCGAGCTTCAGAGTCTTCCTCGATCTGTTGAAGGATGCTTGTGTGAGAGGCCTCAAGCTCAGCAAGGCGAGCAGCTTGGCTGACAGCGGTAGACTTGTGCTCATGGACCTCTGCTTCCAAAGTAGCGATTAGCTCGGAGTGCTTTGCCCTCTCCTGTTCCAGAGCAGCCTCAGACTCAGCGCCTCGGGTTTGCTCTATCTCAGATATGCGAAGAGCATGGTCGACCTCAAGACGTTGTTTGGCGGACTCTAGTTCACGAACAGTCTCGAGATGTCGCTGCTCCGAAGCTTTGGTAGCTTCGATAGCTTCTAGATGCTTAGACTGCCAGTGGGCTGCCTCATCGCTAAGCTGAGAGAGGTGGGTGTGGCGGGTAGCATCGTCTTCAGGTTCCTCCTCACCGTTGACGGTCCGCATGCCCTCAGGCGTCTGACGAGGTGATAGTAGATCATCAGATCGATTGACTGATGCCTTGAGAGACTCAATCTGTTCTTTGAGCTCCTGCTCACGCTGAATGTGGGAGTTCTTCAACTCCCTGATATGCTCCTCGTTCTGCTTCATCTGATCCTGCATTGAAGCGACGATGGAGATATCCATAGGAGACCCGGCTTTCAAGCTGGAGCGCTCTTTTGTCAGGCCGCTGATCAATGTCATCTTGCCTTCCATCTCCTTGCGTACAGACTGCAATTCTGCCTCCAAGTCCTGCACACGCTCAGACCGTAGGTGGAGCTCGGACATGATGGTGTTGAGGTTGAGCTCGAAGTTTTGGATGCCGTCAGGGTCCTCGTCTAACGTATCCAAAGCCATGTTACGGAGCGAGGCGAATGCGCGGTTAGAACGATCGTTCGCAAGGACTGCTTGGCTAGACTTGCGGCGGATCATGTGTAGGGATGGAGAAGATGGTCGGTTCGCCTGCATCTGGGCCTTTGTGACTTCCGACTTCAGTTCTTCCACGTAGTCGAGTGTATCTTGATGTTCTTCTTGCAGCTGAGAGTAGCTGTGTTGAAGCTTCTCGATGCGCTCCTCCTTCTCGTTGTGAAGCAGCTTCAGGGCCTTCAGCTCCTGGACTAACACGGTCTCAGGAATGTGTTGCTCCTGGGTTGTGGAATCGACTGATGCTCGTCGAGCCTTGGCCTCATCTTGGCCAACCTCTGTCTCATCGTCTGGAATGCTGGTATTGCAAGCCTCTGCTAAGGCCAATTCCGCAGACAATGTACGCGAGGAAGACAAGTCCTCTGTTGGGAGTCCATTGACGCCCGCTTCTGCCATGAAAGAACTTGGCCGGGAGGAAGGCACTGATGTGATTCCGCGATGGCGCGCCTCGTCTACTGAGTCTTGGAGAGCGGCCAAAGTCCGCAAAGCCTCTTGGTATTTGCTGGCCAGCTTCTCGTAGTCTTGAAGCGTTCCTTCGTGCTCCACGCGCAGGTCGAGCAGCTCTTGGGTCACAGTATCGAGCTTGTCGTTGACGAAGCGAGCTTGCGCGGGGCTAGAAGGCTCATCTCCGACGACTGAAGCAGCCTTGACAGCAAAACGATCTTTCTGCTCGTCTCCACCGTCATGCTTGGTGCTGGCTGTAAGTGGACGTTCACTGTCAGCCTCCTCAGGAATCGCATCCACGGGAGTACCAAATTGGTGCATGCTCTCGCTCGTGACTCGCTTCTCAAGCTTGGGGCGCTTCTCAATGAAGGGATCGCTAGGTGTCTTTGAATGGCCATTGGTGTAAGGCTCAACAGCATGCTCTTTGTCATCGAGCTCGTGAAGCAGGTTGTCTAACTTGGCGACGCTGCGTTGCCTCTCAACGACATGCTTGAGTCGCTCAATTTCACGGCTCATGATCTCAGTCTCCTGCTCATTCTCGGCCAGACGCTCTTCCAGGGTGGAGATGTATTCTTCGCTGCTGGTTTCGTTCTCACGAAGCCTTTGCAACTTCTCGCGCAGTTCAGAGATGATAGTGTCGTTCTTCTCGATGCCATTCGCCGAGTTGTCGATCTGGCGCTCGAGCGACTGGACATACTCTTCGTTGTTCGCGTCCCGTTCCATTGCCTTCTGGATGCGCGATTGCAAGTGGTGGTTCTGGCTTTCGAGGATTGCGATGCGGGTCTCCTTCTCCAGGAGGTCACTCTCGTTGTTGGACAGAGAGGAGCGTGTGTTGGAAAGGGAAGACTCAAGCGTCTGGATCGTCTTCTCGTATTCCAAGACTACCGATTCGACAGCCTCGGCGAATGAATTAGATCGTTTTAGTCTCTCAAGCGCAGAGTCACCAATAGCATCCTTGAGCATAGGCGTCTCCGTCTCGTTGTTGTCGCGGGCTTTGGTGATCTCGGAGATTAGCTTAGCGTGGCGGGCGCTCAGCGCATTGTAGTTCTCCTGAACGTCGAGCAACTGGTTCTGGAGCTCAGTCTCGCGCTCGTCCTGGCGCTCACGGCTCTCTTGAGGGTTTGCTTTCTTTCGATCCGTGCGCTCAGACAGTCGAATCTGGTCCCGTAGGAATTGTACTTCGGCCCGCAGCCGGTCGATGGCAGCCTGTTTATCACTGTCGTCATGGATCTGCTGGATTTGCGGCTTGACTTGGATAGCGCGGGCGCGCTGGGCATACTGGACGGTGTTCAAGGTTTCGCTTAAATGGAACTCGGCCGGGTTGACACAAGCAATCATGTAGGTGATGGCGTTGCCGCCAAGCGAGTCCTGCAGTAGGCGCGTGAGCCTAGAGTCGCGGTACGAGACGTAGCCGCCATGGGAACGTGCGGACAGCTGCGAGATGACCTTGCCCAAGCTCGCAAGCCCTGCATTGATGGAGATACCCTCCCGAGCCCGCTCGCCCTGCGCCCCAGTGTTCTTCAGCCTTTCGCTTCCCGCCAAATCCACAAAATGCAACTTGCTGTCGACTGTCACCCAGCTCTCGCTCGAGGAGCCCGACATCATCTCGATAGGGACGGATCGGCGCTTTTCGCGTGTCGGAGTAGGCGCGGCAGGTGACGACTTCTTCTGGACTAGGTTTAGACTGAAGACTGCGTGGGAGCGGGAAGATTTCGCGTTGACGGCCGTCGCGTCGGTTTGCCGGATTGCGGAGCCGAAGTTGAGCGCGCCCAGCATGTCGTCGACCGAGTTGATAGGAATCTGGGTCAGTCCCGTCAGGAGGATGCGGCCATCGCGATCCTCGCGGATGTTGACCTGTGGCCGCTCATTGACAGCCACGTGCTCGGGGATCAGCAGATCGCGAAGTTGCTCGTTGTAGATCTGCATCCGTCAGTTCTGGCCTGCGACGGCGGAAGGGCTTATCTTACCTCGACGTAGGTCGCCTTGAGCTGCCAGTTCCGATTGGCAGACGACGATGACGACGCCTTGGAGGCCATGTTGTGTATGCCCGACAGACGGCTTGGGACGCGGATTCCTGAGGATGACGCGCGATTGCTAGTGCCTTCGAGTTTCTCGAAAAGCAACGCCGCAGCGCGGGGGATGATACCTGAAGAAGTCAGTATGATATTTTTTGGCGTTCGTAGATTCCGCGTCGACATACCCATGACATCGTTGTCCGCCTGGTCTCGGGGGCCGGTGGTGCCCATGGTGTAGGACTTGCCCGCGCCCGACTGGCCGTATGCGAGGATGGAGACATTGTAGCCCTGGACGAAGGAGTTGACGCTGTCCGCGACGTATTCGAAGACGCCTTCCTGCTCAATGTCCTCGCCGAAGACGCGGTCAAAGACAAAGACCTTCTTGCCGCCGGGCGCATCTATTGTCAGGCTGGAGGGCGATGTGACGTGGCAGAGGGCGTTGCGGAAGCGCTGTGGGATGAGCTCGTAGCCCGGATCGCCGTGTTGCAGTGGTGGCCGCACGCGTACAGCTGCATTAGGCCGTGGTTAGCAGAAGTGTTTTATCGCGGACCCTGAGATGCACCTACCAACTTTGACGGCCGTCCTGCTGTCCTCATCAGAGGCCCTGCTCCCGCCCGGCTTGCTGCTCACGCTCATGCGACTGGAGCTGCGGTTCGGTCTAATCATCGCGCTCATGGGCCGCGGGACGCCGTTTGCGGGCGAGCCTGGTGGTGAGGTGGCCATGTGTGCGGCTACGGCAGCGCCGTTGTGGTGGTGTATGTGCGCCGGCCGTTGGGTGTGGTGTTGCAAGTGCTTTTGCGGCGCCGTGTAGATCCAGCAGAGGGTGCAGTCGGCGGTGTCGAGGTGGCCTTCATCCGCGGGCTGGGGCTGGCAGTGGTGGGTGCGAGCGCTGTTTACCCGCCTGCAGTCGAGGCGCCTGGGGATGGCGATTGGGGAGAGGCACAAAAAGAAAGGCCAGGATAAAAATGAAGACGCGGATTATTTTGCTTGTGAAGGCCCTTTGAGAGCAAGCAGCACGCCCTCACTGCGGGTTACCAGCGCGCCAGATGCCCCTTAGCGTGTCCAGGGGCCGCCTCTAAGGACCCCAGCCAATTGCTGCAGGTTGGCGCAGGTAGTGTGCCGTACCTGTGCTGACCTGTGCTGTATCGGCGTCTGTGTGCCTGGCTAAGACCCGTACCCAGATAACCTCGGCGTCAATCACCTGTAAGACTGCCTGAGCTGCCTGACCTCGAGTCAATTGCTCGCCGGTCCCACCCCAGCCGGGCGACGCTCTCTCTTCCCCTGCGTCCACCTGAGCAGACCTTCAACGTTGCAGCCCTGCCAGCCATTGGACCGCTGCGGAGGAATAATCATGTCTCAAACTTTGTTTCCATGTACTTTCCCCCCTGCTTCGAGCCCCTCTAGCTTTCACCATCTACTCCGGAGTAGACCTCCAGGGCTAGTCTTGCCTCACTAGCGATCGGCGGCCGTTCCTTCCAATTCTCCTTGTCCATCTCTGACCATCTCTAACCTGAACAAGGCGCCGCATCTTTGTCATGCCGCATGGAAGCTCGAGCATAGCACGCGCAATGCCTTTCATGCGTCGGCAGCCCGCTCCCGGCCTTGTCGTCCGCACCCAGCGTATGCGGCTGTAGATCCCTCAGCCTCATCTCACTTGCGAGGAAACAATTGCTTCCATTATGCCGCCTCGCGTCGCTGCGCCGGCCTTTCAGGTACAATTAATAGCGTGTTTCAGCGCTTGCCAATCCTACGCGAACTACCCGTCCCTGCTCTTGGCACAGGTGACGAAGCTGCAGCACCTCTGTGGAAACCGCAGTCAGAGAGGGGCATCGACTGCAAGGCCGCCTCCACTACACGCGCAAAACTACCGAGCCCCTTGACCTTGCTCCTTTCCTGCAGACGCATCAAGCCACCGCTGCTGTGCGAGAGAACGTGATTGTTTCTAGCGCCCTCGACCAGCGCCATGTGGCTTTGGCTCGCCATCCACCACACCCCCTTTCTGCGAAATTGTCAAAACTCCTAAACCATCCATGAGTCTAGCATAGTCCCTCCCGCGGACGGTACCCTACTCCGGAATATATGCTCGCAATTCTCCTGGATGTCCGCTACCTGCTGGAACTTGCCATCAGACTACATAGACGCACTGTGCCTGAGTGATTCATGTCCACGCGCGCAGGCGCACTACGTCCCAACTAGGAAGTCCCATCGCCTAGACTCTCCCGCCACTTTTTATCCGTCTTTACATCAACAAGCATCATTGTACGTTAATTATATGCACCTCCAAGGTTGTAGCTAGGAATCAAACTTGAATGTGAAGCAAATGGTCCAGGACAGACAACCTTGGCAGTTGTGACCCCCACGTGACCGGCAGCTGACACCCTTCGAGACGAGGCGGCATGTCAATACTATGCGTGCTATCAACTGAGCACAACCTGCGTGCCTTCCTCAGCCAGTAAATGACCCCGCGATGAGCAACGTGTTGTGACTGTGCATCGTGCAACCTTGGAAATACTGAGACATGTCGTCATTATCTCCTACGTCGCTTCCTCATTGAGCGCCCACGCCTTATCTTCATATATTCCAACACTTACTCTGCTTCGCCCTGCCTGCCTCATTCCACTCGCCCAGAAAATGCTAACAGTGCAGACGGAGATGAGCGGAGATGTCAACCACTATCGTCCAGCGGCCTATCTTCAAGCAAGAGTCATAGCAACATCTCGAGCACATCCGCAGAATCTGCCGTCGCTACTGCCTTCCCACGGTAGTAACTGAGCCCCGAGCAGGCCGGCAGTACAGTAAGTGCGATGATGCCCAACCGCTTGCCTACTAATTTTGTTATCCACAATGTAATAGCAGCCGGCTATTATAGATACTAAATTCGCGACTACGGGACCCATATGCACGACATGCCTTGTTTCTTCGCGGATCATGACCCCACTGCGGAGTTTGTCGTCGATTGTTGGAGATAAGCTGACTGCTATAGTCACCAATATCATTGTGTATGGCTCTACGCATCGAGCTCTACCCCGAGGTCATGCAACAGGTACTTGTCCAGTACTATCCAGCACGAAAAGCGCGGCTGATGCCGTTGTCTCTCGTCCTTTCCGCACTAGGACCGAAGGAAGATCAGGACCCACTATCGTTACAAGTTCCAAGTTGGTACACCCGAGCCACGAGTTCTTCAAGATACCATGGCTAGCTGCATACCGCCAACCCCGGTCCACCGTTCGTCTCAGAATCTGCAAAGCCGGCACGTGGCCGGGAAGTGGAGATGCTCGACGCAACTATGTCGTGAGCTTAAGACATGAAGGTAAGGCCGTTCTATACTCTGCTTGCCAGTTTTCGACGTTGCAATGAGTGCGGGGTAATACCAGCAATAAAGTTACAGCGCTGTGTAGCTTTCCACCACTCCGAGACATTCACCGTCTTACACGTGCGCTACACGCGAGATGTCGGCTACTGCAACCTGGCCCCACGTCTGAACTCTATTTCGACGTGCATTCGGACACCGAGTCAAGATTACCACCCGCCGTATTCGCTTCTCTTCCATCTCGCCACACATATTCTGTCCTTTTTTGACAAATTGTCATTCCATTACGGCCCGTCTCCCAATGCACCCGAGCCGTTGACTCCGCTCTGTGGTCCTTCACTTACGGGAAACTGTTAGGGCCCGCGACGGGATGCGAGCAACCAATCGAGCATCTTCCAAACCGGGATGATAGCAACGGCTATCGGGTACGTCAAACTGCGATCGACTATGAACTCAATCGAGCTCGGTCTCATGCGAGTAGACATACCGTCGATTTCCTGTAACGTCCGCTATAGCTACGCCGCCTACGTGGCCTTCTGACACTTTCAACGTCGAGCAAGACGTGGCATGAGGCTGTAACATCTGCTACACTACCAGCCGGTCAATACTTTCTAAAGTTAGCTCTTCTAGAACAAGCCACTTACATTCTTGGAGACGTCGGACACATCTCGGCTCGACCCGCCTAGAGACCTGACATTGCAGGACTACCCCCCTCAACATACTTCTCAAACCTCAACGGTAAAACCGTTGGATTCATAACCTTTTGCGGTTGCATGCAGCCAGAACAAGGCCGAGTTCTAGATTGATGCATGAACACAGGGAGTTATCCATCTTAGGCTGCGGCTGCGGATGCAATGTCGAAACCCTCCGCGCAGTGCGGTCAAATCTACTGCTACCAGGATCTGCTTACATCACTAGATGCGTACATCACGCTCTTCAGATTACTAAAAGATGTAAGGGATGCGCTACAAATTATACGTACACGTCGGAACCATGAATGCGACGACGACCTAGCATCACCGGCACCTTGACGATCGAAACCAACTTCAACATGCATACAACATCAGACCACCATATCGACAATGAACCAAATCTTTGCTTGCTATGGATACTACGTTTTCACCACCTGAATTGTCAGACATCGTTCAGGCCTGCCATCAGCACGAGCACGGACACACCACACCATCCGCTTAAACTCCCGTCAACCGTCTCCATCCACCAACCCACGACCAAAATATCTCACATACCGTACCCACCTACTCCAATCTCCAAATCTCCAAACCCTTTCTCTTTTAGCTCGCCTTTCGCAACCGCGTTCTCATGTCTGACCGTTGTTTCCTGCTCCCCGTCGATCCAACGTTGGTTCCTGCCCAAAATGCACGCAAGCCAACGACGAGTCATGCAACTGCATCTCGCGTCTGCAGCCCGCTGAACGTGATCACACCGCTGCGTTCCCGCACAGCCGCAGTAGACTCGGTGCGAAGAGTATGATTACAGTAAGGTGTTGACATTTTTATGCGAACTAATTCCTTTGCCGCGAGGTGCATGAAACATGTATAATTGATCGGTTATTGCATAACGGTTTTTATGTATTGTAGATCCGGGGTACTTGATCGAAGGGGACGACGATCGGAGAATATGGAAGTGGTTTTGGGATGATGGAAAGTGTAGGTTTGGATTGTATTGTTGGTACGTTATTCTATGAGACGTTACTACTCTGCGTAGTTTGCGCACGCGATAAATAGAGAGCTGGAGTGTAAGGTGATACAGTAGGCACGGTTTATCTAAGCAGAGGCTACCACCATACATCGTGAAGGTCCCAATACACCACAAGAGAAGAGTCTGTGGAGTAAACATACTATATTCATTGTGACAATGTAAGTCAGGCAATCTGTCCGCGGTCTAGTCCAACTTCTATGCACTATCCACTCAATAGTCCCTCGCAAACCAGAGCAAATTGGAAACTAGAAGATATCTATACCTTTGTGGTAAGAGCATCTTGCTTGGTTTTATGCTGATAAAGCGCATCTACATCTAGCTGTAACTGCTTTGCATAGGTGTGAGAGATAGCTAAAAACATCTTCTCAAAGTGCAGACCGCAGTGTGCAAGGGCCTAGTATAGTTTTTCCAAATTGTTGCAAGGTATATAGTCTTCATCGACAGTATGTCTAGATAGACATAATTAGATACTAGAGCACAACTATCAATTCTGATCAAGTTAATTAAAAGACCCTAGCACAAGTGGTGAGTACCAATAATTTGACTGAATATCTCGAATCGACCAAGAAGCTTTCACATTCCTTTCACTCTGCTGACCCACCCATTTCGATCTTATGCGATCATGTATTCCCCATGACAGGGTTACAGCACCTTGTATAATAATAAAAACTAAACACATATTTTCTAGAAGTCTACATTGCTGTAGATCACATGTAAAGTTTAACCTTTGTTCTAATGTAGACAGCAGAGCACCTGTTCGATTTTTTCTTTGTATGACGTGACAGGACCGAAATCGGTAATCTGCGCTCTAGAGCACTGAGGAAGTAAATCTATGTGCCCAGCAAAACGAATGCTTTCGATGAACTTAGTAATTTACATCACCCCCAGGAAGAAGTTGTCTGCCATGTATTTCAGGAGGAGAGAACGGAATTCTTTGAAGAGTTCTCTATCCGTAGTCCTGCCAAAGGAATAATATCTCCACTGATTCTCACAGAAGCAAACGTATGAATACCGCGTGGTCTTGGGAATTGCTCGACTGATGCTCATAATACAATACTCGGAGGTGAGGTTTGTGAAGCGGACGTCTCCATAGCGCTCTTCGAAGTCATTGAGAAACTGGCGAACCGCGGTAGGATCTTCCAGCTCCAGAGAGCTGATCCAAGCACGAGCCCGATCCGACGCAATGTCGTCTGGTAAATTCGTCTCATAGTTCCTTTTAATGGCCTTTATCGCAGAGGCGGGTGACTTGGGCCTTTTCAGCTCCTTCCATAACTGGGGTTCAACAGCCGCGTGTAGGAGGGCTAAAGCTGAGCGAGAGGCGTGATCATAGTCTTTCCATTTCTGTAGCTGGAATTGGTAGACGGCGAGCTGGTACTGCCAGTCCACTAGAGGAGTCTCTTGTACCACATCATCATCATCTTGTTGGAGTGCGGAAAAGGCGGGCGCCACTGGCTTTGCGACTACCTCAGCTCTTCCCTTAAAGTGCTCTCTGTAGCCGTAGATGTTCGCGATGTCTTTGAAACGCTGGAACCAGTCGGTGAAGTTCTCGGGCCCGGAGAGCTTCTTGAAGTCGGGGCCTAGGGCGATGGTGGGATCGTTGATGGCGGCCATATTTGGCTGGTTGAGTGCGGCGATGGGTTTGTGGAGTGTGACAAGAGCAGGGTTGCGGGCTAATAGCTTGCCATGAGATAAGAGTGAATGACTTCATCTGATGACTGTGAGCATGGTGGTGGTTAGTGGCGCGAATATGACGCGTGTTCTGACTGTGCATGGTATGAGTGAAGGATTAAACGACCAATCGCACCATACTGAAACAGAGATGATGCTCTCGTACAACGCTCAGGCATGAGCTTCGGGATGCACTTTCTTTAGAACATGAAGGAACTTTCACACATGGCAGACAGAGACGTAATGTAGGTAGATCATATGTATTTCAGAACATAAGGAGAAAGTGGTATTATCCTAACAAAACAACAAATTACAAGCAGACATACACAAGAGCCATCTGCCCATCTGCCTAGCGCAATGGAAGAAAAAGACAGCTCCCTTGGAGAATACAATCCTCCCAGAAAGCGCTTTTCCACCACTACCGATTCTTAGGCTCTGATACCCACATACTGGAGTTGCTTCCATCCATCCATCTTTGTTCGGGTATGATCCACAACGACGACAACAACTCTTCTCATTGAAACATAAGGAATGACCCAAAGTACACAAGGGGGGTCGTCGGACAAGGGGGTGTTCTCAAGGAGAGTAACGAAGTGCAAAGCAAGAAAATAGGGTCCCTAGCCGTTCAACGCCGGGGGTAGGTAACATGGTAAGGAAAAGGGCATCAATGCTAATCTCGTTTCGATCGCTAATGATAAAAACAAAGTAGAGGAAGAAGGGCGGCAAGCCGCGGCGACGACTAGCTTATCGCATGTTGTGGCGTACAGCGGTGTTGGGTCGCTGCAGTGGTTGCGCGTACTTGGACACGGGAACCATGTGAGCGTCGAGATCGTTGTTACCGTCTACGTCGTCATCGTCTTCGATGATGCGTGTTGGTACGACAGGGATGTCGTGCGATCGGTGCTGTAGGCTCGTCCGATCTGGTGTTGTGCTGGCGCTGGCCATGGACATGGAGGTGCTGGACCGATGGCTTAGATCGGGCGTTGGGGGGATGCTTGAACCCCGGTTGGGGCGGAGCATGTTGTCCTCGTCGCCGTACTCGCTGCCAATAGTCGATTGCGCGCGGCCTCCGGCCGATGACATCTGACCAACGCTGCTGCGGCGGTCGCTGTGGTTGTCGCCATCTTCTGTGTCAGCACGCTGTGCGAGCTGAAGACCCTCAACAGCTGCAGCGCACTGCTCTGAGATGTTGCGGATGATGTAGGCGATGGCGTCGGTCTTGTCCCGAAGGACACGGTCGGCGACGTCGACCATTGATTGATTTGAGAAGCGCTTGGAGTTGCGTGCGGGGTTGTTGAATAGACGCTGCTCCATGTCGGGTGTAACGTCCTCACCGTCGAGGTGCTTGCCCTGCGCAGTGCTGGCTCTTGACTCCTGGCGGCTCTCAACACCGGCTACGCCGCGGATGGTACCGACCTCAGACTTGTCCTTGATCGAGTGACGGGGGGTTTGATGGCGCGACGCCGCGTCTTCAAACTCCTCCTGGTCCTCATCCTCCTCAGGCACGTCTTCGAAGCCGGCATCCATATAGTTGGACATGTCATCCTGGTTAAGGGACTTGACGATGTGCTCCATGTGGTGGGTCTGACCCTCGATAAGAGCACGAAGGTGGAGCACAACCCGTTGCGCTTCGTCGCGCTGGCGCTGGATGGCACCGTTGGTATGTTGCAGAGCACCAAGCTCCTTCTTGTTCTTCTTCCTCTCGCGCTCGAGCTCCTCAGCAATCTCTTGCTGTAGTACAAGCGCTTCGAGGGCGTCGTCACGTTGCTTCTCAGTACCGGACAGACGGACAGTGAGCCTTGCGGCATCATCCTTCTGTTGGTCGATAAGGCTTGTAAGACGACGGTTCTCACGCTTGTGGTTCTCGATCTTGACCTTGAGATCCTGGGTCTCCTTGGTGAGTTGCTCGGCGAAAGCCTGGAACTTGAGGAACTGTTGTTTCCAGCTCTCAAGCTCCTCGACCAAGAAGTTGTTGCGCTTTGTAACCTTGCCAAGCTCGCTGTCGAGGCGCTGCTTGAGGTTGATGAAGTCTGTCCAGGCTTCTTGTGCGTCACGGGAGTACTGGTTGCGCTCGCGAACGATCTCGTTGAGGTGGCGCATCGACACCTTGGTCATCAGCGGCTTCTTGACAGAGCCACCGAAGATAGCCTTAACGCCAGTGTTGCGGCCCTGCGGTGATGTTAGCGTGTGGTACGATGAGTCTATGCACAACCGGATACATACCAATTTCTCACACACGTGGTCCATGACCGACATGACAGCATCCTGGGTCCACCAGTCGGGGTCCTGGATGCTCTCAACCTCACCACGCATCACAATGATTTGACCCGCGGGAATGAGCTTGCCGCCACCGTACGCCGAGCGCAGATGCTGTGGAACTCCGGTTGGTGAAACCTCACCGTTGAGAGCCTGAGTCAGACGCTGGATCATCTTGGTCCTCTGGCCGGCGGTAAGAGCGGTAGGCGGGCTTGAAGTCAGGACGAAGTTCCGGTCCAAGTCGACGACAAGGGCATCTGTGGGAGCCGTGAAGAGCGATCGGCACTCTGATGTTACACCCAGAATGTATGGGCCCGGCTCCTGCACGAGATCCTTGACGTGACGCGCATGAACGACGGGTACATACAGACCGCTCCACTCGTACACCCGGACACAGAAACGGACTGTCTCGGCTGCGATGGTGAGCATCGCGGGGTAGTGACTGGTGAAGATGATTCGTCGTGTGGGCGATACAGCAGCCTCTATCACACCCACAATGTTGGGAATTGAGAGACACGTGAAGAGGGGCCACATGGCGAAGTTTTGAAATCCGGTAGGCGAGGATGGGAACTGGTAGCACAGCGCGTAATCCTTCATGTCGATGCGGACCAGGTCGTTGAGGCGAGGAGCTGGGAAGCTGAGGATGCGTGAAACCTCCTCGGCATGGAAAAGGTTGGTAGCCTTATTCCAGTGAATCCACATGCCGCGCAGGTAGTCGCCGAGTAGGTTGTACAAGGGGTATCGGGAGAGGAAGCTCAGGCAGTACGGGATCCAGTATGTCTCGTCTGGGTTGTCGAAGAAGTCGGGCTCGATTCGCTTGCGCAGGTCGCGAATAGTCTCAGCGCGCTTCTCATCAGCGCGAGACCAGACGCGCAGTGCGATACCGTAAAGAGTGTGTGAGGAATCTTGCTGCAGGACGAAGGAGTGGTGTACGCAGTGCGGCTGGCTCCTGCCAGTGCAGATCTCGACGTCGTGGGGGAAACATGCCTGTGTGCGTGGTTAGTAGCGCGCTAACAATGACATTGTTGTATAGACGTACTCGCATGGCAGCATGAAGAGACCTCGCGATCTCGTTATCCTGCTCCAGTCTTGGACTGCTTCCCAGAATCTCAGGAAGCCAGAAGGTACCAACAGCACCCTTCATGTGGCCAATCTTGCCCTGAGAGGGCGCAGGCGCCTTCACCCATTGTGATGGCTCGCGACCAACACCACACACCATGTAGGCATGGGTCAGGGTCTTGGGGCTCCGCGCGCCCTGCTTGACGTTCAAAGTCGATGGAAGCGGTTGGGTGATCCTCGAATGAAGCGACGATGTCCGGCTCGGGATGATGAGGCTGTGGTCGGCATTGTCTCTCGTGGGAGGACGCTCGCTGGCGCCTGTACGTGGTCGCAAACTTAAAGAAGGTGCCATGTTGGCGGATTCGATGTCGGTCCTATCGAGATGGCCGTTGCGGTATGGGTGTAGAGAACGGCAGGCGGATGAATCCAGCAATTATTATGACAGCTATAACTGTGAGAACATGAGGCGATGCGTGAAAGGTATCCGAAAGGCAACCCGCGAGAACAAGAGAGAGCGGACCGTGAGTACTATACGCACTCCGTCAATTGAGAGCTCCGAGGTCACCTTGCTGCGGGCAGTAGAGGAGGGTAGCAGCAAGGGGGAATCATGGCTTTTGGGGAGCTCTGCCGCAGCGCGCGGACTGGATGCTGGGGGTTGAACGACCCGAAGACTAGCATGGGTGGCTTTCACAAGTTTCGGTTCGAGGAAATGAGAAGCATATCCCTGCCCATTCGCAGGGTCCGTCTCGGAGCACGGTGCACGGCGCTGTCAGGGGCACTTTTCTTGAATAACGGCTCGCCCAACTTCCTCGAGCGGGCGCGACGGCAGCAAGGGCCGCAATCAAAGATACGGCTTATACACAGTACACTGTTATGTCGCCTCGCTCTTTGCACTGTTGTAACGTTTCCTGCAGCCACGTCCAGCAACCGGAGCTCTGGTACCACGACTCGGTCACCGAGAGTCCGCAGCGGCCTCAGCAGAGAATCCCCGCTGGTGGCAATAGCGCCATACGGACTGGTCTTATGCTGAATACCGCATTGGGTTGGATTCGAATCATTCGCACGCCTTGTGCACGATGAGCACGTCTGCAGCGTGCATCCTCGCATCAGCATGCATGAGCAGAGTTCCCGCACTTGCAGCTCGGACGGACCGCGAATGGAAGTGCTTAGAAATTGGCGAGGCAAACCCCTGACGGCTGTTGGCTATCGGTGGCTGCCCAGCAGGCGGTACATGAAGATCGCTCTTAGGCCCGCCGCCAGGCACGTTTGATCCTGCGTGGGAGTGCGAGGCCTTTCTGCAGAAGGTCCAAGACGCGCCGTCGAGCTGTCGACCAGATTCTTCGATCGGCTCCACAGTCCGGTAAAGGTGGTGGCCACGTACAGTAGCCTCGCGTGTCGTGGACCCTCTAGAACCAGACTTCTGAGCTGTCCGTTGAGAATTGCGGAGAGCTGGAATTGGTGAGGCTGAAACACCGGGCACTCAAGCTGCCTGGCAAATCGGGCGCCTTCGCCCAGGTTCGGTCAAGCTGACATGGACAAGACGTGTTGCAGCCGGACAGAGCGAGAACGACTCGATTGCCTCTCAACAGCTGTAGACGAGCGCAAGCGCATAATCGGCGCAGTCGACCACTTGTTTGATCTGCGCGTGGGTGGACCTCGATGCAATTTGGCGTGGAGAATACTCCGATGTCTTAAGGAAAGGGTTCCCAGTCGACCACAGCCCGGCGAGTGTGCTGGCGGCGTGCCACTGCTCCGACCATGGTTCGTCGAAGGCCACGGATAAGCCGCAAATTTCCATGTTTACAGGAATTTTCGCATAGGGGTACAGAAACCGAGCAGATGGAAGCCGTCGCGACTGATCTGCACTAGATGGACGAAGCTGTGAACAGAGTTTTTGTGGTCGCGCTAGTCCAACCTCATAAACCTTCCTCGCTGCTAGCAGTCTTGCGTGCAGCGCGCAGCGATCTAAACCACGGTGCGAGATTGCTCGGAGAGTAGATCTGCAAGACAATCACTAAATCTCCTGCATTCTGGTGACGTTCCCCACCGGAAAGCGACGATATCTGACTTCAGCCACAACGCGACTGGCGAAAGTTTCCACCACGACCCATCATTGCCTTGCACGCCACACCATCGTCGCGTCGCTCAACAGCACCTACCGCCTGACCTTCCCTGCACCTGTTCACGCGTACGGCTATTCCGCTACCGTGCGAAAGTGACTCCCCTTCGTGCCGTCGCGCGAGATCCGATCACCTCTAGCCTAGGTGTTGGTGATCTGATATCACGTTCCCCGTCTCCACTATTCGGGCGATATGACAGACGCAGTGTTGCTCAACGAACTATGCAGTATCTGGTATGTCTGACTAGTTACCCCTCCGTAGCACTTGTTACATCCCAAAAGTTCGATGTTCGCTAGCAATCGTCCTAAGAGGTGTGCCGCGTTCCTGTGACACTAGCTAGCGCAACGAAGCCGCGTCGGCATGCATGAGAGAGAAAGCTGACGTTTAATTAGCCATAGCAATAAATCCAAGTACAAATGTCCTGGGTGTGGCGCACGCACATGCTCGCTGCCATGCTACAAGCGTCATCAACAGAACGCACAATGCTCAGGGAAGCGCGACCCAACAAAGTTCATCAAGAAGTCTGATCTGGTGACCCCCAAGGGCATTGATCACGACTATAATTTTCTTTCTAGCATAGAGCGGAACCTCGAAAAAGCTGAGAGGGTCGCTGGAACCACCGCTGAGAGCACTCCTCAAGATGGTCTGTCCAACAGGGAGCGAATGGGTGTTCAGTATGGCAAGCTTGAGAATGCTGCTGGCGTCAAGATCATGCGGGCGCCCAAAGGCATGAGCAGACAAAAAGAGAATAAGTCGCACATGTCTGCTACAAAGTAAGCCCCCCACTATCAACGCGTACACGTAACACTGCTGATCTTTGTGTCCAGAAAGGCTACACGGAACATAGTATGGACAGTCGAATGGTTTGACGAGACCAAGAGACGCGTGCTCACCGAGACATCCTCTACACAATCGATCCAAGATGCACAACCTTTCGTACAACAAGGCAGTGGTGCTAAAAGCAAGAAGAGAAAGCTGAACAACGAGGCTCCTGCCAGCCAAAGTTCTCAATCAAACCCTCCACACCTGCCTCAAAATGACGTTGCGCCTACTGCACCGGACCAAGACCAGCCAATCGAGCAGCATGAAGTCAATTCTGAGCTTCAGGTCAACAATGCGGGGCCAGAGGGAGTCACCCCCGGACGAGGAACCCCTGCTGCAGAAGAAAAACAACAACCCACCAAAAGACAAGCAGACTTGGCCGAGACGCGTCCTGGAGATACTCGCACTGATGGGCAGTCCATGGGCAGCGGGCAACATAGGGTTTTTCTGCTAAAGCCCCGCACAAGCACAAACCGCCACGTCCTCATCCCTCTAGACCCTTCGCAATCGCTGGGTGAAAGCCTGCACGGCCGTACTATACTCGAGTTTCCGACTATCCACGTTTTCCCTGCTGGTATGGAGAAGCTGCCCGAAGACTACATGTTGGAGGAAGAATACACGAAGCTAGAGGGAGAGCAACAGAGAGAGTTTGATGAGATGATGCAGGAGCTCGATCCGGAGATCTTGAAACGGTTGAAAGAAGGTGAGGGGCGCATGCCAGGGGACAGTAGCGGGGGAGGAGGGGACGAGGAAGTTGATAGTAAGAGGATACTAGACGTGCTCAAGCAGGATCTCGGCGGACGGTTGTAGAATGAGGGCCGAGAAGCGCAGCTTACTCCGCCGTTGATACTGAAAAGAAATCCAGGCATTGCATCACATACAAAGGCGCCCTATAGACAGGCATCGGAGGATTTCCTTTTGATGCCGAAGCGCTGACGGCGCCTTTGCTACCATGCCATCACAGTCACACTCAACGTCTCCCTTTTCGAGCACTACTATCGACCCATTTCTCTTGATCCAATACTCGTTCCAGCCACTAGAGACCAGGGTCTTGTACCCCCTCCTACCCCAATCGGAACGGTACCCTGTCTAGACAACCGCTACCCTGCCCATATGCTTGCTTTCCCTGAAGTCGTCATGCCTTGGACCCCAGTCGTGTTTGCTTTTACCACGCGCCCATGCGGGCAATGCGGGCAGACGCCATACGCCACCCGTCACGGCCGTTGACAGTGCACCAGCGTTTCACGTCGCATTTACAGCCTTGCTTTTCTTTTGCTGCTTTCGACTGTCTGCTTGGTCGGCTGTCATGCCCTCGAATACTAACCACGTGTACGCCCAGACCGCTTTCAATCACCGCGCTAGTACACTCACAGCGGCAACCCGTCGCCTCACTTCCTAGGCATCGTAGTCGTCGCAACCTCACCTGGGCACTATCAACGTCAACGTCACGATAACCAAGATGAGATGCCAACTCCGGGAGCAACCCCAAGCTGATTACCGATACCGACCCCGATAACGCGCTCATCACCAGGTTCCCCAGTCCAAACTGACACAGACGCCGCCCTCGCCCCAATCACCCCATCTCGAAAACATTATCGAACATCCGCAAGGTCCCGTACCTCCGCGGGTAGCTCGAATCACGAATAAAGTTCAACCACACTCCCCAAACCATTCCCATCCGACGTGTCAACTCCGCGAAAATATGGGGAAAACAGGGCCCCCAAGCCAAGAACGTCCAACTCGTCATCCCACGCAAAAAACCTTAGAAAGGGAATTAGGCAGACTAGGATCGAGGATCATGCCTCGCTAAACAACGAGGCGCAACACGGCATCTTATTTTTCACAGATCTTAGCGCGATTTCACATATAGCGTTTTGATGTGGGGTCGCTCTTTGTTGCTTGCAGGGCCGCGGCGGCGCTCCGCTGCAACTTCATGACTGAGGTCGCAGGTCGGGTTTGCGTACCGGTGCAACTGGGTCCAATGAGGCCGGCGGAGATGAGGGTACGTAGGATTTTTTGAGTTTTCCAGGACTCGGTGTTGGATGCGGGATGCCGACATCTCGCCCCGTGTGATGAGAGTCAGTTTGCTATGGCGTTATTTGCCTCGTGGGTCGAAGACGTACGATACCCCCGAGATTTGCTGTCGCTTCGATGGCTGCGATAGCCGTTTGTAGACGGATGGATGGTGGGGCTAAAAGGTAAGAAAGAAGGATTGGGGTTGTGCGTCGGAGATTGATGCTCCCTTCCACGCTTCGTTGCGCAATCGTCTGTGTTGCTAATTTGGGAATTACTGATCATGTAGCCCATGGTGATGGTGCCTCTTGGTGTACACTAGAAGTCGATTTCTCACAACCTTAGGTATCGCTCAACGCTCCTCAACACAACTGTCTTCAGTCTCAGGTTCCAATAACATCTGAAGCACGCTATCCAGCCCCAGAGCCAGCCCCTCGGGTGTCAGCCGCAGATACAGGGATCAAACGGTTTTTGTCATGATGGTATGCATGGAATATGTGAGCATCATGGTTCATGTAAGCTGCAACTGTGCCGTATCAAGAATTGGAAATCCCTTTGTATGATCCCTAGTCTGGCCCCAAAGATTGGGTATCTAGACCGGTGCTGTACTTAGAGCGAACGGGATATTTGGTATACATCCTGGTCTCTGGTAAGAATTTGAGATGTAAGTATACATATAGTAACCATAGAGTTATCTGGGGTTGTGATGTGCGCGGGTACAGCGGGTCATGAAACACAGCTTCTCATGCTATTGACCTGGGGAGAGAGAACCCGTTGTCCAATGTTTCTTAACGAGTAGATCCTAAACTGTGCATTGAGTGTCAGCCATGTGATTATCCTGTTCTGTGCTGTGTCTGGAGACGCGTTGTTCAGTAGACGTCCTGTAAAACTCAATGGACGCTCATGCGTCGACAGTACTCCGGAGTAGAGTCCGTCAGTGATGTTCAATTCGTTATCCAGCTCTGAAGTCAACCCGCGACGGAACTTCGGTCCTCGCCATCCGCTTCAGAAGGCTCATACCACTAAATGTGAAACTCCTACTTTTGCAACTCCAATAATCCCTTACTCTGCAAGTACTCTACAATCTCCCTTACGCTATCCTCCACACTCTTCTGATCACTCCTGATGTGGATCTCGGCGTTCTCAGGCGCCTCATACGGCGCGCTGATGCCGGTGAATTCTGGGATCTTGCCTTCCCTTGCCTTCTTGTACAGGCCCTTGGGGTCGCGCGCCTCGGCGACTTCGAGCGGGAGGTCGACGAAGACCTCGACGAAGGCAAGTGGGGAGTCTTCGCCGGTGGTGACGGCGTGGAGGTCGCGCGCTTGCTTGCGGTCGGCTTTGTAGGGTGAGATGAAGGAGGTGATGGCGATTGTGGAGGAGTCGGCGAAGAGCTTTGCGACCTGTGGTAGAAATGATGTTAGCTAGTGCATTTTTTTTGAGGATATAGATTGCGCATAGTCACGTACCTCAGCAATCCGGCGGATGTTCTCATTTCGGTCCTTCTCTGTGAATCCAAGGTCCTTGTTCAACCCAAATCGTACATTGTCGCCATCGAGACGGTATGCCGCGAATCCCAGGTGCAGCAGATGCTGCTCAAGCGCCGTCGCAATTGTCGACTTGCCAGATGCGGAAAGACCGGTGAACCAGATGGTGAAGCCCTTTTGCTTGCGGAACTTGTTGCGCTCGTCGCGCGAGAGAGACGGGTGCCATGTAATGTTGCTGTCCAAGAATTAGTTTGTGTGTTCAGAGTTGCGCGCAGTTGGCGGGGTAGTCATGGTGGGGCTCACGTTGCCATTTTGTATGTCGAGACTTGAGATTTTGGTTTTGATGGGGGGTATGAAGAGGTTGAATAAGGGAAGTGGAAGTTTGCTGCAGATTTAAGATGTTTTTAAAGTGTCAATTGACGGGCGGATGGCTGATTGGTATCCTCAACACGATATTTGGGTCCTCAGCAAACATCGAATTCTTTTAGCGTAGATGACGTGCGAAGCTTGACCGACGCTGCAGGTGGAGCGGGTAAGGCTGAGAGTGGGTAAGATGCCTCATGTAGGTAACAGCAGTTCCTGCCAAAGTATAGCGCGCGAGACATGCTCCGATTGTGCCCGTGGGGCGTACATCGATTCCAAAGTGCTTCCAGAATAAATCTTGCATACAGTAGCCGGCTACACGGCAAAATTTTAGATCCAACTACATGCCCTTCAAAATCCATTCCCGCCAAAACTCGCAGCCCTCGCTCTATGCCTCCTCTCCCTCTCTCTATTCTCATCCCCAAAACCATGTCCAGTCTGCACCTCCCCTCTACTCCCACTCTTCTTCAAGCCCCCAGTACCTGCAGGTAAAACAGGATCAAAAGGCTTCCTCCTCCTAACAAGCTGGTATCCTCTATCCAATTCAACTTCAATCGCACATCTAATCTTGAGTGCCGTCACTGCTGGCCATACACTCCTTTCTCCCTTCAGTATCCAGTAGTCGATCGCCTCTTTGGTAGGGTTCTCGAGCAGCTTGAAGAAGTCGCTAGGTGTGAGTTCAGGTACCAGCGTGAGACTTGGGCCTGGGATGTTTTCGTCTAGGAGGAAACGACGGATAGAAGGGGGGAGCAGACCCAGTTCATCCATTTGTTGTAATCTGTGCTGTATCTCTAGGACTACGAGACGAAGTATAGGCATGCTGAGGCGCCAGCGTCCGTCTTGTTTGGGATTTGGATGGTGTGAGTCTGAGCGTAGGAAAGGTGCGAGGTATGGTCGGGCTTGCGAGACGATGAAGTGGTTTACGTTGAACAGTTCGCCGATGCGATGGAGCGGGGATTCGCGGTCTCGGTACGAAGCGTGTGTGTAAGGACGGAAGGTGGTTTTCGAAGCTGGAGACCAAGGCACGATGTTGCCTTCCTCGTCTTTGCACATCATTGTTACGGAATGGTACAGAGTCGAGGAGGCCGTGGCGTTGGAGGCAAGTGCTGCAGACCAGATGAGCTGGGAATGTTAGCAGCTGCTTCGGGATGGAGAAGGAGCGGACCACGTACAACATTGGGAGCAGTAAGGTAGTTCAAAAGGTTCGGTATACCTCCACCACTAGTAGTTGTGACGGTGATATTCAGCACCCTCTTTGTTCTGGTGTATGCTTCTTCGAACGTCAGATCACCAACGTTCGCCCTCAGGACATCTTCCAGGACACCGACATCCAAGAAATGCCCTTCTTTCCACCATCTTTTAGCACGACGTATGAGCGTCCCTATCCATGCAGTCCCCCCAGCGCCTTTCCTATAAGGACGATTGGTGAAGGCTGTCAAGTCGATGGTGTTGCCTGTCAGGAACTCCAATAGCTCGTCTTCGGTATGCACGCCCACCAGCGCGGCTATCAGAGCACCTGTGGCAGTCCCGGCTATGATTCGTGGTAGCAATCCACGTAGATGGAGCGCCTTCACAACACCAAGATGACACATGCCAAAGACCTGTCCGCCCTGCAGCACCAAGACAGATCTGCCGAACGCCTGCCTTGTGTCATGGAGAACATCCAGCTTCGCCTGGTTTGTCAAGCCATTGTCCGAGTTTCTCGATGTAGGGTACTGGGTGAGGTTCTCGATGGCGTATGCGACTTGGGTGACATAGTCTTCGATCAGCAGCTTCGTGCCCGCGTATGCGCGATTATACAGGTTCGACGCGGTTATATTGCCGAGGTTGCGGACGAGACCGCTGCGAAGGAGGTTTATGAGGCCGAGGATATCGTTATCTTCTTGAGCTTCGTAGATGGCGGAGAGGCGCTGATGGATGAGGCGATGGTCGTAGTCCTTGCTTATGGCAGTCTGTCGCCTGTGGATCTGTTAGCAGCTGTCCATTGGGATGGGCCTATTCAGGATAGGACGAAAGGACTGCTTACCACATGTCGTAGTCGAGCACCTCGTCCAGCTTATACGCAGCAGCCTCCCACTCCTCGAACAGGCGCGCATCGCTCACAGCTTCGAGCAGCAGATCCCGCTGGCTCTTCTGCACCCACCACGCGTATAATTTCTTCAACATATCAGCATTACATCCGAAGACACATCAATTGATCCAGAACGGTCTTTGAAACAGCAGAGGGAAGCTGACGCACTCGTTGCCAAAAGAAAGCCACGTCAAAGAAGCACAGCAGGAAGCTCCAGAGCGCGCCCGAAACGACGCTGAGGGCTTCGTTCATGGCGTTGAGCTATTTGGGATAGTGATCGGCTGACAGCGCCGCGGTGGCAGAAGTCGCATGTTCATTCGTCGCGTCGGCGGAGAGGTGGTGCTATCGAGCAAGTGGGAACGCTTGTCGGACTTGATGCGCGCTTTCACATGCAAGTCAGCTGGAGACGTCAGGGTGCCCAGGTGTGGCTGAAGCTACCCGCGACACTAGCCACGTGGCGTTAGAGGCATCGGGGCAATTCATCGGGGCAATACCAATGCGGGGTTCTTAATGAAGACCTCGGGAGGGCACGAAAGCTTGACTTGACATTGCATCTTCTCTGCACTTATCCAAAAGGTTTCCAATATGCCCGGCTCATCTCTTTGGCTGCTTCCGCCAGCGAACCATACTTTGAGCACAGTCCTACCCTGTCTCATCGACAAAACATCGAAGCAGTTCGGCTCGCCTCACCGCTTCATTCCCCATATCACTCTGAGTTCAGAGATAACAGCATCCAAGCATGAGCCAGATCCTCAGGCCTGGCTCGACTCACTCGATCTGCCGCCTATCAAGGATGTGATTGTAAAGTTCGAACGTCTGGGCAGCGAAGACGTCTTCTTTCGGAAACTGTACATCAAGTGCGAGAAGCTTGATGGGATCAAGCAACTAGCAAAGCAGTCCCGGAAGCAAGTCGATGGATTTGAAGAGGAAAGCAAGGCGAAAGCTTGGGCCGAGGACGAGTACAATCCACATCTGAGCTTGATGTAGTAAGTACAGCTGCTGGCATCTACGTATGCACTAGGATTAATTATTGTAGTCACGACATTCCTCAAATCGACGACGCAGGTCTGGCATCAGTGGATTTGCTTGGTGTTAATCTTGACGGGACAGGAGACCTCGGAGGTTGGACTGGCGGCAGGGTGGTGATAGTACCTACCGACAAGTCGATTGATCAGTGGCAGCCAATAGGTGAAAGGGTGTTCTGATGTAGTGACATACAAGTCACCACATCATAGCCAGTGGAATGTGTTTTGCACATGTCTCACGAGTAGATTGGGTCGAAGAAAGGAAGGCCATCCATGTATCTAAGTGTGTCTGGTGTCATGACCACAATCAACACTCCAGTAAGAATTCAGTCCCATTGAAGATTCAGGTATCATGAATAAGTGAGACGTGTGTGGAGGTTGTAGTGATTAATTCATTACTAGGCTAATTATACAATGTCATAGGAAATAGTCCTTGGTATCTCGCATGCAGTCGTGATGATCGCGCGTGGTGCAGAGTGCAGCAGAATGCATCTATTTCATGAAGCCGGCCTTGCCGTCACCGTCGGCATCAACCTCTGTGGAAAATGGTCAGATGAAAGGTCGAAGAGAGGAGTACTGGCAAAACTTACTGGGGTTGAGCTTGTCCATGATAGAGGGCTTCTTGTGACCTATTTAGTGTTGGTTTGATGTTCTTCAAGGAGTTTCTTCGCTTCCTCTTCGGAGGCTTGGGAGTGGGGAACGGCTCTGGACTTGTCTTCGGTCAGGGCCTTAGGCAAGCTACCATCCTCGTTGGGACGATGCTCCATATTGCCCTGATCGGTACCGCCGACAACATGTCCACTGGGGTCTTTCGTACCTGTAGCGCCCTCGTTGTCTGCGAAACGTTAGCATGAGGTCGTGAGATTGTATTGGAGTGCTAAACTTACGGCTGCGAGCGGGGTCGTGGAGGTCGTGGCTGTCGACCTTGCCGTCGTGGTTGCGGTCAGCACCGTGGCCGACAACACCTCCCTGGGTGGAGGAGCCGGTCAGGTTGCCCTGGCCAGCCATGCCGCGGTCAGTGTGGGCGGTGTTGGAGTGGCTGCCAGTCAGGTCCTTGGCGGAGACCTTGCCGTCGTTGTTGCGGTCGAGGGGGTTGCTGGTACCGGAGTGGTGGTTGGGAGCAGCGTTGTAGTCGCCGTGGCTGGCGTGCTCGTGGCTGTGGGTACCGCCAGTCTTGTGGGTAAGACCAGCGGCAGATCCAATGCCACCGGCACCGCCGATGTTCTTGGGGACACCCTCGAACTCGTCGTAGCGCTCCTCACGGCCAGTAAGAGCTCCGCCCTTGGCCTTGAACTGCTCCATGGTCATGGCTGGGAGAGCAGTAGTCTCATGGTGGGTAGCCTTGTTATGGTGAACCTCATGGATGGGGACGGTGGTGTGGACGACGTTGGGCTGGATGGTCTCCTTCTGAACAACGGGCTGGATGGTCTCGTGGATGTGCTAGATGACGTCAGTCTTGGTGGGGGTTGTTGTTGTTTGTTTGAAAACTTACGTGGTGGACGTGCTCTCCGCCAACAGTGGGGGCAACGCTCTGGCTGTGGGTAGTGTCCTCGACACGGCGCTCGTCAGCGAAGCGAGCCTGGTCGTCGATTAGAGCCCTCTTAGTGGCATCGGCATCGCGGTGGTCGAACTCGCGGTGCTGAACAGCTCCGAGCTTAGCAGAGTGCTGTTCTGGCAGAACCTCGCGGTCCTGGACGGGCTGGACAGTGCGGTGGTAGTGGTCTTGGTGAACCTCCTTGTCAATGGCGGTGTTGACCTCCTCGTGTACGTGAGGCTTGATGACCTCGTGCTGGACAGCGGGAGCAACTGCCTCGTGGACAGTGGTGTCATGGTGACCGGAGCGGCCCATGAAGTCGGTGATAGCTGCTTTCGCCTTGTCCATTTTGATAGTTGTGTGGTTGTTGTTGGGTGATTAGGGTGGTTTGGTGGTAGTGGATTGATTGTTGGTGAGTGTGGAGGAGTTGTTGTGTGTGGTGTGATGATGATGCTCCCAAGGCGCTGCAGTGCCTTCTTATACAGTGAGGGCGCTAGTGGGACAGATGCACGACGACGTAATGGGGGGTTCAGTTCCAGGTAAAGTCGGCAGTCGCAGGCCGAATTCCTTGTTCCCAAGGGTAAGAGCCATCATCATGGGGCAGCAACAGTGGGTTGAGGCTATACGGGCCTCGATCGATGCTCACAGCAGCCTCGATTGGTTGGCCCACAGGGCGCCACAGCGACGTGATATGCGTCAGGGCCCTTAGTTCACTGGTGCTAGACTACATGGATAGCGCTTAAGACGGCGTTGGTACGCTTGACAATGGAGATGGCCACTATGATGCACCCAGTGGTGTCGTTCCACGCCTACCGCAGCCTAGCCGCTATGATGTAGTCATGCTGCGTGTCCAAACAGGAATTGGGCTTCACGAAGGATTCAAAGTGTCGCAACTCTCTGGATGAGGTGCTCAAAGGGTACAAGTGCTATGACAATTCGGGGAGGAAGAGCCCGGCATCTCCAGTTGGTGTCAAAGAGATCGGCGCTAGGGTCGTGCTCCTGCCATTCTGTGACAGCAGGCCCGTGCTGCTTCCCGGTGGAACTTCATAACACCTCGTAGGAAATCTCAAAAGTTGATCTCTTCACTGCAAATTTCATTGACCCCTCTCACAGCCCGCCTGCATCTGCGTGTGTCTCGGAAATACCGAAGGCCTGGCTGCATCTAGGTGCAGGCTAACACGATCGCCCGTCCTTTGGTACGCTAAGCTGATCATCAGTGGAGCCGCCCGCGACCAGACTCCCCCTCCCTGTCGTCATGCCGCCTGGATCTCCGCTGTGACATACCAAAGTGGCAATGGATGCTGTTTGCTTTTGTGTGATTTCGTACCACCGGTACCCCGACTCATTAGCCAGACACCGCCAAACTCAAGTACCGCTGGCTACGTCATGCTGAGTCGCCACGCATGCCGTTGCCGTGGGCCAAATGCGACAAGCTGTGCGGGCAGCTCGAGCAGTCTCAATCGAGATGAGAAAGCTTCACGTAGGGACAAGTCTGGACCGCTCCGGGCAGGCCGCCAACATGCGGGAACACGACTGCGGCCTGTGCTACTCAAGCCACCAGCTCCATCCGTCGTGACACGGCATCACTGAAGCTATACTTTTTCGCAAACCGTTGCGACAAAATGTCTGGAAGCTCCAAATATACACCCTAGCTAGCTGACATGCACACTCTCCAGACTTCGGCTTGCTCCTGCCGGAAAGTTTGAATGGACAACTGTGCGCAAGTGCTGTGAGGTCATCCACCCTAACAATGAGTACCGTGCCTCGTGAAAACAGACAATAGATCGGCATCTCACATAGCTCCCACATCCACTTGTCCATTTCTGCTCACAAACCCATCGACACGATGGAAAAGATCGAAGAGAAGCTCAAGTCCGTTCTCCACCGGAGGAAGAAGTCGACGCCCACTCAGTCCCCTCGAGCGTCGTACGAGCATCCTGATCAGACTAGCCCGCGCACTGAGCAGCACCCAGCATCACCTCTTAGCAGTCGGCAGCAAAAGCCCACGGCCCCCAATGATGTCTCTCACCCGGAGACTCGAGGTCAACCACGCGACTCTGCCTATCACGATCGCCGAGCGAGCCATGCAGTAGCAACTCCTAGCACGGGCTCCAATGGATCCAATGGCTCTATGGCGGACGATTACAGATCGTACCTTCCTGCGCTTGTTTCCGAAGAGCATTCAAATGTCGAGCCCAGCGTTCCAGATAGGCATCTGCGCTATAGGCCATCGACAGATGGCGAGCGATCAAAGGCTCTTCCGGCCCTACCCAGTATGTTTGAGAGCGCAATTACAATATTGGCGACTCAGTGCTAACATAACATCAGACACATTACACCATCCCCATGGCGAAGTCAGACGATCAATCGACGTAGACGGTCCAGGCCGCACCATACGCGCAGTGCCAACCGAAGCTCCCACCGACAAGTATGCAGTGGGTAGTCACGATATCAACAACGGCGGCTTGGATGATGACGTTCGATCGCGCGAGCAGCGCTCTTCCTCCGACAAACATGGATTGAGCAAGAGTGGCCAGCCTGTACCAGGACTTACCAACAATGATGCGTTGGCCGTGAAACCTCTCCCGGGTCTCGCGATCACGAAGGACTATCAGGGCACGGATGGCGCGCATGATTGGAAAGAGAAACAGCAAGCGATCCTTGCGGGTGTTGTGAACCTCAACAACACTGTAGACACGGATCGAGACACTACGGTCGCCCCTGGTAAGCTTTGATCCTCCCAAAGTCACGACATGACTAACAAATTGACAGCCGTTACACACGAGATCATCAAACCACACGAACACGAGGTTATCCAGCAGCAGATCCACCGCGAGATCCACAACTACACATACTATCATCGACTGCAGCCCGTTCTCCAGACCGAGGTTCTTCCACCCCGTCATTTCATTCCCAACCCTGATGGCGAGGGCTTGATCGAAATATCCGCAGACGAATTGCCGAACCGCACTGGCAAGAACAGATGGTGGGATATCGTTCAGAAGGAGCCGAACCTTCCGGCAACTCCATTCGAATGGCGCACAGAACCGCAGATCATCGAGGGGAAGCCATATATGACTGAGGAGGGCTTTGAACGCAGGGAGACAACCATCATTTACCCACCAACCCTAGACGATATGTCGCGCTACCGCGGCCTGGTCCAGCCAGTGCACTTCGATCACAAAACTGGGGAGCGTTGGTTGGGCGAAGTCACGACCGTAGAGAAGCTGAACCGGGAACTGGGCCGTCAAGGGGATGAGGATTTCATGACGATGAAGGATGTCACTGCGGACCTGCCAAAGATTGCGTCCAGTCCCTCTGTCAAGCGTAAGCCTCTTGGCCGGGATTCTCTCTAGCGACTGTATTGCTATCGACTATCACACATGCAAAAGTTCAGCGAAGGCGCTATTGGGGAGGGTTGGTTTTATCAGACACTGTACCTTTAACGTGTATACTTAGTGTCCAATGACTACATTATGAGTAATTCAAAATCGATGACCTAACGTCAACGTAGGCTCCAGGGTGTTTGGCGACCTCGGGATAAACCACACCTGGGCATGCTCTCAGATTGACCAATGACAGCGCGACAGCCTCATGATCCCAGGTCGGCACCTGCAGCTGTTAAGAGAGCCGCCGCCCTTGTTGCTGCTGTAAATTCTCGTCTAAGCTCTCTTTCCTATTTTCGAAGCGTCTGCTCACATCATACTGGAATGTTGTCGTAACGGTACCCGGCATCGCAATGTCGCGCCTTCCTCGCATGAGAAAAGCGGCTGGTCGCCCGACGATCCATAGGCCGAGAACGCGGAATATCGACACAGTAGGAAGGCGACGGCAGATTCGATGTGCCAGATTGCTTGTTCGGTATACGTAGCTCCAAGCTTTATGAATCCTTGGACGCAACATCTCGAACATGCAGGATGGCAGAGGTATCCTTGGCCTATTTGGACCTCTCTGGTATGCGCGCCGCGTTCTTCCAGGCGAACAACATCTGACATCTGCTGACAGCATGAATATCTACCCTGGCGATCGAGATATCGGTTTGCTAAGTGAGCAGGTGGAAGCCATCGTCTTGTATCGTTCAGAGAGGCGAAGCATGAGCAAGGAACACCGCCAAGTGTCAGCGACAGTTGGTAACGCGTCTCTCTGCATTCACCGGTAAGCTGAGGCTTATCTGACGAAGGTGTATCGCTTATTGCTTGGATGCAGAAAGAGGCTGGCTCAAGCGACGCAGGACTGATAGCTTGACAGCCATCACGCCTTCTCGTGGCGTTGTAGCATCACATGGTAACAACAGTCGAGCGATGCATCTTCGTCCCCGCGGGGAGAGAAAGCGACACACGATTTTACGTATCTACCGAGTCAGAGTCTCGACTCACGGCAAGCAGCTTCTAGTTCCTTTCGGCGCAGCGGGCGGCTGTCAGTTTGAGGACTACGAGGTGGCTGGGTCCGAGCTAGTGGCTGTCTCCGAGGTATGAACAAGCCTCTTGCAGGCAACGGAGACAACGCAAAGCCTCGAAGCAAGCCTGGAGCCAACCCGCCAGCCCAGGAATGCCAAGATAGCTTCAGCCGTTCAGAAAATGACGCGGACTCGGTCATTGGAGTAAAAGCGCAGGCCAAGATACACTCAAGAGATGGAGGGGTTTTCGTTCCACAAACTGGGTGGAAGGATTCGGAGAGGCCGACAGGGAAGACGATAGGTATGGTTCGATAACAGCTGTTGCGCAAGCTGGACATGCGAAAGAGGCCTCAAATGCACGACAGAAGAAGAAGTAACGTTCTTGAGGGTACCGTATGTCGTGACACTGCTGCACGATGTACTCAGGCCCCGCTTGGGGGCTCAAAGACAGCTGGTCTAGCGATGCCGGGTATCTCAATCCCTGCACCCACAAACGACGTTATCGGGATTTTACCCAACACGCGGCGTACGAGACAAGGGTTCACCGACCATCGATATCACTCTGGGTGAGCATCCGTTTGGCCAGTGAAGGACCGAGGACGTGAAATACGCCTACTGCAGCCCCGCCATGGCAAACGCCAAAATCACCCATCAGTAATTCGCCCTCCACTAACGTTAGGCCCGAATTTTGGAGAAGCGGGATATTGTGAATGCCCAGTCTGCCTAGCGCGATCTACAGCGTTCACCACGAGGAAGCTCATGCAGGGTTCCCACTCGCGCTCGCTAGGGCAGCTGAGAGGGTTATTTAACAGGTCGCTCCCCGACTTTTCTGCTATCTTGCACGACGACCCTCAGCCTTGCCTGCTATCTATAAGACAACTCAACCGGCTATTGGTACATGGCTTTCGTAGTACAGTACTTTGCCCTGCTTCTCAAATCTATACACTGAAGCCCAGCCTTGAGGTTTTCGACATTCGAATACAATGGCCTCTTACGGCCAAGACTTTGGTGCTGGCGGACCCTACGAGGTAAAGAACACGGGCTATGTTGCTACCGACGAGGAAAAGAATCATTACGATGTCGGCCCCCGTCATCCCAGTATTGTCGGATCTGTGAAGGCAGTCACCGATCAGACGCACCGAACGCTCAAGAGCAGACACATCCAGCTTATCGGTATTGGAGGAACCATTGGTACTGCCTTATACGTGCAGATTGGCCGAGGTTTGATGAACGGAGGACCTGGAAGTTTGTTCATTGCATTCTCGTTATGGTATGCAATATTTCCCTCGCCATCCACGGCGATGAGCTAATGCTAACGTTTCATAAGGTGTACTGTCATTCTGGCTGTGACGCTCAGTGAGACTCTCCATCCCTTACTTTCCAAAGCGACAACTTCTTCCCATTGCGACAATGCCCATGCGCTTTATCCAATACCCCAAAGCACCTTTTTCCATCGCTCGCGCTAAGAATGCCGCGCACCAGCTAATGCAATTACCCAGGTATCGCTGAGATGGTCACATTCCTCCCTATATCTTCGCCGTTTATCCGATTTGCCGGAAGATTTGTGGATGATGCTTTCGGTTTCGCGGCTGGCTGGAACTTCTTCGTGTTCGAAGCTGCTCTTGTGCCCTTTGAGATTGTGGCTTGCAATGTCATCATCGGCTTTTGGAGTGATGTCGTGCCTACAGGCGCCATCATCGCGATCGTTCTCGTGCTCTATGCGTACGTTAATACCCCACATCCTGGTGCTGGCAACTCATGCGTTTGGTACTTTGGCGTCTACGTTGGAGCTGCCATGCAGCTGTGTGCTTAACCTTCGCCTTGGATTCTTCAAATGGATATATCCAGATCAAGTGCTAACCTCAGCGCAGCGTAATCAACATGATGGCCGTCAAATGGTACGGCGAAACCGAGTTCTGGGCCGCCATCGGCAAAGTCCTCCTCATCATCGGCCTGCTCATCTTCACCTTCATCTCCATGTTGGGCGGCAACCCGGAGAAAGATCGGTACGGTTTCCGCTACTGGAAGAACCCTGGTAGTTTCACAGAACTCTATGAACCAGGTCAGCTCGGTCGCTTCCTGGGCTTCCTACAGTGCCTGATCCAGGCTTCCTTTACGATTGCCGGACCAGATTACGTTTCCATGGCAGCAGGAGAGACTGAGAACCCGCGCAAAGTCATGCCCCGTGCCTACAACGCCGTTTTCTACCGTCTGACCACATTCTTCGTGCTCGGCTCGCTGGCTGTCGGTATCAACGTGCCCTACAACGATCCAGAGCTGATCGCCGCTTTCCGAGACGGCAAGCCAGGTGCAGCAGCTTCACCCTACGTCATCGCCATGAACCGACTCCGTATCGAAGGTCTACCTCACGTTGTCAACGCTGGTGTCCTCGCCTCCGCTTTCTCCGCCGGAAACTCCTACGTCTACTGCGCGTCCCGTTCGCTCTTTGGTCTCGCTCTAGAAGGAAAAGCGCCCAAGTTCCTCACCAAGTGCACGAAGCAAGGTGTACCTTTCTACTGCGTCTTCTTCGTCCTCTTGATTGCCCTGCTGTCCTTCCTCCAGCTCAGCGAGAACTCCGCTGTCGTGCTGAACTGGTTCGTCAGCTTGGTGACGGCATCGCAGTTGATCAACTTCAGCGTCATGTGCTTCACCTTTTTGAAGTTCCACAAGGCGTGTCAGGCACAGGGTCTCGATCGAGACACGCTGCCATACAAGGGTATTGGCCAGCCCTACGCCGCATGGTACGGCCTTGTATGCACCTTCATCATGACGTTTGTCGGTGGCTATACTGTGTTCCTGAATGGCAAGTGGGCTGTCGCTGATTTCCTGTTCTCATACTTGATGTAAGTCTCCACCCCATCACCCCCTTCTGTTCCTACCATGACACAATACTGACATGAAATACAGGGTCTTTGCCTTCCCCGTTCTCTTCATTTTCTGGAAGGTTCTCAAGAGGACTAAGTGGGTTTCACCGTCTGAAGCGGATCTTGTGACTGATCTCGCGGAGATTGAGGAGTACCATCGTACTTTTGTGGAGAAGCCAGAGACTAATGCTTTCAACCGTGTCTTGGACAAGATGTTTGGATAGACTCTTGTTGCAACTGTTTTCATGGCGCCCTTTGGGGTACTTCAAACTAGTGCTTCTTGCTTTGCTTTGGCGATTGCGTACTGCTCTTGGAAGAGGATGCGTTACGCCCATGTGGGTGGTCTATACGAGAATTCATGATACTACCACGAGAATTTATGATATTAACGAACATGAAGAAACCATATCCTTGAACTGTAGCTCAATATCTTCCATTCTCAACAACATACATCAAGTCATAACTAGGGTATCATCATAAACTCCCCCGATAAACTCCTAAAAAAGACCACCTAGTCAAAACCCCACGCATCATAGTGAGCGCCAACTGTTCAAAACAAGAATGTCGGTACATCATCTAAATCTGCAGCCTTCCGTTTTGGCTCCTTCTCGTTCTTCTCCCTTTCAGCCTTGCGTTTGGTAATGCGCTCCGAAGTCTCCTTACTGACACCGCTGTTACCACCACTGCCGCCCTGATCTCTGACCGACGCAATTCCATCGAACGAAGCACTTGATCGTCCAAGCTTAGCACCGCCGCGATCGTCCGCGGAATCGAAGGATTGGGAATACTTGCTGACACTTGATGCGCGCGTTGCATGCGATGTCTCAACAGGCTGCTGCGGCGAAGACCCCGACAATGCCCTACTTTTCTTCGTCGGTACCAAATCGTCGAGCATATCAAAGGGTGTTGCGCGACTTATGCGTGAGCGAGATTTTGCTGCAGGTGTAGGTGGCGCAGGCTTAGCGAAGACGGGGTTCGGATTGGGTGCAGGAGACGAGGCAGACTTTTGCCCTTTTGCTGCACTGCTGTTGCGGACTGGGGTGGGTGTGGTGGTGGATCTGGAAACGGGCTTTGCTGACGGGCGCGGTGCGTCTAGATCGTCGCTGTCGTAGTCGCTATCTTGTGCTGCGTATTTGCTAGGCGTTGGGTGAGGCCTGGATGTCGCAACGTATCTTGGGGCCATGAACGAAGATGTGAGATTGAACCGGCTTGATAGTGCGTTACGCCCTTCTTGCTCATCTTGGTCTTCCTGCGACGCAAACACGTCGCGGATCGCTTCCTTCTGCTTCAGCTCTTGGACCCTGGCCTTCTCCTTCATCTCGCTGCTAGTTGACCTCTTTGCATTTGCAACAACGGGCCTGGTAACCTCAGCAGCTTCTTTCTTCTTCTCTTCGATCATCGCCTTAAGCTTCTCGTATTCGGCGATGTGCAAGTGTCGCGAGAAGAGCTTTGCTGTCTCCAGGAACTCGTCTTCCACCATCATCCACTCGTCGTCGCGCAGATCGAACTTCGACAGACATTTGTGCATTTTCTCAACATGCGGCGCCTCAAGCTCATCAATGGGAGGTGGTGATGATGACCCTCCACGTTTCCTTCCCAATGCATCTTTGGTCCTTGTCTTAGTCCGTGGCGTTGTGGGTGCTGTTGGAAGGCCGGGAAGGTCATCGTCGGACCCATTTGATCTCGTTCTGCTCCTGCTGCTGTCTGCCAGCACAGTGCCATCGAAGAAGTCGTCATCTATGTCAGCCGTAGCGCGCGCTTTCGTAGCTTTCCGCGATGATGCTGGCTTGGCTTGGGTTCGACTTCCGCCACTCTTGCTTGCCCAAGGTAGCTGACGCGGCATGATGCCCAAGGTTTTGTAGATCAGCCTTGTATTCGCAGGAGTTGAGAGTGTAGAGGACGGTTTGCACGCGACATAATGCCCATAGTCTGCAAAGAAGCAGCTTAGAAGGTCATATAGCCACAAACACGTCCGAAAGGGTCGAAAGCGCGTGCACGTAGGTGAATTGTTCGCGGTCGCCTGGGCACGTGCTATGACGCGCTAGACCCTGCCGGTTCCGTCCACGGGTCGGACCCACTTTCCTGGGATTGCGCCCTTCCGTTCCGATCTAATCTGTGACTTTGAACGTGCTCTCCGCCTTCAATTCAAAGTGCCACGTTTCGCTTCCATGAGATTCCGTGACGCTCGATGCTTGCCTAGACATCGCGTACCTAGGTACTGATGGGGTCCTTGCTGGTACAGCTGTTGGCATCGAGTTGGTCTCGCTCGACGCTGCAGCTTACACCGAACAACACACTACCATAACCGTCTTAACAACTTAACAACAAACCCGCGCGCGCGTCTTTTCGTCTAAGGGCCATCGAATGCTCTAAATTGTTCAATTGACTCGACTACCCTCCTTTGAGAACAGCTGGCCTGGCTTTGTGTTGACTCACAACGACCCCTCTTTCCATTCGCAATGTCCATGTTCCGCAGGCCAGGAGATTCGTCGTCAAGTTCGGCAACTTCTGATGATGAGAGCGAATACGAAGAAGCAAGCGAGTCGCATCAGGATAGCGTCCTGTCACGAATCCAAACTCTAGATTCTGCTACTTCTGGACATCCGTCTCTTGGGCCCCATCGGCCTCCTCTAGAAGTTCGGCAAAACTCAGCACAAAACGTTCGAGATTTGTTGTTACATTCAATGCTTGAAAAGCAGACTATTCAGCAAGCTGCGGAGCAATTAGGAAAAGATCCCTCTGATCCGGAAGTACAACGAGTAGGAAGAGACGCCTATAAGGAAATCGCTCGTCAGATCTCCAACAATGTAGACGACGCCTACGCGAGCGATGAGATGCAGGGTCACCGAGCAACTGCGAATCAGGGAATCCATCGATTGATCCAGGGCAACCTTAGCAAACTTGCGCCAATCCCCGAAGGAACTTCACAGGCGCTCGTCTCGCGACCAGGAACTGCGATCCATCCACCCTTACCTCAACAACCATCTCTTGGCTTCGATGTTATATCTGGTATATCAGCTCCCGTACAGCTGCAGCTACGTGGATATCCTCATCTGCAAACGGACCGCTACATTCGGGAGTTTTCGCAGCTCGAAATTGTAGGGAAGGGCGGATACGGCAAGGTCTTCAAAGCCAAACACAAACTAGATGGCTCATTGTATGCTGTAAAGAGGATACCGGTGAGCCCGTCCAGGGTTGCAAGAATACAAGAGCATGGGCCCGAAGAACTGGAAAGCATGCTTGAGGAAGTTCGTTCGCTCGCTCGGTTCGATCATAACAACATAGTTCGGTATCACAACGCTTGGCTGGAGTTCACCACAATGCCGGCAGATCCTGTGACTGCGCCGGAAGTCACGATGTTGCGCAACGACCGTCTTTTGGATGATCGACCAGCATTTCCGTCATTTTCACCAGGCTCGGGTGATCTGCATTCTCAGCTAGATAGCCTGACGATGGACAATCCCTTCGCGAGCACCGAACACAGCAATAGCGCGGGAATCATATTTGAGTTCAGCGAATCTGGACAGCAAGTGAACGAGACCAGGAACGAGAACGTTCATATATCATACAAAGAGACTTTGAAGCAGACAAGACGCACGAAACGTCGGGGTAGCCAGGCAAGCCAGAACACCATAGCTACAATATCGTCGACAAAGTCCAGGATGAGCGCCGTGGAAGATGTTGACGAAGACGAAGAAGAGGACGATGATGTTGAAAATATACCCAGATTACATATGCCGTATTCTCAAGAGTCGCATTCCGAGATGTCGGACAGCATGATATCGAACAGCGATGCACCCCGCCACTTGATCCAAAACCAGAGCCTTGGACCAGTCCTGACACTAAATGTGCAAATGAGCCTCTGCGAAACCAACCTTGCCGCTTTCCTCTCTTCCGATCAACACTCACCCACAACACACGCGATCGAACAGCATTGTTTCCACCCCTGCGTATCGCTGGAGTTACTGGACAACATCGTTTCCGGAGTCGAATACCTCCATGCACAAGGCGTAGTTCACCGCGACCTCAAACCAGCCAACGTCTTCATATCGCTCTCACGAGCGCGCCACGCCCCATACGGATCCGTCAATGTTTCGAGCTGCACTACGTGCCCGAAGCGTGATCACCTACACATGACGCCGCGCATCGGAGACTTCGGGCTTGTCGCGGCGCTGAGCGACAGCTGCACTGTATCGGATACCTTCAAGCCTGTGGGTACGGAGTTTTACCGTCCCCACACAGGCAGTGGCATTAATGAGAAGCTCGATGTCTTCGCTCTGGGTGTCGTAGCGTTTGAGATGATTCAAAAGTTCGACACGCGTATGGAGCGGATATCTGCTCTTACGGAGCTGCGCCGAGGGGTCTTTCCGGATGGCTTCGCGCAAGGTCTGGGTGATGTAGGCGACGACGTGCAGCAACTGATCAGCGACATGGTGCAAGGAGAGGAAGGGAAGCGGCCAGGATGCGAAGATGTGCGGATCGAGATTCAAAAGCTAGTACGTGCTTTGAAGATGTGAGTCGGAGTCTCCATCACTGGGCGGAGGTGTCGCATTGGGAGGCGCAGAATAGATACCCACGCATCTGTGGTGACTTGTGCAAGTCGATTATATTGCATCGTAGCTATCATGACATGGAGTTCCTCTCCAAATGTCGTTCAACTCATGTCCGCGTTTTGATTGTGGTTTTCATAATGATGCACCTGTGTCGTAGGTGGGCGGAAAGGCCCAAGACTCCCCACTTTTAGAGGCCACTCTTACCCCGCAGTCTCCTCGCTTGGGCTACCAGAAGCTCACAACCTTCGCACAAGTTCGCAGAGCGACGACGACTATGCAGCCTCTGGGCTGCATACTCATCTGTGATTTGTATTATCAATATATAATTTTTAATTCCAAAATTTGCCACCTGTAACGGGTCTCAGCCAGAAGACATTCCGTTTCCAAATCCGGCTTACTGTCAATACTTTAACGGGAGCCCAGTTCGAGTCCTGTGGTGTCCTTTAATCCACTCACTTGGGTAACCAGTGATGCTGGAGGGACCTAAGCAATGAATACAACTTGACGAGGGAAGCAATTCCGCAGTCTAGTATTCACCACGGGACGGCGGCGCTGGATTACTCCTATTAGGGTTGGAAGTCGGGTGACGGGTTGGGGTGTCCACTGGTATTTTGTTTTTGTCTTTTTGCCTAGATCTTCTTTTTTGTTTTTTATCTACCTACCTACCAACCTATATGCACGCACATACGGAGAACAGTAGTTAGCAGCGCCTGCTGTCGTATCTTCTGCTTTGCATTTCTCTTTTTGCATCTATTGCATCGCACTTTCAGTAGCCTCTGCACGAGAAAATTGCTAAGAAGAATACATGGTATTACATATCTACATTCGCCAAAGCAGGTCCCTTTGTCGCCGTCCAGCAGCAAGATGAACCAGCATCTCCACTGCTAGCACGACCTACCCCTTAATTCAACGTCCGCCTCCACTCATCCATGGCATCAAAAAGCGCCCCCAACCTCACCCCGTCCTCATCATCCCCCACAGTCAAAACCTTGACCACACTCCTCTTCCTCCCATGCCTCAAAGTAAGTTCCCTCAGCGGCGGCATAGAAACCAACATATCCCTCCACGACCCCTCTTTGCACCCCAATACCCTTTCATTCTGAATCCAAACATTAAAATCCATAACAACCGGATGGAAAACAATCTCTTGGCTCGTCCGTATAAGCCCCAAACACCTCCTCATCAGACTAATCTCATTGCGCACGCCGACTGAGAACCGGGTGCCAGACGGTTGCACCCCGTCTTCTATACTCTGCGGCGTAACATCCAGTTCAAAATCGAAGGTTGTGGGGACGAGATTGTAGATTTGCAGACTGCGGGACGGCTTCAGATACAGCATCTCCGCTAGTAAAGGGGAGTCGCCGGGGATGAGTTGCCGCCATACATTGCATACGCGCTGGCAGCGGAGTAAGTCCCAGAAGTCGAGGTGGATGAATACGTGCTGGAGCACCTCAACAGGGAGGTCTGTAATGCGTTTTCTTTGGCCGCTGCCCGGGTGCGTGGAACCTGCAGTGAACATTTGGCGGACGCGGTCCGCGTAGTTTCCTATGCTGCTGCGCCGGCTGTCTCGTGAGAGTTCCGAGTCCCAAGACCGCATGGAGGCTGTGTCTGCGTCTGCGGGGAGGCCGCTGATGGAAGGGTTGCGGATGGAGTGGCTTGAGGCGCTTTGTTTGCGCCGGTTGGTGGTGTCTTTGAGCTTTTCGGAGAAGCGCGTGAAGGCCGAGAAGTGGGATTGGTGGTGAAGATCCATCATGGCTTCTGTTCTGCTTGATTGTCGAGATGTATGACCTTGCTTCCGTCTGGAACTTTTATGTTTTTGATCTGGACTCCTCTAGGGCATCCAGTGTCGTTGTTAGCGCTTTTGATACGGGCTGTGTTATTAGACTTCAGCCTTGCGACGACGGTGCGGGGTTATATCGTGTAACGTAATTGCGGTGCAACTCTATATCTCTTGTGTCTCCGCGACGGTTGAATGGTACGGTGTTCTCTTATATCGTGTCCGAAGCGGTGTGAATGGCAGCATCGATCGAGAGAACGGGAAACGACGACAACGTGGAAGCCGCAGCTGACATGTCATTTACACTAGCCGAATGTGGCTGACTGACGCGGGATGGGGGCCGACAAAAGCAAGCAGAACACATGGGGGCTGGGATGTTCGGCGATGTTTGCTTGACGGCTTGCGAGGCGTATCAAGGAAAGTGAGGTTGACGGTCTGTTCTTCTGATACGCTGCAAGGGTAATGTTCCACTATTAATGCCGATGTTGGCCATCAAACGCACTATGATCCCGCCTTTCCGTGTGGGACTATGCATCATACATACGATACTGCGATAGTGGATCAAGATGGCATGTCGTGTTGTATTGATATATGTTTATATGGCTTCCCAAGCCAAGACCGTGTTGTTCTTGAACGGGCCGTCTGATGACGCAATGCCAGAGCATTGAAGTACACATGAAGCGGCGCATAGCACGCTTGTCGTGAGACGACTATTGTGCCAAATGCTCCAACACTCCTCCGGGATCCTCCTTGACGTACTCCTCGGCGCGGTAAGCCTATTTGGACGTGAAGTCTCAAAAGTGCCCACTGAGTCCTTGATTGAAGGTCGCTGCATGTTGTGTAGGCGTCACGCTCTCTTCAGCCGACCTCAATTGATGCCAATGCGCCAATGACTTCTTCAGCGACTCCTCCGTTTTCAACCACCATCTTTGTGACTTGTGTGATCAAACCTCTCTTCATGCCACCTCGGGGCGGTGTCCAGACACCTGAAGTCGCCAACAGTTCTCTTTGTGTGAGCGCATCGGCACTGGAGGTGGGCGCAGTACCGCCTGTTGCTGAGTTCATCGAGTTGGGTACGCCCGGGGGCGTAAGGTGGGACGGGGGGTCGATGGTCCGGATGGAGACGATGCGCGCGCCCGTTGACGAGGTTGTTGAATTTGTGCATGCGATCGCGAGGACTGCATCTGCTACTGCGAGCTCCTCCTTGGCGGGATCAAAGATGATGTTGGGGCCCACTGCCATGGCTAGTATGATGACTGGGGGCTTGCCTAGCTGGGGAGCAGTCTTGTTGGTACCCGCCTGCTTGGGGTATAGCGGCACGGCGGCATCCCAGTCGTCGTCGAACAGGGGATCTTCGTCCTTTTCCGACTTTAGGGCTGGTAGGAGGGTAGTGAGGAGGGCGAGATGGGTGGTCATGGAAAGCAGCGCGAGCGGGTAGGAGAGCGGGGGTGAAAGAAGCAGGATCTAGGGCTGTTAGCAGTGTGTTTAGAAGAGGCGTATCGCGACTTCTTACATCGACGTAGAGCTTCCAGTGAAACCGTCTGTTGATGTACAGGCGGTCTTTGAGCTCTCCACTGGCGAGCAAGCTCTCGGTGAGCATGGAGGACAGGAACACAGGCAGAGCGTCGTCTTCGCGGAAGCCTGGCACCTCGACGCTCATCTCGACCCAGGCATTCTGGCCCTTGCCCTTGCTATCGTCCGTCTCTTCGCCCTCTCCCATGTCTACATCTTCGGGCTCGTCCAGTGTCGGGCGCTGCCGTGACCTCTCCACCTCGGCCTTGACTCCTACGAGCGCCTCGGTCCCGTCTTCCAGGGCGATGCGCGCACTTCCGTTTGCGCTGGGCAGTACGTCATACTCAGCGCGCATAGAGCGAAAGTCGCGGGGGCCCTTGGTGACATCGAGGCGGATGGGCGGCGTCTGTGAGAGGGTGGAGCGCAGGAACGACAGCTCAGCGGGCGAGAGGTTGACGAGGGCCTGCTGGGGCGCCATGGCAATTGGATGGTGGTGCTTGGGACGGGGCGACAGCGAGGTGTTTGCTGCTCGCGGATTTCTTGCGCATTTGTTTCGACGACGAACTAGCGGGCCCGGCGATTCGGCTGCAGCGTCACTTGCTTGCAGCCCCGGCGCGGGCTACTTCGCGCGACAACACCGTGCGCTGACCGCCGGTCCGCAAGAGCATTGTACGTCTGGGTTATTGGGTCCGGGCAGACATATACTGTCGCAGTCTCGTGGCATCTCCTATATTCTACTCTTAATATATATTCCTAGGGCCATGCTACGGTAGACCAAGCCACCCGACCCTCGTCACACGTCCACGACCGGCCGCCAATGTCACCCCCGAGGTCCAAGCGGAACAGCGGCAATGCCATCACCACCATCGACAAGCTCGACTACCCGCCCAACTCGCCCCGTCGCCCGCTGCTCGCCCCCGACGACGACACCGAATCCCAGCGCCGCAGCAACGACACGAGTTACGCCGGCAGCTTCTTCGAGCAGGTGGCCGAAGGCATCTACGAGCAGGACCGCGTCAAGATGCAGCGCGCCGTGCTACGATGGCTGAGCTTCGTCTGGGCCATCGTCATCTGCCTCTGCGCTGGTAGCATCACCGCCTTCTCCCTCTACGGCCACTTGTTCCAGTCCAAGCTGCACTACACCCAGGTCCAGGTCAACATCGTCTCCATCGGCGCCGAGCTCGGCCTCTACCTGCTCGTCCCCATCTTCGGATACCTCTGCGACCGTCTGGGCCCTGGCGTGCCTGCCGGTATCGCTGGCCTTCTCTTCGGCTCGGGATATCTGCTGGCAGCCTTCGCCTTCAAGAGCGGCCCTCCGCCATCTGCAGGCGGTCATGGCTGGCCCTTCGGCGTCATGGTGCTGGCCTTCGCCTTCGTCGGCATGGGCACCAGCTGCATGTACCTGTCTGCAGTAACAACATGCGCGAAGAACTTTGGACGCGGAAACGCCAAGGGTGTGGCTCTGGCAGTGCCCATCGCAGCCTTTGGACTCAGCGGCATGTGGCAAAGTCAGGTTGGAAGCCGGCTGCTGTACGTGAGGAACCCGGATGGCACCAAAGGCGACGTCGACGTGTACCGCTTCTTCCTCTTCCTCGGCATACTCCTCCTCTGCGTGGGCGCCGTCGGCTTCTTCGCGCTGCGCATCATGGACGAAGAAGAGATGATCGACGAGGCAGTAGACGAGCTCGAAAGATCTGGTCTGCTGCAGCGCGACGAGTTCTTTACTCAGGCTGCGCAGCATCACGGCTACGGAACTATGGAGACGCAGGACCTCTCCGACTCGACCTTTGACTTCCTCCAGTCCGAAGCTGAGCGTTTGAAGGCCAAGGCGGAAGAAGAGGCACGCAAGAAGACATGGCTGCTGAACGAGGAGACTCGTCGGTACATCATGGACCCTACCATGTGGTGGCTCGCAGGCGGCTTCTTCCTGGTTACTGGCCCTGGTGAGGCTTTCATCAACAACCTAGGCACCATCATCGAGACGCTTACGCCTGCGCATGTCGCCACTAACACCTCGCCTGCCACCCACGTCTCCATCGTCGCCATCACCTCCACACTCGCTCGCTTAATCACCGGCACACTCTCCGATGTCCTCGCCCCGGTTTCGTCTGGCAACTCCCACCGTCGTGGACCAGACTCCATCGCGAACTCGCTATCGTCACTCCCATCCCTCGAGCAGCCGCGCCGATTCACCGTCTCTCGCATAACCTTCCTCCTGGCTTTCGCTTTCATCCTCTCCCTCGGACAACTTCTCCTCGCGAGTGGGTGGGTGCAGAACCATGCCTCCCGTTTTGCCGCCGTCTCCGCACTCATCGGTGCTGGGTATGGAGCCGTCTTCTCTCTTACACCTATCGTCGTCTCAGTAGTATGGGGCGTGGAGAACTTCGGTACAAACTGGGGCATTCTAGCCATGACACCGGCTGCCGGTGCTACGCTCTGGGGTGCTGTCTACGCCACGGTGTATCAGAAAGCTGCAGAGAATGGTGAAGCGGGTGTTCAGAAGGATCCCGAGGACGTGCTTTGCCATGGAAAGGCTTGCTATGCGTCTACGTTCTGGGCCATGACCATCAGCGTGTGGATTGCCATGGGTCTCATCTTCTTCGCTTGGAGGGGCCCAGGCGGGTGGAAGCAGAGGGGTGTTGCTGTATAATGGTCTTGTCTTTTTTTGCATGGCGAAGGGCGTTTGTGATTCATGGTTATGAAGCGTTCATTGCGTTATTCCTATGTTGCTGTACTAGCATTGCATATTCCACTTTCTTGAATCAATACGAACTTTGAATACTACCCTCACACGTCTGAACATAACAAAATGAAGCATATGCGCACATGCTGGTTTATCTTGCTGCTGAAGGGCGATATAGAGACTCGCTTTAGCAAGTGTAGCACCTTAATTAAGGAAGAACAAACAATCCTCAGGTCTGGAGCCTAAGTTAATGTTATGTTACCTACTTTGCATGTTTCTATCTTGATGTAGGCTGCAGACCTATTTAACTTCTCCCCGTGTATAGCGTAGAAGGAATATATCACAGCGTAATCTCTACATCCGCTGTTTGCAAACCTAACCACAATCAACAAAAAAAATAGAACAACCAACCCCTTCACTCAACGCCACAAGACAACGATCTTCCATCAACCACCCTTTCCCCGAAGGCTATAGTCTCAAGATCTCAATCCACAAGTTCGACGTATGCCAAACCTGTGTTTCAAGGGGAATTCCTCTAACTACCCTTGCTGCTGAAGGCTGTAGTATGAAGATTATAAAGAACACGTTTCCTGACTCGATGGTCAAACGCCCGTGTCCTCTATTCAAGACTTGAGTGAACGAGTGCTCGAACTCTTGTCCTATGTTTTGGTACTGCAGTACACGATGCTTTGCTTCAGCCTGTTTAAGGGCTTAGGCAATTAGTCTTGCAAGGTCTGGTTTCACCCTAGACGTTGCAGGACTGGGTTGTTGCTTGGTTTGCTTTGCTTTGGGGTTCTTGTGCTGTGATGGGCGATCGCGAAATTGTGACGATTATATATGGGATGGGATGTCGTATCTACCTCCTGCGTCTGTCGTGTGGGGCGGATGTGAGCTCTGCTATCGACCAAGGGAACGCGCGCATGCACGGGTGTGTCGTTGTGTTGAGGGAAAGTGAGAGGGGATGTCGTGCCTTCCTTCCAGGAAAGAGCAACAACGTGCACTGACGCACCATAAACCATCAAACCTCACCTCAACAAAACAAGAACACAATAGATGGAAGTATTAAATGTTATATTCCTTCGCCGCCAGCCACTTCGCCAAGGCAGACGAGGTTAATGGGTTCGTCGAACACTCATTTCATGCAAAGCTCCCAACGTTAACTCTTGTCTAGTCATGAGCCGTAAGCAGTCCCAGTCTACACCCGCGACCCTAATATACAAAGCACACGCTTAACCAGAGAACTCCTTAATGTCGGTAGTCTTGCCAGGGATAAGAGCCAATGGCACGATACCCGACACGTGCATCTCGGGGCCGTAGACGTGCATGTTGAGGCCGAGCTCCTGGCCGACACCCTTGATGTTCTTGAGACCCTCCTGGTAGTTGGGGCCGGCACGACGGATCCAGATCTGGACGTTGTGCTCGACGAGGAGAGGTGCGACTTCCCTCAGAGCGCGGATGACACCCTTGAAAGTCGAGGCGACGTTGGTAAAGTTGGCAATACCTCCACCGATGAAGAGAACCTTGCCCTCTGGGTGTTGAGGAGCACGGAGCATGAGGTCGAGGACAGTACGGGCGTAGTGGAAGGTCTGTGTCTCGGTGGGAGCACCAGAGTACTCACCGTAGTTGGCGAGCTCACCGGCGAAACCAGCAGAGGCGATGGCGTCGGCGTAAACGACGGACGCACCACCACCAGCGACCAGGGTCCAGACGCGGCCGGTAGCGTTGAGGATGGTCAGCTTGAGGGAAGCACCAGTCTTAGCGTCCATCTCAGCAATGTACGCTTCCTCCTTGCTCATCTCACGACCGAAGGGAGCGGGGAACTCCATCGGTGGGCCGACATCGACGGTCTGCTTAGCATTCTGCTGGGGAGCAGCTGGTATGCCGAGAGCTGTCGCGCTGCGAGCAATAGCCCACTTGGCACCGCACTCGAACTCAGCAGTTTGGTCAAGCTTGGCAGCGAGATCCAGGAAGTGAACCTCAGCTGAGGTCTTCTCCTCGTTGGGAATGACGACGAGAGGGTTGATCTCAAGGTATCTTGGTTACGTTAGTATGTATTAGGCAGGTGACAGGTGCCTGAGTAACTCACGTGAACTGGCAGTCAACGTAGACGGCGTATAACCTTGAGATGAAGTCGACGAGGACGTTGTGTACACCCTCGGGCACCTTCTTCAAGAGAGTGGCGGCAATCTCCTCGTTGGAGGGGTATTCCTTGAGGTCGACGGGGATGAGGAGCTTCTCAGCCTTCTCATCGACATCACCGACATCGACACCACCCTCGTGGGTGAAGAGGATCCAGTCACCCTAAGCGGACAAGTTAGCGGTGAGATCGGCAAAAGATCGCAAGATGGCGCCGATGCTAGAGCCGCAACACCACGGGCCCGTAAATTGACGATGCATAGGTAGCGGCGCAAAAGCGCTGAAATTGCAGCCACATTTGCATGTGAAAGTGGACGTGCGTATCGCAGAAGAGTAGGTGCTCTGCAGGAGTGGGTCGGCCGTCGTTCCCTTCGTCCGGCCGGCCTTGAAACAAAACCAGGCAGTGCGCCCGGTTTAAGCACGCTTCCCGCTCCGCTTGCACTCGAGCTGCAGCATTCCGCTCTGAGCTTCCGAGTATGCCTTTTGCACGCCTTCGCATGCGCCAGACCACACGGTCGCCCGAAACGGCACGAGATACGACGTAACGAAATAACGAAATGATTGTAGAAAAAGGCGGAAACTGAAATGGACATACCTCTCGCACGGAGTTGATGTTGATGTAGTACTCGGTGTCTTGGGGATGGGGAACGAAAGGCTCGACCAAGAACTGCCTCAGGACACCATCAACAGTCTCAACACGCTGCTCCTTTCCTGCCCTCGCCTCGATCCACTCCCTCGCCTCAGCCCAGGTCTTGTTCAGCGCGAGCAGGCCGCTCTTGCCTCGCCTCTTGATGAGCTGATCTGGCTTTGCGACGAACTTGGAACCGGGGGTCAGCAGCCATGGGTATGTGGCCTCGGCCTGGTCGAGCACGCCCTTGATGTCCTCATCGGCGGCGAAGTGCAGTGATGCGAGCTTGGAAGGGGGGTTGTGTGTGGCCGACGCGGGCAGGGGAGTGGGCTTGATGACAGGCGCGCGGGTGAGGTGGTAGTTGAGGATGGCCTTGCCGTCGGCCTCGAGGATAGACTTGGCTGACATTGTGGTGTATGGTCAAACTGCGATGGATGAGTGTCAATGTCAAGAGGGGCGGCTCGCGTGGAGACAATGGGGTGCAAGAGATATGGCTGGCAGGCAATCCCGAAAGAAGTCTCGGGTATGGCAATGGGGCCTTATGCAATGTCCGGAGACGAAGATGTTCGGAGAAGATGGTGAGGGGGCCGGGACAAAAGATGCGAAGTGGCAGGCTGGGGAGTGGGCAGACGTACCTGGATTTGTTGAGGCTTGACACACGGTCTGCAGAGGGTTAAGAGGAACTGCTGGCAAGATTGAGTTGTCAGACGGCTTGGGAGGAGCTTGAGAAAGCGGTCTGATGTTTTTTCTGCGTGTTGAGCACTGAGGGCGGGCAGCGGATGCAGGGCTAAGGCACTGGGCGCACGGCGGGCCTATCACGGCGAGGACACCCCACCAGGGGTACAGGAGCTGCGGATGCCCTACACGACCCACGACGAGATATCAACGACCCGAACACACGCTTCCCGGGGGATTTTCCGCGATAACACCTTCCAGAAAGCGCCAGCGCGGTGCATTGAAGCCCCATCTATTACCAACACCCCCAATTCCGATGTGCGACGCTGCGGTGCAGACATTCGGGTCCCCGTTCACCGCTCGGGACTTGGGGTTAGCGCCACACGCATCTAGTTCGTGCAGGGGATATCACTCTCCAGCTCAACACCGCCAAAAGTAAGGGCCAAACTTCGGAAAGAATCGCTGCTCCCTCTTCGCAACCTTCTCCCCATCCATCCAAGTACTCTGCTCTGCCCTCAGCACGGCATTGCATCCATAAGGTAAGTCACTCGCTCGCTCCTTCCCTAGCCCTTGTTGAGCTCCATCCCACCTGCCCGCTCTTGCGTGCCTGCCCCAACAGCTCCGAAGCATTTTTTCCCACGCGAAATACCCCGACCGCCAACCTTATCTGCTCGTCACAACGCCCGTTCCGAGCCAGACTGACCCTCCCGCCTCTCTAGAATTAATCGACCTTCACAATGCCTTCCGCAGCACCCCCCAACGGGAGCGTCCCAGCGCAGGCGGCCACCTCGAGCGACGGCCTCTCCGCCAACGACAACATCCGTCGTTTCGCTGCCCCCAGCCGGCCCATGAGCCCCCCGGCCTCGCACACACTCTTCCATCCCAAGACACGATGCTTCGTCTAGTAAGACCACCACGCCTGCAAAATACCGGAGCGCGGCTCTAACACAATGTGAACAGCGGACTGCAGCCCCGTGCCGTCCAGGGCATGCTCGACTTCGACTTCATCTGCAAGCGCAAGCAGCCCTCCGTCGCCGGTATCATCTACACATTCGGCGGTCAATTCGTCAGCAAAATGTACGTAGTCGTCAATACCCCGACATGCCCCGCCAAGCATCCGACTCACACAACACAGGTACTGGGGAACCAGCGAGACTCTGCTGCCCGTCTACCAGACAGTCGAGAAGGCCGTTGGCAAGCACAATGATGTTGACACCGTTGTCAACTTCGCCTCGTCGCGCTCAGTCTTCCAGTCTACCATGGAGCTGATGGAATTCCCTCAGATCAAGTGCATTGCCATCATTGCTGAGGGTGTACCCGAGCGAGTAAGTTCCAACCGCAGCAAAAACTACTCTTAACAGCCACTGACTTGCACTAGCGTGCGCGTGAGATCCTCCACGTTGCCCAGAAGAAGGGCATCACCATCATCGGCCCGGCCACCGTCGGAGGCATCAAGCCCGGTGCGTTCAAGATCGGTAACACTGGTGGTATGATGGACAACATCGTTGCCTCCAAGCTCTACCGCCCTGGTTCCGTCTCATATGTCTCCAAGTCCGGAGGTATGTCCAACGAGCTGAACAACATCATCGCAAACACTACCGATGGTGTGCTCGAGGGTGTTGCCATTGGTGGTGACAGGTACCCCGGTACCACCTTCATCGACCACGTTCTCCGATACCAGGCCGACCCCGACTGCAAGATCATTGTCCTGCTCGGTGAGGTTGGTGGTGTTGAGGAATACCGCGTCATTGAGGCTGTCAAGTCTGGCCAGGTCAACAAGCCCATTGTTGCGTGGGCCATCGGTACCGTTGCTGGTATGCTCAAGACCGAGGTCCAGTTCGGTCACGCTGGTTCTTTCGCCAACTCTCAGCTCGAGACTGCGGCAACCAAGAACAAGACCATGAGGGAAGCTGGCATCTACGTCCCCGAGACCTTCGAGGAGATGCCCGGCACTCTTGCCCAGGTCTACCAGAAGCTCGTCAAGGACGGCACCATCAAGCCCAAGCCTGAGCCCGTTGTACCCAAGATCCCCATCGACTACTCATGGGCGCAGGAGCTCGGTCTCATCCGAAAGCCCGCTGCTTTCATTTCCACCATCTCTGACGACCGTGGTCAAGAGCTTCTGTACGCTGGTATGCCCATCTCTGATGTCTTCAGGGAGGAGATCGGTATCGGTGGTGTCATGTCACTGCTGTGGTTCCGTCGCCGCCTGCCCAACTACGCCAGCCGTTTCCTCGAGATGGTTCTCATGTTGACTGCCGATCACGGTCCAGCTGTGTCTGGTGCCATGAACACCATCATCACTACCCGTGCTGGCAAGGACCTCATCAGTGCCTTGGTCTCTGGTCTCTTGACCATTGGATCGCGCTTCGGTGGTGCGCTCGACGGCGCCGCTGAGGAGTTCAGCAAGGCCTTTGACAAGGGCCTCAGCCCTCGTGACTTCGTTGACACAATGAGGAAGGAGAACAAGCTCAGTAAGTCGCCTAAGCTGAAAGCCATATTTTTACAGCAGCTAACGTCTATCAGTTCCCGGTATTGGTCACAGGATCAAGTCGCGTAACAACCCCGATCTTCGTGTCGAGCTCGTCAAGGAGTACGTCAAGAAGAACTTCCCCAGCACCAAGCTGCTCGACTACGCGCTTGCCGTCGAGTCGGTGACCACATCGAAGAAGGACAACCTGATTCTCAACGTTGACGGCTGCATCGCTGTCTGCTTCGTTGACCTTGTTCGCAACGGTGGTGCTTTCACCCAAGAGGAGGCTGAGGACTACCTGAAGATGGGTGTCCTTAACGGTCTCTTCGTCCTTGGCCGAAGTATCGGTCTCATTGCCCATTTCCTTGACCAGAAGAGGCTGCGCACTGGTCTTTACAGACATCCCTGGGACGACATCACCTACCTCCTGCCCTCGCTGCAGGCTGGTGGTGCGCCAGGTGCCGAGGGCCGTGTTGAAGTTACGTTGTAGAGTCATGGTTTGGAAAAGGCAAGGGTATATCCGGTTCTAGTCGCTTGATTGCGGACCCAAACTGGCGTTTTGAGCGTGGTAGACGAAGGTCTTCCGCAGCATCGTAGGGCCATTGTAGCAATACCCGCCCGCTGTTGGCGGACATATATTATTTAATGTCAAACGAACAAGCAATGCGAGTTCCACGTGCCACGTGCCATGTCTTGATACGGATGGGTCGGCAGCACTTTTTCAGCCCTGTGGGCGGCCTAACGTAGTGCTCTGATCCATTTTTAGCCACCCTACATTCCGCTCGAAGAAGCAAACCCTTCGTCTGTTCGCCGCAATAATTTTCACCAACATGAATCCTGACACGGCGACATCTGGAAGATGAAGTCGCCCACGATAGAAGGAAAATTATCCATCCGGTTGAATCAAGGCTTAAATGCAAGTAAGGCAGACTCATGTTCTGTACCGTTGACCCACAAAAACATGGTGTGGCAGTATCGTATGTTTCCTCATTGTACCTGATGTGCCGAGTCCCGCTCACCGGTATCCCGGTCACGACCACGAGAAGCGTTAGTAAATCTCTTAGGCTAACTGGACGTAGGATAGCGGCCAACACACTCGTGCGAGAGAATCATTCTTCATAGGATCTGGGCTCCCGCTGTCAGCACCCAGCCACCCCGTTGATTTTTGCAGGATTCGATGCGCCCCAAAGCCATACCTATAGTCTTGGCATCCACCATGGTCTCGTTGAATACGGCTAAAACGGATGCTGTGTAACCAAGGAACCGCAAAGTTTTGGTTCATGCATCGATGATGCCTTTGCACGGATGTCTATCCGTCTGCAATATTTGGCTCGAGGCAGTCATGAACATGTCATAGTTGTTCAGCAAGGCTGCAGCTTCAGTCACGCCGCGGCCCTACATGCGGCGCGTACAGAGTTGTGAGTTCTTCCGCGTCGCTTACATTAGGCGTTCAGCCGCTATCGTTATTGGGGGCCACGGACTGTTCGCTTCTTTGTGCTGGCGGGTAAGGTGCCTGGCTGCCTTGGAAATAAGCATGGGTATCTAGTTCTGCATGCGAGCTGCCGCAGGGAATAAGTAGAGATGTGATCCCGGGGTTCAGTTGGTGTTCAGCCTTGTCGCTGGTATTATCGTCACCAGCAAGCACCATCGTCATCGTTTTGGTGTTGAGGTACCACACCAACATACTCTCGCAATGTTCACACGCACCATCGTCGCCGCAATGGCTTCGGCCTCGCTGGCTGGCGCCCAGAGTTCAGACTCGGAACATACACTTGCTGCTTTCGCTTTCGTTCGCACGGGAGAACGGACACCCATCTTGCGCAATAATACCCAGACTCTTACCAGCTTCGGCGCGAATCAGATGCATGCGCTCGGTCAAAAGTTCAGATCAAAGTTCATTTCCGGTCCTGAGTCCATTGCGGGACTATCAGAGGATGTCCTGAACAACGACCAGATTTGGGTTCAGACTCTCGATGCGCCATACCTGGTTTCGTCGGCGCAAGCCTTCATGCAAGGTCTTTACCCACCACATGACATCAGCAACGCAACTGGTGATAACACGGGTGTCCTCGCTGACGGCACTTCGGTCGACTACCCACTCAACGGATATCAGTACGCTAGCATTCATGCTGCGAATGTGTACGACCCAGTTTCGAGACTTGTATCTGGAGCTGGACAATGTCCACAAGGACAAACCGACGCACTGAAATACTTCACGACTCAAGAATACCGGGATGCCGAGTATTTGGCAGACAACAGTGAACTGTACAAGAACCTCCCTCTGGATTGGTTCGAAGGCCACGTCAATCAAGATGAACTGTAAGTACGATTGGAGACGGAATACGTCTTGGACTTTCGCCTTCTATTTTATGGTCTTCTCCTACCCCTGCCCTACCTTCTCTGGTGCAGAGCTTATTCAGTACTGTCATGTGATTCAAATACTGACATTGACACAGGTCATATATGTATGCACTTGAACTGGCAGACTACTTATCATACCAATACATGCACAACGCTAGTATCTACAAGACCCTAGCAAACAATGAGTCCGGCTTATACGATACGCTCCGATCCCGCGCCGACGAAGTAGCCTGGTATCTCTACGGCAACACCTCAGCCTCCGACACCAGCAACCGAGCCATCGGCGGCAAAACGCTCGCCGGCTCGATCCAAAACACCTTCGACATGCTCGTATCTGGCAAGAACAACAGCGCCGGCGATCTCAGCAGCGCAGGCCAGATCAGCACGCCCAGCCCACTCACCTTCTTCTTCGGCGAACAAGACGCCATGATGAGCCTCATGTCCTTAATGATGCTCGACACACAGTCCGCCGAATTCAAATCCATCCCACCCTACGGCTCCGCCATGATATTCGAACTCTTCAGCACCAGCTCCAACACAGCCATGCCCAGCGACCCCGACGACCTCTGGGTACGCTTCTACTTCCACAACGGCACAGACGCAGACGACAAGCCACTGCAATCCTACTCCATGTTCAACAACGGGCGTTCCAAGACAGACATGCGATACACAGAGTTCGAAAGACTCTTCAGCACCATCTCCATGCAGGGCCTAAGCGACTGGTGCGAAACCTGCAGCACAGGAGCTTTCTTTTGCCGCGGCGCAGACGGCAGCGGCGTCACGCTCGTCGTCCCCGCTGCCCACGAAAGACCAAGGAAAGACGGCGTCTCCCCCGTCGTCGGCGGCGTAATCGGTGCCGTCATTTCTCTCGTCGTAGCAGGCCTCCTCTTCGCGCTCGCTATGCTCCTCACCGGACTCCGCTTCCACCGCGTCGAGCACCGTCTTGGTGGCAACCTTCGACAGAAATCGGATCTTGGTGGCTTCAAGGGCTCGGCGAAGTTGGCGTCGGATCCGGATGTTAGTCTTGCGGGGAATGGGGCGCCGCCTGCGACGGATAATGCGGGTATTGTTAGTTTTGGCGGTGATGGGAAGAGGGGGCATGAGAGGGTGGGGAGTTGGGAACTTAGGCAGAAGGAGTTTGGGAAGGATGTTGGGGGTGAGAGTCCGCGGAGTAGTTTTGGGGGGATTGATGGGGTTGCTGTTAGGGGGGTTGAGCCACGGGATCAGGTGTGATCTGGGAGGTGGGATCTGAAAAGCATTGGTTTGGTTATTTGGTTTTTGGCACGCTCTTTATGACACTAGGATGATGGAATATTTGAATGAGGATGAGGAGGAGGAAAGAGAGGGCCTTGTATGGGCTTTTGTTTCACACGATCTTGATACCCGGTTTCCCCATGCGTGGGAAACCATTGTAGGTTTATGTCTTTATGAACACGACACTCGCTTTACGAATCAGAGAATGCAAACGTTCTCAACATATTCTCTCATCTTACTTGCGTTCTTACTCACACATCGTACTGCGTTCTCTCTCACTTCACTCACCACTTCCCCAGACAAACCCATGCCATCCATCATCCGTCGACCTCACCCAATATATCCCTACACAACCACTCCAACTACCCATCTCACCATCAATCAAACCAACCCAGAATGCGTAGTCCAATGGTCAAGACGTCCACGCCAAGTAATCCACTACTGAGTAGTCCCTTGTTCTGTCGGGCCTGCAGGACCGCGAAAAGGGCGTGTGTCGGACTAAAAACCGCCGCGGGAGTCGTGTGGGAGGTGCTGGTTCGAGTCTAGCCGCGTTCATGATATCTTCTTTTTTGCTGTATTTACTGTGCTTGAACACGTTGGAATAGCGTTGGAATGAACAGGAAGGGAGATTGGTGAGAAGAGGATATAGTGCTATGTATGGACTACCATATTTTTGTGTCCAGTGTCCAGTCCAACATTACCGCTCACGCAATGCTCGCTCTTCTCTTACCTTCTATACTTGCATGTCTCTGTTAAGGTCTTGCTGTACAATGCAGAAGATTATATTTCTAAGACTCCCTCGTTATTAGCAGCAGTGTCTTCTAGCTGAACATATTAGAGTAACTTGTAGTCTTACTCCATCAGATACTGGCCGAGAGAGATTGCTGTCCGAACAGTGAACCGAGCATGACAATACGGAACATAGTAGAACGGTTTAACATGAAAAAAAAAAGTTATGTAATCTCATTGATCGCATATACAGATTTGAGTAACCAAACATTTCAGCCGCATGCTGTACCGCTTAACTCCTTACGAACGCCATATCGTGGCAAAATCCACACAAGCAAGCCTGTGCCAAAGCACATTCGTATTTTCCGCTCATGAACATCAGAAACCACCGTATTATCCACAAAGAAACGAAGACACGAGCTCATCTCTTCCTCATCTCAGCAGCTGCCCTGCGATTCCAACGGCCACTCCCGCTGTCATAAGGTAGTCGGCACACCGCGCTCTCTTCGCCGCATTCCCTTGACCGTCAAAAGCCGCACAAGCCTCGACGGTAAGCTGCGAGCAACCCAGACTGCTCAGACTGGAACAGATGCTCTGAGCGGACTGGAGGCCGACACTGGGAATCGCGGTAATGGTAGCGCCGCCGCCGTTGGGGGCCGAGATGGTGACGCCAGCCGCGCCGTTGGCTAGAGCAGTCGTACAACTTGCAGCATCGCTTTGGCAGCTTGTATAAGCGGACGAGCAGGCAGCTGCGTTGGTGTAAGTCGTCGGTATGTACGGGAAAGGGTAGAATTGGTTCTGTACCGTGCTTCCGTGGTTTGCGCCATTTGTTTCCTGCACGAAGGGCTGCTCCCCGGTTGTGGATGCGATTACGAAGGAGACGGTCGAGGTGGCCGAGGGGTTCGCGCCGGTGGGGACTGCGCCGATGGCTCCTGTGCAGGCGACGCCTTGGGGACAGCATGCTACGTGGCCTGCCTGGTCGGCTGAGCAGACGGCTGTTCGTGGGCAGCAGAGTCCTGGCGCGCCAAGGCCGGCGCAGTTGAAGTAGGAAGTCGCGCACGCATTGCCTTGTCGCTTGAGCAGTTCGAGGTTGCCGTCGGCGGGAGATGTCTCCATGGCCTCGTATACGGGGGTCGGTAATGGCGCAACGGCGGCCTCGAAGTCGCCGTAGACATCGGGTGCGGCGAGCGCGGCGAGCGGCGCAAGCAGTAGCGGGGCGAAGAATGTGCGCATTGTGAGATTATAGATGTTGGTCGTTCGTGAGGCAAGGTGTACGGCTTGCGCCGGAGAGTGGTGATGTCGTACGGGGCCGGCTTGTTGTTGGGACGGCTACGGCTATCGATGTAGTAGTGGCTGGGCGCTGTTTGCATGAGCGTGGGACCGATGTGTGCCAATTAGTAACTCACAATTGGAAGCGCAGTGCAATGGACGGTCGCAGTATGGGCTGGCAGGTGTCGAGATGTCGTGGGCATCAAAGTCGGTGCGGCTGTGTGGTATGCGCCAAGCAAGGTGCGTTGTAACGGCAACGCGGTCCAAGCATCCAATCGGACTATAGTACGTCATGCACATGGCACGTTCTCGTCCACGCCCGCGATACGGGACGGCGGGCCCTGATGATCTCTTCCTTTTACTTTGGCCCTGCTTTTCTGCTTACACCGCTTACCACACCTTGCCTGCGTTTTTGGTATACGATCCCAACCATAGCTTCACGTCGGCGGCTGTGAGGTAAAAGCGCAGTCACGTGAAGCACTTATCTAACCATCAATGTGGAAGTGCATTAGCACTATGCTTGTTCGATGTTTTTGGGGCAAGGCATCCGTTACGCTACGCTTTGTTGTGGTGAAAGACATTGTGGCTGTGCTCGAATAGTTCAAGATGAGTCGAAGTGAGCGGCGCTGCGCTAGGTAAACCATTTGCGAACGCGCAGTGTAAATAAAGTCCTGTCACCAGACTCTGTGATCAAACTTTCGTTCTATGTCCATATCACGAACGACTATCGCTTCCCTTTCGAGATCGTGTTACTCCACCAGACCCAAAATCTCAACCACAGTGCGAAGATGCCCGCCATACGTCTGACTCTCGCATCAAATGCAAACCAATCAACGAAATGCCCAATCCTTATACCCGCTTCCGCGTCCACTAACCCCACAGCTTCGTCTTCTGTCCGAGCGCTTGTCTTCAAGAGTGCGCAGGCAAAACTGCGTGTAAAGAAACCTACTCGTGTCTTTGTCGGACGCAGCGGGCAAGAGCTTGTATCTGAAGCAGATTGGAAGAGCAACATTAATAACGATGTCGTATTGCTCGTCTCAGCGGGAGAAGACTATGTTGGTGCGAGGAAAGTATCAGGGGTGCATGGTAAGTAGCACTGACGTTTGAGCAAGTTTGCGCTCAATATCTGTGCTTATCCCCTTCCGTATTACGATCAATTACTGACACAATATAATAGCCGACGCAAATCCACAATGCCCAGTTGAAATATTAGCATCTGAAGCAACCCTCATTGAACCGCTGGCTTTAACTCAGCTTGAGACTACCGCGCGCACGCTTCCGGGTATCATACACGCCGTTGGTCAACCCGATCTCCACCCAGGCACCAAGTTTCCCATCGGCGCAGTCTTTGCTTCCAAGGGATGGATCCATCCTCCTCTAATCGGTGGCGATATCGGATGTGGTATGGCCTGGTACAAAACAACACTCAACAGAAGCCAGGTTGATGGGAACAAAGGCAAGAATGTTGCTAATCAGCTTCGGGGACTAGAGGGTGCCTGGCGCAACCAAGCCTATCGAGAGAAATGGCTCTTGGACGAAGACAACTGTAGCATTTCCGCCGGTAAACAGTGGGACGCTGCTCTGGGCACCATAGGAGCTGGGAATCATTTTGCCGAGATCCAGGTCGTCGAGGAATCGGGATTTGCCAAGTCGGACGATGGACTCCATCAAGATGATGTCGTCCTGCTAGTCCACTCGGGATCACGAGGACTAGGAGGTAGCATTCTCAAGAAGTACACAACCGACTCACGCACAAGCTTTCCGGACGATAGCGAGGACGCCAATGCATACCTGGAGGAGCACAACAAGGCCTGCGAGTGGGCAAAGGCGAACCGAGATCTGATTGCCCTGCGGTTCCTTGCATGTCTTGAGCCTGGCAATAAAGACTGGCAGCTGGGCGACTCGAACGCAAGCGACTTCGGCGAAGAGGGCATAACGATGATCGCGACAGCCAAAGCGGCACTGAGGAAGCGCAAGGTAGTTGACATCTGGCACAACAACGTCGAATGTGTGGCCTGGCCTCCACCTGCCCCTTCTTCAGCTGCGGAGGAACCTACGCCTGAACGCAGTCTGACCGAGGCGCTGGACCAAATAGCACTTGGCGATGAAAACACTCCAAAAGAATACGTCTTTCTCCATAGAAAAGGCGCAGCCCCAACATACGACCCCAAAACTCAGTTGCCGCTCGGTCTCCTTCCACTGCCCGGTTCCCGGAGCACCGCCACGCTCATCCTCCAGCCAACATTCTCGGAAGCCAACTCATGGGGGCTTAAAAACGGACTTTCGCTGGCCCATGGCGCAGGACGAGCCATGTCTCGGGCAAAGGCTCTCCAGACCCTGGGTAAGAAGTACAAAGGCATCAACCTCTTGGAGCCGAATGCAGAAGACCCAGAAGGCACGTGGGTTATCTGTGACGAGAAAGACCTTGTCTTTGAAGAAGCTCCATGGGCATACAAAACCGTTCAGGATGTCGCAGCGGATCTGGTCGCTGCCGGTGCAGCGAAAATAATCGGTTGGTGCTGTCCTAGAGTCAGCTACAAGGTTCGGAAAGAATTGGATCTACTGAGGTAGCCCCATCCTCGATGCGCTAAATTTACGTGGAACAGATCGTTCTCCACCGGGCATGCCGCGATCCGTATGGATGCCGGTATTTGAGTAAGAAGGGTACCCAAGCGTCCTGCGCAATATGCGAAAGAGTAATGATGAGTATGTAATTTCGATGTTTCCATATCACTCTGCATCAGATAGATGCAGCAACCCTGTCTTTTCCCACTTCAACCGCTTCTCGTCAATTTCCTCTGCTTCCCACGCCTCCTCCTTCTACATCATCTCATCTCATCTCGATCTCGAGTCACACCCGTCTTTGCCGTGCCGTGCAACCTTGTCCACCGCCTCTCTGCCTCAGTAAATCGCATCTGATACACCCGCGCCAGGAACGCATGTTTGGTCTATTTGCGTCGATAAGCGCGACAACGAGAGTTTTGTGTGGAATGTTTGTTCCCTTAGGGACTCGGCTAGTGGAAAGGGTGCAACACGCAAGCGCCATGCCACTGTATGGGGTAAATTTGGATCTGTACCAAGACTGTTAGATCCGACTAGCGCTGCAGTAGTCAAAGCTTGGTATATTGGCGGCAGAAAGGACATCTGCGACAGCCTGACCCTCTCTTCCTCAGAGAATCTGCATCAGCAAGCGACGACACGACAAAAACACTGCAACTCTTCGTAGCCTCCAGCCTACGTGGCAGTATGACTCCTACTTCCCAGCCCCAAGATGTAGCCCCCATTGGCGCATACAGAAAACTGAGCTGGCTGGGGCCAAGTCTGACAAACTCCACACCAGGCTCAGCCCTGGCCTCAGGAACAAGGCCCGCCCCCGCAATGATTGGCCGGCAAAGCGCCCATGCGTCTTGGTGTTTCGAAACGGCGAAGCGGGCGCGCATCCTTTAGCGCAAAAACGGCAAACAACACCTGGTTTCATGCAATAACGAAGGCAGTCTTTGTTCGCGGCGGCCAATCAGCCGGAGCGAACCGGCAGAAAAGAGGGTTCCGTAGTGGGTTTGCGTGCAAGTGACGGCGCGCAAGGCTTTGCGGGAAATGGGCGTTGGATCAGATGGATGCGTGATGGGACTTTCTTGGTGTGTGACGCCCCAACCACCGGTGCATGGTGCCTGCTGCGCCTCTACCCGGCAGGAAAGATTATATAGTGTTTGCCAGCCGCCAGCTTCCTGAGGAATCATCCCCTTTGCAAGCAAGCCCCCTTCACTGGTTTTTCCTACAGTTCATTGTCTGCCAACAGAGTCTTTCGCTTTGCTTATCAGCGTTCGCTATAATATTCGGTATGTAATCACAGTCCCTCGAGCGGTTTGCGCTTTCCCAATTCCCATTCCATTCCTACCCGGGTGCCGTTCGTGGAACTTTCCGTTTGCATATTTGTTCGACAAGGTTCTATCGCGCTTTCCCCTCTCGCACTTCAATTGCGCGGATCTCATATAAACACACTTGGCGCCTCCACTTCATTTCCCCGATCACTCAGTTACTTCGCTCATCTACTCTTACTCTTCCGCCTGCACTCGCTAAACAATTCCCACAGTCGAGTCTCAACTTCATTCTTTCACAAGAAACCACCAGCCACACATTCAAAATGCTTGTCTCAATCATCTCTGTTCTGGCCGCGGCCACCGCTGTCGCCGCCCAAGGCACTCCCGCTCCCGTCGTAATGGGCAACCCCATGGGCGCCAAGTACGTCGGTACTCTTCCCGCCAAGGAGGGCAGCGCTCTCACCGGATCCATCGAGGCCACCACCGGCGCCGACGGCAAGGGCGTCAAGTTCCAGGTCTCCTTCGCTGGCCTTCCCGAGACTGGCGGTCCCTTCATGTACCACCTCCACGCTAAGCCTGTTCCTTCTGACGGCAATTGCACTGGTACCGGCGCTCATCTGGACCCGTACATGCGCGGCGAGGCTCCTCCCTGCGATGCCACCAAGCCTGAGACCTGCCAGACTGGTGACTTGAGCGGCAAGTACGGAAACGCTACTGAGACCACTTTCTCAGCCGAGTACACCGACTTGTACTCTGCTACTCTGCCCTCTGACCCTGCTTTCGTAAGTTTCGCTCATACCCTATAAGTTGGAAACCCAATTTGCTAATACATCACAGTTCGGCGCCCTGTCCTTCGTTGTCCACCTCAGCAACAAGACCCGTATCGGCTGCGCCAACTTCACCATGGTCTCTGCTGGCGAGGGTGAGGGCTATCCAGCTGCCTCTTCCTCTGCTGCCATGTCTTCCGCCCCAGCCATGTCCTCTGAATACGCCATGCCTCCTACCAGTGCCTCATCTGGCTTCGCCATGCCATCCGGCTCGCCTGCTTACAACGCCACCAGCACTGGCATGATGTCGCCCACCACCGGCATGCCCATCCCTCCCAGTTCGGCCTCCGCCTCAGCCCCAGCTGAGTTCAGCGGCGCCGCCGTCAAGGTCGCTGGTGGCGCTGGTGCTCTGCTCGCCGCCGCTGCCGCGCTCGTCTTGTAAATGAGCAACATCCGTGCTTAGATGGGAGCATAGGTGCATCATGGAGTTTTCTTCTTTTTCTTCTTTTCAATGTCATTGATACCAGATGGGTCGCTAGATCGGCTTCATCGCTTCTTTTCGCCAGACACGCGAGGGTCCATTACTTTGGTACCCTTTTTTCGCATGTGTATAGGGTCATGTTCACGGGGTCACTTCTTCAATAATGTAGTTTGATAATGGGCTAGATATGAGAATGTCACGGATTTGCAAATACTGTTCTTGCGTCTTAGGTTGTCTCCGGTGAATGTTCTGACGTAACTTCATCAGGGCGCTTCTGTGACAATGTATATATATGTTAGCGTGCGTGAAAACACTGTGCAATATCACTCAGATTGATCAATGGGAGATGGTGACGTTGGTGACTTGCTCAATTGCAGTCGATGGCCATTTGGCTCATATTCATGTGTAGTACATGAGGGTATCATTCCCCGTCCACGTGTCAACCTCCATCTCGTATCCTACTCGTCCAAAGCTATACAGTAAAGCATGCGCAACTCGAAGTGAGAGCTGTCCAAGCCTTGGCTTTGACAGGTGGTTACTCTGAATCGCTGTCAGGAATATCGCCACGGCCAGACTTCTTGAAGCGCGGCTTGTCCTCGGCAAGCATAAGCTCTTGATCGCGCCCTTCGTATCTCTTGCCGCCGAATTTCCAGGCCACAAACTTCTCTGCGTCCTCGAACTCCTTGAAGCGGACGGTGACAATGCCCTCAGGTTCCAAGTCCCAAATCGTGACCTTGGTGACTTCGCCGATCGCCTTAGCGGGTTCCATCGTATCATCGAAGACATCGCCATAGTTATCCGGGTCGTTCTTCATCACGTCCACGTCGAACATGCCCTTGATGATGACGGTCTTCGCCCACTTGTTCTTCTTGGCCACGAAGGTTTGGGCAACCTCTTCCTCGTTGTCGGACCACTCGTTGAGCTTTCTATATCTCTATTAGTAACAGATTGAGGATAACCAGACTGGCGAACTTACCGGTTGAGCTCTTGCCTGTTACGTTCTGACGCCTTACGATCAGAACGTGTCAGCTTCGATGCCACCTTATCGCCATCCTTCTCCTTCTTGTAGTCCATGCTGGCAGGCTCAACGCGGATGTTGCCGTGCTTGGTTTCGCCAAGGCGCAGAGGGTAGTCATCCGCAAGCTTGACGGCATTGACGATCGCCTCTTTCTTGAAGTATACGATCATGGCAGTGCCGTTGAACTTGCCCTCATCATCCTTGTAAAGATTGATGCGAGGCTCGCCGTTGGCGCCCTTGTCGATCATGCCGTATCGTGAGAACTCTTCCTCGAGCTCCGTCTTCGTGGTGTCGAGCGGCAGGTTGGAGATCCAGATGGCCTTGTTTTCCATGACCTTGGCTTTCTTGTTTGTCTGTCTCATGTTAGCGATTGATCTAAACGCTTGAGACGTTACTAACCTCGGGTTCCTTCTCGGCCTTGCGCTTCTTGGTGGTCTGCGGCTCTGGCGGTGTGCGATCAGCGGGTGCCGACGGAGAGCGTGAGACAGCCTCACGACCCCCCATGAAGTCGTCTAGGTCTGTAGCGTAACTGGACATGTTGAGTTAGAATATGTCACGGCACAAGTTCGCGCCAAATGAGGTTCGGCAACAGGTTCAGCAACGGCTTCAACTGATCAAGGTGCACGTTGGTGAGACGCGCAACTTGTTGTTGTTGTGGTGAAGAGGAGCTCGAGTCGTCGGCGGCAGAAATATTGGGCGGTAAGGTCTGTTTGCGGGACAACGGGCGCTACGGCGTTGATGTTTCTCCGGTGCCGGTAGCAACAAGGGCTGTTGCCTAGCGAAGAAGAGAACTCAGGGCGCTGGGAGTGATGACAGCAGCCTTGGAGGTCGCTGTTGGAGACGCCATGGTTCGTTAGTCTTTCTGAAGGGCAAGCCTTCTAATGCCGCCATGCTCTTTCGGAGGGCGCGGATGAACCTACACAGCGCTGTGCGAGATGTATAGGAGCTCAGAGGCGAGTGAGGTTTGTTGTGCTGACCAGGTGAGGTTTGTGGAAGAGGAGGATAGGGATGACGATGGCAGGACCGATAGAGTCGCGGAGTGGTGCATGCAGGACGCCGGCGAATTCCCGCCTAGCGCCGTCAGGGTAAGCTTTAAGCTTCGATCGCAGCAGCCTTAGCCCCGCATGTGCCGACTCAGTGATCACGGTAAAACGCCCATCCGAGGCATGCAATGTAGGACACACGAGACACTCCAGACGCAAGAGGAAACCCTCGAAGATCACTGCGCCCCACCGCCGAGTATATATAGGCGGAACATGTAGCCGCAAGAGTCCAGTATTTCTCCCTGTTCCTGCTCTTGCGACCGTTGCGCACAGCGAAACTGATACACCATGTCTTTAGTCGATATCCTGCTCAGACCCAATATGCGGGACCCGCTTCCTGCGCCCTCGCTGCTCGTGCAGTCTAGCAAGTCGTTCGCCGACAAGCTGAGCCTGACGACGCTTCCGTACCACGTCCACGAGATCCTCCTCGGCTTCCTGGGCTACCATCTCATCCTCCATGTCCTTTCTCCCGCCGTTTCGCGACTCGTCTGCCCGAATGTATACAGGAGCTTCAATAAGCGCACGCGACTCAACTGGGACATCCACTGGGTCTCTATGATTCAAGCGCTATTCATCTGCGCCGCTGCGCTGTGGGTCATCTTCAAGGATGAACAGAGGCACGAGATGGACTGGAGGGGTAGACTTTGGGGATATACGCCAGCTAGCGGTATGGTGCAGGGATTCGCAGCTGGGTACTTCCTATGGGATCTCCAAGTGTCCGCGCAATACATCAACATTGCTGGCGTAAGCTCTTTGATCCATGCGATCGGTGCTTTGGCCGTGACCTGCATTGGTTTCGTACGTTCTCTGCTTCCGTACAGCATCACACATACTGACAGTTTTCTAGAAACCCTTTGGAAACTACTACGGCCTCTCCTTCGTCCTCTACGAACTCTCCACCCCGTTCCTCAACGTCCACTGGTTTTGCGACAAGCTCGGAATGACTGGCTCAAAGCTCCAGCTCTACAACGGCATCGCCCTCCTCGTTACCTTCTTCGGCTGTCGCATCGTCTGGGGTTCATACCAGTCTGTGATGATCTACTCAGACATCTACAAGGCGCTCACTATGCCCAAGCCCGAACTCATGAGCTCTCTGCTCGAGGCCCAGAAGTGCGACGGAACCTCCAACAGCAGTATGGGTCTCGAGGGACCCGGAAACTGCACAGCTGGCGAGCTGCCCGTGTGGCTGGTCTGTGTATACTTGGTGGGTAACACGGCGTTGAGCATGCTCAACTTCTTTTGGTTCTCGCAGATGATCAAGGCTGTTAGGAAGAGGTTCGTACCTGCGGATGAGACTAAGGCCAAGAAGAGCCAGTAAGCGTCCTTCTTGATGAATGATGTGGTGGATCAAGAATGCGCAAGTGTTTGGAATGGGCGTTCTTGGAGTCGCAGGATGAATGTAATGGATGGACAGGGAGAGAGTGATGATACCCAGCGTTCTTTGGATAGTTTCTCAAAGTTGATGATACTGAACATGAATTATGCGCTTCAACAGCAGCAATAATGAGCTCAATAATAGTTATACATCCACGCGCTCATGTCCAAAACGAATCGATTCAAAATGGTTATAACTTCTCATAACTTCGCACTCGCAGTGCCCATCTTCTCCACCTCCTCTCTCAACACCCTCCTCATCTCCCCCGCCATCTTAGCCCCCTCCTCATCATCCAAATCATCCCTCTGACCCCGTCCAAACATAGTCCAACTCTTATTCTTGATCTCCGGCATCGTCTCCGGACGCGGGATGATGTGGAAATGTACATGAGGTACTACTTGTGCTGCACGTGCTCCTGCAAGTACATATTAGAATACGAGGAGATGGAAAAGAAGCAAGAAACATACCGTTATTCTGCACGATATTGTAATCCGTCACGCCCGTTACTTTAGCCACCGTCCGTGCTAGTATCGGTAACCAGAAACCTAGTCACATAGTCAGTATATCACTCTTCTTCTACCCAAAAGATTCGTTTCCTAACGTACCAATCTCCCTACTCTCCACAGCCTCCATATCCGCAACCTTGACCTTATGCTGACGCGTAGTAACAAGCAAATGGCCTCCCGTCATCGGCAAGATATCCAGAAAAGCAACGACATCCCTACTCCTCAGCACCACAAAACTACTCGGACTCGTTTTCTCTGGATCGCTCTCCTCCTCTTTTGGTATACTCTCTTTTAACAAGTCTTGTTCTAGGGTACTGCTGCTCTTCCATAGAGAGGGAGTGGGCGGTGGACTGCTCGGGGAAATAGACGAGGGTGATGATGAGGGGAAGGGGAAGGCGGCGGCGATGGTGCAGAAGGGGCAGGTTTGGGGTGGGTAGTGGAGGTCCGTTTCTTGCATGGCTGCGTTGGTGGGAGTGTTGGTTGGTTGCTAGGAGCGTTGGTTGTGCTGGTTTGTGGGGATGTAGTAGTCGGAACGGTGAATAGTAATTGATGGATGTTGATGATAATTGATGAACGGGTGCTGACGATGCCGTTTGTTGATATGGATATCCACGTCTTGTTCCGGTAGGTAGGTGAAGGGCCGGTAACGCTGTCCAGATAACGCAGGTGCAAGTCGTTGTGGCAGCACAATTCACAACCTCCACTAACTCAAACGTCTTCAAAATCGAACAAAAAAGACGACGAAAGATAAAAACGATAATCAGGGTCTTCCCCGTATTGATGATCGATCAACACGCAATCAACGCGCAAAGCTGTGGTCGCAGTGCATCCAGGTGAGCTCCGTATTCAGATTAGCGCCGATGTCGACGTGAATTGCCGAGGCACATTGATCGCGGGAACGCGACATGGCCGGGCTGGGCTGGGCACGTCTGCATCGCGATCGTGGAGCGGCAACGCGGGCGCGTGTTGGTGTCAATGCACGCAGAACGCGAGAAAGCAAGGAAAATGTGGCGTCTGAACACGGTCGTGACGTATCGTGTATTTTACGAGTCTTCGACGCGCGACGCGATGCGCTTCTTCGTGTTTAGGTGTGGGTCTTTGCATGAGATGGCTGGGGAAGGATGGCTAACAGCATGTATGGCATCATCGTGCAATGTCAGAGTAAAGTCACGTCACGTCAGACGAAAGCGAGGCTCATTGAAATTTCTGTCTCCATTTGACGCGAAACAGTGCGTTTTCAGACTATTCATACACTCTGAGAGCTGCCTCACATTTGCTATCCCAATGACCCATATTTCCCACAGACACCACATGCAGATCCACCAAGGAATAGCCTCTCCCATATCACACCATTCATGGTATATCGATCGCTAATGCTATGAGCGAGTATCCAGAGCCGCTACAGAGAAATGAAGTTAAGAGTGATGTGAAAAGGCAAGCACCCTTGATTTGCGCCTCCGTGCATGGGGGATGAACGCCTGCGACTCCATGTTCCAAAACAAGACAAGAGAAACCATAACAGAATTGTGCAACCAACTTGCATCCCATGTATTAACGCCGACCGGAAGATGGTATTAGCCAAGATGTAAACATGAAGGGGTTGGCTTGGATGCAATCGTAAATTTTGCTCCCGGTCGAACCGAACATCGTCATCCGCTGCTCAGTGAGCATGGCGGTAATGAATAGCTTTGCGACTCCTGAGCCAAAGACCGGAAGTGCCTAAAGAAGGAGAACAGTCTTAGCGCTGGCTCTTGGTCTTGGAGGGGACAATGGCGGCCTCCTCCTCCTCTTCTTGGAGCGCGTTACCGTAGGCAGCGACGTAGTCCTTTGCCCACTTGCGTAGAACGATGGATGCTGGTGAATGTTAGTTGTGAACGACAGAGTGGAGTATGCGATGACTTACCCTTCAAGAACTTCTTGCTAGCATACTTCTTAAAGAAGGCCTCGTGAATGACAGGGCTGGAGAGGTAGTCGATCATCAGCTGCAGGACAGGCTGGATCTCCTCCTCGCTGTAGCCGGCGTAGTGTGTGAGGGTCTCGTCCCAAGGGCCACGCTCGAGGACGAGGCGGGCAAGGTACATGGCAGCGGCAGCGACTTGGCTGGGGGGGTGGGCGAGGAAGCGGTGATCCAGGCAGCCGATCTCGAGGAGGTACTTGCCCAGTGTGCGGGTCTGGATGTCGTAGTTGTCGGCCTTTGATATCCGGCGGAGGAAGTTCATGGGGTTGGGGTAGCTCAGGTCGTAGTTGAGGGCAGCGAGGACGAAACGCTCGGCGCTGAGGATCTCCTCCTCGGTGAAGCCATCATCGGCGACGTGACGGAAGTTCTGGACGTGGGGAGAGAGGACCTCCTCGTACTTGGACGCGATGAACATGGCGGTGACACCAACCAACTGAAGACGGTCAAGCTGGACGATCTTGGCTGAGAGGAAGCGGTCGATGATGTTGACAGCAAGGAAGAGAGTCTCCGGGAGGAGGCGGAAGCGAGTGTGAACTTCGAGTAACCAGTCGACGAGAATACCGCGCATCTTCCACTCAAGCTCAGTCTGGGACTCCATATAGTCCGGGTTGGCCATGGTCGCAATCTCTAGCTCCTTGAGGTACTCAAAGATCTCAACAACGTACTCGGAAACCATCAATGGGTCATCGACGTCCTCCTTGTCTAGGTCTGGGCCCTTGTAGAAGACCTCTGTGATGGGCTCGAGCTCCTTCTTGGTGCCGTTGGCAGCCTTGGTGTCCTTCTCCTCGGTAACGTTCTCCTCTGGGACAACGTTCTCAGCCTCCTCTTCATCTTCCTCCTTGAGCTCCTCCTCGGGGTCCTCTTCCTTGACGGTCTTGGTAATTTGCATTCGCTTCTTGGCTGGTTGGCCGGCGATACCGTTGCCGCTGGCACCGCGCTTCTTCACCTCGGATGACGCGAGGTTCTTCTCCTTGGGTTCTAACATGGAACGCGTCGAGTTGGCCCGCGATGGCTTCTTGATGCCGGTGGGCTGTGCTGCTTTGGAGACTGCGCCCTTGGTGGCCAGGACCTTCTTTCCATCCTTCGCGACAGCACCGAGGCCGTCGGTCTTGGTGACATTGCTGACGTCACCGAGGGCAGCACGCTTACGCGTGGCAGCACCGTTCGCGCCTAGAGTAGCAGTAGACTTCTTCGCCTGGAGAGTCTTCTTGGGCACGTCGGCAGCAGACTCGTTGGCGCCGAGGTTGGCGGCCTTTGCACGCGTCAAGCGTGTCGTAGCCGCGTTCTCATCGTTCTCGTTGGTGACGGCGCGCTGCCTGAGAGATCGAGCCTGTAACACGCGTTAGTAGAGTGAATCGTGATGGACGTGTTGCTTCGCGCCGATGGGAGATGGGACGAGAGCAGATGGGACGAGAGCAGGTGAAAGGGCGACGACGTACAGCGGGAGGCATTGCAAGCAATATTATGTATGCTGATCAAGGCTAGAGAGGTATCCTGGTGTTGAGTATATCTGAGAGTGGAATGGCGGCTGTAGGACTTGTTTTGATACACTGTTTTGAGGTGTCAGCAGAGCTCGGTGAAGCTTGAAAAAGCGCGCGTAGAGGCTGCCAACGCGAGAGCATCGAGAGCCGCGGTGTGCATGCAGCGATATTGCATACAGAACCACGGTTGATGCTCGCGAAAGCTGGCCGGACTGACACGCCCGATGGGGTGCGGCAGCGACGGTGACGTGACGGGCGAGAGAGACGAACCCTTGGAGCGCTCGGTGCGTGGTAATTGAGTGGACAGGGTAACGGTCCAGCTGCAATTAATCGTGAGAGGGAGTGGAGAGGACGGGGGAGGGCGAGAGAGGATGTGCACCAAGGTGTGTTGTGGGTAGGAAGAGAGGTATGTTGTGTGTTTTGAGCGAGGGCAGGCTAGCTTGGCTTCCACGTCCCACGCGCCAAAATCGCATTCGAGGCTGGCAGAGGGCAACAGTGCACGCCCCACAGGCGCGTCAGTGGACTTACCAGAGATGACACCAGGCCCCAACGCGTAAACTTTGCCCGTGCAGTAAGATGGGTCGCGGGCGAGCAGCTGGGCTGTGAGATGGGGGTTCTGGCAAGTGCAGCGTAAAGATGGCGAAGACGACGAGCGTGTTGTGGTGGGCGAGGAAGCAGACACACGTTGTTGCTGGGACATCGCGCCCTGCCTGCCCGACCCACCCGGGCCGGCCTAGCCAATTGCGGCGGGTTTGAGAATTATTCGTGACATGACGAGCAGCTGCACGCCATCCAGCCGGCGTCCATTGCACCAGCGTGAAGCATCCAGCGTCCCCAGCTGCACTCCCAGATATGCTGCAGCCGCGGATATGTCGTTTCCAGCCCTCGCGACTGGGCCGGGCGCTGCTGTCTGCCCGCACCTACGCACAGGTCCAGGCCATCGACCTTAAACCTCCCCCAGCGATACAGCCTACCGTGGCTGCCGACGCCGGAGTACTGAAACAGGAAGGCTCGCGCAAGGAGAAGTTTATCCCTCTGCGCACATACAAGCCTCGCACGCCTGGTCTGCGCCATCTCAAGCGACCCGTCAACGACCACCTGTGGAAGGGACGACCGCACCTGAAGCTCACCATCGAACGGAAGGGGCAGCATCTCGGAGGAAGGAACAACACAGGACGGGTCACGGTCAGACACAGAGGTGGTGGCCACAAGAGGAGGATACGCATCGTCGACTACAAGCGATACCTACCCGGCAAGCATGTGGTGGAGCGGATAGAGTACGACCCCAACCGGAGCTCGCATCTGGCCCTCATCACCCGCGTGGCTACTGGAGAGAAGTCGTACATCATCGCCGCAGATGGCATGAGGGCGGGCGATGAGGTCGAGAGCTACAGGACAGGTATTCCCAAGGACCTGATTGACAGCATGGGTGGTGGCATTGATCCCGGTATGCTGGCCGCGAAGACAGCCGCACGTGGAAACTGCCTTCCTATCCACATGGTGCCCCTCGGTTCGCAGGTATACAACGTTGGTACCAAGACAAAAGGTGGGGGTGTCTTCTGTCGCAGTGCCGGTACATACGCCATCATCGTGAACAAGGAGGAGGTGGAGAAGGGCAACAACTCAGAGATCAAGCACGTTATCATCCGCTTGATGAGCGGTGAAATCCGCAAAGTCAGCGCAGACGCATGCTGCACTATTGGCGTTGCCAGCAACCCGCAATCACACTTCACATCACTCGGAAAGGCCGGACGTTCACGGTGGCTCGGAAAGCGACCAGAGGTCCGTGGTCTCGCCATGAACGCAGGTCAGTTCTCGAATCATTCACTTCAGTTGCAGTCTTCTAACATGTCGTAGCCGATCATCCCCACGGTGGTGGTCGTGGTAAATCAAAGGGTAACGTGCACCCCGTCAGTCCGTGGGGCACTCCAGCAAAGGGAGGTTACAAAACGAGGCACAAGAGGAACAAGCACACATTCCTCGTCCAAGATAAACCCCGCAACCAAGGAAAGCGGAGGGCGAGGTAGGGTGGCCGCCGGTGTACTATATGCTCAAGATGCAGCTGTACCATATACTGTAGTCGCATGCCATGCCGTCTACCAATATACATCAGTACTCACCCAGTTGCGTTTCGACATGTTTGCACAACAGCAGCAAATGCATAATGTTAGCTGTGCTGTCTAGACTCCAGCTGGTCTGGCTACCCCAGTGCTTTACCGATACCCCATCATGCGCATCGCACAACCAAACGTGCATCCCCTGTTCAAGCAATTCGGCATCATCTGCTCGAATTTCGCCTTCATCAAATACTCGAGGCTCGGGGACTCTCTCGGTCGCATCTGAGGTCCTGACGTGTGCCAGCAGAGTCCAAGCTCGGGGGTCGGAACTTTGGACGTTGCGGCTCTTCTGCAATCTCACGACCACGGCTTCCTGGGCATGCATAGATCACTTGGCTGCTTGTGGCCTGGGCAGAACCAGATCTCCTGCCACGAGCTCATCAAGTCGTGTAATGAACAGTAGGTGGCATCATTATTTAACTTTGAGCATTCTTATCTCTGCGCGCACCGTTCAAGTACGTGAATTCATGATTACTACTGGTGTGACCGTTGACAGGCCGACACTTGGTCTCCATGTTTGGGTTGATGACACAAGACGCTGCGCGTAGATCGGTCGCATTTTGATCCATCTTGGGCTGGACTACTGCCCCACCATGCCGCTCTGGCGAAGCTGCATACAGCACCTTGCAGCCACGAAACAACCACATGTACAACAGGGCACGCAAAGAAACACCATGGGCTCCAGCGTAGCTATCAGGACCTAGAGAGCAAACTCTCTGTATCAGTAATCGTCTATGTAGCTGCGAACTTACGGTAGGGGGTCCTTGCTGGCAATCCCAAGACTCGGGAGATCCGCCATAATTAGTCCATATGCTCGACGTTGCACATCACCTCACGCTTAAGGCAACACGCATTGCGCGGACGGCCTTGCAGGTGAGACCAGGTACATGAGCGTAGCTCAGCCATGGCCTGTTCTACACCCAATAGCACATGCACTTCTAACATCCTACTCTGACACCCACCTTAGAGGCATAACGCGCTCTTAGTGCTGATCAACCGCTGGTGCCTACCCGCGCGCATTCGAGACTCCAAGGTCTTCACCGACACCGACGCTTAGAGCGACCGTTAAACTGCCGACGTAGCTTCGATTAAGATCTCGCAATCAAACGGAAATCGTGGCTTGACAGAGGACCCTCATCCGTTTGAGCCGTGCTTACGCGGGGGCGGTTCGTCTGAGCCAACGTGGATCCAAGACTCCTCCTGGACTGCCAAAGACCAGCAAGATTCGCCAACATGGCTTCCAACGGATCCGAATCGCCAGACGAGTCGTTCTTCAACGACCTCTCCCAACAAGCGCAAGACCCGAATGCTACCAACAGTCAGGAAACGCAACAGGATGGATCAAGCAAGGTCAAGAGGATTGCCTGTGTTCTGTGTAGGAAGCGGAAGTTGCGATGCGACGGCACCCGGCCAACATGTTCGACCTGTAAACGTCTGAACCACGATTGTGCATACGACGAAGTACGCAAGAAAAGTGGACCCAAGCGCGGCTACGTCAAGCTGCTCGAACAACGGCTGCGTAAGTTGCGCATACTTCTGCTGGTGGATGGTACTGACTCATGGGATACAGAGCAAGTCGAGACCCTCCTCAAGACACAAGACACGACCGACTCGAGCAAGGACGCCCCGCGCCAGGACGCCGCTTCCGCATACGTCGCGAACACTGTAAATCAATCGCTGCCGAATTCTGGAGATGTGCCCAACACAACAGGCCATATTGAAGCGGCCGGTCGGCCCGGGATTACTGGAGCAAGTCCATTTCAGAATGTCGGTATACCAGGGAACGACGCGGGGCGGGAGACCTCGTGGGAGATGATAGGGCTTGGGCTCGAGGAACCTTTACCTCCCCAAGAAATCATGGACGATTTGTACGAGCAGAACCTGGCCCGTAGCATGGTGGTTGCGCTGACGCTATTCCAGATATCAAATATACTTCTCCAAGATTCATCTCACACTGCCCGTCATACACAGACCACGGTTTATGGCCGCACTGAACCTTTCTCCTCAAGCGCGCCCGCCGGTTTGTTTGCGATACATCATGTGGACCCTAGCCGCTTCCATCACAGACAAGTACGAGGCGTTACAAGAACATTTCTATCAACGTGCTAGGAAATATGCGCAGATGGATGAGATGAGAGGCCACGGAGAGTCGACCATCACCCTTGCGCATTGCCAGACATGGGTTTTGATGGCTACGTACGAGTTCAGACAGATGTACTTCCCAAGAGCCTGGATGTCATCCGGGAGAGGTTCAAGACTAGCCCAGATGATGCAGCTGCATCGCCTGGACGGAGTTGGACTAGATGTAAAGCAATGCCTGGCTCCACCCAAGGATTGGACCGAGCGTGAGGAACGGCGGAGAACCTTTTGGCTAACCTTTTGCATTGATCGATACGCGAGTATTGGAACTGGCTGGCCCATGACCTACGATGAGAAAGACGTAAGGACAGACCTCTCGTGCTCATACTACTGCAAAGCCTGACTGTTTTCTTAGATCATGACAAACCTACCAGCAAGCGAAGAAGCATTTGAAAAGAGTAAACCGATGGATACTGGATCACTGGACCAAATCTTGAATCCTAATGGCGTGCAAAACCTTCAAGCACTCGGCGGTATCGTTCTGACAGCTGCGATGTTTGGCCGCAATTTGCTTCACTTACATCGACCAATGCCAGATGACAATGACGAAGACATCAATGGCGGCTTCTGGAACCGACATCGAAACATCGAGCGTATACTTCTGCAGACATCGCTGAGTCTGCCGGATAATATTCGTCTACCAACTGGTATAGCCGACCCCAACGTGGTGTTCACGAACATGTGCATACATACGTCGGCAATATGTCTTCACCAAGCAGCCATCTTCAAAGCAGACAAATACCGGCTACCAGCAAGTGTCAGCAATGAAAGCAAGATTCGGTGCGTAACAGCAGCAGCAGAGATTGCTTCTATCATGCGTATGATCAGTCATATGGACCTTGGTTCAGTAAGTCTTTAGTCACGGCCAACGATTGGCGTTTACTGATTTGAGTAGATGAACCCGTTTATATCCTTCTGTATTTACGTGGCAGCGAGGGTTTTCGTCCAGTACCTCAAGACGCGGCCAAAGGACCAACAGATGACCTCCTCGCTACAATTCCTCCTGCAGGCGATGGAAGCTCTTCGACGGAAGAACCCACTCACAGAGTCGTTCTTAGTGCAGTTAGATCTTGATCTAGAGGGTGCAGGTCTACAGGGCATGCGTCATCAGCCATACACGCAGCCTGCGCGCAAAGTGAGTCAAACCCCAGAGGTGCTCCAGGGACACAGTGATACGATTGGGAGTCGATTAAGTCAGAGTTATCCCAAGTAAGTTACTAATTCCTGACCCATAGCCTACCATCATTTCGATCCATTCTGATCCGCAAATCAACTGCAGTCCGTTAATCAATATACGCGAACCGAATCAACCTGCCACAGCCGCCAACACGTTTGGAAACGGCAATCCGATCACGCCGGCACCGACTTCCAATACGCAATACTCGAGCAACATACCTGGTCCGCCATTTCATCTCCACAACATCAATAGTATCGACATGAGCGCGCAGAACCAGGCCTACTTACCGTCTCAATTTGAGTCGAACAGAGGTTTCGGCACCACTGCAGCTCAAGCGTTCACGCCCGCCGGCGGTTTCGCTTTCCACGATAATGAGATGGACCTCTCCGGAGGTGATAGAGACGTCGACCGGCCTAGCCCAGCAACAATGAGCTCACAATCAAGAGGTGGCTCAACATCACAATCTTCTTACTCGCCAGGCCAGCCACTCGAACACAACATCCCATACCGGGCATCTCCAAAGATGACAGGACCAGGCTCCGGCACCGTCTTTCCAGACCTCGCAGCTGATGGCGGAACGTTTCCAACAAATGGCTTCAATCTACCCAACAACATGGGCAATGAAGCTTATACTGATGGCTTTGTAATGGGTAACGAATGGGAATATGCAGCTTTGAACGCGGGAACAGGCCTGACGCCCATGGCAGACGCGTCCTGGGATTCGATGTTGGAAAGCGTTACGATGGGATGGGATTCAGTTGGCCCTGGGCATGAGAATCAACCGAAAGCTGCCGGGATATGATGGGATTTGTTGTTTGGGGGATGTGTACATTGAAATAGCAGGATACCCACTTTCGCTTTAGTTGGATTTGGTGTTAAGGCTGATGACATGGGTGGGCTCGACTTTTAGGTCACGCACACATTGGCTTCGCGTGCTTTCTGGTAAATCGCCTGCCGACGGTTTTAGATGACGTAGTGCTATCTACGCATTATAGAGGGCGGATAGAACGAACGTTGTATACTATCATGTAAAAACAACACTGCAACTGGCATACCCAGGTATCATCCTGGGTCCTTGTGACATTCCCCCGGATCCGTGCACGCGGCTAGACATGTACATCGACGGAACCACCTCGGATCGAAATTGCGAACGCGTTGACAGATGTCATTATCGAGGCGAACTCGTTGTTTTTGAAGCTAACATATCATATCGATTGCAATCGATACTTAGCCATGCTCTCGATGAAAGGACCCTGAAGATCCGGGGATAATGAGGCTTGCAGGGATGGGGGCGGTCTGCGTCACACCTGCAGTTGCTGGGCAACCGGATCGAGAAGCTACGTGCAGCATCGCAACCACATCACCACCGCTTTTTCGCTGCGTCGGGTCGTACAATTAATCTTCACTTCTTCACATATCGTTCTCTATCCCTGTTTCTCTGGGCAAAAACGCTGGCACTCCCGACTGGTGCACCGACAACCGTACAGCAAACAGAGCAGTAAACACCGAGGCCGACGTATATTCGCGATGTTCACGTCGAAGGAGAGGGAAGGTGCTGCGTCACCAGGGCCTGGAGCCTACTATTCGCCGTCCCAAATGAGTAAGAAATATAGCGATGCCTTCGCACCTGCCATACTGACGATTGGCATAGAGAGCTATCTTCAAGACCTTCGCACAAACCGCCCCGCTCGTCCCACCGGAGCTCGACCTGCTCCTGCACACTTCAACACATGGTCGAATAGATCCAGCAACCGAATGTCCGACTCGACTGCCATCTCCTCCCTACAGCGTACTTTCACAGACCCTGTCGTCGACGCCGATGCACGTCCCGCTTCCTCGCACGAACCGAAGTCGCATACCCGAACAACCTCCAAAGCGAGCCTAGATGGAGTCGTAGCCAGTGTTGGAAGGCCACTAGTGCAGCCACCACGCGGGCGGGAGACATCACGATCTTCGTCACGATCGCGCACACCCAGCGTGCAATACCGCGAGAGGGAACAGCGCCAGGCAGAGCAGGACGAGGCACGGGCTATACGCGTGGCCATGGAGGACTTGGAACTTGCAAAGGAGGAGGGCAAGATATTCGAGGCCGCACGAGATGAAGCCGTCGAATTGGTCTGGAAGCATTGCAATCCCCATGCGGCCGCGGCCAGTCCGACCAAACCGTATGCATACCCGGGTCTGGCCAGGAAGAACAGCGCGCAGAGGAGTCGGAGCGTCGAGCCGAAGGATCAGGATCTGCAACGCGCCAATTCTAAACTGCGGAAGCGACATTCGATGGGGAGTGCCGCGTCAGGGAGCCGGAGTAGCAGCTTGCAGAGCAACGGCCGTGCAGGCGATGCCGATACATCAGTTGCTGGAATCGCGTCGCCTACCAAGAGCAGCTTTGGCATTATCAAGGGTAAGAACGGCGAGTCACCAGCATTAGCCAAAGCCATCTCAGACCTTCCAGACTTCAAGCAACGACGAAGAAGCAGCGGACCCCGTCGAACCATCAGCGGTAGTCTTTTCTCCAACCCGAACGACCAGATATACGAAGAACCCGAAGAGGAAGCACCGCCTGCTCCTAAACCCACCCCCGCCGCCGAACCACCCAAGACCGAAAAACTACCACTAGGCATACGGCGCAATCCCTTTATGCGTTTCCAATCAATCAAGGGGAACCCACTGGTGAGGTCCAGCACGGATCCTGCCATCGCGACGAAGCGTTTCGACCGCTATGAGATACAGAAGAACCCACCGACCCAATCGAGAAATGCAGCGTATACCCTGAACTCGGCAGAATCGAAGCCAGCAGAAGATGTCAAGGCGGACGTGGAGAATGTTCCCGAGGTGAAGATGAAGGATGGCAAGGAGATCAGGAGCGACGAGCTGCGTGCTGCTACAGGCTTTCGTCTGAAGGACCGTAGTGCGAAGCTACCTACTCCTACAGCTGTCTCAGATGCTCCAGGACGACCGATCGTTTCTTTCCAGAAGAACTGGAATGTGATTGAAATGAAGGAAGAGATATCTGCTGCACCCGATCTGGCACCAAAACCTTTGAACACAACCAAATCTGGCCCGCCGCCACTGGAGCACGCCGCAACTGAGCCTGTCGTACCTACTATCAGTCTCGCACCAGAAGTGCCCAAACGAAACATCACCCCAAGACCGCAAGTTCCAGAGATCAACGTTCCTTCCGAGCCTAAAACCAGCCTCGCACCGGACGTACCAGAACGAAGCACAACTCCAAGACCGCCTGTGGCTCCAGAGGCTAACAGCTCGTCTGGTTCCGCGCCCGCACCCGGACGGTTCAACCTGAAAAACAAACCTACCATCAACATCTACGAGGACCCTCCAGCCCAAACGAGACCTCTGCCGCTCACCAGCTCGCTAAGGAAAGCCAATATACCAACTCGTCCTTCTGCTGCTCCTCTGCCTAGTATCAATGTATCTGACTCAGCGCCTGCGTGTTCGAGGACGACACCAGCGCCGCCAGTTCCTTCTATTTCCGTGTCCGAGACCCCGTCGATTTCGGCCAGGAAGAACATGTTCAACCGTGGCCCCTACGTTCCGCCAACGAGTGCTACGCCGCCTATTCCCAGCATATCAGTCAGCGAGACTCCAACACCGAGACGAGGCTCTACAACACCTTCAATCTCTGTAACACCGGAAGTCCCTTCGATATCCGTTAGCGAATCACCGGCGCCAAACCGTGGATCAAGAGGCAACGCTCCACCAATTCCCAGCATCTCTGTGAGCGAGACGCCCGCGCTGAGAAGGGGAGCGACTGCACCATCTATCAACGTGACTCCTGACATTCCGACCATATCCGTCAATGAGACCCCAGCTCCGACTCGCGGACGCAACAGCAATGTACCTTCGATCAACGTCAACCCTTCAGTGCCTTCGATCAACGTCAACACACCCAAAGGCTTCGGCCCAGCCGCGTCAACACGACCACTGCCAGTTCCAAACGCCCAAAACAAGTCTCACAGCTACAACGGCACAGCCACCCCTCGCACCCACTGGACCCCAACCACCGTCCGCACCGGCGCTCTCTGCGCCCAATGCGCCCTCCCCATCGCCGGCCGCATCGTCTCCGCCTCTGGCGCGCGCTTCCACCCGGAATGCTTCGCCTGCTACCAATGCGGCGAGCACCTCGAATGTGTAGCCTTCTACCCAGAACCCTCCAACAAACACGCCGAACGCGTCTCGCGCATCCGCGCCCGCCTCTCCGGCGCCGACATCCCGTACCTGCCCTCGCACCCCACCGCAGACTCCATGGCGCGCCTCGAGCACGACGACGGCACAGACGAAACGCCCCGCTTCTACTGCCACCTCGATTTCCACGAGCTGTTTTCGCCCCGCTGCAAGAGCTGCAAGACACCTATTGAAGGCGAGGTTATTGTGGCTTGTGGCGCCGAGTGGCATGCGGGTCACTTTTTCTGTGCCCAGTGTGGCGATCCGTTTGATAGCAACACGCCGTTTGTAGAGAAGGATGGGTATGCTTGGTGTGTTAATTGTCATACGCATCGGTATAGTACGAAGTGTAAGGGGTGTAGGAAACCGGTTACCGATACGGTTGTCAAGGCACTGGGGGCGGAGTGGCATGTGGGGTGCTTTGTTTGCGTTGTAAGTCTTGCCGGTCTTGTTCTTAGTGTGAAGTGACGTTTTTGCTAACTTGTGTGATAGTGCTGCTCTGGTCCGTTTGAAGATGGGAGGTATTTCCTTCGCGGAGAGAGTCAGGATCCGGTTTGTGTTAGGTGTGAGGAGAGGAGGTTGAAGGCTTGATCCAGGCTGCATTACGTGCACATCTTTGCGTCTGCCGCTGCTGTTGTGTGTGACAATCTACTGTTGAGCGTGTTTGCATATTGTTCGCATACATTGGTGTTTTGGATAAAGAGAATGGCGCTGTCTGGGCGTTTTGGGTAGCATGAAGGTAGTTGGGGAGTCGTAATACGAGAATGATGTTTACAAGTCTTGTTAGAACTGGACATGCTGGGTGGGGTATGCATGAAATCGTGACTTTCGTGGAACGGGTCAACATCTCTGACACTTATCCAGTCTCAGTAACATACACAGTAGTCTCCTGTTATAATCGAAACTGGGGGCACACGTCGTGTTCTCACGGCTGCGTGACGTCATTGTGTTCACTCCGGGGAGGCAGGAGCCTAGCGCTGGTTGACCACCCGACTTTCTTCTTACAAACACCGACTTGCGCAGCTCTTCCAACACGGCAATAAGGTCACTAACTTCTATTATCACACATCAAATTGCTTATCATTGTGCGCGAAAACTTGGAAGGACGACCGTTGCATGATTGCATCTCCTCCCCGCACCTGCCATCCGGATGTCGCGACGCACATGGACGTCCCCACCAATCGAGCCGCGCTACCTTAGATGAAGGATATTTGCGCTAAGAAGCCATGGTATGGCGTAGCTACATTCGTATAGGCGTTACTCAGGCAATGCCCTGCCTTCGCAACGCTCACAAGCTGCGGTGCACCTTTCCGTAGATTCGCCTTCCAAGATGTATGGTATCGGAATAGGCGATACTGGGCTCTCTGTCATCGAAGAGTTCCCAATCCCGGTGGTGGCTGGCTGAGTAATAGTCACTTCGGCAGACTCCACGATAAGTACCTAGGTAGGCACTGAGGTAGGTATTGGACACATACGTGGCACGACATCAACGCCTAGAAGTCCAGACGAGCCTTTTGCGTGAATTTGTATAAACTCAACTGCTCATTTGCCAGATCTGCTTACAGCGTTGTGACTGACTGGGATTAGAACAGGAAAGAGGGGTAGTCGCAAGGCTCTGAGCTTATGATACGAAGAGTTGGTAACGCTGCTTTCTCATCTCTTCCCCTTTGTTTTCTTGCCTCCTAAATATCGGGAAGAAGTCGTTATCAGCGCCTTTTGTATCTTGAATACGAACGTACGATGGGCGGAGAACAGCCGCCTGCAAATCCGCCGATGAGGATATTTGTCCTTTGCGATGGAACAGGACAAGATGCGGTTAGAAACTGGGAACCTACGCAACATAAGAATGTTCATCGATTCAGGCAATGTGTGAAGAGCTCGAAATTCGTCAAACACATGTATCAAGCAGGAGTTGGGACACATGCGCCCGCAGATGCCAGTACAATGAGCCTCTCCAATATAAGCGACCTACGTTATCAGGCTACTGGAAGCGGTGAGTGAACCCAGAGTAGCGTTTCAAAGCCACAAAGTATGCGTCTGGTGCCAGCAAGTAATAGAGAATTGCAGATATCTATTCCATCATCCACAAGATGTACAACGAGCTCTGCGAAAACCATGAGAACAATCGAGACGCCGAGATTCACTTGCTCGGATTCTCAAGGGGCGCATTTGCGGTTCGTTGTCTGGCTTGCCTCATTGAAGACGTAGGATTGCTCGAAGAACCCTTCCGAACGAAGAACTTTGAACGTATCTACAATAACTGGGAATCACAGGACAAAGCCAAGATTGAGGAATGGAAGAAAGAAAGAAGCGAACAAGCTTTTTATCCTGTTACCATTGCAAGCTGTGGGGTCTGGGATACTGTATCCGCTCTTAGCTCCTCCTCCACCCTCTCATTCGTGAACGATAGGGTGCCTGCCAAAATGAGTTTTGCGTTCCAGGCGCTAGCTCTGCATGAGCGACGAAAAATATATAATCCGGTACTTTGGAAGCACATACCGAAACAGAAGACATGTATTCGCCAATCCTGGTTTGCTGGGGATCATTCCGACATTGGCGGCGGCTGGCCCGATTGTGGACTTGCAAACCTGACGTTGATCTGGATGTTGGCTCAGTATAAGAGATGTTTTCCTGATTTGATAATCAGTTGCAAAATTTTGTACAAACGTCTCTGTCCACCCGGAGCTGGATGGCCTTCACTGAGTTACACGTTAAGCCAAGGTGTGTGTGTGTCGTGGAGGTGCGCAGGCTAGGGGATTCAGTACTAATGTCTGTTTACAGGGAATGTAAATCACTCTTGGATTGGGGGCATATGGACCCAAGGATACAAAGCTCGAGAGCTCCTTCTCGGAAAAGACGCAGAAAATGGTGAGGATGAATCAGTCCAGCCGTGTCACCGACAGACGATACATTTCACTGCGCGCGTCTTTCTGGCTATGGGTCGGCAAGAGGTTACCGAACGCACTTGCCTACTCACGGCTGGCTATACCGAGACTATCACTCCCGATCAGTCATCCGTAGTCTGGGTACTGAAGAAGACAGGAAAAATGAAGCTGGAGAAGAAGGAAAGCGAGGGAAGTGAGAAAGACGACATGCAGAAGAAGGGAAAGGGTAGAAAAAACGAGGCAAAGAGAGTGACGAAGAGCAAGAGGATAAGTCAGAAAGAGGACGTAAGAAAGAAGAAGGAGAAGGAGAAGAATCTGCAGGATACCTTAACCATTGCAGAGGATGAAACGACAAAGTGGGAAAACGACATCATCTTCGAATGGACCAAGAAAGCGCAAAAGCTTGTCAAGAAAGAAGTCGGTAACCTTTTCAGGGAGGGCATTGCTTTCCATGGAATGACTTTCAAGCATCTCCTTCGTGGACACAAAGCATCCAGCAATAATTCTGGCATCACGGTCGAACAAATCATGTCTGAAAAGCCAGGTCGCACTGTCGAGCAGGCGTACAAGATCATCATCGATCAGGCGTGGGAAGTCAGCCTAGAACACTTCCTCCGTAAGAACCAAAATCAGGCAACTTGCGAAGCAGCATACAAGGTCCACTACCCTCCACCCAGAAACGTTGTCGTGAGATCTCGTAAAAGGAGCTCATCGGAAAAACCGCCGCGAAGGATACTTGGATCCGAGGAACGGGGAAAACGGCGAAGTCGATCATCCAACCCATCCAGAGACGTGACTTCATACAGCGGTCAAATCGTATACGGTAAAGCGCCTTAGGAAAGAACGCAGCTTGGGCGGTACTAGGTAGAAACAACGAGATCAATTCACGGAGGCCTTCATCCAAGACAAGAAGCTGAACAGGACTGCAGACTACATTAAGATAAAAACAGGCGAGGTAGGTGACCTAAAATTGATGTAGGCTCTAGGGTGATTAGGTAGACACGAGCATAAGAAGATAACGTCACGCAGCTAGGAGAACACAATATGTGCCCTCATTTCTCGAATATTATAAGAGTGTCAGGTGATTGTTATGCACAGTATTGTGACCAGATTAGCGTAAGAAATGTTAGGTAGTTCCACGGTTCGAGTTCACGTTATCTCGGTACTACCACTATACTTACATAGGAGTCATACACGTTTTTACCACGATATAAGTGCACACCATTCGTAGCCCAGCTTCTAGACCGCTACATCCATTTCAAGTTCCAACTCACAAACACGCAACTAGGCATGCCTTCATTAACGTCTTCGTCCAAACTAGCGAGTTCAAAACGGCTCAGGACTCTCAAAGCCCTTCGGAAAGAGCAGGAATCCCTCACTGGGTGCGTATCGTACACCAGGACGCGAATGAAGAAACTGGGCGAAGAAATCAACTTTGAACACATGAGCAGTGCAAAGTATTGGGAGAAAGCAATAGAATACGCCGTTTTGGGTCGGGACTTATCGTTATACCAGCTCCAGAGAGCTAGAGTCGACCATCGTATCGCTCGTAAAAGAAAGGAATTTGGGCCTGGAGTCAAATTCATGAGAACAGACAAGGCACGACTGTTCAACGAGAGTATGATGGCCTGGGGCTTAAAGGGAAAGATCTATGAGCGATGATGTGCTACTGCAGCAGAAGCAGTCGAGACTGAAAAGAGTACTAGACTGAAGTCGCTCATACCAGTTTATACACCACCCCCACCGCGGTCCGACGCCGAAGCCGCGTTCGCAGCGTACAACTTCCGGGCCGATACCATCGGAGATCAAGGCATGCAAGATCCGCGAGCAAAACTGTTAACGTACAGACTCCGCTACGAAGACTTCATGTGGGACATCTTCCAGGCCAGATACGATATGGAGTGTTGCTTCGCCCTCGTGCCCCTCTTCGCGGCCCAGAACAATGGAGAAGTGGATACTGCACTTTTTGGCACCTCCTCCTCTTCAAACAACGGCATACCCCTCCGTCTTAGAATTGCAAGGCAATTCGACACGGGGATGTCGGCTGTTGTACCTGACGTTTCCGATGCAAATTCTGCGGATGATGCGGCGAAGTGGATGTGTACAACACCGCGTGAGTACAAGGTTAAGAGCTATGATATTGAGACGCAGCATGAATCTGGATGCAAGATAGTGGATCTCTGCGCTTTGCGTTGGGCGGATCAGTCCAATCGGTAGTATCGTGAATTTGATGGGTGGAAGTTGACTTTTCCGAGTTGTGGAAGTCGAAACAGATCGGGGGAGTGTTATTTGTTCTTCCACTACTGTGTGCAGGTTTTAAGGCGGGCTTGGAAAGGCCTTCCAGCAGGGGAAGAGATGTTTGTTTCTGACTGGGGTGCCGTGGGGAAATACGTGGATAGAGAGCAGATGAGAGCTGTTATCGATGAGCTTGGATGTGAGTATGAGAGCCTGATGAGTTGTGCAGGAGAAGGCATTGGAAGTGGAGCAGGAGATCGGTATGTGTTACTTGAAGCGTTGGCTGAGCACGTTATTGTTAGTAATCAGAGGTACATGAGTAGAGATGAGTTGTATGGCGACGAGGAAGATGAGGGGAGTAGCGATGAAGACGATGATGACGGATATTACCCATGGATATCCGAGTGAGGAGTCGTTGTACCTAAAAGGCGATGGAAATGAGGAGGTTACTGTCCCACTAGACAGATCAAAATAACTTCACTGTACAATATACTCAATTTTCCATTCTCAATGGTACATCTAATAATACAAAAGGGCCTTTCAATCAATCCATCGCCCCGAGTCAAACAAAGCTATAAGCCGCAAGAAACCACGCTCAAAACCAAGCAAAAATACTCCATGCATGCAACCGTCTTTTCATGACCCACACCAATGCTTTCTTGCCAGAGAAAAACATCGTCCCGTCGACATGCCCCAACCCCACCCACTCCATATACCCTAATTATGCAAGAGATGGACCTGAGCCAGACTTGTTATGAAATGTCTAGTTGACGTGTTGCCCTTGATACCCAAAAACGCCGCAACGGTTGCTGAAAGAAAAACAGGGGATAGCAGGCAAAAGGAAACAGGGTGTAAAGGGTTGACGTAGCCTTGCTGAAACAAGAGGCCTATCCTTTTGGCCATGAGAGAAAGTGCAGAACCTCCGACCTGAAATTGCATTGGGTGCATCAGAGGCTCACTGACTGCTTCCATGATCATATCCGTTCGAACCATTTGTTACGTCAAGAATCCTATTCGGCGCCGGACTCGACTTCTTGACGGGCGGATCAAGGATGGTCGGACTGGAAAGCGGTTCCAGGCTCTTGACGGGCGGGAAGATAGGCGTCTCGGACATTTGATGGCTTGATACCGGGCGCATGGCGTCATGTTTTGAGGGCGCGGGAATGGGGTCTGGGAGCATCTGCGCGGGCATTTGGGACGATGGTGATGGAGCTATGCGCATTGGTGCTGGGGCCGGGGAGGACATGTTTGCTGGGAGGGGCGCGGGCGAACTGTGTTTGGTCGGGGAGAAGGAGGGGCGGTTGGCGGAGCTGGGTGGGAAGGAGGAGTGCGGGCTGTTGAAGTTGAAGCTTGGTGGTAGGCCGTTGGTTGGACGGGGGGAGGCGGCTGGTGAGTGCTTTACTGGTGAGCCGCCTGGGCCTGCTGCTGATGCTGGGCGACTGAAGCTCCGCACATACGGTGCTGCGGGTTGTGGTGGGCCGAATGGATTCGAGTTGAAGGGGTTGGGACCGCCGAAAGAGCTGCCGTTCTGCTGTGGCTGTGGCATGTGGAAGCTTTTTGTTGGGCTGCTCGGTATCCGTTCGAGGTTGTACGGTGGAGGTGACGATGTTGGACCGTTGCCAGTTCTGTGCCCAGGAGACGAGAAGTGAGATCGTATTGGCGATGACATGCTACCGTTCGCGCCCTTGGTGGGTGATCCATATGCGGCTTCCGATCTTTGTATGCCAGGTGGACCTAGAGCTTGACCACGGGGAGAGAGACTCGGGCCATCGACCCATGGCTGTGCGGGATGCATGGAGGGCTGGAAAGCTTGTGGTCGTGGTAGTTGTACTGCGTCAAACAAGTTCGTTGACATAGAGGGGCCGTTGCCATTTGCTTCTGCTTGGTTTCGTGGTGACTGAGATGTCAATCGTAGCTTGAGAGAAGGGAGTTTCGGCTCGTCCGCCTCTCCCTCTTTACGCTTGCAGGCAGTGCAAACAAACGTAAACTTCGAATCGTCGGCCTGTTCTTCTGTAATGTCATGGCACTTCATGTGTTGCCAGACATTGCACTTCTCACACGATATTTGTGGGGTGTTGTCGTTCTACTAAAGTCAGCGGAATGCATGGTCGATGTGCAGTAATACTCACCAGGTTGGAGCCGTAAGTGCCGCACTTCTCGCAGTCAAAGAACCAATCTTCCTCCTCGTTAAGCCTCTTGAGATCACTCTCATGCTTCTTCATCATGGCTTTCAGGTGTCGCTCCGATAGCCTGGCATTGTTTGAGGCCAGCTTCTGTTCGTTCTCGTGCAGTTTACGCAGCTCCTCTTCTTTCAGAATCTTTGCCGTCTCACGCTCCTTCAGCCGTTGCTCACGAGTCATCCTGCGAGAATCCTGTGCCTCCTCCATCTTCTTTTGCTTCTCTTGCTCCGCCTTGGCCATCGCAAGTTCTTCCTGCCTCTTACGTTCCGCAGCCTCGGCTTCTTCAACCTCCTTCTGTTTCTCGAGTCGCGACGAGATTCGGGACGAGCGCTTCGCTGTAGCAAGCTTCTGCATGTTCTCCAACTCCTTCATCTTGCGGGCCTGCTTCTTTGCTTGCTCCTCTGCCAGCCCCTCCATGACAGGCATAACGTCTTCCTGAAGGCGTTTGTATAGAACCTTTTCGTTTGGATCGCGACTCTTCCGGATGCTGCTCATGTATTCCTGGTAGTCTTCCAAGGTGACGCAAATGCACTCCCACTTCTTGCCGCCGAGACCGTCGTCAATCTCTTGAGGCTGTTGCTCTTCAGTTGCTTGCTCCTCCTCCTCAGCTTCTTCGGGTTCGGGAGTGGACGCCTTTTGTCGCTTGCTGGCTCTTGAACCTCTCGATTTCTTGGGCTTTGGTTTGGATTTGGCCTTGGCTTTCGTAGGTTCGGGAGGAGGTGGTGGATCGGTCATTCGGTACATGCGGTTGTCGTCGAGAACGAATAGCGATCGCTCTTGCGAGTCCCAGCCCGTGGGCTCCATACGCTGTGGCATGTTAGTCGTTGCCCTGCACCAATCCCAGTGATGCTTACCCATAGTGTCTGCTCGCTATCCGTCGCTCCAATCTTCTCTCTTATTGTGTTCGGGTTGTTGAGCGTCCATACGGAAAGTTGTTGCAAGACGCGTATTTTGGTGAAGACGTCGAAGTCGTGGAACTTGTTGGGCTCCTCTTCCTCGCCAAAGGGGTTTCGGGCGGGCGCTTTCGCGACATACTGTCGGCGGGTGTATTCATCGAAGATTTCGGGTCTACCATCATGTCAGTACTATCGAGACTATGCGCAATGGCCAGGTCTTACGTCAAGCCCTTGTGTGACGATACGTGCTTCAGCAGCGCTAGGCCAATTTGTGCGAGTTTGTCGGATGGCTGTGGTTGGAGACATTCGGATTCCAATTCCTGCACGTGTGTCAGCTCGTGGTCCTTGTAAAACATATGCGCGCCGGGCTGGGATGCCAGGCGCAAAGGGCATGTACCTCGATGTCAAAGTCCTTGTCGATTTTGACCGCGTCACCGAAGAGACTGATGTACTGGGCCAGATTTGCAAACTGCCACATGTTGCGCAGTTTTTGCAGTGTGCTGGGCTCTTCAACAGGCGCCTCGGCCTCCATTTCGTCGGCGGCGCGTTTTCGAGACGGCATGGCTGCGGTGCCTCGCGTGCGGCGACGCGTGTGAGTTACGTGTGGATATGGTGTAGAGGCCAGAAATGGTGGCTAGCAAATGCGCGTTGTGAGATGGCGATGGGTAATGCTGTCGTGGTGTCGGCGGGCTCGTGGGTAGGGCGATGATGCGAGTGCCGATGTCCCTTTTTGGTGATGTGAGTGATGAATGTCGCGCGTCGATTGTCGGCGAGTCCGGGGGAGGCCCAAAGCGGTAAGGCGCCATCGGCCCAGCCTTGCACATGCAATCTGGCAGAGACAGAACACTCATGACGATGACGAAGAACGCAGACAGCGGCTTTGCTTGTACTACACAGGCAGAGCTATCGCAATGGCAATGGCATATCGAGTGCATGGCATGAATGTAGCTGCTTACTAAGACCAGTCCCTATAAACCTTAATGCACCCGTCTTACAGGATATGCGCACTCCAAGAGTATCGGTCTTTCGTGACAGAATGGACAATTCGACCGGCCGTCGGTTGGGACTCCACCAAGCCACCGAAATTATCATCGTCACGGCCATGATGACAGGAGGTGACGATATAAGGCCGCGTGGCTCACGCAAGTGCACAAGCCACAGCTCCACCAAGTGTGGCTCATTGCCGGAGGATTCCACGCCAGGGGCCAGAGACGTTGCATGGTAAGCCGTCAGCAGTTTCGGATTCCTGGGTGGTGTTGGTTACTCATGCTGTATGGTGGTTCGCTTTGACTTGGAGAGCAAATGCCGTATAAATAATCGCATAACAGATTCATGTTCTTCGTAATGGCACCGTCTACAGGATAGCGATGACACATGCCAAACACGACAAGTACCGTAGACGTTAAACTAAAATTAACCCTCAGCCCTAGCCTAAGCCGCGCATCCTGGTCGCTCACTACACCCTTGTCCGTGCTTGGGAATCCGCATCCATCCCGCATTTCAACCAACTCTTTCCCACCAAACACACCACACGCGCCCTTTGGACTGCTACGCGCCACCTACCGCTCTCGCCATCGCTGCCACGCTCTCTCTACGCTACGACACTCGCTTACGTTTGTTCTGACGCCTGCATGATCGCGCAATAGCATTCTGGGAGAGCTAGTTGGTTCAGATGCTGGGTTGAACGCCGCATATCAGACAGGACGTCCCGATGTCCTACCCGGATCCCAACCACGGCCGAAGTCACCCCCACCAATCAATACCTCTGCAAGACCTCAATCGCCCACCCGACGCCTTCGAAGAAGATGCGTCGCAAGAACACCGCCGGACGCTCAGCGACCGCGGGCGCAATCTACTCAGACAGACCGGCGCGATAGCCACAGGGGGGCATTTCCGCGACTCTCAGTACTCGCCCATCGTAGAGGTGTCGCCCAGCCCTACGCGATTCGCACCGCCGCACATAAACACCAATCTGCCCCCTTCGCATAATGGCATCCGAAGGGTCGTGGAAGACGATGAGCCTGGCTCGCCCTTGGACGCGGGCGCATTCCAGGCGGCCATTGGATTCGGCATGGGCATGGAATTCCAGGGCGACACATCCCCACCAATACCGACGCCGGCATCGTCCATGTCCTACACACACACACCCTATGGGCACGAACCATACGTCGACAGATCTACCTCGGAAGACCACGACTACTTCTCCCCCACCTACGACGATACCGCCCGCTTGACCGACGCGCGCAATCTCCAGCCGATAAGCGGGGCCACAGCTCCTTCCACTCCTAATGAGCGATCCAGCTTCCAGAGTGTGCACTTTCTCAGCCCTGGTGATGCCTCGCCGACAGCCCGGCATGGCGGCGACATTGGGCAGGTGGAGGCTGGCAACGTGCGCGACTCACGAGGAAGGAAGCGCTCGTTATCGCCTGGCAATTTCGAGTCGCCTCTACATAGGGCTGGGACTATTATGCGGAACATGTCCCAGCGTGTTGTCAATGTCAGCAACGACTCTCAGGTCGCTGAGAGAACCATCCAGCGGAAATCCACCATACACCAAGGACGCCTTGCACCTCCTCTATCCATTCCACCGCTACCCGAGTACTCCAACGACGGTCCTACCTCGCCTGTTCCCTCCACACCAATCGAGAAGCCGCCGTCACCGATCGTGTACTCAAGGACGCCAAGCGCATCATGGAACCATCCACCAAATCCCTTGCGCGGGAAGAGTCTTGGCATCTTTCCCGCCGACAGCAAATTGAGAATCAGGCTTTGCGACCTGCTTGTGCATCCTGTCACAGAGCCACTGCTACTCGTTCTCATCGTGATTCAGACGATTTTATTAGCAGTGGATGCGCGTACGAAGGCAGTCTATAACACTGGGCACAGCAAGGAAATCTCGACTTTCAATGGCATCGACTGGGCTCTCATGTGCCTTTTCGTCATATACACATTCGAGGTCATTGTCCGCATCATCGTCTCTGGTTTCATTATCAATCCCGTCGAGTACAGCACCATCAACCGCCAGGTCGGCTTGCGCGAGGCTGTCATGAGTAAAGCAAATCAGCTATTTTCGGGTCTCCACCGACAACCTTCACAGCGAAAAACAGGCACCAACACCGACTTTGCTGCAGACCCCCAGCAGCCTTCCGTGCTCCGGTCCTTCACTACTGCACAGATGCACACCGACATCGGAGTAGGCGATGCACGTCACCAAGTACGTACTCGCCTCGCGCATCGGGCATATCTCAGGCACTCGTTTAATCGAACCGACTTCGTTGCGGTGGTCTCGTACTGGATTGCTTTTGTCCTAGGATTGTGGAACATTGACAATAGTCGAGTCATACTTGTCTTCGACATGTTGAGCTGTTTGCGAATCATCCGTCTTCTGAACCTCACTAGCGGAACCTCCGTCATTCTCCGAAGTTTGAAGAAGGCTGCGCCTTTGCTGGTCAATGTCGCCTTCCTCATCGGATTCTTCTGGCTTCTCTTTTCCATCGTCGGTGTCCAGAGTTTCAAATCAAGTCTGCGCAGGAACTGTGTGTGGATAGACCCAGCGGATAGGAACATCAAGTTCACGAACGATGCCCAATTCTGCGGTGGCCATCTAGATAACCGTGAAGGTTATCATCCCCTAACATACATACCGGCTCCAGGCATGCCACCCGGGCCTGACGACGGCAAAGGCTTTCTTTGTCCAAAGGGCTCAGTCTGCGTTGAGAATGACAACCCATTTGCAGGCACGAAGAGTTTCGACAACATCCTCCAGTCACTTGAGCTTGTATTCGTCATCATGTCGTCGAATACGTGGTCCGACTTACTCTACACGGTAGCTGATACCGACTACCTCATCAGTGCCCTTTTCTTCATCGTAGGGCTGTTAATCCTGAGTTTGTGGCTCATCTCTCTCTTGATCGCCGTCATCACCTCCTCCTTCCAAATCATCCGCGAAGAAAGCAAGACCAGTGCTTTCACCGGAGTGGAGATCAAAGATGAAGATGCAGAGAAGAACGACGAGAAACAGCGCGTGAGTAGTCTCAAACGTCTCTACGACAGGACTCTATGGGTATGGGTGGCTGTCATAGCCTTTGGCCTCGTTGCGCAAATGATGAGAAGCGCCAACATGAGCGACTTTCGCCGTTTTTTCATCAATGCCGCAGAAATTGTCGTCACCTTCATACTGTTCGTTGAGATTCTCATACGAATTGTTGTGGACTGGAGGCATTTCTTCAGGAGTAGGCGCAACGTCATCGACCTCATGATCGCCATTATCACAGCTGTCATACAGATACCAGCCATCAAGCATGCACACAATGGAAAAGCCTACGCCTGGTTGTCGATATTCCAGATCCTTCGTGTCTATCGCGTTGTCTTGGCTGTGCCAATGACACGCGACCTCATCGTAGGTTACCCTCTCCGCCATTGGGAACTCCTGAGCTAACAGCCATACCAGACAGTCGTGTTCGGAAACGCGGGTGGTCTATTGAACTTGATTCTCTTTGTGTTCCTTTTGACTTTTCTAGCATCCATCTTCGCCTCAAAGCTGCTCCGCGGCGAAATTCCGGAAGAAGACGATGATGGCGAGACGATTCGCGTACCGTTCTTCGACATCTACAATTCTTTCTTGGGAATGTACCAGATATTTTCCAGTGAAGATTGGACAAGTATCCTGTACACTGTTACCCAATACCAGAAGCCGTTTGGCACAGCATGGATTGGAGCGTCTTTTTGTATCATGTGGTTCATTTTCGCTAATTGTAAGTACAACTCGACTTTCAATCTACTGCAAAGGCTAACCAAAGGCTAGTCATTGTCCTCAACATGTTTATTGCTGTCATCCAAGAGAACTTCGATGTGTCTGAGGATGAGAAGCGCTTACAGCAAGTCAAAGCGTTTTTGCAGCAAAAGGAAGATGGTCTCACTTCCTCCACTGGGTATGTTGGACTCTGTTCCCTGTGATTGATATACCAGCTCACCCATTCTAGAAATCTATCTCTGTCATCCATCTTCAAACTCGGGCAGGCACGACGCAGAGATCCACTCGACTATGGACACGCCGCCACAGAAATGCTGCTCAAAGATGCGGTCGTCCGTGACTTTCTCGACGAGGCAGACGGTAGCGAAAGCCCACAAGAAGAAGACCCGCGACCAGGCATCCGCCCAGCTAAGACTATAGTGGGATCGGGAACCATGTCCACAATCTGGCAACGATTCCAGCGTCGAATTATACACCGGGAGCCCAACCCTTTCTACGCTCCTCTCGACTTCGGCCGCGCATATGAGGATCTTGACCCGAGAAGCATGGCAAAGGAGGTCGTCTCAGCTACCGAGAGGCGTAAGAAGGCTCAACGCGAGTATTTACGAAACCACCCCAACTACAACGTTTCCCTGTTCATCTTCCGAGCCAACAATCCCATACGCAAGCTATGTCAACGTGTCGTGGGCCCTGGCCGCGGTGGTGACCGTATCGAAGGAGTTGCCCCATCTGTGCCTGTCTGGTATGCATTCTCGGCATTCATCTATGCTGCAATTATCGCCATGGTACTGTTGGCCTGTATCACAACGCCACTGTACCAACGCGAATACTTCATGACCCACGAGTTCAGCGTCAAGAACTGGTTCGTGTGGGTAGACATGGGCTTTGCGGTGCTCTTCAGCATCGAGGCGCTGATCAAAGTGATTGCCGATGGTTTCTTTTGGACTCCCAACGCCTACTTCCGCGGCTCTTGGGGCTTCATAGATGGCATCGTATTGATCACTCTTTGGGTCAATGTTGGCACATCGTTCTTGAACGAAGGCCAAGTCACTAGAACCGTGGGCGCGTTCAAAGCTTTGAGGGCTTTACGTTTGCTCAACATCAGCGACAGTGCACGTAACCACTTTCACGCGCTCATCGTTCGCGGTTGGTGGAAACTATTCTCGGTAAGCATCTTGCAACCTCCATTTTTTCAGAGCTAATGATGACCAGGCTGCTTTCGTGTCATTGAGTCTGTTGATTCCATTCGCCATCTACGGTCTGAACCTCTTCGTCGGTCAACTTCAGTCCTGCAACGATGGTGACTTCCCTGGAGGCGCTAGTCTCCGAGACTGTGTCGGAGAATACAACAGCAAGCCTTTCGACTGGGAGGTTTTGGCCCCACGCCAAGCTGCCAATCCCTATTACGATTTCGATAACTTCGGAGATGCCCTCTTCATCTTGTTCCAGATTGTTTCCCAAGAAGGCTGGACAGACAATATGTGGACTGCAATGAGTATCACCGGAGTTTACACACAGCCAGCAGACAGAGCATCGCAGGGAAACTCTGTCTACTTCATTGTCTTCAACTTGCTCGGAGCTGTCTTCGTGTTGACGCTGTTTGTTTCCGTCTTCATGCGCAACTACACGGAACAGACTGGTGTCGCCTTCTTAACGACAGATCAGCGCTCTTGGCTTGAACTACGAAAGCTCCTTCGTCAAGTCGCTCCATCCAAGCGACCTTCGTCTACCAAGGTACGAGAGAGCTGGGAAGAGTGGTGTTACCGTAGGGCGGTCACCAAGACCGGACCATGGCAGAGATTTATTACCGGCGTTTTGATACTGCACCTCCTGCTGCTGTGTTTGGAGTGGTACCCAGGCTATGGTCCATGGGAGGTAGCTAGGGGTAAGTTCCATTCCACCGAGTCCATGGCCTAATACTAATATGACTAGACTACATCTTCCTGGCGCTCACCATCGTCTTCATCGCGAACATAGTCATCCGGATCATCGGTCGCTCTTGGCACCGTTTCCGGAGAAGCGCATGGGACATATACTCGATATTCTCTGTTGCGGGGACTTTCGTGACATCGATTCTTGTGTTAGCGAAAGACGATGTTAGGCCCTTCGTCCAGCTGCACAAGCTCTTCCTTGTCTCCATCGCTCTCATGCTCATCCCTCGGAACAACCAACTCGACCAGCTGTTCAAGACTGCCGCAGCAAGTCTCGCATCCATCGCAAACCTTCTCGCCACATGGTTCGTTCTGTTCCTGGTATACGCCATCGCCCTCACGCAGACTTTTGGTCTTACCAGATTTGGAGCTAGCGAGACTGGAAACATCAACTTCCGAACTGTGCCCAAAGCACTCGTCTTTCTCTTTGTGATGAGTGGTGGCGAGGGCTGGAATGAGTTCATGGAGGACTTTGCAAACGTTGACAAACCTTACTGCACCGTGGGCGAGAGATACTTCGACAGCGACTGCGGTAGTCCTGAGTGGGCGCGAGCTCTCTTCATCACTTGGAACATCTTGAGCATGTACATCTTCGTCAACTTGTTCGTCTCGTTGATATACGAGAGTTTCAGTTACGTGTATCAACGGAGTAGTGGGTTGTCAGTCATCAGCCGAGAGGAAATCCGTCGCTTCAAACAAGCCTGGGCTGAGTACGATCCGAACGGGACGGGCTACATCTCGAGAGAAGTGTTCCCCAGGCTTCTGGGTGTAAGTTCATCATTGTCGTATCTAAGCACAAGACTAACTATATCAGGAACTTTCCGGTATTTTCGAAATGCGTATCTATGACTGCGACTTCACTGTGAATCGATTGATCGAAGAGTGTGGGGTAGCACCCGGAAGGGAGTCCAATCTTCCTGTGTCAGGCCGTGAACCAACCAAGGAGATCGACCTGGACAAACTGAACCGGTGTCTCGCCCAGCTACCGGTCGCGGAGATACGTCGCAGACGAAGACGTATGAATCTTTTCTATGAGGAAGTACTTGTGTCGAGCGATCCCGACAGAGGCGTTGGGTTTTCATCACTACTTATGATTCTGGCTCATCACAAAGTCATCAACGACAACAAGAGCTTGAGACTGGAAGAGTTCTTGAGACGCAGAGCTCGTCTACAAAGAATCGAAGAAGCTGTCCGCCGTAACGTGGTCAAAGGGTTTTTCGACACACTATACTGGGCACGGCGCTTCCGTCGTGCCATGGACCTGAAGAAGCAAGGACGTATGGCAACAGTCCCTCAGTTCACCGTTCCTGAGATTTTCATCGACGACGAGGACATCACAAATGCCCAGCGAACTCAATCTTCCGGACCTCCAAGTCCCCTCTTCTCACCTCAAGATCTCTACGCACCTTCCCCTCGCAACTCTGCTGGTGCGTCTACTTCGCCACCGGCCTTCCCTTACGACCGGACAAGGAGCAGAACCAACTCCATACAACAAACACCGACAGGCTCACCTACACGGGGAAGCCCGCAGCCATCACCGTTCTCCATGTCTGGCAGCGAGCAAGAATGGCAGTTTGCCTCGGCACTTAGTCGGCCACCTAGTCCTCTCGAAGTCGATCCTGGGCAAGCGAATAGTCGCAGCCGAGCAAATAGCGCAGTTAGTGCGGCCGATGTTTTGGAAGTGCTTGACAATTCCGCATGGGGCGAATCGATTAGAAGGAGTTTCACTCAGCGGCGGCGCAGTTAGCGTCCGAGAAGATTTGTATATGAACGCTAAAGACAAGCATGAGCAGGTGTCAATCACGTCGATCAAGCTGGCTTGGTGTGGCTTCGGCAACACGTCGAGCCAAAACGGGATGGTTCAGGATGGCGTACGATACGGAGTCTGTTGCATGAACGTCTGGAATGATTGGATACGTAAGCGGCCGGCATCAACCCAACACGCAACCATAATGTGGAATTGATGGTTCGGTTGGGAATGGGGATGCGGCCTGTAATGGTGTAATGGCGGTGGAGTTAACTTTTGGCATTGCATAGCGTCGGCGTTGAGCGATTGATCAAATCACCTTAGATATTACTATCACGAAGCTTCATATCTTTCCCAATGGTGCGCATTCTCATCGCTCCGTCGACTCCTACACGGGGCATACGAGAGCCGTTTGTATTAGTTCACAGGATAGCGCACGAGATGTCCGGTACGCTACTCAACGTGCATCGTGAACACACATACAATAGTCTCTTCGTCCAAGCCAACCGTACCATGGTTCAAAGAATAACCCGACAGCATGAACACACGCAGGTGACAGACGCTAATTGTACCTTCCGTCGGTCGGCATTGGAAGGCATAATAACCAGTCCCTTGTTTACAGCTGGTTATGAGCTTCTTCCGTCTCTTCTAGACCCGACAAGGACCACGCGATTATAGCGCACTGTGATATACGATCGCCCCGCACCTCGATGAATGTTGCATGCAGACCTGAAACGTTGATCTGCTCCTCGCCGATGAGCTCTTACCTGACGTGCGTTCAAGTGTGGTGTGTACCAGACACCCTCACGTCACCAACAGTGAGCACAATGCATACCTATCTTTGGCTCGCCACCCACAAGTTCCAGCGTTGACACACCACACTGTAGCATCACACGGGAGCATCACAACCGCGTCTGCATTTGTTGAACGTCCGATGCGTCTGAAACGCTGGTCTGCCGTTAGACAGCTGGGCGAACCGCGCCATGCCGCATCGGGATACGCTCGCCTGTCGCAGATTCTCGCATCACACACGCAGCACCCGGTCTCGAGACAGGCCGGTTGAGCATGGAGACACTGCGAGCTTCAAGTGCTGGGTAATGCCTACTTATGGGCTGGCGGGCTGCAAGCAAGAAACAACAGCCAGGGTGATTCACGTCTGAAGCGGCCAAACTGGGAGCGGCTCGTCCGGCTCCAGGTTCGTGGGCGAGCGGAAAGCCCTCCGATCATCGTGCCTGTTCAACAAGTTTATGGCTTGGACGTGATGGTGGACACCTCCCTGGCGAGACGATGCAGAGCGCCGGGCGATGATGACAACAAGCAGCCAGAACGCGTCGTGTCGGGCGCAAAAGCAACACCACCAACGTCCATGTCAACAAAAACATGGCCACTAGCAGTTCGCCGACGTAAGAATAGCACCGGGCAGCCCTCACAATCTCGTGTGAAGCCACCAACAAAGTCGACAAAATGACGAAGCTCCACAGTGTAATGAGGATGATCCCCAGACTACCCACTGCCAACTAATCTCTTATCGATTGCAGGCTGCTCTCTGAAATGAAGCCATGCAATCATTCCGCGGCACTCCCAATGGGCCGCCAGTCGACGACTCCCGCTCGCTTGTTTCCAGACGGGTGATCAAACGAGGCTCGACCCCTCAATTCACGCGTTCCTGACAGGGATGTCCGCTGCAGCAGTCCCATGTCCCACCTTCCAGGGTTTTAGCTTCTGGGACGTAACACGCACTGGCACAGAGAAGTGCCAACATGCGACACGCATGCTTAAGGATCCGCCATCGTCCGCCTGTTTTTCTCGACTAAAACTACAGGAATAAGTTTCCTTCTTCATTCCATCTCCCGACTCCTCCTCCTTTTAACTTACCTTCGCTTTTCAGACTGTGCGCGAGTGTCTTTGACCACCGCACTACTGTATCTCCCAATCTACATTCATATATACCCTTTGAACAGAGTTGATCTCCCCTTTGCACTTCCACTTCCACCTTTTCTGATTCGCAAGCCGATCGACAAGGACCCAACACTCGTTGTCCTATCACATCCCTACGACTGCCATTCCTTACATTACCTCCTTCGTAAGGACAGCTGGAACTTTCTATTCGAAACATCCTTCATTTGCAATCGGACTCCGACAAACACTCCGCGTCTATATTCGCTCAAACAATACCGGGAAGCTACATCATAGCAACCGTCGCCTGAGAAAAGCAATTCCACCAACCTCAACTCCGACGTAACAACCACCACCTCAACACCACTCAAAATGCCTTCTCCAAGCCGCACCAACCGCTTCCAATCCTTCACCCCCCTGCGCAGCACATCCGGCTCCCTCCGCCGCCTCAAGACCGCCTTCAGCCCCACCCGCAACTCTCTGCGCTCGGCATCGCCCTCCTCCATCTTCACCTCCAGCACCACATCGCCGCTGACGCGCAACTCATCGCCACACAGCCACCGCTCCTCCGGCTCTTCCATCCGCCAACTCCTCGCCGTGCGCCGCAAGCCCAGCGTGTACGAGTTCGAAATGGAAGAGGAGAAGCACTTGTTCGAAACCGAACTCGATGTCCTCGAGCCGAGACCGAGCATGGGTCGCGGCGCGAGTGAGGTGCATGTTGTCGGCATCTTTGAGGTGTTGGACGGGAAGTGCTAGACGCATACGACTTGTTGTTGCTGGCGCTTGTTCGATTGGGTTATGCTTGAACATGTTTATGACTGAACTGTTTAATGGGGCGTTTTCATCTTCCCATCACCACGCATCGTTGTGTGCGTGTGTGGATGGGTCTTGCTTTTTCGATTAGATTGGGTACTCACGGTGACGTGTCAAAGGCGTTCTCTTTGTACGTGTCATCTCTTCGACATGGACATTGGCTTGGTTTGCTTCTTTCTTATACCCCAATGGACTGGATTGGACTGGGGGGTACTTTACCACGGCAGACATTATGCAATACGATCAAATCTTTTCTTTCAACATTGATTATCAACTTTGCAATTTGCGCATTTGCATCTTGTTGTTGTGACGCTCGTGCGAAGTATGCAGGTGAGGCTCTGAGAGTTGGAGCGTTGGGCCTTCATGCGGTGTTAGCTCAAAGCTTGTGAGCTGTCAATGGCGAGACCATGGGCAGCCTCGCATTTTCGGATATTAGGTACAGGTACTAGCGGGCATGTCGGGCAACGTGCTTGCAGAATGTAACATGATGTATGTATACCCTTAGAGCAGAGCTTAAATATTGGGTGCAAGTCAAAGAAATAAGATTCTTGGTACCTGACGCCACGAACCGTTTAGTAGTTGTGAGTTTGGTATCTCCGTCGATAGATCAGCACGATTTACATAATCACGAGTAACACTTCAGTTGAGGTGTATCATAGTATTGACATTCACTCTCCAAAAGCAGTCTCAAAAAATATGTATCTGCCGTGTAATTTCCAACGCCACGCCAATGCATACCAACCCTCCGCCATTCCCCTAATCATATCAAAACACAGGCTTAGACCAAAGTGTCTGCCCACAAAACCGCTTAGTGTACGCCATTGACAGGCTGTTGCAAGTTGTCCAACTCCTCCTTTCGCTTCCTGTACAGCTCCTGTGCTTCCCTCTCCCTCTTAGTAACGAACTGAACTTCCTCGCGCAGGCTCTCCAGTCTGCGTGCGATGCCATCTTGCTCGCTGTACTGCGCCGTCCTCGCTGTGTTCAAATCGTCCCTTGCACGCTCGAGTGCTGAGAACGCGCCACTGATCTTCTCTCGTAGTAGATTTGATCGTTTGATGTAGCCGGCGTGATGTGTTGTTAATCGCTTCTCGATCTTGTTCGCACGTTCCGCGGCTTCAATGATGGACTCTTGTGCGTTGTCAAAGGCTTCGACGAGCAGTTGGTGTTCGTCGATCTCGTCTTCCTCGTAGCCTGCGATGCCGGGCAGCATTGCGGAACCGTGAAGCGTGGTCCAGGAACTGTCGAGCTCGGCGTGGAAGGCCTTCTTGTCCTTGTCTGAGGTCATGGCAAGTTCAAGCGCGAGCTCCATCTTGGCATTTCGGAGAGCATCATCGGTCATGGAATCGAGACGTGTTACTGAACCAGTTACTCGGCCATCGCCGAACTTCTGGACGTCGTTCGCGATGAGCTTAGCCATCTCGATTTCGACTTCGCGTTCGACAGGGTCAGAGAGGTCCAATGCGCGCTTCATCATGACATCAATATCGACCAGCGATGGCCTTGGAAGGAACTTCTGCACGACTTGACTTTGCCTGCCGAAGTCTGCGGCTTCCTGGGCTTCGCGTGCTTCACGAATTTTTCGGTCGCGCTCAGCAGCGTCTTCTTCGCTGACTTCGACTTCCATGTGATCTGCCTGCTCTTCGGGAAGCTCAAACTCCCAGCTTTCTTCCTTGGGTTTTGGCAGCGCAGCGAGCCTGCTCTTCAGGTCTTGCCGCTTCGCTTGCTCCCTTAGTTTGATATCGCGGGGTGTCTGGCCAACAAGTTGCATGCCACTCTCCTCTCCGTTGAGGCGTAGTGTATCGCGTGGTGTTCGCATGGGTGTCGCTCCCGGTCCCTGGCGCATGGGTGTTTCTCCGGCTCCGCCATTTGCTTGCCTGAAAGGCGTTGCCATGGGGTTTGGTGTCACAATCTGGTGTCGTGAGGCGGGTCCTGATAGCGAGGCGGGTGCTTCGTCGTCTACGAGATCTGGGTTGTCGCCACCTAGCAAAGCAGATTGGGTCTCTGTTCGCATCCGGGCATTCCGCACCTCATTCGCGACGTAGTCCTCCTCTTTGGGGGCCATGGGCGTGCGAATGGGTGTGTTGCCAATCACGTTCGAGTAGTTCCCGATCAGGCCCTGTGTTGCGATGTTGTCGCTGCTGCCCGCAGTAACTGCGCGCTGTCCAGTCGTTCCCATCTTGACGATATCTTCCAACTCGGCCTCTCCGACTTGCGGCGCTGGAAGCACGAGACCGCGTCGCTTGCTGCTCTGTTCTGCTTCCCGTATCCTCTGCGCTTGTGCGGCCTTAGCATACGACGCTGCAAGACCTCCTGACTTCTCATCTTTCTTCTTCTTTCTGTCACCTCCTCCGTCTTCCTGCGATTCCATCTTCCTCTTGTTCGCAAGCTGTTGCTTTCGCGGATCGAAGGCCTCTCGTTGTTGTTCGTTGCGGTCGATTTCTTCTGTGGTGTCGAAGAAGCCGGCGGGGACTTCCTTCTCGAGCGGTACATCGGCGTTGTAGTCGATGTGGTTGCCCTTCTTCGGAGTAATCTTAATGTTGATACCGGCAGCTTTCAGCTCTCGCCGCTTCTGAAGCAAGGCAAGCCTTCTTGATTCCTCAAGTTGGCGCTCGCGGGCCTTCCGCTTGGCCTTCTTACCGCTGACGTTTGCCAGACGCGCACGCGCCTCTGACAGCATCTCCTTGTCTTCCTCGTCGATATCGACCGCATCGGGTCTCGCAGGTCGGCTCTCGGCGTAGGCGTCGACTTCTCCGGGGCGAAGACGACGTACATCGTCTGCTGAAGGAGCAGCTGAGTCTCCACCCTCCGGACCCGCCAGTCCAAGATCGCCAGACTCCCTCGCTTCTTGTTCGTCCAACAGCTTTTGGTAGCGCTCGAGACATTGAGTAGCCTGCGGAAAGTTAGCATGATACTAGAAAAAAGGGATATTCGCGACAGCGTACCGTTCGTCCAACAATGGGCGCAATAGTCCTCCATTGGGTGGGGAGGAGTTTGGCCATAGTCAGGAGCTTCTCATCCTCCTCTCGCGACCAGTCCGTCTTCCGGATAGCGGGGTCGATCCAGTTGGTCCAGCGCGACTTGCATTGCTTCGCGCTCTTCTTGGACAGCAGCGAGGCGCATCGCGACCACTGGTTCAGCCCATACTTGCTGATGGCGGCCTTCAAGACCTCGTCCTCGACGTTGGACCAGGAAGATGTGACGACCATGTTGGATGGCTTCCGGGGGGTATCGTGGGTTGGCGCGCGTGTCGTGAGCGATGGTATCCTCGATCGCGAAACTGAAAATGGGCTGCAGCCACTAGCGTCTTGGCAGTCGCAAGCACCGCGTGGAAACAGCAAAGTGAAGTCCGGATAGCTTGCAGAACGACGTGGAGTTGAGACCAGCGGTTAGTGATATTAATGCGCGGTCCTCCTCTGGAGGGAAGTCATCAGAGCGATCCACACAATGCAGTCGCGGCGCAGGCACCAGACTTTCACGTGCGCCAGACGACCGCGGTCACAGTGACGTAAATCCATCATCTCCATCTTCCCATAGTCCTATTGCTACGATTTCACTACACCCTCTCTTGGTCACATATTCCCGCCGCGATGGTGTCTCTACGACAAATCACGGGGCGCGTTCCCATGCATTTTCTCACCACACCATCCTCAACAGCGTCCTGCCGACAAAATTTACCCTCAGTCACATACAACAGGAATTATTCCGATGCGAGCTCCAACACCTCAACTCCAGTGAAAGGCGATACTCAAAAGGTCGATACCAAACTGTCCGATGAGACAAAGCCCAAGAAAAAGACACAAGCTGAGCTCGATGCCGAGGTGATGGCAAAGCTGCAAGGACATGACAGCGAGGGAGGAGAAGCCGGCATCGAATATGAGGATGGAAAGCCCGCCTCAATGAAAAGAAGCGTGAAGAACAACATGTTCCGGTACATATGATCATGCGAGCCTTGGGCCGAATGGATTCAACCTTTGATAGGATGTATGTCTCCATGCAATACACTTCGCCTTCCGATACGCTGACGTTTGTAGACATGGTATAAACGTATACCACAGCGAAGATACCAGAACAGGATACATCCTGAGTGTTTGAGAAACTGCTATGTTGTTGCTGCGGTGCATGACGTTCTAAACGAAGAGCTTCACGCGAGTAGCACAACCAACGTAAGCGGACATCATCCTAGCTGCCATTGTCTGAGGTTCCAAAGTCCCAAGAAACCTTTGCACAATCTTACTATGGAGTCAAGTAGCTCTGCAATTACACCACTTGAAATGCATGAGAAAGGTTTTGTGCTTCTCATCCATTGTGGAAAGGGAAGTTGCACGAACTTTGTAGTTGTGGGTACATATATCGAGTCCGATAGCTGGCGCATTCGAACGTAGTGAATGAGAATACGCTAAGGTGTACTATTTCAGCAGCATCTATCGCTGGGACATGTGTAACATAAAATGTGTGATGGCTTGGATGCAAGATGCCAACCCGAATATTTGCCTACGTCATGAGTTACCAACCTACCAACATCACTACTCACGCCAACTCATCAACACAAACAACCCGCAACTATACAGTCGATAATCCTCTATAACCACCACTCTGAGGTTCCAATCTACTGGCAACCCACCATGGAGCACTTCGCCCCTCACCCATCCTCACAATTCGAGGGCTACTACTCCAAATTCGATCTCGCATCTGGCTCGCACATCGCTCTGATAATATGCTCCGTTCCCGGTGCCAAATCACGCCCACACATGGTCTCCTTCACATACTACCCCTCATCAGGCCATCCAATATTCCAGCGCGAGCATTTCGTCGACAACATCGAGCGCGTGACCACCGACGAAAAAACCAAAGCATTCGACCTACGCGTACCAGGCATGGGAGTGATGAGCACAGAGGGCAACGGCCGCACAAGCTACAACTTTGCCGCCGAAGATGGAAGTTGGTCGCTCGAAGCGCAATGCGAGGAGGACTACATGCCATGGAGAAAAGACAAGAGCACACCCGAAGGTTGGATGGTGCACCTCCCCTTCCCACTCCACTGGCACGTGCATTCTCTCTGCTCCCCCGCTACGTTCACCCTCGACATACCCGCTCTAGGCGATGCCTTCCCAGCACAGGACAGAAAAAGCCGTGCGACGATCCACCAAGAGAAGAACTGGGCGAACAGCTTCCCGGACGCACACATGTGGGTGCAAGCCTGGGACAACGAAGAAAAACGCGGCATCTGTCTCGCGGGCGGGAAGATTATGTACAACACCGCCTACATGCTCGGATACCGGTCTCCATCCCTCAATCTGGACTTTGTACCGCCCTTCTCAGTCTCGTATCTCAACCTCCTCAGCCCCTTCATGAGCGCCACGAATGACTGGGACACCCGCACTTTTTCGATATCCGTGTCGAATTACACACATAAATTGGAACTCAAGGCGCGTGCGCCGAAGGAGCCGGGTTGGTTCGGCCTGGCGAGTCCGTTTCCTGATGGGCATCGGGCGAACTTTTGTAGGGAGAGTTTTATTGCGACGATTGAGGCGAGGATATGGGTGAGGGAGGGGTGGTGGCCGTGGAGTGCGTGGAAGGAGGTCAAGACGGAGAGGTGGGAGGGGGCGAGTCTGGAATTTGCGGGGGGTTATTATCCGGAGAGGGGGGAGAGTAAGAAAGATTGAAGATGTATGAGTGTTGGGGTATGAGGTGTCGGTAGAATTGATGTGAAAGTGCTAGGGAAAGTTTATCCATGCAAATATCCACAATACACGGGCCAGACAGATGGATTCTGAAGGCATCTCGCCAATTGCATCTCAACCAGTCTAAGATTCAGAGCTTCGACGGCTTCTTCTCCCTCGGCTTAATCAAAGCGTTCAACTCCTCGACAAACCGTTCAGGCAACACACTCCTATCCACGCCTTGCTTCCCATCCCATTCCTCCTCCGTCTTGCGTTCCCAATCCCAATACCTCTTCATCTCCTGGCCGACCCATTTGCTAATATGATCCGCACTCTCCTCCACCTTCTCCATCGGAATCAGATGCCCAGCATCTTGCACCGTGACATTCGCTACTCGTCCTTCAGCGCGTCCGCCACTGCCGCCAACACCGGACCCACTCAGACGCATTTTATCCTCGATGACGGCATCATCAGTGAGGAAAGAGTGTTGGCCGAAAATGTAGAATACCGATGGCCGGATTGATGGTAGCTGGTTGAAGACGATGGTGCTCTCGCCCCGGTAGAAGGGCGTCTGGGGTTCAGTAGTCGGCGTGATATCGGCATGCGTCCTCCGGTTCAATTTCGGGTTGCTCAATGTGAATTCCGCAGATGACGGTTCCTTGTCTCCTGGTCTTGCGGTGAAGTTTGGGCGTAGGAAAGTCATTACTTCCTGGTGCTTGGTCGTCGTCAGAGTTACCTCGGGCTTCTTCGCGTCGGGAAACAACTTTGTTGGTGCGTCTCGTAAACCGTACTGCACCCAGAGATCAAGGACTCGTGGATCCCACGTTTGGTAGAACTTGCTCTTGCCGAAACTCTTGGCTGCTTCTTCGCGTGAGGGCCAGCGCTCGCGTCGTCGTGATGATGCGGCGGCTGGTCCGACGTTGCCGTTTAGTGAGACTTTGCCTTGGATGACGGGGTCGATGAGGATTAGTGTCTCGAGGAGACGTGGATGCAGCAATGCGAGGTTGGCGAGTTGGCAGCCGCCCATGCTATGGCCTACGCCGATTATCGGGCGAGGCATCTGGTCGCGGAAGATGTTTACCATGTGAAGTAGATCTCTGCTATGATCAAGCCATGCCGCTACGTAGAATTAGCGTATCAATCGCGCAGTTGAAGAAATGTACATACGGTCATTGCCTAGCTTATCTTCGTTCAGAACGCTGCTCATGCCTTGGTGCACGACATCTGCTATCCAAATTCCTCTGATGCCAAACCCATTTTGCTGACATCTCTTCAGGAGCTCATCCCATAGTGGCTCGTACAGCTCTTTCGGGAATCCATTCGCATGCGCTGCGATGATGGTGATGTCTCCAGGTTTCGGGCTCGTGTTGTCGAGAGGTGTGTATTGCTTGACGGCGAGATGTAGGACTTCTTCCTGCTTCGTCGATGTGGAGCGTGGGAAGCCACGGATATGTGATGCTTCTAGCTTGTGCTCATCTATACGAAAGTGCTTTGAAGACATGTTCCTGTTGACTGCGGCCGAGATATAATGAGATGACGGATGATCGGATGATCGGAGGATTCGGACAACAAGTATATGCAGGTCAAAATGTTATAAATGTTGTACGTGTTCAGCGAGATGGTAGAACGGAATGATACGCTTAGATCACAGAAAGGCGCCTATGCTTCTAGGTGTCGTGATTAGCAGCCGGCGCAATCTGGGGAATGCCGAGGTCCATCACGGCTTCTGTTCTCCCCACAGAACCTCCACATAGAAGTGCCAAAGAGATACTCGCGCTTGAGGATCATTCCGAATGGACATTGCGCAAACGCGCGCTTCTTTCGGACTGCAAAAAGACACTAGTCTGGACAGGACTCCGCCGTCATGACGGATCCAGCGTCGAAGTGTTTTGGTGGGGCGTCACGTGGGCCTTGACGCGTTCGTGCCTCCAAAGTTCGCGTGTAGCCGTGTCGCATCGCGCCTTCGAATCCAACATCGACAGCGACCCACAGTCCACACATACAACACAACACCCTAAGTCGCAGCCATGGAAGACACCACCATGCTGGAGGGCTCGCAGGGTCTGTTCGAGGAGCTCAATTTCACGATATACCCCAACGGCCTCTCAGAAGAGCGAATGCGCCAGGTATGCGACGCGTCTAATCAATTTAGAAGTATTGCTAACCGACGGCATAGATCGAAGATGCTATCACAGGCGCTCGCGGAACAATCGTACCCTTCAATGTAACCAAAGGCCGCATAGACAACCTGGAGGAAATCAGCTACATTGTCTCGGAGACGGCCGACTTCCCCGACTACTACCGCGCCCTCGATCTCATGTTACATGTGGTCAAGCCAACATGGATAGACGCGTCGCTCCAGTCCAACAAGGCCAAGAACCCGCGAACATACAGCCCCGATCCTGCACTCTTCATGAGCGAAGTAGTCATATGCTGTGGGGACATACCGAGCGGAGACAAGGAAGCGATCGAGGGTGGCGTACTGGCATTGGGCGGGCAATTCGCACCGAGCCTCTCGAAATTCGTGACACATCTCATTGCACTGGATGTGAGCGAACCACGGTGTCAGCTCGCTATTAGTAAACGACTGCAGTTGTCAATTGTGTTGCCCCATTGGTAGGTTTGAGTTGAGGGCATGGTCGTTGAACTGATCTAACACCACACAGGTTCGATGACTGCCTCAAAGTTGGCCGTAGAATATCAGAGCGACCGTATACACTTCCCGATCCCGAGATCCTCGCCGACATGAAACCAGGCGCCATTCCTCCTACACGCGTGAGCCAGCACATTCGAGACGCAGCCACCCCAGACCCTCAAAACGATCCCGTACCGCCTCCGCCTCACCTCGAGGCACCCCGCGCGATCAAGGCCTTCGACGGAAAGCGTGTCAAGCTTGGTGAAGATCTGAACATCAGCACCAAGCTCAGGAATATCATAACGGGCATGATCAAGGCTGGAGGCGGCAGTGTAACCTCAAAAATCGATGATGCAGACATGTATGTTTGCAACTACCGAGAAGGCCCAGACTATGTCAAGGCGTCGCAAGCGCGAAAAGACGTCGGAAACCTGGGCTGGTTGTACTACCTCATCACACACGGTATCTGGACAAATCCCATGCAGCGGATGATGCACTATCCGCGGCCACGGGAAGGCATTCCGGGGTTCAACAAGTACAAAGTTAGCATATCCAGTTACACTGGCGAGGCCCGCATATACCTGGAAAACTTGATCAAGGCTACGGGTGCGGAGTTCACAAAGACTTTCAAGCAGGACAACACACATCTTATTGCTGCGCACAAGAACAGCGAGAAGTGCGAGGCTGCGGCGGAGTGGGGCGTGAACATTGTCAATCATCTGTGGCTGGAAGACAGCTACGCCAAGTGCAGGGAAATGCCGCTGACTGAGGGCCGTTACACATTCTTCCCAGCCCGGACCAACCTTGGAGAGGTGTTGGGTCAGACAGAAATCGATCGCGAGGCTACTGAGAAGATCTTCTTCTCAAAGCAAGTCAAACCCACAAAAGCCGTCAAAGCAGCACCGCAGACCAATGACGTGCCAGCATCGAGCGTACCACCGCGACAAAGTGAACCTCCAGCACCTCGCAGTCCGCCTGCTGAGAAGCCTAAGCGGGCGAAATCCGGAGGCAATGCACAAACACCGCTGCCACCTCGGCGTACCGATGGCAAAGAGAACCAGACGCCTGGCAGTCGGGGAGCCAAAGACCGCGCATTGGCAAAAATGCACGACGCCGCGCCAGATATTGCACAGTTCGAGAAGGAGATGAAGCGCAAGGGTGGTGTCATTCACGGTGGACGACGACGGGCAGAAGATGAGATCGACGAGGGAACGAAGCAAGCAAAGGGCGGCCGTGAATCAGTCTCAAGCAAACGCTCCATCGATGAAGTCGACGATGACGACGAGACAGAAGATGAAGCCACAGAGATCCCAGCAAAGAACAAGCGAGCAAAAAAGGAGAAGCTCGCGCCCATCAAGTTCCGCATGCTGATCTCAAAAGACGAGCGATGGGCCAACAACCCCGAGAAGGAATCAAAAGACAAAGCGCGCCTTCGAGAGCTTGGCCTCTTCATCACCGACGACTTCAAGAAGGTAGACCTAGTCTGCGCCCCGCAACCCGTCCGAACGAAGAAGTTCATCGCAGCCCTAGCCTGCGCCCCCACCCTCGTATCAACCAGCTACCTCGACTTCGCGCTGAAGAACAACAAGCTCCCCCCGGCAGAAAAGCACCTCCTCCAAGCTAGAGACTTCGAAGAGGCCAACAACTTCCGGCTCTCCGAAGCCCTCTCGCGCGCCAAGCAGAACAAGCAGCGCCTCCTCAAAGGCTGGACAGTATTCTGCACAGAGAAAGTCGGCGGCGGCTTCGAAACCTACAAAGACATTGTCGAAGTCAACGGCGGAAAATGTGTGCTCTGGAAGGGCAGGCCGACAACCGTCTTCTCCGCGTCAAAACGTAAACTCGACCTCGCTGACAAGGAGGTCAGTCAGAACCAGGTTGAAGACGAAGGAGACGTGTTGTACCTCATCTCCGACGCCGACAAGAAGGAGTTTACCAACTGGACTAAATTCCGCGAGTTGGCTAAGCGTGAAAACATGATTCCGCGCATTGTCAAGACGGAGTGGCTACTCGCTGTGGCTATGACGCAGTATGTGCATTGGGACCCGGAGTGGGAGTTGAGTGAAGAGGTTGTTAATGCTGCGAAGAAGTAGGTCTTCGCTTGTCGCAACTGTTCAACGGCTGATGATGGGTTAAGAGCGATGGGAGTTCGGGGAGCCGGTCCCGGGGCTCACATTCTGTATAGACTCGCTTCGTGCGGTCGCGATATGGATGCGGGTATTTGTATTGGTATGTTTTGAGCGGTTTAGTCATTGTTTTGTGTTGCATTGTTAGCGATAGGTCTACGGATGGGGCAGCGTGTAGAGCGTTGGTTTAGCATGTATATCGAGAAAGCTTCACGTTGACTCATTACTGTGTGCACATATTTCAGCTTCCTACTTCACCGCCACGGTGATATCATGTGTGGCTGCGTATCCCCTTTTTTCCGTTCATTGTTATCAAGGCTAACATATCCCCTGTGGCACATTCTCTTGGCTCGACCCAAGGGTGCGGTAACGCGTACGGCACAGTCGGGCCATGCAAGAGGTCTTTGTGGCACAGCGATCCCCTGTGTGAACTTCGCCGCTTATTGAACTGTGCCGTGGGTCTGTGTTTGGGCTGTTGATCGGTGATGCCGAGATCGCCTTGGAGATGGCTTTTGGATATGCGTCAGTGATGTAGAGGGTGTTTGTCCAGACGTGATCGGACGTGCTGCTCTTTGGGATGTACTTCGGGTATGATATCTATGACATTGACTGTAAGGCGAAGTCCTTTGTTGCGAGATTAACGACTCTCAACTGGCTGGTTTGAGGTGACCGGCACAGAACGCATTCTCGGCTTTGTGCCCTGATAAGCATGTAGGAGCTTTTCTGCTCATAGAGTCAAATAGCTCTGGGGTGAATTCAGCATCGAGTATGATGTCATTTGAAGCTTACATGTCTCGTCCTAGACCAGAGCTTTTACCGGGGCTGGGGATCGATGCGCGTCGTTAGTGCTCACTCCGAGTGAGCCGAGATGCCAACACATACAACAACGACCAGGCAACCGGGAAGAAGAATTTGG